>NC_090445.1:54837550-55462550 GCF_031143425.1 Pleurodeles waltl | reverse complement strand
TGACTGACTGGCAAATGCATGTGTGAATAATTGCACAGATGTGTGGCTTGAAGAGTAGTTGAGTGGTCATGTGACTGGGTGTGTGGGATGATATGGCTAACTGTGTAGATGGATGTATTGTGACAGTAACTGAGTACGTGTGGAGTGAATAAATTAAAGATGAGTGACTGGATGAATGAATGAGTGAAAGGGGTTTGATATTCAGTGACTGAAAGAAATGTGTGAATGAGTTATTAATTAAACTGATGCGCCGTAGGCACTCCCTCCTCTGTGCTCTCATGTGTACCAGTACCTACACTGTAAGAATCATAAACTACAATCAAGTGCTTTGAGATAAATTCTAGAAATATTTTCTGAGCTTAAGTTATAGAAGAAGCTGAATAGAACATATTCTTCGAATATGGCACATTACTGTCCCTCTATCTCTTGTCACTCATCCAGCAAACTAAATAGGGCAATACTATCTACCATGCCTTTTGGTTCTGGTTTAGCCAAAAGGAAATAAACAAAGAAATGTTGGGACACCCCCTCGAGTCATTGGGTTATTTAAGACAGACCCCTTCAGCAACTGGTTTATTTGAGACGGCTCCCTCTCAGGTATTAGTTTATTTGAGACAGCTCCCCCCTCAGCCATTGGTTTATTTGAGACAGCTCCTTCTCAGCCATGGGATTATTTGTGAAAGCTCCCCCCTCAGCCAATGGTTTATTTGAGACAGCTCCCTCTCAGCCATTGGTTTATTTGAGAAAGCATAGCTCCCCCCCTCAGCCATTGGTTTATTTGAGACAGCGCCCTCTCATCCATTGTTTTTTTTTAGATAGCTCCCCTCGCAGCCATTGGTTTATTTGAGTCAGCTTCCTTCAGACATATTTAGGTCTGCTTCCAATACTTTACATGGACGTAGGGCGGGTTTTGATTGAGCTCGTTGTTCATGATGGCTCTGTTGTATACCTCAGGGCTCTGCTGACTCGTGTTGTTCTCCCCATTTTGGTGCTTGTGTTGCCCAGAAACATTTTGCGGTCTTGCGTATTTTCATTGGATGAGTTGTATGTTGCTGCTGCTGAAGTCAGGGCGCTATTTTATATTTTATTTCATTAAGATCTATATGAGAGTGCATGTCCAGCTCCTTGTAACCATACACCAAGCATGCTTATGCATGTGTGTGTGTGTGATAGTGTGTCTGCGTGCACGCACACACACAGAGAAATAGACTATTCTACAACCCTTTGCTTAAGATTTTGGAATTGATGGACTTAGGGGATATTATAGTCGCCTTGCACCACAATAACGTCATTATTTAGGACGTTAATCTGGCCCAACGAGGTCTAAATCTCGGCGTCGTATTTACAGGGTGGCGCAATGCATGCATTGCGCCACCCTGTAACCCTTTGCGCTACATTATGCCTGTGCCAGGCATAATGTATGCAAAAGGGGCGTTCCCCCGTTAGGAGAGCTGAAAAAATGGCGCAAGGAAATCTATGAGATTTCCTTGCACCATTTTTACAGCACTTTTAACGCCTGCTCAAAGCAGGTGTTAAAAGGGGGTTTCCATTTTTTAGAATGGAGCCGTTGGTACTCAGCAGGAGTAGCACCAATATTGTAGCGGTACTCGTGCAGAGTACATCAAGAGAGTCATGTGAAATTACGCTATTGCCCCCTACCCTGCGCCATGGTGCGCCGTGTTTTAAATATGGCGCACACATTGTGGCGGTAGGGGGGTGCTAAGGGGCACAGGGAAAGTGGCGCTGCGCTCAGTGCAGTGCCACTTTCATAAATCTACCCCTTAGTCCTTGAGCAGGTACACACCCAAGCCGAGTCTGATGGCTCGTGAATTGATTTATCCACACTAGGGAACTGCGTTTTGGATCGACTCAGCCTTTCATCTTTCTGAGGTCTATAAAATTAACACCATTGAGTTGGCCAACAATAAACTCCTATTCATTCAACATCTAGATAATTTTGTGGGAGAATATGTGGTTTACAAATTAACATGCTATGCTTTGTGGTCTGCCCACAGGAGCCTGCCCTTCTTGCACTTCTGGCACACACAAAATAAAAGTACTGTAGGGAGGGTTCTAGAGACCAAATTGTTCAGGAAAGGTGCTCTGTCACAGTACTGATAAAAACGTATGTTCAAGGTGTACAAAGGCACCAATTGGCCGTGGAGCAACATATTTTTCTTTGTGTGCAGTCACTTACAGGCTGAAATATTAAGAACAGGGCTCTGGGCTTTCCTGTTCAGCCACTGGTTCTTTGAGTCAGCTACATTTAGCCATTGGCTGACATGGGTCTTCCCTTGGCACTTTGTTGGTGTGTGAGCGCTGAAATTAACATTAATAATAATTTCACGTATTTCGATATTTGATTTAACATATAAAATGTGTTAACATGAAAATTACCGTGTGACACAAAATGTACCTACTTGATTGGCCACCATCATATACGAAGTTATTCATTAATAAGGTATAAACATGTATTAAGAGCTTATATATTTCTGAAAATGCACTACTCTTTCATACTTACAGTTAAACATTATGAATTTCACTTGTGCTAAAAGGCCTCAAGTTAGCAAGGCCGCAGCTAAAACTGAATGTCTGCCAAATACTGAAAATTCAACATTAATAGAATGAGCTCATGTACACTGTATAACTACTTCATTTCTTGAATCTTAAAACTTGTCCAAACTTGAACTAACAAAATTTCTTTCTTTCGAGGAAATGTGCATAACCTGAAAATTTTTCTACATCATTGTAACTGTTGACTCGAAGCGTATGGGAAAGCGATGCTCTCATGGACTAACAATGGGCCTACTGATATCGGGCGGAAGGATTCTACAAATTGATTCTTATTGTATCGACTGAATGCACGCAATGGAGAAGAACCAATCATTGATACGTGAACATCTATCTAATATCTCTCTGATATGTAGGAAAATTATTATTGGACAATCTTTCCTCGCAAGATGCTCCTGACCAATGACAACGTGGGACAACTTTAACTTAACTGCACTGTTCTTAGGGTTCTCAGCTACGATACAGATGTCTCTCTATGACAACCAGTCACTTTGACACTCTGTCACTTTGACACTTGCCAGCCTGTCTACTGAAGTTCTGGTACTTAATTATTTTTTAGTTTATTTCTTATGCTCCATGCAATGATGCTGGTGCGTACTTTAGCGCTTGATGCTTAGAGATTGTAGCGCTTTGCTGCCTGCCTTAGAAATTAATCTGATGGTTCGGACAATTTAGAACACCGATTTCTGAACCGTCCACCTTTTCCCCAATCCCCTCTGTCCTGATGTCCCCCTGAAGAAGATAGCACTGCTTGATGATCCTTAAGGACAGGTATATTATATATTGAAAATGTATTGCTGATTTCTCTTTTGTTTTCTAGGTACCAACTGCTGCTTTTGTTAGTGCCATAGCTAGATGTTTTCCAAATTTGTGTTACTAAAACTTTTGAGTGAAGCCCAACATGCTAATGCTAATCTGGAGTTAGTGAGGTGTTTTTCTCTGTTCATCTGTCTCTGACAACAAACTGACAACATTCAAATTGCTGATGAAATGTATGTTATTAGCACTGCGCAACTACTCTTGCTATTGGTCTGTACTGTAGCTATTGAAAGTCTTGTTATCACAGCTTTGATAAGATTGAGATTCTTTAGGCATTTCGATCAACCTGTGCTGTTTCTGTATCTTTATCAGGTGGTTTTGAGACTAATTTACGTGATCTGAGCATTGTTTATATAGGGAAATAAACATTTTAACTGATACTAAAAGGTGCGGTTATTCATGGCCAAATGGGTCACAGTGCGTACATTAAATGACTCTACTAAATTGAATTGTTTATTTGGTGATATTCATGTGATGTACAGAGTTGATAGTGTGAACATCCTAAATAAGTCAAAAGGTCCATCAACCTAAAGACGTGTCCCCTTATTAGTTATCATAACTAAAACAGAAAAGGCCAGATACGCTCACGGTGTTTACATGTGTTTTTTAGAGTTCATGCTGGAAGATGTTCTGGTTTAAAGTGGTTTGTGTTCATTTTCCATTTCAGGTTCATTAACCCCTTCGCTGCCAGGCCTTTTCCCCTCCTGTGCCAGGCCTTTTTTTGGCTATTTGGGGCAGTTCGCACTTAGGCCCTAATAACTTTTTGTCCACATAAGCTAGCCAAGCCAATTTGCGTCCTTTTTTTCCAACATCCTAGGGATTCTAGAGGTACCCAGACTTTGTGGGTTCCCCAGAAGGAGGTCAAGAAATTAGCCAAAATACAGTGAAATTTTGTTTTTTTTTTTAAAAAGGGAAAAAGTGGCTGCACAGGAAGGCTTGTGGTTTTTTCCCTGAAAATGGCATCAATAAAGGGTTTGCAGTGCTAAAATCACCAGCGTCCCAGCTTTCAGGAACAGGCAGACTTGAATCAGAAAACCCAATTTTTCAACACACATTTGGCATTTTACTGGGACATACCCCATTTTTAAAAAATGTTGTGCTTTCAGCCTCCTTCCAGTCAGTGACCGAAATGGGCATGAAACCAATGCTGGATCCCAGAAACCTAAACATTTCTGAAAAGTAGACAAACTTCTGAATTCATCAAGGGGTCATTTGTGTAGATCCTACAAGGGTTTTCCTACAGAAAATAACAACTGAAAAAGAAAAATATTGAAATTGAGGTGAAAAATACAGCAATTTTTCTCTACGTTTTACTCTGTAACTTTTTCCTGCAATGTCAGATTTTCAAAAGCAATATACCGTTACATCTGCTGGACTCCTCTGGTTGCGATGATATATAGGGCTTGTAGGTTCATCAAGAACCCTAGGTACCCAGATCCAATAAATGAGCTGCACCCTGCAGTGCGTTTTCATTCTATACCGGGTATACAGCAATTCATTTGCTGAAATATAAAGAGTGAAAAATAGCTATCAGGAAAACCTTTGTATTTCCGAAATGGGTACAAGATAAGGTGTTGAGGAGCAGTGGTTATTTGCACATCTCTGAATTCCGGGGTGACCATACTAGCATGTGATTTACAGGGCATTTCTCAAATAGACGTCTTTTTTACACACTCTCTTATATTTGGAAGGAAAAAATGTAGGGAAAGACAAGGGGCAATAACACTTGTTTTGCTAATCAATGTTCCCCCAAGTCTCCCGATAAAAATGATACCTCACTTGTGTGAGTAGGCCTAGCGCCCGCGACAGGAAATGCTCCAAAACACAACGTGGACACATCACATTTTGTTTTAAAGAAAACAGAGGTGTTTTTTGCAAAGTGCCTACCTGTAGATTTAGGCCTCTAGCTCAGCCGGCACCTAGGGAAACCTACCAAACCTGTGCATGTTTGAAAACTAGAGACCTAGGGCAATCCAGGATGGGGTGACTTGTGGGGCTCTGACCAGGTTCTGTTACCCAGAATCCTTTGCAAACCTCAAAATTTGGCAAAAAAAACACGTTTCGGTGACAGAAAGTTCTGGAATCTGAGAGGAGCCCTTGCCTAAGGGGTTGCTCCCCTTGCATGACATTGGCGCAAAAAAAAAAATCCCCGGTGCCTAGTGGTTTCTGCCCCCTTGGGGGCAGATTGACCGAAAATCGGCCAATCTGCCCCCAAGGAGGGTCAGAAATGGTCTAAATACAATTTGCCCCCCAGGGGAGCGACCCTTGCCTAATGAGTCGCTCCCCATCTCTAAAAAAACAAACAAACAAAAAAAAAAAAAAATAATAACATTTGCCCTGGCGCCTAGAGTTTTCTGCCCCCCCCCGGGAGCAGATCGGCCTAATAACAATAGGCCGATCTGGCAGAAATGGCCTAAAATAAATTTGCCCCCCCACCCAAGGGGTCGCTCCCCATCTCTAAAACAAAAAAATAAAAAAAATCCCCGGTGCCTAGTGGTTTCTGCCCCCCTTGGGGGCAGATCAGCCTATCAAAGTAGGCTGATCTGCCCCCCAGGGGGGAAGAAATGGACTAAAATACATTTTCCCCCAGGGGAGCGACCCTTGCCTAAGAGGTCGCTCCCCACCTCCACAAAAAACAAAATAAAACAAAAAAAAAAAAAAATGATCCCTGGTGCCTAGAGGTTTCTCAGCAAAGGCCTTCCAAAAAAATGCCCCCCCTGGGAGCGACCCTTGCCCAAGGGGTCGCTCCCTTATGTCCATTTCATAAAAAAAAAATCCCTGGTGTCTAGTGGGCGTTTCAAAAGCGGATTGCAAGCAATCCGGCTTTTGAAACGCTCAGAGAGACTTCAAAGGGAAGGAAATTCCTTTCCTTCCCTTTGAAGCCTCTCTGGGCCTCCCCCACGTGACCGAAAGAGAAATGCTTTGCATTTCTCCAGCGAGCGCAATGGGATGAGGCCCTCTGTGATTGTCAGCGCACGATGCGCGCTGACATTACAGGGGGGGTGGAAGGGGAAGGGGTTCCCCTTCCATCCCTGCCTTGGGGGGGTGGGTGGGCCTTAGCACAGGGGGGGGAGCGCTAGCGCTCCCCCCAGTTCCCGGGTGTAGGACGAGGTGACCTCGTCCAAGGCACCCGAGGGGTTAATGATGATATGTGTTTATAAGCTGCCTCATCACCGCCACGACTACATCAGACCCATACTGGACAATGGCAAGCAGCGGCCCTCATCCTCCTGGACCTCTCAGCCGCGTTTGACACCTTCTGCCACCACACCCTATGCACATGCCTCAATGACGCAGGAATCCGCAACAGAACCCTGGACTGGATCACCTCCTTTCTCACCGGCAGAACTCAGAGAGTACGCCTCCCTCCATTCTGCTCTGAAGCCACCAACATCATCTGTGGCGTACCCCGGGGTTCGTTCCTCAGCCTGACCCTCTTCAATGTCTACATGGCTCCGCTCACTAACAGAGCCCGATCTCACAACTTCAACATCATCTCATACGCCGATGACACCCAGTTGATCCTCTCCCTTACCAAGGACACCGCCAATCCAACCTCCACGAAGGAATGAAGGCCATTGCCGAATGGATGAAGAACAGCTGCCTGAAACTGAATTCCGACAAGCTTGAGGTCCTCATCCTTGGCCCCACCCTCTCCGCATGGGATGACTCCTGGTGGCCTGCCACACTGGGAACCGCACCGACACCCACTAACCACGCACTCAACCTGGGATTCATCCTGGACTCTTCACTATATATGACCCAGCAAGTCAACGCCATCTCCTCCTCCTGCTTCAACACCCACCACATGCTTTGAAAGATCTACAAATGGATCCCCACTGAAACCAGAAGAACAGTCACCCATGCCCTCATAAGCAGCAAACTGGACTAAGGCAATGCCCTCTATGGAGGAACCACGGCCAAACTCCAGAAAAGACTGCAACGCATCCAGAATGCCTCTGCACGCCTCATCCTGGATATCCCCCACCACTGCCACATCACAGCCCACCTGAGAGACCTACATTGGCTCCCCGTCAACAAGAGAATCACCTTCAAACTCCTCACCCACGCTCACAAGGCACTGCACAACACCAGACCAGAATACCTCAACAGACAGCTCTCCTTCTACACCCCGACCCAACAGCTTTGATCCGCTGACCTTGCCCTTGCCACCGTCCCAAGCATCTGCAGAACAACCACCAGCGGCAGATCGTTCTCACACCTCACCGTCAAGACGTGGAACACTCTTCCCACCCACCTGCATCAGACCAAGGACCTCCTTACCTTCAGGAGACATCTCAAGACATTGCTGTTTGAGCAGTAGCAGCCCCCCCCCCCCCCCACTCAGCACCTTGAGACCCTCACAGGTGAGTTGTGTGCTTTACAAATTCCCTGATTGATTGATTGATACGCTATTATCTGGAGTGTTTGTTTTAATACACCTGTACAATGGAAAGTGTAGTACAGAATATACTGGTGGAGTAGCCTCTTTGTGACGTGTCTGTAGAGAAGGGCTGCACTGAGGCGCAGTTCATCTGTGAGCTATTCCCCAGCACTGTCGGCAGCCTCCTCCTCCCTCCTCCAGCTTAAAACATGGTGTTTACTGTTTCACTGAATTCCTTCATTTTAGAATGTATTTATCCAAGACTCAATCATCTCACATTGAGACGTGGCACAGGTCACATGTGAATCTCAGTTTACGAAGGATCACGGATTCCACAAATTGATATGAAGACACTTGTCCACTCGGCAATACAGGCCCTTTGAATATAAGCCTTAAAGACATTCCATAAAACACTATAGCTAGTGGTTGATCCCACAATAATACACAAATAGTCCACTGTAGCCTCCCCCACCTCAGATCCAAATACAGGCTCCGGCAAGACTTCAGGGGAGAAATGCCAGCAGGGCACATGCTGGTTCCACAGTGGGATCCCCAGTTCCAAATACAACTAGAGCAGGATCTTAGAGCATGAATGGCAAGAGAGACCAATTACCCATGGAATGACATCCAGTGTGACAAGCCAGACACCAAAGCAGGGCACAGAATATGAACAGAGGAATGGAATCCTGGAGCATGAGAAACCTACATTTCCAGATATCAATTGGAATATCGTATTTTCCATTAACCATTTGATCAGTTAATACAAGTGAACTACAACAGTAATTATAATATTGCATTATTCAGAAACATAATAAATGTATAAACAAAGCAGCCAATATCAATAAGAACCAGAACATTGTGTACACTTGAATCCAAAGTACATTATCTGAGGGCCTGTAGGAGGCTGGACTGGCTTGTAGTGAGTACCAAGGGGTACTTACACCTTGCACCAGGCATCCCTTATTAGTGTATAGGGTGTCTAGCAGCTTAGGCTGATAGATAATGGTAGCTTAGCAGAGCAGCTTAGGCTGAACTAGGAGACATGTGAAGCCACTACAGTACCACAAATGCCATATGCACAATATCATAAGAAAACACAATACACAGTTATACTAAAAATAAAGGTACTTTATTTTTATGACAATATGCCAAATGTATCTCAGTGAGTACCCTCAGTATGAGGATAAGAAATATACACAAGATATATGTACACAATACCAAAATTATGCAGTATAGTCTTAGAAAACAGTGCATACAGTGTAAAATTACAATAGGATGCAATGGGGAAACATAGGGATAGGGGCAACACAAACCATATACTCCAAAAGTGGAATGCGAACCACGAATGGACCCCAAACCTTTGTGACCTTGTAGAGGGTCGCTGGGACTATTAGAAAATAGCAAGAGTTAGAAAAATACCCCACCCCAAGACCCTGAAAAGTGAGTGCAAAGTGCACTAAAGTTCCCCTGAAGACACAGAAGTCGTGATAGAGGAATAATGCAAGGAAAACACAAATCAGCAATGCAACAACGATGGATTCCTGACTGAGGGTACCTGTGGAACAAGGGGACCAAGTCCAAAAGTCACAAGCAAGTCGGAGATGGGCAGATGCCCAAGAAATGCCAGCTGTTGGTGCAAAGAAGCTTCTACTGGACTGAAGAAGCTAGGAATTCTGCAGGACCGACAAGGGCTAGAGACTTCCCCTTTGGAGGACGGATCCCCCACGCCGTGGAGAGTCGTGCAGAAGTGTTTTCCCGCCGATTGGACGCCAACAAGCCTTGCTAGCTGCAAATCGTGCGGTTAGCGTTTTTGGATGCTGCTGTGGCCCAGGAGGGATCAGGTTGTCGCAAATTGGACCAGGAGGTAGAGGGGACGTCGAGCAAGACAAGGAGCCCTCTCAGCAGCAGGTAGCACCCGGAGAAGTGCCAGAAACAGGCACTACAAGGATGCATGAAACGGTGCTCGCCTAAGGTTACACAAAGGAGTCCCACGTCGCCGGAGACCAACTTAGGAAGTCGTGCAATGCAGGTTAGAGTGCCGGGGACCCAGGCTTGGGTGTGCACAAAGGATTTCCGCCGGAAGTGCACGGGAGCCGGAGAAGTTGCAAAAGACGCGGTTACCAACAATGCAGTCTGGCGTGGGGAGGCAAGGACTTACCTCCACCAAACTTGGACTGAAGAGTCACTGGACCGTGGGGGTCACTTGAACAGTCTTGCTGGATTCATGGGACCTCGCTCGTCATCGTGAGAGGAGACCCAAGGGACCGGTGATGCAGTTTTTTGGTGCCTGCAGTAGCAGGGGGGAAGATTCCGTCGACCCACGGGAGATTTCTTCGCAGCTTCTGATGCAGAGAGGAGGCAGACTACCCCCACAGGATGCACCACCAAGAAAAACAGTCGAGAAGGCAGCAGGAGCGGCGTTACAATGTTGCAGTAGTCGTCTTAGCAACTTTGTTGCAGTTTTGCAGGCTTCCAGCGCGGTCAGCAGTCGAATTCTTGGCAGAAGGTGAAGAGGGAGATGCAGAGGAACTCTGATGAGCTCTTGCATTCGTTATCTGAGGAATCCCCAAAGACAGAGACCCTAAATAGCCAGAAAAGAGGGTTTGGCTACCTAGGAGAGAGGATAGGCTAGCAACACCTAGAGGAGCCTATCAGAAGGAGTCTCTGACGTCAGCTGTGGGCACTGGCCACTCAGAGCAGTCCAGTGTGCCAGCATCACCTCTGTTTCCAAGATGGCAGAGGTCTGGAGCACACTGGAGGAGCTCTGGGCACCTCCCAGGGGAGGTGCAGGTCAGGGGAGTGGTCACTCCCCTTTCCTTTGTCCAGTTTCGCGCCCAGGCAGGGCTGAGGGGTCCCTGAACCGGTGTAAACTGGCTTATGCAGAATTGGGCACATCTGTGCCCAAGAAAGCATTTCCAGAGGCTGGGGGAGGCTACTCCTCCCCTGCCTTCACACCATTTTCCAAAGGGAGAGGGTGTAACACCCTCTCTCTGAGGAAGTCCTTTGTTCTGCCATCCTGGGCCAGGCCTGGCTGGACCCCAGGAGGGCAGAAGCCTGTCTGTGGGGTTGGCAGCAGCAGCAGCTGCAGTGAAACCCCAGAAAAGGCAGTTTGGCAGTACCAGGGTCTGTGCTACAGACCACTGGGAGCATGGAATTGTGCCAACTATGCCAGGATGGCATAGAGGGGGCAATTCCATGATCTTAGACATGTTACATGGCCATATTCGGAGTTACCATTGTGAAGCTACACATAGGTAGTGACCTATGTGTAGTGCACACATATAATGGTGTCTCCAGCACTCACAAAGTCGGGGAATTTGCCCTGAACAATGTAGGGGCACCTTGGCTAGTGCCAGGGTGCCCACACACTAAGTAACTTTGCACCTAACCTTTACCAGGTAAAGGTTAGACATATAGGTGACTTATAAGTTACTTAAGTGCAGTGAAAATGGCTGTGAAATAATGTGTGCATTATTTCACTCAGGCTGCAGTGGCAGGCCTGTGTAAGAATTGTCAGAGCTCCCTATGGGTGGCAAAAGAAATGCTGCATCCCATAGGGATCTCCTGGAACCCCAATACCCTGGGTACCTCAGTACCATATACAAGGGAATTATAAGGGTGTTCCAGTAAGCCAATGTGAATTGGTAAAATTGGTCACTAGCCTGTTAGTGACAATTTGAAAGTAATGAGAGAGCATAACCACTGAGGTTCTGGTTAGCAGAGCCTCAGTGAGACAGTTAGTCACTACACAGGTAACACATACATGCATACTTATGAGCACTGGGGCCCTGTGTGGCAGGGTCCCAGTGACATACATATAGGCCACAAACTTATGAGCACTGGGGTCCTGACTAGCAGGATCCCAGTGACACATAAACATACTGAAAACATAGGGTTTTCACTATGAGCACTGGGGCCTGGTTAGCAGGATCCCAGTGAGACAGTGAAAATAGTGAAAACACCCAGACATACACTCACAAACAGGCCAAAAGTGGGGGTAACAAGGCTATAAAGAGGCTACTTTCTCACAGGGCCTTTCACAAATCATGTGGACTAACTTCCAACAGGAGAGGAACAAACCCCAACACTGCTCAGATATAGAGACATGCTTTATATAAAGAGATAATCAAGTACAAAACAATCTATTACACGGGAAATACGATGTTCTTTGCCAAACATTCTTGCAACAGGTGAAGACATCAACTACCATTAAGGCCGTTTTCCCATTCTAATTCAGTTGCATGTGTATTACCCTACTAATATCCAATGTATTAAGAAAACTATAAATAGGAGAAGCTTTTGAAGGAACACTCGATTGATCACAATTAAAATATTCCTCATTACCATTAATGGAAACGTTTACAGAAGATACATGTCTGCATAACATCTCGGACCACCTGCATCTAAATGACTCATAATCACGCGATAGTAACTGAAGGAAAAGCGGTTTCACTTTGAATCCTGTTCATTGTTTCTGCACAGGTTATCTTACCCTGGTTCGCTTCTCAGATGCAGCTCAGCTCAAGATGCTTAATAACTGTCTCTTCACAACTGACGTCACAAAGATGAAGGAAAACCCTTTACATTCTATAGGAACTAATCAATCCATCCAAAGTTGGTAAAGAATCAAGGCAAGTAAGTCTGCTTAACCTGTGCAGAGAAAAACTTCCTATATAGTTTTAATCCTCAATTTCAGTAACTTTACAAAATGATTAACTCTATCCTCCTAACAGAAGAGCAACTCTGCTGCCAGCGCCTCATGACGGTGACAGACCTCCAGCAGGATCAGGTGAGAGGAGAGAGCGCCTACAAACCTCATCAGAAGATCGTAAACTACCAGCTCTGACAAGTACCACGCATCAGTGGTCAGATTCATGCATGTTAGTACTGATGGACCACAATAAAGTGCATTAGCCACACATTACAGCTTCTGGATCCCCTACGAGGTGCTAACGAGGCTGCATCTCAAAAGCAGCGAGGGTGCTTTAAATTGGCTTTCTGGCAGCGCCTGCTGCGCTGTTACACCTGCCAAGAGCAAATCAATTATCTTATTGACACACTGTGAACTGGACACTCTGTTGTTGTCTTTTTGTTTTAGTTTTTTAATACAGTAGGAAAGAAAAAGACATTCCTCTTCCAGTCAAGCTTAGCATGCCTCATTCTCCCTGCTTTCACCTGGTGCCGAAATAATTAATAAATACAGCCGCCCGGCAATGCTTAATTTCCGGCATCGGCATTTATTTGTGAACATCGGCACTTACGACAGCTGCCACACGGTGCCGCTGTTTGTCTAATTTACAGGTGAGCTGAACAGTTATTTTTTTAATCCAATATAAATTTAAAACGACTAATACCTCCCACCCAAGGCTTTGTTGTGGCTTTGGGGTCCTCAAACAGTCTGATTGTCACACTTGTAGCAGTGTGGCTGTTAGTAGTTGCGTAGGGACTGTCACTACCAGTGCTGGCGGCGGCAAAGGGTGGTGGGAGCTATGGTGACCCCCTGGCATTTTTTTCAAATTACAAATTAAGCACTGCGGCCCAGGTGCGGAGGAGGACATTGTAACAACACACGGGTGAACCGGACCGCCTTTTGTTATTTCATGTTCGCTAAGGCCCTCCGTCACCACCAGGCACGCAGCCGATTGGCCGAGAACAGCGGCGGCAGCTTTGGGTTTTTCTGTGTAATTTGTCTGACCCTGAATGATCTGCCTCTGCACCTCGCTGGAAAGAGGTCTCTTCCCCTTGCTGACTCGAGTCCCATCGCTCCTGTCCTGCCAGCCCATAAGACATAATTGCATCCGCTGAATACATCACCAATGGACATTTATATTAATATTGCAACAATCAGGTGTTTGGGGACAGGATAGGGCTGGGTCGGTCAGCCTGTGGATGTCTGCCACCTCTGGCGCAGGGGCATAACAACGCCCCCGCGACCCCCCGCCGCGGAGGGGGGTTGAGCTCCAGGGGTCACCGTTGGCACAGCACCTGGCTTGAGTGAGTCCGGAGGGCCCCCGTCCATGTTCAGTGCAGGAGGGCCCCCTGCAGTTTCGTTACGCCACTGCTCTGGTGTAATAAAACAATGGGACCCGCCGGTGGTCCGTACCCTCCATCTCCCCATTTGGAGCCCCTGTTTCCAACAGATCACTATCTGGTTACCTACCGCCCCACCTGGGTGAGGGCACGACATCACTCCACCACCCACTAATGGCCTATCAGACGTCGGACACATCAGCAGTTGCACCAGCAGCGCTTTCCAGCTACTCACATTGCAGCAGGGGAGGCCTTCCCGGCACTAGCGAAAATAATGCTGAATCCTGCGAGTCCCGTATAAACCTCCCTGGGCTGGAAATCATTTGTAATTAGTCTGTGTCTATTATGAAGCGCTCGGATGCTCTTAGACAAAGTTATGTATGTAAAGCTGCCAACAATAACATGCAGCTCTGCCTGCCACCAGCCTCTAATCTCATGGTAAATTAATTGAGCAGGGGCGCAGCTTCGGGGGTGTTAAGCGGGTTACACCCCTCTAATACATGTATTTCTGATAAATAGTTGGGTACAGGTGCTTTCAATTGGGTCCGGTGAGATGTCAGTCAGATTTCACCAGGAATTTGTGCATACACACAGACACAAATACACACACACTCCCTCACTGTTCTGAGTCCTCAGAAAATGTTGGTTATTTTACAACATGTTGTTTTCTCTCACTTGGCACTCCTACCAATCCACGCTCCTCTCCCTTTCCACTGCCTCTTAGGCCCATCTCATGCATCTCATCCTCTCCTTTTCCACTGCTTCTTACACCCTATCATGCATCTCGTCCTCTCCCTTTCCACTGCCTCTTAGACCCTCTCATGCATCTCATCCTCTCCCTTTCCACTGCCACTGCCTCTGCCTCTCAGTCCCATCTTATGCATCTCATCCTCTCCCTTTCCACTGCCTCTTAGGCCCAGCTCAATCATCTCATCCTCTCCCTTTCCACTGCCTCTTAGGCCCATCTCATGCATCTCATCCTCTCCCTTTCCACTGCCTCTTAGGCCTATCTCAATCATCTTATCCTCTTCCTTTCCACTGCCTCTTAGGCCCATCTCATGCACCTTGCTAGTCCCATAATATATCTTAACATTATGTGCCAACGTGATTGATGGAAAATCTGAAGCTCACACCTCCCCAATCTTATTGACCAAACCAGCCCCTGGATTTAAGCATAAAGCATTATTATCCTCTGATGCTGGAAAGAAACACCCCGAGTGGCTGAATTGCACAGTGACCGTTTGATCCTAGACAAACAGCAAGTGTCCTTTTTATACATTATCCTGTAAGACAACACCTTCAATGTAAATATGTGAGCCTGGGATGTGCCTCATACTTAAACGGCTCTTGTGTTTTATGTAAAAGGCTACAATGTGCTCCAGGCCTCTGTTATAAAACACTAAGCCACATATGAGGTACACATGACAACGTGCTTTCCTCTTACTCCACTAATAGCGTTGTCCTCGGGGCTAGGCCGAAATGTGGCTCAAGACATGATAGAAAACGTTTACATTTTAATAAATACTTTTGTCAAGATATAGGTGGTCATTACAACCCTGGCGGACGGTGTTAACGCTGCAGAAATACCGCAAACAGGCCGACTGACAAAAAAAAGGAATTATGACCCTGGCGGAAACCGCCAACTAAGACAGCCACTTTAACACACTGCCCGCCACGGCTGTACAGACAAGCAGCGCAGCGGTTACCGCCAACAGACAGGCGGGAGACAATGTACCGCCCACAGTATAACAACCTGCCAATCCACCACCTTTTCCGGGGCGGATTCACCGTGGATAAAAACACGACAGAAACAGCTTTTGCTATGGGAAAACGCTCACCTGAACACATCCCACGAGGAAGGAGGACACCATGGAGCCGGAACTCCAAATACTCCCTGCCCTTGTCTTTCTGCTCCTCTACGACCAACAGCTACGTAGGCGCAGAAGATACCGGTGAGTACTGCACCTATGACACGGGGAGGGGAGAGGCAAAAGTTAGGGGGACACCCACCAAACACCCCCACCCTCGCATATTACAACATACACACCAATGCAGTCACAAAAATCACAGTAACAACCCACAATCCCCCCGGAAGAATGCAAAGACAATGCGAAATTCGGTCAAACATTGTAATGTGCGAATATACATGTCATACAAAAATATACAGATATATATTTCAAAATCACTCATAATTATATATACAATCCGAGAAGTAGTGCAGATATGTACACAACAATGTCCGTGCACCAACAGTCCAAAAACACATGGGCGAGGCCCGCAAACGATACCTGAGCACAATCGGAGAGAACACTGCCGGGGCATCAGATCGAAATACTACAGGCACCTCAGGGGGAAGGGAAGGGGGGGCACCTCAGCCAGATGAATGCGAAGCCAGATCCTCGACGGGGCTCCATGCCCATTGATGTATCCTGGGGAGTGCAAAGCCACAGTCTCTCAGTCTCTACAGTGGGTGGTTTGCCCACTGTGCCATCCTGGGGAGTGCAAAGCCACAGTCTCTCAAGTAGATGCAGTTCTCTACTGGTACTGGGTGGGACTGGTGCCCAGACTGGATGAGTCACCCCGTGAAAGTTCATGTCCTGTCACTGTCCCAGCTGCATATGGGATAAGGATGCCTGATGTGGCGGCCTTTTCATTCCTACACAGTCTTTGCCCTGTTCAGTGGTCTTCACCATGGCGGTCTTTGCCCTGTTCAGCGGTGCTGTGACATGGCGGTCTTTGCTGTGTTCAGCGGTGCTTTGCCATGGCGGTACTGGACTGTTCAGCGGTGCTTTGCCATGGCGTTCTTTGCCCTGTTCAGCGGTGCTTTTCCATGGCAGTACTGGACTGTTCAGCGGTGCTTTGCCATGGCGGTCTTTGCCCTGTTCAGCGGTGCTTTGACATGGCGGTCTCTGGACTGTTCAGCGGTGCTTTGCAATGGCGGTCTTTGCCCTGTTCAGCGGTGCTTTGCCATGGTGGTTCTGATACGGACATTGGTGTGTGGCATGACGATCTCTACACTGGGCATTGGTGTGTGGCATGACGATCTCTACACTGGGCATTGGTGTGTGGCATGACGTTCTCTACACTGGGCATTGGTGTGTGGCATGACGTTCCATCATTGCCCAGTGGGGCTGTGGCAGCCGGGGCCCTCCTGGGCTGTGACTCCGGCGGTGGTCTCTGGACCTGTGACGATACTTGGGCCCTCCTGGGCTGTGACTCTGGCGGTGGTCTCCTGACCAGTGACAATACTTGGGCCCTCCTGGGCTGTGACTCCGGCGGTGGTCTCCTGACCAGTGACGATACTTGTGTCTGGACCGCCGGAAATTATGGCGCACTTCTTCGCCGTGACATTCACAACAGGCTGGGCAGACTTCCTCTGGACCTTCCCCACCTTTGTTGGAGTTACAGCTGACTCACCATTCCCCTTCGAACCCATGTCAGTTGTTTTCCCACCAGGAGTCTTAACACGGTCCCGTCGTCCACTCTCCAATTTTAGAGCCTTTACAGGGGGTGGGCTGCCAGTGCCTTGGCTCCGGGTCCTACTGCCTGCCCTAGTGGCCGGTGCACTCCACAAGCCTTGAACACGCACCACTGGTATTGGAGGCTTTTTGGCTTAGGCGCTACGACAGGACTGATGAATTGGAGGGGGGGAGGTGGGGGCAAAAAGGTCAATTTGACAGAGGGACAGTTCTGATGAACACTGGGATGGGTAGCTGGAGGGGGTCTGGGAGTGGAGGAAGAGGAGGTGGTTGTCGGAGGTGTCACTTTAGCTGTTTTGGGTGCAGGGGCAGGTACTGGAGGCTGTCGTGAGGTGGATGGATGTTGGGCGAGTGATTGCCGGCGTTTGTGTACTTTGGGAGGGGGCATCACAGACACACTGGGAGAGGACACAGGGGACGTGTAAATGGCAGTGGAGGTGGTGAGTGCAGGTGAGCGGCATGGGGTGCTGGGTCTCCTTGTGCGACTCATGGTGCCTGTAGATGTGGTGCATGCAGGTGTGTGTGTAGCCGAGACTGGGACGGAGGAGGGAGAAGAGGAGGAGGGGACACAGTGGAGACAGTGGATGTTGCTGTGTCTGTATGGGTGTGATGCTTGTGTGAGTGCCTGTGGGATGTGTGGTGCCTATATTTGCTTGAGCTACTTCTGGGTGTTGATTTGTGTGCATGCTGGTCTGTAGGTGTGCTTGGGATGGGCTGGGGTACAGGGGATTGGGTCTGGGTGGAGGAAGTTGGAGGGGGGAGGCTGGACACAGGGACAATGGCTGCCATCAGTGCTGAGGCCAGAGATTGCAGGGTTCTCTGAAGGACAGCCTTACCAGAATGAATGCCCTCCAGGAATGCATTACCGTGTTGCAACTCTCGTTCTACACCCTGGATGGCATTCACAATGGTAGACTGCCCAACAGTGAGTGACCTGAGGAGGTCAATGGCCTCCTCACTGAGGGCAGCAGGGGTGACTGGGGCAGGGCCTGAGGTGCCTGGGGCGAAGGTGATGCCCACCCTCCTGGGTGAGCGGGCACGGGGCGAACGCTGAGGGGCTGCCGGGAGGGCGGTGCTGGTAGGGGAGGTGGCGGTGGTACCTGTTGAAGTGGGGGGCACAGATGGTGCCGCCACCAGAGAGGAGCTCCCATCGGCGGACGAGTCTGTGTCGCTGGTTGGTGATCCGGTGGCCGACGTGAAGCTCCCCTCACCCTCCGTCCCACTGGTGCATTCAGAGTCCGTGGTGTGGTCCTCCATGGCCATGTGGGATGCAGCTCCCTCGTGGTCCGGTGCCACTGTACCTCCGCCTGATGATGCTGATGTACAAAAGGACAGGGAGAGCAGGAAAAGGGGGGGAGACAGAAGAAAGAGAGTTTTAGTGCATGGCATTCCGCTACCGTTGGCGGACAAGACAGACGCAGCAGCCCCCTGCATAACGCCGTGCTCCTGCACTCTGCACACGCAATTTCTGGCTTATGGCCTACATGGCAATGGTGGACATCTGCACACATGGATGCCACAGGGGCAACTATACCTCGACTTGTCACTCTGCTGAGGTGGGGTAGAGTGCCACATGGCCTACATTACGGATGGGGCCTTGCCTACCGAACTAGCCCTGGCCTAGGGACACCCACAGCCCACCTCCCCCACCCAGACACCTCCACTGCACGCAAAGTCCACAGAATGAGGTTGTACTCACCCCCTTGTGTCTGCTGTGATGTCCTCAAGCGCCCATCCAACTCCGGGTAGGCCACCGCCATGATCCGGAACATCAGGGGGGTCATGGTGCGACGGGCACCCCTCCCACGTTGGGAGGCCATCCCCAGCTGAGCCTCCGCCATCTTCTTGCTGCAGCGGCGAATGTCCTCCCATCTCTTACGGCAGTGGGTGCCCCGTCTCTGGTGGGCCCCCAGGGTCCGGACCTCCTTGGCGATGGCACGCCAAATGTCCCTCTTCTGGTGGGCGCTGACCTACATGACATGCACAAGGGAAGAAGAACAGTCATTACTAACTGCACCGTCAATGTGAGTGGCCCCCTCCCTACTCTGGCCATGTGGCCCATTCATTCCCATGCATTAATGTTCTATGAACTCTGCCCGCTTCCCTCTTCCAACCAGCCCTCTCCACCCAGGCCTAGCCTATACAACGTGCTCCCTGTGTACTAACCTGTTGGTCTGGAGGACCGTAGAGTAGCGTGTACTGGGGGAGGACCCCATCCACAAGTTTCTCCAACTCCTGTGCAGTGAAGTCAGAGGCCCTTTCCTCAGACGCAGCAGCCATCGTCGCTTCCAGACCGAGGTCACAGCAGCACTAGCAGTGTAGGTCCTCTCCTGTCGAAGGTCAGGTATCTAGTGATTGAACAGATAGAAAATGTCGGTGACGTCCGCGGCGGTGTGCATCATCACCGCCGGCGCACCTGTTCATTGGCTCCTGGGACCCATAGGGTCCAATGTTAACCAATGCAGCATTGTGCCGCGGTCTACGACCGCCTACCGCGACGGTGTGCAACCCCAGCGCAGTTACCCCACAATCCCATTGTCCCAGTTTAGAGGTCAGACAGCCGCCATTTCAGGGGCCCACATGGCTTCATTTACTACTGCGTCACACATAGCTAGGCCTACACTCAACACACATACAGGAAGGGTTTTGTGTCTGGTGTAGTCTTGTGTGTAACTGTGGGTACATACCTGGATGAATAGTGACTGGTTCTTCGCTGTTGTCCTTCGTAGGCACCGTCAGCTGGGACATATGAGAAGATGGCGGAATCCTCCGGTGTACCGACCGCTGGTGGACCTGTTGACAATGGAAGAAAGACATGTCATCGTCACCTACCGGTTTGACCGTGCCACTATCCAGGAACTATGTACCCAGTTGGAGCCAGACCTGATGTCACCGATCCGCCATCCGACTGGATTCCCCCCTTACGTGCAAGTGCTGTCAGTGCTCCATTTCCTTGCAAGTGGGTCATTTCAGACTACTGTGGCCATGGCATCAGGAATGTCCCAGCCTATGTTTTCCAACGTGTTGTCCAGAGTGTTGTCTGCCCTGCTGAAACACGTAAGGAGATACATAATTTTCCCTCAGGTGGGGGATTTGCCTACAGTGAAAGGTGACTTCTATGCCCTTGGACATATCCCCAACGTCATAGGTGCCATTGATGGGACCCATGTAGCTCTGGTCCCCCCCCACAGGAGTGAACAGGTGTACAGGAACAGGAAGAGTTATCATTCCATGAATGTCCACATGGTCTGTCTGGCAGACCAGTACATCTCGCAGGTAAATGCTATGTTCCCTGGCTCTGTGCATGACGCCTACATCCTGCGGAATAGCAGCATCCCTGATATGATGGGTCAACTCCAGAGGCACCGTTTATGGCTATTGGGGGACTCTTGTTACCCCAACCTTTCCTGGCTATTGACCCCAGTGAGGAATCCCAGGACCAGGGCAGAGGAACGCTACAATGATGCCCATGGGCGGACTAGGAGAGTGATTGAACGCACCTTCGGCCTCCTAAAGGCCAGATTCTGGTGCCTCCATATGACAGGTGGATGGATCCCTATTCTACTCACCGAAGAAGGTGTGCGACATCATCGTCGCCTGCTTCATGCTCCATAATTTGGCATTGCGACGCCAGGTGCCTTTTCTGCAGGAGGATGATCCAGATGATGGTGTTGTAGCAGCTGTCGAGTCTGTGGAGCCTGTGGACAGTGATGAGGATGAAGCTGAGGAAGAAGAAAACGACAACAGGGAGTCAGTCATACAGCAATATTTCCAGTGAGACACAGGTGAGAACATTTTCTGGTTTAACATTACATTAACTTTCACCCGATGGTGGAGGAATGTCCATGGCAGAGTCCAGTCTATTAGTCTCACAGGTGCACTGCCCATCTGGGCATAGGAAGTGGAGCTGGGGCACTTCGAATATGGACAGGATAACAAAGTGGGACAGTGGGAGGACAATCAGGGTGGTCTTATTTCCTGGCGCGGGTCCTGCCATCTTGCTCTGTCCTGTTCCTGGATCTCAGGGACCGCTTGCATGGTGGTTGTCCATCTGCAGGGGGTGGGGTGCTGGTGTGGTGGTCCTGTGGCAGGGCGTCCTGTCCACTAGCGCCGGCGGAGGTGGTGGGAAGTTCATCGTCGTGGCTAGTGTCAGGGGCCCCTTGGAGTGCCATGGTGTCCCTCAAGGTCTGCTGTATGTCCTTCAGCACCCCGACGATGGTGCCCAGGGCAGAGCCGATGGTCCTGAGCTCCTCCCTGAACCCCAAATGCTGCTCCTCCTGCAGATGCAGGGTCTGCTGCAACTTGTCCAGGACCGTCGCCATCGTCTCCTGGGAGTGGTGGTATGCTCCCATGATGGAGGAGAGGGCCTCGTGGAGAGTTGGTTCCCTTGGCCTGTCCTCCCTCTGTCGCACAGCAGCCCTCCCAGTTACCCTATGTTCCTGTGCCTCCGTCCCCTGGACCATGTGCCCACTACCACTGCCCCGAGGTCCCTGTTGTTGTTGGGGTGGTGGGTTACCCTGGGTGCCCTGTAGTGGTGGACACACAGCTGATTGACCTGTCCTCGGTAGGGAGGTTTGGGCCCGCTGGGTGGGTGCTGTGCTGGTGTTACCAGAGGGTGGAAGGTCGGTGTTGGGCTGTGCCTGTGCAAGGGGAACCGACTGTCCTGAGGCCCACGATGGTCCGGGCTGGTCATCAAGATCCAGTAGGGCAGAGCTGCTCTCGTCACTGTGGGCCTCTTCTGGGGGTGGAGTGGTGTTGTCTGGACCCTCTGGTGTGGTGACGGTCCTTCGGGTTCCTGCAGGGGCATAAGAACATGATTATTGCATGTGTGTGTGTAATGGTGTGCAATGGGTGGGTGTGCGTGAACCCCAGTGCTAGCATTCCTGTGTGGGGGCTTGTGTGATGATGGTTGGGGGGGTGTTCTGGGTATGTGCTGTGGGCATGCTTTAGTGAGGGGTGACCATGCTTAGTTGTGTCATGCAGGGCTTGGTGTTGGGATGGGTGGTTTGTGTTATGGGTACATTAGTGAGGATTTGGAGTGATAGGGGAGGGTGTGAGGGTGGGGGTGTGCGATAGCATGCAGATAGGGTGGGGGATATGATAGTTAAGATTTGACTTACCAGCGTCCGTTCCTCCAACGACTCCTGCGAGGCCCTCAGGATGCAAGATGGACAAGACTTACTCCTCCCATGTTGTTAGTTGTGGGGGAGGAGGTGGGGGTCCGCCGCCAGTCCGCTGCACCGCAATGTTGTGCCTGGAGACCATGGAACGCACCTTCCCCCGTAGGTCGTTCCACCTCTTCCTGATGTCCTCCCTATTTCTGGGGTGCTGTCCCACGGCGTTCACCCTGTCCACTATTCTGCGCCATAACTCCATCTTCCTGGCTATTGATGTGTGCTGTACCTGTGAGCCAAATGGCTGTGGCTCTACCCGGATGATTTCCTCCACCATGACCCTGAGCTCCTCCTCGGAGAAGCGGGGGTGTCTTTGGCGTGACATGGGGTGGTGTGGGTGAGGTGTGGGGTGGTGTATGTGGTGATGAGTGTGGTGAGTGTAGTGGTGTGTGTTGTTTTGTGCGTGGATGTTGTGTGGGTGATGGTGGTGTGTGCCTCTGTGTGATGGGGTTGTCAATTGCTGTGCTGTCTCTCTGGCCTTCTCTCAGAATTTCTGGTTGTAGGGGTTTGTGGGTGATGTGGGTGTGTATTTTATATTGTGTTGGGTGTGTGGGAGTGGTGTGTGTATGTGTATCAGGTGTGTGTAATTCGAATTGTCCAATGTGGCAGTGTTTTGTAGAAATGTGTGTATTTTGAGCGCGGCGGTGTGTACCGCCAATGGAATACCGCGGTTGAAAGACCGCCGCGTGGATTCGTGGGTCGTAATAGCATGGGCGTGTTTCTGTTGGCGTGGAGGTGGAGGATTTGTTTCCGCATGTTTATCGCTGACCTTAGGTGTGGCGGAGTTGTGTGGGTGTCTGAATTTCGGCGGATTCCGTGATGTGTGTCATAATAGCTGTGGCGGTCTACCGCGGCCGCGGCGGTGTATTGGCGGTCTTCGGCACGGCGGTATGCGCCTTATACCGCCAATGTTGTAATAACCCCCATAATCTGGTGGAACACTTCTGTGTGTTTAAAAATACACTTTATTGGATTGTGATGAGATCGTATCATATTCTAACACACTGCTTGTTGCATAATTTCCTTTCAAATATTTTTAAGGCTCGACTTGACCGTGGCCTCAGAGCCAAAGCCGACCATTAGCTCGGCTTGCCCTGTTCATTTCTTGCCTCTAGTCAAATCACAGTCTAATACTTTCAGAAGTGAAGCGTTCAATTCTGATTATTGACAAAATCATCGTTTTTACTCATTGATCTGATTGTTCTACTGAGTATTGGCAGCACCAATAGGCCTAGCATGTTTATGTAGATGTTCATTGCTGTGTGATATCTGGATACAATGAATGATAACTCACGATCAAATAATGGTCATTGTCTTTATTTACTTGCTAGAAAGTGCCACTCGAGGTGTCACACATTTGACAGTAGAATGTCACTCATAGTTAGACTGAAACCATAGAAATGTCCCACATGAGCTATCTGAAAACCTGCCAGCTATGAATACCAGCTTCCAAGCAGCCTTTCCATTGGCAGATGCGCAGATTTACATTTCTTTCAGGCAGCAGACACCCTGGCATGAAGGCTTGATTCTTGTTCAGCTGTCTGCCCGTCCCTGGGGGTCACAGCAGGGTCCTGTCCCAAGAATCTTACCCACAGCACACAGTCTGGCACTCTGATGAAGCTGTCCTGCCTCTGTCGCCTCAGCTGCCTGCCTTCTAGAAATCAGTGTCTCCTAGAGACGGATCCTAGGCACTAGGCCTACCTGCAGCAGCGGCCGTTGTGCTCTACGAATTTGAATCTGGTCCTACCTGTAAAGAGCTCCACAAAAACGTTGTTGTTTTAATAAGAATTTTAAAATAATTTAGTTTGGAGCGTTTTGGACTAACAATAAAGTGCTTTTAATATAGTACTTATTACCAAGGGTTTACAATTTCACAATGAACAGGAAAGTACATGTTCCTAGAGCACAATACATTGACAGCAGGTCAGAAGGCTGAATCATCTGTGCCAGGATTTCAAGTCATAACCTGTAGGTCACAATAGGAACTCATTATAAGGAATTATTGTGGAAAATTGTGTAGTGTTTTGTGCGAAAAACGTATATCACAACAAATTGGAGCAACACACCTTCTACCCTACAAAAGCACAACTCACTAAATCGCAAAAAACAGAAACAGAATAACACATCTCAGCACCACAGCAACATGTCTTAACAACAAAATATTAACATTTAAAAAATAATTTAACTAAATACACAACACAAAAAGCCAATAGAACAGAATAGCAATACAATTTTGTTTTGTTGAATTTTTAAGTTATTGGAGTAGTTTGTTTTTACTATGTGTATTGTGTTGTGTCTTGTGTTTTTGTGTAGCATTATTGTGTATTTGTGTGCTTTGTTGTATTAAGTTGTGTTGTTGTACTCTCTTCTTCTTTTGTGTTTTTGTTGTTTTTGTTGTTTTTGTCTTGCTTTGTTCTTGAAAGAATTCATTTTTTTCACGTAGGGCCTGACTTAGATCTTGGTGGTAACGGTCTCACTGTATTTGGGTGCTGGCAGTCCTGTTGAAGAAAGCCAGCATTTGAACCACCGTCTCTGCCAAGAAACATCACCCGTGTTGATGGCGGGAGAGGGATAAGTGGCTGCCAGCGGGACCCTAGCCACCCTTCCCGTCATGCAGATTTGGATGTGCATCACCACCAAGCAAAAAGTGGTGGTCCAACCGCCACGTCTGAGTTGGCTGATTGGTGTGGAAAAAGGGTAAAAACTCACAATTTTTCCCCATTCCTCCCCCGTCTTCAACTGGACACGACTGGACAACACTTGCTGTCACTGCTGCCACTGACTCATGAAGAAAACATGACCCTCCCCTGGTTGCCGGACTCACAGGAAGGGATGCCTCATTGCCAAGGTATGTTGGGTGGGCACTGCACGGGAGGTCGGGACCACTACAGGCATATACATGTCACAGTAATTTTTTAAAATCAGTGTGATAAGCATATGTCGGGGACATGAGTGGGTCCGACACCGATAAGGACACACTAGCACACAACACATATCTCACACATACACAACTGTCAATATGGTGCCAGTATTCATTAGCAAATGGCTGCGGGCACCACAAAGACAGTACATTCACACTTGCCAACTATGTCAATGTGTACACATTGCCAGGGGACCTGTACCTGTCATGTTGTGCTGCGAGTAGTGTGTGTGAGTCAGTAAGTGTATGTGGGTATGTGATGCGATTGGCTGGGTGAAGGGGAGGGAGCTGGAGTGGGTGCTGTGATGTTGTGTATGTTGTGTAATTGTGTTGCTGTGTGCAACATTCAGGTGAGTGGTGTTGTGTGGTTGTTGTTTTTGTGATCTTTGTAGTTGTGCTTGTTTGTGAGTGTGTTTATAAAGATGAGTGTGTAGTTGTGTCATGTGCAGTTGTAGTGTAAATGGTAAATGTATGTTGTGTCATGGATGTCTGTCAATGTTTGGGGCATGTCTGTGTTGAGGTGTGGTAAAATGGCAATGGATACATGTGTGTATGTGGTGTGTTGTGTCATGTGTGGTGCAGGGGGACACATACGGCAAAGGTACAGTATGTGTGTGTGTGTGTGAGAGAGACTTACCTCTGTTCCACAGCCACTTCCATTGTCCGATGCCCATTAGATCCTGCATTGTCCTCCCTCCGTCAAAGAACCCCTGCCAGTACACTGCCTGCAGAGTTGTGACATCTAAATACGGCAGGCAGAACGCCTTCAACTTGACGGTCTTCTCAGGTCCGCTGCTGACGTGGCTTGACAGTGCGTCCACCAAAATCTAAATCAGGCTTTTAGTCTCTCATTTGTTTTTGTTTTCATGAACCAAGATAGTTGGTATTTTGGATTTCTGTGCTGTTAGAGGATGCTGTCATGTCTCCCCGCACTGAGTAGTATCTGTGGCATTGTTGACTCCCCAAATTGACTTGTGTGCAGTTCACATTATGTCATCTCTTCCAAATAATATTTATGATGATTATGTTATACCTTTAAATCCTTGTACACTTGTGATGTGGCGTGGCAATGCAGCTATAAGCATTTTGCTATTGGTAACAAGTTATTTGCTTTTGAAGGCTCACAGAGCAATGCTTGTTTTCATATTAATCCATGACACGTGAAACACACAATACAGTCTCTAAACCCCTGGAGTGTGTCTGGGGCAACAACGAAGAGAGGCAGGGGGGGTCATTACAACATTGGCGGTATAATGCGCTTACCGTCGTGCAGAAGACCGCCAATACACTGTCGCGGTAGACCGCCACAGCTATTATGACACACATCACGGAATCCGCCGAAATTCAGACACCCACACAATCCTGCCACACCAAAGGTCAGCGATAAACATGCAGAAACAAATCCCCCACCTCCACGCCAACAGAAACACGCCCATGCTATTACGACCCACGAATCCACGTAGCGGTCTTTCAACCGCGGTATTCCATTGGCGGTACACACCGCCGCGCTCAAAATACACACACATCTCCAAAACACCGCCACATTGGGCAATTCCAAATACACACACCTGATACACATACATACACCACTCCCACACACCCAACACAATATAAAACACACCCACAAACCCCTACGACCCAAAATTAGAGAGAAGGCCAGAGAGAGACAGCACAGAATAGAGAACCCCATCACACAGAGGCACACTACACCATCACCCACACAACATCCATGCACAAAACACCACATACCACTACACTCACCACACTCATCACCAAATACACCACCTCACACATCACACACACCACCCCATGTCACGCCAAAGACACCCCCGCTTTTCCGAAGAGGAGCTTAGGGTCATGGTGGAGGAAATCGTACGGGTAGAGCCACAGCTATTTGGCTCACAGGGACAGCACACATCTATAGCCAGGAAGATGGAGCTATGGCAAAGAATAGTCGACAGGGTCACCGCTGTGGGACAGCATCCAAGAAATAGGGAGGACATCAGGAAGAGGTGGAACGACCTACGGGGGAAGGTGCGTTCCACGGTATCCAGGCACCACATCGCGGTTCAGCGGACTGGCGGCGGACCCCCACCTCCTCCCCCACAACTAACAACATGGGAGGAGCAAGTCTTGTCCATCTTGCATCCTGAGGGCCTCGCAGGAGTCGTTGGAGGAACAGACACTGGTAAGTCAAATCTTAACTATCATATCCCCCACCTTACCTGCATGCTATCACACACCCCCACCCTCACACCCTCCCCTATCACCCTAACTCATCACTAATGTACCCATAACACCAACCACCCATCCCAACACCAAGACCTGCATGACACAACTAAGCATGGATACCCATCACTAAAGCATGCCCACTGCACATACCCAGAACACCCCCCAACCATCAGCACACAAGCCCCCACACAGGAATGCCTGCACTGGTGTACACGCACACCCAACCATTGCACACCATGAAACACACACATGCAATAATCATGTACTTATACCCCCGCAGGAACCCGCAGGAACCCGAAGGAACGTCACCACACCAGAGGGTCCAGACAACAACACTCCACCCCCAGAAGAGGCCCACAGTGACGACAGCAGCTCTGCCCTACTGGATCTTGAAGACCAGCCCGGACCATCGTGGGCCTCAGGACAGTCGGTTCCCCTTGCCCAGCCACAGCCCAACACCAAACTTCCACCCTCTGGTAACACCAGCACAGCACCCACCCAGCGGGCCCA
This sequence comes from Pleurodeles waltl, assembly GCF_031143425.1. Taxonomy (NCBI): domain Eukaryota; kingdom Metazoa; phylum Chordata; class Amphibia; order Caudata; family Salamandridae; genus Pleurodeles; species Pleurodeles waltl. The sequence continues at coordinate 55,434,431 of NC_090445.1, read as the reverse complement.
AACCTCCCTACCCAGGACAGGTCGATCAGCGGTGTGTCCACCACTACAGGGCACCCAGGCTAACCCAACACCCCAACAACAACAGGGACCTGGGGGCAGTAGTAGTGGGCACACGGTCCAAGGGACGGAGGCACAGGAACACAGGGGAACTGGGAGGGCTGCTGTGCGACAGAGGGAGGACAGGCCAAGGGAACCTACTCTCAACGAGGCCCTCTCCTCCATCATGGGAGCATACCACCACTCCCAGGAGACGATGGCAACGGTCCTGGACAAGTTGCAGGAGACCCAGCGTCTGCAGGAGGAGCAGAATTTGGGGTTCAGGGAGGAGCTCAGGACCATCGGCTCCGCCCTGGGCACCATTGTAGGGGTGCTGATGGACATTCAAAAGACCTTGAGGGACACCGTGGCACTCCAAGGGGCCCCTGCCACTAGCCAGAACGATGAAATGCCCACCACCTCCGCCGGCGCTAGTGGACAGGGCGCCCCGCCACAGGACCAACACACCAGCACCCCACCCCCTGCAGACGGACAACCACCACGAAAGCGGTCCCTGAGATCCAGGAACAGAACAGAGCAAGATGGCAAGACCCCGCCAGGAAATAAAACCACCCTGATTGTCCCCCCACTGTACCACTTTGTTACCCTGTCCAAATCGGAACTGCCCCAGCTCCACTTCCAATGGCCAGATGTGCAATGCACCTGTGAGACTAATCGACTGGACTCTGCCATGGACATTCTTCCACCATAACCCATCCCCATTTCACAACCCCCCTTCATTGTTATGCACTTAAATAAACACCCTTGAAACACTAATAAAACTGGAGTCAGTCAATGATTTTGAACTTTATATAGTCAATTACTGTGTCAAAAATGGTTACCCATTGGAAGTCCAACATACCAATGTCACACATCACAAGCCTTTCAAGGGTGCAAGCTGTTGACACGTAGGTTACCACATTTGTGAAACTGAAATGGAAGGGGACAACAAATAGTGACTGAAATGTAGGTACAGGATAGAGGTAGACGTGTGAAAGTTAATGTTATGTTAAACCTGAAAATGTACTCACCCGTGTCTCACTGGAAATATTGCTGTATGACGGACTCCCTGTTGTCGTTTTCTTCTTCATCAGCTTCATCCTCATCACTGTCCACAGGCTCCACAGGCTCCACCGCTGCTACAACACCGTCATCTGGATCATCCTCCTGCAGAAAAGGCACCTGGCGTCGCAATGCCAAATTATGGAGCATGGAGCAGGCGATGATGATGTCGCACACCTTCTTCGGTGAGTAGAATAGGGACCCACCTGTCATATGGAGGCACCTGAACCTCGCCTTCAGGAGGCCGAAGGTGCGTTCGATCACCCTCCTAGTCCGCTCATGGGCCTCATTGTACCGTTCCTCTGCCCTGGTCCTGGGATTCCTCACTGGGGTCAATAGCCAGGACAGGTTGGGGTAACCAGAGTCCCCCAGTAGCCATACACGGTGCCTCTGGAGTTGACCCATCATATCAGGGATGCTGCTATTACGCAGGATGTAGGCGTCATGCACTGAGCCAGGGAACATAGCATTTACCTGCAAGATGTACTGGTCTACCAAACAGACCATCTGGACATTCACGGAATGATAACTCTTCCTGTTCCTGTACACCTGTTCACTCCTGCGGGGGGGACCAGAGCTACATGGGTCCCATCAATGGCACCTATGATGTTCGGGATATGCCCAAGGGCATAGAAGTCACCTTTCACTGTAGGCAAATCCTCCACCTCAGGGAAAATTATGTATCTCCTTACGTGTTTCAGCAGGGCAGACAACACTCTGGACAACACGTTGGAAAACATAGGCTGGGACATCCCTGATGCCATGGCCACAGTAGTCTGAAATGACCCACTTGCAAGGAAATGGAGCACTGACAGCACCTGAACGTCAGGGGGGATTCCAGTCGGATGGCGGATTGGTGACATCAGGTCTGGCTCCAACTGGGTACATAGTTCCTGGATTGTGGCACGGTCGAACCAGTAGGTCACGATCAAATGTCTCTCTTCCATTGTCAACAGGTCCACCAGCGGTCGGTACACCGGCGGAATCCGCCATCTTCCAATATGTCCCAACTGACGGTGCCTAAGAAGGACAACAGCGAAGAAACTGTCACCATACCTCCAGGTATGTACCCACAGTCACACACAAGACTACAACAGACAATTAACCCATCCGGGAAATGTTTTGAGTTTAGCCTCGATATGTGTGACGCAGTAGTAAATGAAGCCATGTGGGCCCCTGAAATGGCGGCTGCCTGACCTCCAAACTGGGACAAGGGAATTGTGGGGTAACTGCGCTGGCGTTGGAAACCGTCGTGGTAGGCGGTCGTAGACCGCGGCGCAATGCTGCATTGGTTAACATTGGACCCTATGGGTCCCAGGAGCCAATGAACAGGTGCGCTGGGAGTGATGATGCGCCTGCCGCGGACGTCACCGCCGCGGACGTCACCACCATTTTCTATCTCTTCAATCACTAGATACCTGACCTTCGACCGGAGAGGACCTACACTGCTAGTGCTGCTGTGACCTCGGTCTGGAAGCGACGATGGCTGCTGCGTCTGGGGAAAGGGCCCCTGCCTTCACTGCACAGGAGTTGGAGAAACTTGTGGATGGGGTCCTCCCCCAGTACATGCTACTCTACGGACCTCCAGACCAACAGGTTAGTACACAGGGAGCACGTTGGATGGGCTAGGCCTGGGTGGCCAGGGCTGGGTGGGAGAGGGAAGGGGGCAGAGTTCTTACAACAGAAATGCATGGGGATGAATGGGCCACATGGACAGAGTTGGGAGGGGGCCACTCACATTTACGGTGCAATAGGAAATGACTGTTCCTCTTTCCTTGTGCATGTCATGTAGGTCAGCGCCCAACAGAAGAGGGACATTTGGCGTGCCATCGCCAAGGAAGTCCGGACCCTGGGGGCCCACCAGAGACGGGGCACCCACTGCCGGAAGAGATGGGAGGACATTCGCCGCTGTAGCAAGAAGACGGCGGAGGCTCAGCTGGGGATGGCCTCCCAACATGGGAGGGGTGCCCGTCGCACCATGACCCCCCTGATGTTCCGGATCCTGGCGGTGGCCTACCCGGAGTTGTATGGGCGCTTAAGGACATCACAGCAGACACAAGGGGGTGAGTACAACCTCATTCTGTGGACTTTGCGTGCAGTGGAGGTGTCTGGTTGGGGGAGGTGGGCTGTGGGTGTCCCTAGGCCAGGGCGAGTTAGGTAGGCAAGGCCCCTCCGTAATGTAGGCCATGTGGGACTCTACCCCAGCTCAGAACAGAGGCAAGTTGATGTATAGTTGCTCTTTGCCATCCATGTGCGCAGATTTCTACCATTGCCATGTAGGCCATATCCCAGAAATTGCATGTGCAGAGGGCAGAAGCACGGCGTAATGCATGGGGCTGCTGCGTCTGTCTTGTCCGCCAACGGTAGCAGTATGCCATGCACTAAAACTCTCTTTCTTCTGTCTCCCCCCTTTTCCTGCTCTCCCTGTCCTTTTGTACATAAGCATCATCAGGCGGAGGTACAGTGGCACTGGACCACGAGGGAGCTGCATCCCACATGGACATGGAGGGCCACACCACAGACTCTGAATGCACCAGTGGGACGGAGGGTGAGGGGAGCTTCACGTCGGCCACAGGATCACCAACCAGCGACACGGACTCGTCTGCCGATGTGAGCTCCACTGTGGTGGCGGCACCATCTGTGCGCCCCACTTCTACAGGTACAGCCGCCACCTCCCCTACTAGCCCGCCCTCCCAGCAGCCCCTCAGGGTTCGCCCCGTGCCCGCTCACCCAGGAGGGTGGGCATCACCTTTGCCCCAGGCACCTCAGGCCCTGCCCCAGTCACCCCTGCTGCCCTCAGTGAGGAGGCCATTGACCTCCTCAGGTCACTCACTGTTGGGCAGTCTACCATTGTGAATGCCATCCAGGGTGTAGAACGAGAGTTGCAACACGGTAATGCATTCCTGGAAGGCATTCATTCTGGTCAGGCTGTCCTTCAGCGAACCCTGCAATCTCTGGCCTCAGCACTGATGGCAGCCATTGTCCATGTGTCCAGCCTCCCCCCTCCAACTTCCTCCACCCAGACCCAATCCCCTATACCCCAGCCCATCCCAAGCACACCTACAGACCAGCAGGCACACAAGTCAACAAACACAAGTAGCTCAAGCAAACATAGGCACCACACACACCACAGGCACTCACACAAGCATCACACCCATACAGACACAGCAACATCCACTGTCTCCACTGTGTCCCCCTCCTCCTCTTCTCCCTCCTCCCTCCCAGTCTCGTCTACACACACACCTGCATGCACCACATCTACAGGCACTAGGACTCGCACCAGGACACCCAGCACCACAAGCCACTCACCTGCACTCACCACCTCCACTGCCATTTACACGTCCCCTGTGTCCTCTCCCAGTGTGTCTGTGACGCCCCCTCCCAAAGTACCCAAACAGCGGCAATCACTCACCCAACATCCATCCACCTCACGACAGCCTCCAGTACCTGCACCTGCACCCAAAACACCTAAAGTGACGCCTCCTATAACCACCTCCTCTACCTCCACTCCCAGACCCCCTCCAGCTACCCATCCCAGTGTCCGTCAGAAACTGTCCCTATGTCAAATTGACCTGTTTGCCCCCACCCCCCCCCTCCAGTTCATCAGTCCCATCGTAGCGCCTCAGCCAAAAAGCCTCCAGTGCCAGTGGTGCGTGTTCCAGGTTTTTGGAGTGCACCGTCCACCAGGGCAGGCAGTAGGACCCGGAGCCAAGGCACTGGCAGCCCACCCCCTGTAAAGGCTCTGAAATTGGAGAGTGGACGACGGGACCGTGTCAAGACTGCTGGTGGGACAACAAGTGAAATGGGATCGAAGGCGATTGGTGAGTCAGCTGTAACTCCAAAGAAGGTGGGGAAGGTCCTGAGGAAGTCTGCCCAGCCTGTTGTGAGTGTCACGGCGGAGAAGTGCGCCATCATTTCCGGCGGTCCAGACACAACCGCCAGCACCATCGTTCGGAGTCACAGCCCAGGAGGGCCCAAGTATCGTTACTGGTCATGAGACCACAGCCGGAGTCACAGCCCAGGAGGGCCCAAGTCTCGTTACTGGTCAGGAGACCACCGCCGGAGTCACAGCCCAGGAGGGCCCAAGTCTCGTTACTGGTCAGGAGACCACCGCCAGAGTCACAGCCCAGGAGGGCCCAAGTCTCGTTACTGGTCAGGAGACCACCGCCGGAGTTACAGCCCAGGAGGGCCCAAGTATCGTTACTGGTCAGGAGACCACCGCCAGAGTCACAGCCCAGGAGGGCCCAAGTACCGTTACTGGTCAGGAGACCACCGCCAGAGTCACAGCCCAGGAGGGCCCAAGTATCGTTACTGGTCAGGAGACCACCGCCGGAGTCACAGTCCAGGAGGGACCAGGATCCCACAGCCCCGCTGGGCAATGATGGAACGTCAAGCCACATACCAATGTCCAGTGTGGAGATCGTCATGCCACACACCAATGTCCAGTGTGGAGGTCGTCATGCCACACACCAATGTCCAGTGTGGAGATCATCATGCCACACACCAATGTCCAGTGTGGAGATCGTCATGCCACACACCAATGTCAGTATCCGAACAGCCATGTCAGAGCACCGCTGAACAGGGCAAAGACTGCCATGGTGAAGACTGCTGAACAGGGCAAAGACTGCCATGGCTAAGCACCGCTGAACAGGGCAAAGACCGCCATGGTGAAGACCGCTAAACAGTGCAAAGACCGCCATGGTGAAGACCGCTGAACAGGGCAAAGACTGCCATGGCTAAGCACCGCTGAACAGGGCAAAGACCGCCATGGTGAAGACCGCTGAACAGGGCAAAGACTGCCATGGCTAAACACCGCTGAACAGGGAAAAGATCGCCATGGTGAAGACCGCTTAACAGGGCAAAGACTGCCATGGCTAAGCACTGCTGAACAGGGCAAAGACCGCCATGGTGAAGACCACTGAACAGGGCAAAGACCGCCATGGTGAAGCCTGCTGAACAGGGCAAAGACTGCCATGGCTAAGCACCGCTGAACAGGGCAAAGACCGCCATGGCTAAGCCCCGCTGAACAGGGCAAAGACCGCCATGGTGAAGACCGCTGAACAGGGCAAAGACTGCCATGGCTAAGCACCGCTGAACAGGGCAAAGACTGCCATGGCTTAGCACCGCTGAACAGGGCAAAGACTGCCATGGCTAAGCACCGCTGAACAGGGCAAAGACCGCCATGGTGAAGACCGCTGAACAGGGCAAAGACTGCCATGGCTAAGCACCGCTGAACAGGGCAAAGACTGCCATGGGGAAGACCGCTGAACAGGGCAAAGACTGCCATGGGGAAGACCGCTGAACAAGGCAAACACCGTGTGGGTATGAATAGGCCGCCACATCAGGCATCCTTATCCCATGTGCAGCTGGGACAGTGACAGGACATGAACCTTCACGGGGAGACTCAACCTGTCTGGGCACCAGTCCCAGCCAGTACCAGTAGAGAACTGCAGATACTTGCGAAAATGTAGCTTTGCATTCCCCAGGATGGTCTAGTGGGCAACCCACCCACTGTAAAGACTTGTGAGACTGTGGCTTTGCACTCCCCAGGATGGTCTAGTGGGCAACCCACCCACTGTAGAGACTTGTGAGACTGTGGCTTTGCACTCCCCAGGATGTAACAGTGGGCAACCCAGCCACTGTAGGGACTTGAGAGACTGTGGCTTTGCACTCCCCAGGATGTAACAGTGGGCAACCCACCCACTGTAGAGACTTGAGAGACTGTGGCTTTGCACTCCCCAGGATGTAACAGTGGGCAACCCACCCACTTGTGAGACTTGTGAGACTGTGGCTTTGCACTCCCCAGGATACATCAATGGGCATGGAGCCCCGTCGTGTATCTGGCTTTGCATTCATCTGGCTGAGGTGCCCCCCCTTCCCTTCCCCCTGAGGTGCCTGTAGTGTTTCTATCTGATGCCCCGGCAGTGTTCTCTCAGATTTTGGTCAGGTATCTATTGTGGGCCTCGCCCATGCATTTTTGGACTGTTTGTGCACGGACATTTTTGTGTACATATCTGCACTACTTCTTGTATTGTATATATAATTATGACAGATTTCGAGATATATATCAGTATTTTGACATGTATATTGGCACATTACAATGTTTGACCGAAATTCGCTTTGTCTTTGCATTCTTCCGTGGGGATTGTGGGTTGTTCATGTATTTTTTGTAAATGCATTGGTGTGTATGTTGTAATATGCGAGGGTGGGGGTGGGGGTGTTTGGTGGGTGTCCCCCTAACTTTTGCCTCCCCCCACCCCATGTCGTAGATGCAGTACTCACCGGTATCTTCTGTGCCTACGTCGCTGTTGGTCGTAGAGGAGCAGAAAGACAAAGACAGGTAGGATTTGGAGTTCCGGCTCCATGGAGTCGTCGTTCCTCGTGGGATGTGTAGAAGGTGAGCGTTTTCCCATAGCAAAAGCTGTTTCCGCCGTGTTTTTATCCACGGTGAATCCGCCCCAGAAAAGGTGGCGGATTGGCCTGTTTTGATACTGTGGGCGGTACATTGTCTCCCGCCTGTCTGTTGGCGGTAACCGCCGCGCTGTTTGTCTGTACCGCCGTGGCGGGCGATGTGTTAAAGTGGCTGTCTTTGTTGCCGGTTTCCGCCAGGGTCGTAATTCCCTTTTTTTGTCCGCCGGCCTGTTTGCGGTATTTCCGCAGCTTTAACACCGTCCGCCAGGGTTGTAATGACCACCAGGGTCTTATGCACTACAAAGACTTTCCTTTGAAGGTTGCCTACTTCAAAGACAGAAATGATTGTAAGTATTGGACTGATGACCCCACAATTTCAGAACACTGTTGGACTGAGGACATTCTGTCAGGGAGAAGAGCTAGATGATTGAGGAGGACCTGCCACTCTGCCTGTTGCTTTGCTGTGCTGGCCTGCTTCTGCTACTTCTGCCATTGGAGTGAAAGGACTGGACTTTGCTTTCTACATCCTGCTTTCCAAGGTTCTCCAAGGGCTTGAACTGAGCTTGCCTCCTGTTGTGAAGTCTTAGGGACATCAAAGACTTTATCTGCCAGCACCTGGGCATTCTTGCTGAGACCCCTGACTTGCCTTGTGGTGCCATATCCAGTCCCTGGGCCCTTGGAAGGAGAAGCTGGTGAAACCTGGAAGAAAATCCATGCACTGGAGCTGAGCGGCAGAAAAATCGACACACTGCCTGACCCGCTGCTGAAAGATCGACACAGCAGTGGTGAAATTGACGCATCGCCTGCTCAGCGTAGAACCATCATATCCATGCATCTTGATCTTTCACGCATCATCCCTGGGCATCAAATCTTCAAAATCAGCACATGGACCCGGAAAGTGACGCATTGCTTTCCCAACGGGGAAAGAATCAACGCACGGGCTCACTTGTGAGCAAGGAATTGATGCATCGCTTGCTTTTCTGATGTATCATTGTCCCTGCGGCTTTATTTTTGACACATGCCAGGTACTTTGTGCTAAAACAACACATTAAGGGCCTCATTCCGATCTTGGCGGGCGGCAAGTGGAAACCGTCGAATGACCGCTCCGCGGTCAAAAGACCGCGGCGGCCATTCTGGCTTTCCCGCTGGGCCGGCGGGCGACCGCCAGAAGATCGCCCGCCGGCCCAGCGGGAAAGCCCCTGCAACAATGAAGCCGGCTCCGAATGGAGGCGGCGGAGTTGCAGGGGTGCGACGGGTGCAGTAGCACCCTTGCGATTTTCACTGTCTGCAAAGCAGACAGTGAAAATCATTATGGGGCCCTGTTAGGGGGCCCCTGCACTGCCCATGCCTGTGGCATGGGCAGTGCAGGGGCCCCCAGGGGCCCCACGACACCCGTTCCCGCCAGCCTGGTTCTGGCGGTGAAAACCGCCAGAAACAGGCTGGTGGGAAGGGGGTCGGAATCCCCATGGCGGTGCTGCAAGCAGCGCCGCCATGGAGGATTCCCTGGGCCAGGGGAAGACCGCGGATGCCATTCTGGCTTTCCCGCTGGGCCGGCGGGCGACCGCCAAAAGGGCGCCAGCCGGCCCAGCGGGAAAGGCCCTGCTACAAGGAAGCCGGCTCCGAATGGAGCCGGCGGAGTAGCAGGGGTGCGACGGGTGCAGTTGCACCCGTCGCGATTTTCACTGTCTGCTTGGCAGACAGTGAAAATCCTGCTGGGGCCCTGTTAGGGGGCCCCTGCACTGCCCATGCCAGTGGCATGGGCAGTGCAGGGGCCCCCAGGGGCCACATGACACCCGTTCCCGCCATCCTGTTTCTGGCGGTGAAAACCGCCAGAAACAGGCTGGCGGGAAGGGGGTCGGAATCCCCATGGCGGCGCTGCAAGCAGCGCCCCCATGGAGGATTCCCTGGGCCAGGGGAAAACCGGCGGGAAACCGCTGGTTCCCCTTTTCTGACCGCGGCTTTACCGCCGCGGTCAGAATGGCCCTGGAAGCACCGCCAGCCTGTTGGCGGTGCTTCCGTGGTCGGCGACCGCCAGGGTTGGAATGACAACCTAATTGTTTTTTATGGAATAATACTCTTTTTACTTAAATAATTCATATATTTTCTTGTGTATGTTGGATTTTTAATTGTTTTGGTCTTCTTTGATTTTGATAAATATTGGCTATTTTTCTAAACTGGTGTGGAGTTTTTGTGTGGTGTTTTCACTGTGTTACTGTGTGTGTTTGTGCAAATACTTTACACATTGCCCCTTTGATAAGCCTGACTGCTTGTGCCAAGGAGGTAAGCAGGGGTTCTCTTAGGTGTGTGACTCTCTTACCCTGACAAGAGCAAGGATCCCTACTTGAACAGGGTGCAAACTGACTGCCAACTAGTGACCCCATTTTTAACACCTGTAATAAAAGTGCTGCATAATTAGAGTTTCTTCATTCTTCATTCTCTTCGATCCTTGAATGCTGGAAAAGACAAATGACATCATAAACAAGGTAAAACTACCCATCTAAGTTACTTTTGGATTGCATTATGCAGCATTCTCAAACTTTTTGATTGTTTTCTTAAAACAATCCATGAGCCAAGGCATTGACTTAAAGATAATACAGAAAATATGTATTTTCCGTAATATCTGCTCCTTTTGAAATTTGACTGTGAAAAGTTGGCTTCATCTCTTTTAGGAAACACAATCTCACCAGTTACTAACATTTGGGTTTTAAAGACAATTGGACAAGCCTGTGAACTGCCAAGGCTATTTTCAATCTGCGCTTTTAAATCAGAACAATTGATAACTCGAGACAGGAGCAAATATTAGACTTTTGAAGTTGGCTAGCTTTTGTGGATGTTTTCTAATAACATGTGCAGCTTGTCTTTTGCGCACAATCCATCCTGAATAATTAATTAATCATAGATTGGGTTTTTTCTAGTGATAGCTGTTGGGATGTAGAATTGATATTAGATTTTTTGCCAACGTCTATGTGTCCCTTCATGCTTTATTATGTGTATTTCATTGCAGGAATTTACACTCATGATCATACTCCTGAAATTTCTGGACGGTCAGTATCCGGAACCCAATATCCTGAACTAGAATCCTGAACCTAGACCTTTTTTGAGTCCAGCAGTACCGGGAGCAGGGAAATCCGAAATCACAGAAGTTCTGGTACTTCTCTCTCTCTATAACCCCAATCCTGCTTACCCTTAGAAACTTCCATAACGCAGTGTGCCTTTCATTGGTAACCTGTCAATTCTCAATGGAACTTGGGGGCTTTCATCGCCCCATCGGCACCACGTGGAACTCAGGTGAGTGGCTCAAAACAGATGCTTACCAACATCCCCTAAAATATGGTGACTGATTGCCAAACACCAATTAGCATGTTTAGCTTTTACATACGCCCACAGTAAAAATGTGCAAAAGCTGCACAAGATACAAATAGAGAGTAACCCAATGTATGATTCAACAAAGCCTTATAGTACCCATTATTATTTTATATTATATTAGATTATATTAGATTAGATTAGATTAGATTAGATTATATGTTAGATTATATTTTGGTAGTTTGGCAAAGAGCGAAAAGGCTTAACTTAGGAGACAAGTGTCTAAAGCATTTAATAATCACAAAACAGTAAATAAGTAAAACACAAAACACAATAAAAATCCAACACTGATTTATGAAAATACATTATATTTTTATCTTTAAAATGACACCACAACAATTAAAATTGGATAAGGGGAACTAGAGATATGATTTTTTAAAGAATTAATGTATTGTAGCTCATAGAAAGTATAAGCCACAATCTGGTCATATGGTTGCACTAGACGGGGCAATCTCAAAGTTTGAGGCTGACTGAGATGGAGCCATGCTCAGCTACAGCAAGCGGGAGGCCTCAGTCAAAAGTTCACCTTCGGACGTAGGGGGTCATTACAAGCTTGGTGGTTCCAAGACCGCCATGTTGGTGTTGGCTGTTGTACCGCCTACAGGCTGGTGGAGAAGACCGCCAAATTATGACCATGGTGGTCTACACTACAGAATACAGCCAACTCCCCACCAGCACCACCAGTGCGGTCAGGCTGCCACGGAATGCGGGAGGCACCTTCAGGTCGACTGAGACCATGTTTCTGTTGGACAGATCATCATGAAGCCATACCCATATGGAGCTGCTATTGAACCTGAACTGACATCTTTCAACTGCTCCTGCTCGCCCAGCGACTCCAGAACTAGTGACGACGACAGCAGCAGCAACAGTAAGTACACACACTTACCTGTCACTGTTGCATAATGGCAAAGTCGAGACGCACACACAACATACACATCCCGTACGGGTGGCGAAGGTGACACATACATGTACTCTGACACACATATTCACAGGCAGCCACATACACACACGCACAGACTCAGTACACACACCACGGCCAACACCAACTACCAAAACACACACCGAGCCGCACACATAGCACCTGCACTGTCAAACACAACAAAACACAACACCAGCCAAGTACACAACTACACAACAACTGCAACACCTCGCACGCACCATCAACAATCCACAACACACACCCCCACCTGACAATACATACAAACACAGCGTAACAACACCATTGAACCAATACACACAATCACACAGATATACAACAAGCCATACATCACACCAAGCAAACACATCACACAGCGCTTCAGACATACCAATCACCACACACATGCACGCACACAGTACAATTACACAAGGGCACACCAGGAACCAAATAGCAAATACCAACACAAACAAAATACACAATAATAACACAAATGAATGTCCCAAACACATACATACCATGCATAAAAGAAAACGAACAGTGGCTGTGTAAAGCCTTGAAAAAGTCAAGTATTGACGAAACACGTGTCGGCTGTTGGATGTTTTGAACTTGGACATTTCTCTTACTTATCATGAAGAAATAAAGACAAGCAGTATGGAAGCTGTGATGTGCCGTGGTTTCTTCTTTGACATACATACCATACCCAACCATAATAGCGGGACAAATGCAAAGGACAAACCCACACAAGCAGCCTAGACACAACTGGTAGCACAACCAAAACACCCAAAACACACACACACAAAAGAAAGCAGGCACAACTATGACAGCCATGAAGAATGAAAGGCAAGACAAGGATGTAACTTTGGTACCAAATACTGGGTGTCTTAGATGTTTGTATAGTAAAAAATATAAATATGTAAATAAACTATATACAATTAAACATTGCCCTTAGGCCAGTCCAAACAAGATCGTGCACAATGCACTGATGGCATATTATAGTGCCCCTACTTGACTCCTGACTGCTAATCAACCTCCATGGGTTGGGGCATCAATGGGGCAGGCAGGCACCTCAGGCATTGGGGGAGGTTGAGGGGGATTTGCGTTTTGGTTTGGGAGGGGGTCCTTGGGCCTGTGTGGGCTTTGGACGTGGCTTAGGGGAGGGCTAGGAACACTTTGGAGGGGTCGACTTCTTGGCAGGGGAGGGGCATGGGTAGTTGTGAGAAAGTAGCCTATTTCTAGCCTTGTTACCCCCACTTTTGGCCTGTTTGTGAGTGTATGTCAGGGTATTTTCACTGTCTCACTGGGATCCTGCTAGCCAGGGCCCAGTGCTCATAGTGAAAACCCTATGTCTCCAGTATGTTTGTTATGTGTCACTGGGACCCTGCTAGCCAGGACCCCAGTGCTCATACGTTTGTGGCCTATATGTATGTGTTCCCTGTGTGATGCCTAACTGTCTCACTGAGGCTCTGCTAACCAGAACCTCAGTGGTTATGCTCTCTCATTTCTTTCCAAATTGTCACTAACAGGCTAGTGACCATTTTCACCAATTTACATTGGTATACTGGAACACCCTTATAATTCCCTAGTATATGGTACTGAGGTACCCAGGGTATTGGGATTCCAGGAGATCCCTATGGGCTGCAGCATTTCTTTTGCCACCCATAGGGAGCTCTGACAATTCTTACACAGGCCTGCCACTGCAGCCTGAGTGAAATAATGCACACATTATTTCACAGCCATTTTCACTGCACTTAAGCAACTTATAAGTCACCTATATGTCTAACCTTTACCTGGTAAAGGCTGGGTGCTAAGTTACTTAGTGTGTGGGCACCCTGGCACTAGCCAAGGTGCACCCACATTGTTCAGGGCAAATTCCCCGGACATTGTGAGTGCGGGGACACCATTACACGCGTGCACTACACATAGGTCACTACCTATGTGTAGCTTCACAATGGTAACTCCGAATATGGCCATGTAACATGTCTAAGATCATGGAATTGCCCCCTCTATGCCATCCTGGCATTGTTGGCACAATCCCATGATCCCACGGGTCTCTAGCACAGACCCTGGTACTGCCAAACTGCCTTTTCAGGGGTTTCACTGCAGCTGCTGCTGCTGCCAACCCCTCAGACAGGTTTCTGCCCTCCTGGGGTCCAGCCAGGCTTGGCCCAGGATGGCAGAACAAAGGACTTCCTCAGAGAGAGGGTGTTACACCCTCTCCCTTTGGAAAAAGGTGTTACGGCATGGGAGGAGTAGCCTCCCCCAGCCTCTGGATATGCTTTCATGGGCACAGATGGTGCCCATTTTTGCATAAGCCAGTCTACACCGGTTCAGGGACCCCTCAGCCCTGCTCTGGCGTGAAACTGGACAAAGGAAAGGGGAGTGACCACTCCCCAGACCTGCACCTCCCCTGGGAGGTGCCCAGAGCTCCTCCAGTGTGCTCCAGACCTCTGCCATCTTGGAAACAGAGGTGCTGCTGGCACACTGGACTGCTCTGAGTGGCCAGGGCCAGCAGGTGATGTCAGAAACTCCTTCTGATAGGCTCCTTCAGGTGTTGCTAGCCTATCCTCTCTCCTAAGTAGCCAAACCCTCTTTTCTGGCTATTTAGGGTCTCTGCTTTGGGGAATTCCTTAGATAACGAATGCAAGAGCTCATCAGAGTTCCTCTGCATCTCTCTCTTCACCTTCTGCCAAGGAATCGACTGCTGACCGCGCTGGAAGCCTGCAAAACTGCAACAAAGTAGCAAAGACGACTACTGCAACTCTGTAACGCTGATCCTGCCGCCTTCTCAACTGTTTTCCTGGTGGTGCATGCTGTGGGGGTAGTCTGCCTCCTCTCTGCACTAGAAGCTCCGAAGAAATCTCCCGTGGGTCGACGGAATCGTCCCCCTGCAACCGCAGGCACCAAAGAACTGCATCACCGGTCCCTTGGGTCTCCTCTCAGCACAACGAGCGAGGTCCCTTGAATCCAGCAACTCTGTCCAAGTAACTCCCACAGTCCAGTGACTCTTCAGTCCAAGTTTGGTGGAGGTAAGTCCTTGCCTTCCCACGCCAGACTGCATTGCTGGGAACCGCGACTTTTGCAGTTACTCCGGCCTCTGTGCACTTCCGGCGGAAATCCTTTGTGCACAGCCAAGCCTGGGTCCACGGCACTCTAACCTGCATTGCACGACCTCCTAAGTTGTCTTCCGGCGGCGTGGGACTCCTTTGTGCAACTTCGGGTGAGCACCATTTCACTCCTCTTTGTAGTGCCTGTTCCGGCACTTCTGTGGGTGCTGCCTGCTTCTGAGAGGGCTCTTTGTCCTGCTGGGCACCCCCTCTGTCCCCAGACGCAATTGGCAACATCCTGGTCCCTCCTGGGCCACAGCAGCATCCAAAAACCCTAACCGCATGATTTGCAGCTAGCAAGGTTTGTTTGTGGTCTTTCTTCAGGAAAACACTTCTGCACGACTCTCCACGGCGTGGGGCATCCATCCTCCAAAGGCGAAGTCTCTAGCCCTTGTCGTTCCTACAGAATCCTCAGCTTCTACTGTCCAGTAGCAGCTCCTTTGCACCCACAGCTGGCATTTCCTGGGCATCTGCCCATCTCCGACTTGCTTGTGACTTTTGGACTTGGTCCCCTTGTTCCACAGGTACCCTTGTTTGGAAATCCATTGTTGTTGCATTGCTGGTTTGTGTCTTTCCTGCAGAATTCCCCTATCACGACTTCTGTGCTCTTGGGGGAACTTTAGTGCACTTTGCACTCACTTTTCAGGGTCTTGGGGTGGGCTATTTTTCTAACCCTCACTGTTTTCTTACAGTCCCAGCGACCCTCTACAAGGTCACATAGGTTTGGGGTCCATTCGTGGTTCGCATTCCACTTTTGGAGTATATGGTTTGTGTTGCCCCTCTCCCTATGTGTCCCCATTTCATCCTATTGTAACTATACATTGTTTGCACTGTTTTCTAAGACTATACTGCATATTTTTGGTATTGTGTACATATATCTTGTGTATATTTGCTATCCTCATACTGAGGGTACTCACTGAGATACTTTGCCATATTGTCATAAAAATAAAGTACCTTTATTTTTAGTATATCTGTGTATTGTGTTTTCTTATGATATTGTGCAAGTGACACTAGTGGTACTGAAGGAGCTTCACTCGTCTCCTAGTTCAGCCTAAGCTGCTCTGCTAAGCTACCATTATCTATCAGCCTAAGCTACTAGACACCCTATACACTAATAAGGGATAACTGGGCCTTGTGCAAGGTGTAAGTACCCCTTGGTACTCACTACAAGCCAGTTCAGCCTCCTACAGTAGTAGCATGGGGGCAGGGGAGGACTTGGAGTTGGTAAGGGTAGACTTGGGGAGGGACACAGGGTGAGAGAGGAGGAGGGAAAAGGTTCAACCTAGAGAGGAAAAACATAGACACATGGGGATGGCCATGGCAAAAGGGTTTGGGAGTGGAGGGAGAGGGAATACTTGTAGGGGGTGTTGTTGTGGATGTTTTGGGTGCATGTGTGTGCGAGGAATGCTTGTGTGTGCTGGGTGTCTTTTGGGTTGATGAGTGTGGGCATTTGTGTGTCTTGGGAGGAGGGGGGTGGAGGAGGTGGGTGATGCTGTGCTGGATGGGTGACTATTGGGGTGGTGACTGCTGGTATGGTGGATGTGCTGCATGAGGGTGTGTCTGTGGTTTTGGTGTTTGCAGATGTGGTGAATAAGGTGAATGTCTGCGGGTCTGCTATTGTGCTGACTGTGGGCAGGATAGGTGTCATGGTTGCATCAGTGAATGTGGGTTTGGTGTATGCAGGTGTGTCAAGTGTAGTGTATGTGAAGGTGGGGGAGTCTGTGCAGGTAGTGGCTGTTGGTGTGTCTGCAGGTGGGTGTTGTTTGTGTGCATGCCGGTGGTGGGTCTTGTGATGCTTGTGTTTGTCTGCAGAACCCTTGGAAGTTGAGGTGGATGCATCCTTGTCTGGCTGTGTGCTCTGGCTGGGACAGGAAAGAGAGGTGTGGGAGTTGGAAGAGGAAGATGGAGGGAGGACGGAAGACAAAGGGGGACTGGCTGCCATCAGTACGGAGGCTAGAGCATGAAAGGATCTCTGTAGGGAGGCCAGTGCACCGTGAATGCCCTCCAGAAACGCACTGCTCTGTTGTATCTGAGTTGCCAGTCACTGGATGGGATTCACAATGGTCAACTGACCCACAGAGATCGACCTCAGGAAGTCAATGGCCTCCTCACTGAGGGCAGCAGGGCTGACTGGTGCAGGGGCAGAGGTGCCTGTGACGAAGGAGATGCCCACCCTCCTGGGCGAGTGGGCACGGACAACTGGGTGGGGAGCTGCAGGGAGGGTGGTGGTAGTAAGGGGAGTGGCAGACAAAGATGGTGCTGGAGTGGTCCCAGATGGATCTGCCACCACCAGGGAGTGTCCACTGGAGGAGGATTCCGAAGATGATGATGCGGAAGATCCAATCTCTCCGTGGCACTCCCCTCGCCCTCCAGGCCACTGGGTCCCTCGCTGTCGTTGGTGCAGCACTCCGGGTCCCATGGCCAGCAGCATCCCTATTCACCTGTGCCCCATCTCCTTCGCCTTCTGATGCTGATGGGCACAAATAGAGAGAGAGGAAGGGAGAGACAGAGAGGGAGAGAAAGGGTTATCATATTCCTTACATACACACATTTATACATGCAGAACTGTAGATAAACATCTCCAGGCTAGGCAATCCCTGTTGGCGTTACACATATCCTACATCATGTCACAACATGTTACAACTATCTACCCCTTAATGTCAATGTTCACACCCACATCTGATTCCAAATAAGTTTGCACCACTAGAGTAATCCTATTGAACACCTGTAAAACCATGTCAGCATGCTACTAATGCCCTGCCACAAGTAGAAATATCAAGCAGATTCCAGATCATATCTCTCCATACTCCTATCACCTACTGGAAGAGAAGGTGACTGATCACAACACATCATGCATGTCCTGAGATAACACCTGTCCTTCTCAATTAGCAATGTCCCTTGGTAGTGTGGACTACACTATTCACAGACCACACAGCACCTGTCATACATATTACATGGCTGGCTGACCCACTATACATATATGGCAACATGAGTACCTATACTGATGAAGCTGGAACAAGTGGGACTTCCATACAGGTGACAGACAATGAGTAGAATACAAGTCTGGAGTACAAGCATGGCATGACATTCACACATTCACAGATGGACATCTGCTGACACAAAACACAGATACACCACATCACTACATAACTGCATGTGCAGCTACAATGGCCAACAAAGCATATATGATGCATCCATAGGCAATTACTGAGTGCTCTCTCACAACAACTACCCTTCAGACAGCCACAATTGACATCATTAGCCAACTACCATTCCACCTGACATGCAATTACAGTTCCAGGACTTCATAACATGAGTAAACCAACATCACTCACACCATACCTAACTAGTGAGTTGATGTACATACCTCCAGACTACACATATTGCACACTGAAATTACATGTACGAGTGGTGTATTGTGAGGGATGTGCTGTTGTTGTGAAATGTGAGTGTTCGTTATGTGTGTATTGTGTTCGTTTAGCTGGTGTGTGATGCATGTGATGTGTGCCTGCTCTCTGTTTGTCAGTATTGAGTTTTTTTTGCAAAGGATTGTGGATTGCGTGGGGGTGTGTTATATAGTGGTGTGTGTAGATGTGTTGGGTGTGCTGATGTGTGTCAGGTGTGAGTTATTCAAACTGTCCAATGTAGCGTTGTGTTCTGTCAGTGGTGGTTTCTGAACGTGGCTGTTTGCACTGCCAATATTTTTCCTCCATGGAAGAATCGCTGTGGTGATTTGTGGATCGTAATATGGTGGGAGGTTTTGTGTCCAGCTGTCTGTGCTGGTGGTGGAACCGCCAGTTTCCTGCCCGCCAGTGTCCTGGTGGTTTTGGTTTTTTTTCTGTTTTTTTGTGGTATTCACGGTGTGGATCGTAGTAAGGCATCGGATGACCTCCAACATAGCGGTCTTTCAGGGGCCGCCACCACGGCGATCTTGACTGAAGTTGTAATGTGGCCCTTAGTCTTTTTCTTGAAGATTTTCTTCAGCGGGATAAAGTCACTAATCCAATCTGACCTCCCTGGAGCCATCTTCGGACACGCGTCAGTGGACACCTGGGTAAAGAATTCTACCTTCAGACTTAGATGACTATTCAGGACGGAAATCTTCATCCGGGCCAAAGCTGAATCTTGATCCAACATCCCTGGAGCCCTCCTGCGCAGGAAGTCCCAGTCAACTTTTTACGTTTTGGCTTTGTCACTTTTTTAGAGCTTTTTCTCTCCAATGTCGATTGACCCGCCACAGCAAGTCGATTTGGAGTTGACGTCGTCGGATTGCCGTTCCAGGAGCCCCTGTAGAAATCTTGGAAGTCTGAGGCTCCGGAGCTTTTCAGCAGGACGAACCTGCAAGTCAGGCCGAGTCTTGGTCGACGTAAGCCGGCTTGACTCACGATGGCGGGTTGGTCCCTTTATGGAGCCTTTTTACAAAAGTTCTCCAAACTTCTGGATCTTCTTCCAGAATGTCTTTGAAGGTCCTTTAGGAGTCTACAGCTCACCCTAAGGTTCCAGAAGCTCTGAGTTGTTCCTTGAGGGTTAGGACTCCAACTCCCAGAATGCACCTGGTTCAAATCCAAAAAGGACCACTAGCCACTGGTCAGATGGTCGGTTCCTTCAGGTTTTGATGCAGGGGTCTCTGGTTAGCTTTTTTTCACCTGTAGCAAGCAGGGAGTGCATTCTTGACAGGCAAAGTCCCTTTAGTGGTGAAGATCAAGTATGCAGCTGGTGCAGTCCTTCAGAGTGCAGTGTCCAGGTGCAGGTCTTGGATCCAACAGGGCAGTCCTTCTTTTTCTGATGTTGTTCCTTGTAGGGATCTGAAGTGTGGGTGCAGCTGCGCCAAATGTATCCTTGCTCCTGGGGTGAAAAGCAAGGGGGGGGGCAACTGTCCAATCACAGACAGGCCACTACCCTCTTGGAGGACCACTTCATGGTAAGTGTGGCAAAAATCAACCCCAGGGTGCAACATTCTTAAAAAATCCAAGGAGGTTATGTCTGGCTGAGCCCACCCACTGGTGTGGCTAAAAATTCTTAACACACCCCTCTACTACCCTCTCCTAATCTAATTAAGAGGGCACCTGGTGGTCTGTGTTTGCAGGAAATGGGGGTTCCTGAGCTGCTCCGAATGTACTTCCTTCCTTTGAAAACCAGTTTGGCTGCTCTCCCCCATCCTGTTTCACCATCTGCTGAGGCAGATCTCCTCCCCCAAGTGCTTCCTGTGTGTTCAGCCCAGGCCACTCCACACCTCATCAAGTCAGCCTGGCTAGGCTGCCAGAGGCTGGCCAACGAGAGAAGGGCACTACAGAGCTAAAACTGGTAACTTTTAGGAAGAGTTCTAAAACCTTTCCCTGAACTAGTTATATTAAATCCAACAATGGCAAGTTGTTGCATTTATTATAACAAGCAGTTTGAGACCAAACCAGCCATATCTGGCTCCTTTGGATACTTTATTAATTAAAATAAAGTTTCCCAATTTTTAGCCTTTGGAGCCTATTTACTACAATGAGAGAAAAAGCAAATTTAGCTATTTTTCCTCACCAGGGCGTATAAAACATATTTATAAGGTCCCTGCTTATAGTTACACTGCACCCAACCCTGGGGGCACCCAGGGCACACCTTAGGGGTTACGTACATGTCAAAACAAGGTAGTTTAAATCTTTGGAAGTACTTTTAATTCCAAAGTCGAATTTGCATGCAACTTTAATTTAAAAGCAGCCAGCAAGGCAGGCCTGCCTTTAAAATGACCCTGGGCAGCTCATCAGTGCATCTAGGGGAGCACTACCTATGCTGGGGTCCCTAAACCTACATTCCCTACCATATACTAGGGACTTATAGGCAGGATGACATAGCCAATAATTTTTTAGCCAAATTTTCATGCTCATTTTAAACAGAGAACAGGCCCTGGGACTGGTTAGAAGTACCTAGGGCACCATCAGAGTCAGGAAACCCCCAGCAAAAAGTGAAAAATGGGGGAAAAAATTTAGGGGGCTTCTGCAATCAGCCCAGTTTTCTCACATATATTATATTACATTGTATTTCATTGTATTATATTATATTATATTATATTATATTATATTATATTATATTATATTATATTATATTATATTATATTATATTATATTATATTATATCATAGCATATTATATTATATTATAATTTTATTTGTATTGGCCTTACTCTAGCTTTATGTTTTTAGTTCAATTTAGAACAGAAAATCCAGCCCACCTCCTATTAAGGTTACAGCACTGGAATTCCTACAATGATTCTTTTACCGTCAAACATGAACTAATACATACAAGGAAATTACTCAACATGATTATTTCATTTTCATATATGCAAATCATTGTTCACTATCATTATATATCTATATCATAAAAAGAAGGACCTACATTGATAATTCCCATCAAGAACACACATACCTACATACTCTCCTCATTCTCACCAGTTAAAAAGCTATAAAAATAAAGATGGCCTAATGGTTGTTACTTCCATGCCCCTCCCCTGATAGGAAAAAACAGTAACATAGATTATCAAATTTGCTATACATAGATCATTTGCAAATATGACTCAAGGCATTGTATATTCATCACAAATCTTGCTGTATTGTTTTAAGAGTCAATCCAAAATGTGGCAAACTGTCAATCCCAGGATTTGTTAAGAAAGTAGTTAATTCTCTGGTATTGGATTTTATGCCTGTAGATTATTTTAAGGAGGAAATACCTTCAGCCTAATATCCCTATGCAGCTCTTAAGTCTGCGGGATAGTTCTCCCCTGACTCTGAATTCCAAAGGGTGGATTTAACCCCTCATTTAAAAATCTGACGGTTTTCTGTTACCTCCCAACTTTAAAACTGGCCCTTAATATTTTCCTAGTGTACTGTCTTCCTTATGTACCAGGGCCAATATCTCAACTAGAAGGTAACACATTCAAAAAATACTTACACCCTAATTCTGACGTGGAGTAAAACTGGGATTGGGTGTGAACAGTATTTGCACCTCATCCTGGCATTCCACATAGTTTAGTAGCTTCTCACACCCACAATTCTTTCCATGGACATCTCACCAGATAATGCCTAGTGAAATATTAGTAGAGAAAATGGCTGAAAGACTGAAAATATCTGGAAATTCCACGTGTCAGACCTCATTCAGAGCAATAAAACTCAGAGTTGTGCTGTACGATTGTTCTGGGTCGGCAACCAGTTTTCGCCAGGGCAATATTGGAGCCGGCAAATACAGGCTACTCAAAATGAGGGTTTTACTGCTGCCATGGAGATATTCCCACCTCCATCCTGACTTTGGGCTGTAGCCCTCCCCCCCCCCCCCCCCCCATATTGACCTCCAGCAATCATTGCTTGGCTCAAGTCAGTCAGGGGCCTTATTTCTTGCCCAGAGGATGCAGGCACACTAGCGGCAATTCAGTGGCCTTGTTTTAAGTTCTAACTGCTGGATTTCTGCTTGTAAATCTGGGTTGTATAATGCGCGTTCAAAAGGCCTTTTCTGACCCTGACGACAGAGAAAAGTTGGTCTCTTGCAGGTAAGGTTGGGCCATCTGCATCCCAGGATGGACACCGCGGACAGTGGCCTAAAGGAACATTTTGCTCCACCGCAAAAAGTGAAGAAGGAGAAATTTCAAACTGTTCCCTCGAAAGCGAAAGGTGCCTCACCCGTATGCTCAGTTTCTGCCAAGCATGGACTATAGAAAACTGTTAATGAATAATAGAAACGTGTTTATGACACAGTTCAACAGACTTTGTCACGCAGGCACGGCACCAAAGGCCACTATGTATTCATTCACTTTAATGAATACATTTGCATTCAATGCTTAAGCGTCCCATCTCTCACTTATTTTAATTTAAAAATCCTATTTAGGTGCAGCTGCCAAAAAACAAAAACAATCATAGTACGCCTCTGCTCTGTTTCAGACAGGAACAGAAAATAGGCCCCGGGCACCAAAAGTCTCATTAATGGATGAGAGAGCAGAGAATGTGGTCCGAATGTCTGCAAATTGGGGAAGGTTGTATCAGTGCAAGGTATGGAAGACTGCAGGGGTTTGTTTATTTTTATATCATGGAAACCGACAGTGAAAACCAGCGCTGCAGACCATGAAACAGGCCCACAAGCAGCCAGAAATCCGTCCCACAGACCAGCCCTTCCAGCACTGCTTCACTGCCCTATCAGCTGGGCCACTGGAATTATATGATTCTACTGCAGCAATGTTTTTCACTTAATTATGGGTTAGCCGCACTTTCCACATAATCTGCTGCATAATTTGCAAATTTTAACAAAAACAGTTCTAGCTCAAATGGATCAAAAGTTATCAACAATGCAGCTGAAGGCCCTTGCCAAAGGCTGACTTGTCCCTTTTCCGTTCCTTTATTCGAGTGTTAAACTAATGAGATTAAATATGTGTTAACAGTGTTAATATGGGTGAAAATGACAAAATAATGAAGCAATACAGTCACAAAATGTGCTGCATTAGCATAATTTGCCTTTTCTTGCAGCATCATTTTGTGAACTCTGCCACATAATTGCAGTGGCCCTGCCTGTCGGTCAGTCCGACCCTGCCTCTGCTCCTAACGCTTGATAGCGCGTCCAGTCCTTATAAATTACTTGTACTCGGACACGCTGGAGGTCGGTGGACCTTTTAACCTAGTTGGGCTCTCCTCATCCAAGAATAGTCGGATCACTCAAATCAATCATCGATAACTAATTATAATCAACAACCAATAATCAAATAATAATCAGTTAACACATTTGGAATCAATAACAATCAGTATTTTGATACACCATGACCTTTCAGTCATGAATAACCACACCAGTTTATTAAAAGTTAATGAGTTTATTTCCCTATATTAACAAAGCTAGCACAATATAAGTAAGTCTCAAAATCAAATGATATATGTAAACGAACATTACTAGCTGTCCATAGCCATGGAAGAAACGCAATCTACGCAATATCTGGATTATAATACACTCAGTTATAGCAATGCAAATCACTAATATAAGCAATTGAATTTGACTAATTTCATACATCGGTCGGCATAATCAGATTTCAATTTAGCACGGTGCATCAAATGAATACCTCGACTAGCCTCTAATTAGCATTGGCATGTGGGGCTTCATGCAAAACGAATTTTGTCAACACAAATTTAGCAAACTTCTAGCTTGGGCGCTATCAAAATAAGCAGTTGGTACCTAGGAAGGAAAACACAATGCATAATACAATTATCCTTTCATATTTACCAAATACAATCAGCATTCAAGAAAAGTCTTCGTCCTTCAGGTATTGGTTCGATCAGCATGGGGCAGATTTCAAGGAGGCAAAGTTAAGGCAAGTTTCCTTGTGGCAGCAAGGAGAATGGGGCAAAAGTTACTGCATGGGCAAGACAGGGCAAAATTAAAGTTAAAGTCTCTAGGGTGAGAATTCTTAAAGTCTCTTTCTCTGCGACAGAGAAAAGGCATCAAGGGGTCATTCTAAAATGGCTTCTTGAATCTTGGTTCAAAATGGCATCGTAGAAAATGGCTGACTTCTCTTTGTCCGGTGCGTTTTAGTAAGAAACATTCCAAGTTCTCCAGGGTCTTCCATTGGAGGGTTCATAGGGTGGCTTCAATTTAACAAATGAATAATGTCTCTCTCCTAGTACTCATTTTTACATAAGGCGTCCTTGGGGCCTTGGAACACAAGTTGCAACAAAGTTTGCCAATTATTTCGGTATCAGTGCTTTTATTGTCCGCACCTGCAGAAACTGACCTTGCTTAAAAAGGGATGAAACCAGCCTAGCACGAAACCTTGAGATAAATGTATTAGTCATCTCTACTTGAAAAATACAACCTTAAAGTAAAATAATGTCTTTGTTAATACAAGTGAAAACCACACAGTTAAATTTGAGACCAGGCAACTAGGCCAAAGCCTCTGCTAAATTTAAGCTAAGCATATAACAGTTTCGACAAGAAAATCATAGACTATATTTGCAATTATGACGGATTACTACATTTGTCAATTCTTCATGATTAATTAAGCTTGTTTATAATAATGGCGAACTACCCCGTGGGCACAATTTCCCACGTACATTATTTTTCTTTGCGAAAATCACTCTACCTTATACGATTTTGATTATATGATACATGAATATTTGTTACACCTTCTTTTCTGCGTCATCAATCCCTCCTCTGATGACTAATTATGTCATCACATCAAATCTTCCACCACAAATTTTATTCCATTAAAATTCTGTTTTAGTAATTTGGCACTTCAGTCAATTCCCTCTTTCTTTTAGTTCCTTTAGATTTTTCTCTGTGTATTTCTACCATTTTATTTTGTTCTTTCTCTTCTCTTCTCCTTTTGTTTCTTGTTTTCAATATTTTAATAGCTTTCCATATTCCCCAAATACCTAATAAGCAAATTAATACTATTAATATTCCTTTTACTATTTTCAGTAATATTCCGTTCCAAATGTTGCTGAGCCAATTTCCCACAGAAGCAAATACTTTTCCAACCTTTTCCCACACTCCTGGTTCCTTCAATTCTTTCAAATCTGCACTCTCGTTAGTTAAATTTGGAAGCATTTTTCTAATTTGCCAGCTGTTGTCCGGAATATAAGAACAACAGTGACATGCACCAAGCATTTTGCAAATGCCACCATCCTTTGCTGAAAGAATGTCTAAAGCAAGCCGATTTTAAAGAGTCATAGCTCTTTCTGCAGCAAGTTCGGCATCCATCAGGATTATAGTTCCTGCAAATTTTGTCAACATGTTATCCACAATAGTAGACAATTTTCGTATTTTAATTGAATTCAATATGACTCCTACCGAAGGAATCATTGCTCCAAATATATCTCCTACCACACCAGAAGCTGTCTCCCTTTTCTGAACATGATGTGATTCAGACAGCTTTGGAAAATTCTTTAGGTCGTCCAATTGATAAATCTTTGGAAATACTATTCCCAAATAACACCTCCCATACCATCCCTTTGGAAGACGATAATAGGCGTTAAGTCCACAAATATAATATACCCCTGGAATAACTGGGTCTAGGCCATTTAGCATGAACGTCCATTTAGCTTGAAACAAAAACGTATGTTTACATTCACTCGTTCCCACAAAGATTGTGTCATAATATGATTTAGGTCTATATACACAAAGCCTCCCTACGTGTATTGCATCTAAAGCTATTTTCCCTTGTGTCTTTATCGCGGCAAAAGCATAATTATCTACAGATGTCCTCTTGTGTAATTCCCTTTCTGATTTAACCTTCCACTCCTTCCTCCTATCGTCAGTGTGATCTAAAAAACTTTTCTCTATCGGTGAAAGCAAGCATGTAAGGTTTTCTCTATGAGCGTAAGCTGTGTGAAAAGGTGACAATGGCTCAAAGAAACCCCTTACTAACTTTATATAATAATCTCTTGCTGTTTACTCAGGAGCTCTATTATGGGGATATATGCAAATACAACATCATAATTGGAATAAAAGTAGTGAATATACTCCTGGCCATAAACTCTGGTCATTAATAAACTACATGAAATTACATACGTAAGAGGCATGCTATGATATGTCACTCCTTCTTTTACTGAGGTAGGTATTTGTGTGCACACATAACAATCTTTCGCATCCATTGTCTCAACATACTCATTCAGCAAGCGATAGAAAACGTTTGAAGACAATTCTTTCTTGTCGTGTAAGTATTTCTCGTCTTGTTTGAGTTTCTGCTGAGGAGTTAGTTCAGTAGTAGGTTTAGAAGTAGAAGCATCATTTGCGTCTCTTTCATTCTTCCCATGCATTCCAAGAACTATTGCTATAATTATTAGTACTCATGCAGTTAAGCCTATACATATGTATTTACAACACTTCATTTTATGTCCCTTTGTATTATTGCCTGGCATGATCTATATAGAATCAGAAAGTTTAAAACACTTTATCAAATCAAATTTGCAGATATATACCTGAACGAGTTCAATGTTCACACGGTTTTCTTTAGCAGCTTAGTCTCTTATCGGTTAGCAGCTTTGTCTCAAAATCGGTTTCAAAGTCAATCAGGTTCAAAGTCAATCAGGTTGTCAATGTCTTATTCGGTAATGTTCATGGAATTTTTATTTCTCAAGTGCCAAAGTGACGTTCTGCTTCTTCGTTCTCAAGACTGAGAGATAGGAATTCGTCTGACCAATCGTTAGCGGCTATGTATGCCCACTCCGGACCAGAATATCTTTTGCTTGGTATTCTTTTCCTCTTCAATTTTGCATCTCCTTTTGATTCCCTCTCGCTGGTGCCTTGTTCCTTGTTCACTTGGTGTTGTTATTGCAACAGACACTTCTTTTCTTTTCTCTTTCAACTTTGGCCCTTCACTTTCGTTTAAAATTTCTTTAGTCCTTAATTTCACTGGCGATATGCTTTGTCTCCTTTTCACACGGTTTTCACCTGACGGACCTGCAACCGGTTCTGGAAGAGGTTGAACGATTTCACTCTGTCCCGCCTCGTTTTCTCCCCCTAGGGGGTCAATCAGGTTTTCTTTTTCTTTTCCTGTATCGTCTGCTTCTGGGAAAGCCCTCCTCTGATCAGGCTCTCCTGCTTCTTCACCTGTCGTAGGCTCTTTGTCACCTTCAGGATCTTCCTCACTTCCTGATGTTTCTCCTCCGTTCTCCTCAAATGGATCAGCTGTTTCTTCCTCAGAAAATATTTCCCCTTCCTCTATTTCTGCTTGTTCGCCTACAGGTTCTATTTGTCCTGTCTCAGTGCCTTGTACTCTCTTGTCAGTCACTGGTAATTTCAGCGCTTCAACTTCCTCTTCTGTGGGGCACGTTACCCTTTTCGTGTGACTGGCGTGAATCAAGTTGGGAACTCCCGCACACTTCACAGCGGTGGTAGTTGTCAGAATCACTTGGAAAGGTCCTTTCCAACGGGGTTCCAGACACGACTTCCTCACGTGTTTCTTTATCACGACCCATTCACCTGCCTTCAGGGCGTGTCCTGGACCTTGGATCGGTGGCAAGGTGGTTGCCTCCACCTGGTGAGAAAAAGAGCGGACCACATCAGCCAGACCTTTGCAGTAGTCCAATACCATATCATCGGTAATATTTACAAGAGCATTTGCAGGGACTGCTGGAAGTCTCATGGCTCTGCCCATGAGGATCTCGTGCGGCGATAGTCCAGTCTTTCTATCAGGTGTATTTCTCATTGACATTAACACCAAAGGCAATGCATCAGGCCATTTCAAGTTTGTGGATGCACATATTTTCGCCATTCTTGATTTAAACATGCCATTCATTTGCTCCACTAGTCCTGATGCTTCAGAGCGGTAGCTACAATGCAACTTTTGTTCAATGTTCAGCGCTGCACACAATAATTTGATTACTTCGTTATTGAAGTGACTTCCCCTATCTGATTCTAAAGAGATCGGGAATGCGAAACGTGGTATTAGTTCTCTCAAGAGTAGATTTGCAACTGTGAGACTGTCATTTCTGCGTGTAGGGTACGCTTCAATCCAATGACTGAAAATACACACAGTCACCAACACATACTTCAAGCCTGCATGCATAGGCATCTCAATGAAATCCATTTGCATCCTGCTGAATGGCCCACCCGCTCTTCCAATGTGGCTCAAATTTACTACTGTTCCCTTCCCTGCGTTCATTTGTTGGCAAATGACGCAACACTGGCAAACTGCTTTAGCAACTTGACGGAATTTGGGATTAAACCAATCGATTTTGAATAATCTAATAATGGCATCCCTTCCAAGGTGGCCTTGTCCATGATACAATCTGGCTAACTGCGTCAAAAGACTGTCTGGCATAACCAATCTCCCTTCACTTGAAACCCACAAATCATCTGGTTTCTTTACGCATTGCAGTTTGCTCCATGAGAGTTTCTCATCCTTACTAACATTATTTTGTAGGAATTTCAATTCTTCAATTGTATCTACAACCTTTAAAGCAAAGGCTTCATTTGGTTCAAGTTCTGGCTCATATATCAGGTTCCATTCGTCTCTGAGCAATATACAGTTCAATGCGCAAAACCTTGCGACTTGATCTGCATATCCGTTTCCCAAAGAAACGAAGTCTTGTGATTTCGAGTGTGCACTGCATTTTACCACTGCTACTTCTCCTAGCAACTGGATGACATGGAACAATTCTCTTATTCTTTCACCATTCTTCACTGGTGATCCTGAAGAGTTCATGAAGCCTCTCTGTGACCACAATTGTCCAAAATCATGCACTATTCCAAATCCGTACTGACTGTCAGTGTAAATGGTGACTTTCATTAATGCGGAAAGTTGGCAAGCTCTAGTAAGGGCTACTAGTTCCACTACCTGTGCAGAGTAAACTCCTTGAAGCCAAGATGCTTCCAGAACACCTGTTATTGTACAGATGGCATATCCTGCTTTCAATATTCCTAGTGCATCTCTTAAACATGAACCATCAACAAAAATAATTTGATCATTTTCTTCCAATGGGGTGCCTTTGATATCAGGTCTTGGCTTTGTACAAAATTCAGTCACCTGAAGACAGTCGTGCTCGATGTCTTCAGCGTTCTCAATTTCGACATTTTCACTGGGAAACAAAGTTGCTGGATTCAACGTAGTGCACCTTTTCAGCTGCACATTGGGTGACCCCAAAATGATTGTCTCGTACCTTGTAAGCCTAGCACCGGTCATGTGCTGTGTTCGGGAACGTGTCAAAAGTATTTCGACTGAGTGGGGGACCATGACTGTTAAAGGATGCCCCATCACTATTCCTTCACTCTGATACCAACTGCTGCTACGGCGCTTAAGCACCCTGGTAAGGCTGCTGCGACTGGATCCAAAGTAGCTGAAAAATATGCTACTGGTCTGTTTATGCCACAATGGGCTTGAGTCAAGACAGACAAGGAACATGCATCACGTTCATGACAAAACAATGTAAAAGGCTTTGTGTAATCAGGCATACCTAAAGCTGGAGCTCTGCACATGCATTTCTTTAATTCAATAAAAGCATCCATTTCATCTCTTTTTAACACTATTTCATCCAGCGCTTCTTTCTGGGTCAGTTTCAGCAAAGGTTTGGCTAGGGCCGAGAAATTGAGAATCCATTGGCGACAGTAGCTCCCCATTCCCAAAAACTTTCTCACCTCTCTTCTCGTGTTCGGTGGACTCATTTGAAGTACACTTGTTATTCTCTCTTTCATAATTCTTCTCGACCCTTTCTCTATTTGGTGACCCAAATATTTCACTTTCTTCTGGCAGAACTGTAATTTTGAAGGAGACACTTTGTGTCCATTTCTTCCCAAGTAGTTCAATAGGGCAATAGTGTCAACCGTACAGTCATTCTCTGTCTTGGATGCGATCAGTAAATCGTCAATATACTGTACCAAGGTTGATTCGAAAGGTAATTCCAATGATTCCAAATCTTTCTTTAGGATCTGATTGAAAATCGATGGTGACTCCGAAAACCCTTGAGGAATTCGACACCAACTGTAGACTCTGTCCAGGAATTTGAAGCAAAAGAGGAATTGGCTGTCCTCATGAAGAGGCACTGAAAAGAATGCTTGTGGCAAGTCGATGACTGAGAACCACTCTGCATCACAGGGAATTTAAAACATTATCACAGCTGGATTTGGTACCACGGGACAACATTTGACTATTGTGTCATTTATTTTTCTCAAATCCTGAACAATTCCGACCTTTCCACTTGGTTTTATTAATCACATGATCGGTGAATTACATGGACTACTTAGTACTTCTTTCAGTACTCCCTGTTTCACAAACTCATCAATGAGTTGGGCGACTCTTATGAGAGTGTCTTGTGACATGTGGTATTGTGGAGTCTGAGGAAAATTTGCATTGGGTTTTACAGTCACTTTCACTGGTTCTGCTCCTTTAACCAAGCCTACTTCTTCCCCTGTCATGTCCCACACTTCCTTTCCAACTGTTTCCTGTAATTTTGCAGGAATATCTGCTTCAGTGAGCATCGGATAAAGAGTAATCAGGGGATACTCTTCATCGACAGTTTCCACTTCGTCCCCTCCTAAACTGTCCTCTTCTTCCTCATCACTGTTTGTCTGAATTTTAATTCCATCATTTGAACACTTAATCGAGCATCACAATTTGCACAACAAGTCTCTCCCTAATAGTGATATCGGGCTTGAGTCACACACCACAAATTGGCGACCCTTGATAGTTACCAATCCTGACTTGCACTGGATCTGTGATTGGGTTTGTCAGATACCTATTTGCTACTCCCACTACTTGAACTGTTCTCCCTGAAAGTGGCAAATTTGGTACTTCGATACTTCTGACTGTAGAGGGTGTAGCTCCTGTGTCAACCAAGAATGAAACGCAGTGACCCTTGACTCTTCCTTCCACATACGGACCCTTTTGATCAACTTCCAAAGATGCTGCAAGCATACAATTTCCCTCCTCATCTGAACTTTCACTCTCCCATTCATTGTTTATTCCATTCTCACTGTGTAACAGGAATTGGTGTACTGTGTCATTTTGATTCATTCCTTGACCCGTGACCTGTTGAGGAAGCATTACTTGTTGCTGATTCATTGGTGCTAAGGGTATTTGCATTTGCTGATTAGGTACCATAGGAAACTGCTGTTGCATTGACTGTAACTGTGCCATTTGTACACAGGGCATTTGCACCTGCTGTGGTTGTATGGGTTGTAAACCCTGCATCTGATTCACATTATTTTGAGAATTTGGATTTGGACCCCTCATTTTCGGTCCTCTCATATTCTGAAATGAATTGACATCATTGTTTTGCTGACCTACGCCTTCCTGCACCAACATTGGGCACTCCCGTTTCCAATGCCCAACGATTCCCCACGTGTGACATGGCATCACCTTCTTCATTGCCTGTATACCATTTGAAATCATAACAGTATTTAAATCAGGACCATTATTCACAAAACCTCCTCGGCCTCTGCCTCTCATCTGTGGCTGAAACATAGCATTTCCCTTCTGTTGCAGCTGTGGCAACTGTTGTTGGAAACCTTGCAAACCTTGCAAACCTGTCTGAGCTGCTCTAAGCTGCATCACCATCACTTTTTCCTTCAACCTTTTCTGCTTTGTCTCAATCTCCTCACTACAGTATTTTGCATAATTCAACACCTCATCAATTGGCTTTGACTGCCAACAAATCAAATGCATTTTAATCATCTGGCTGATTTCGGGTCTCAATCCTTCCACAAATCTGAACACAAAGTGGAGCATGTCCTTTGCCTCAATCGTTTCCGTGCGACTGTAATTTTTAAATGCTTTCAACAATCTCTCATAGTATGCATGTATCGACTCTTTAACTTCTTGTGCTGTTCTGTCGATTCTCTGCCAATCCACATTTTTCGACGCAACTTTTGTTTTCAAATGCTCAATCACCTTATGGTACAAACTCATTACCGTAGGCGATAGTGCACCTGTATCCCTATCTCTTTCTGGTTCACTTGTTGGCCACCCTATGGCCCTTTTACAATCTTCCCACAAATCTGCCGGGACCACGATTTTGAATAAAGTATTCAGGTCTTCCCAAAGACATTTTGCGAGTTTCACAAATCTATCTGTTTGTTGATACCATTCGATCGGTTTCTCTCTTAATTTAGGGAAATCATCCGTAAAGGATTGAATATCGCACCTGTGCCACGGTACATGTACAAGTTTTCCCCCTGCCGTTTCTCTCATTGGTAACATGGTTATCAGATCATCATTTTGTTGTACTTTTTCATTCCGATCTGGGGTACTTTCTTTCTTCTTATCCTTTTTCTTAACCCACCTGCTCTCCCATTTGTCTAAACATCTCCAGACCTGCGCGCTTTGTAGTATCTTTTTAAGGTGTGTTTTCATCCCTGCAGATCTCATGTGTTCAAAATCTTTTGTCTCAAAGTCTAATCTGTAACTTCTGCTCAACTGTTTGGTCTTACCTATATCGATCTTGTCCCTGTCTGCAATTTCTTGTAACTTCTTATGTATGCTGCTCACTTCTCTTGTAATTCTAGGGCACATGTATCTCAGCTCTTCTTCTGTGTATGATTCTAATCTGTTCAAACCCATCGTTCCCTCTACTAGTTTGTCTGCTTCCATGCCCAATCTTATTTTATTCAAATATTCTTCTTCTTTCCCGCTGGGTGTACTCTGTGGGGAGTTCAGGCTGTTCAACCATTGTGTTAACTGTTGCGCGTTCAGTCCCATCAATGTAGCACTTACATCGACTGCTACTGATGGTTTCTGTATCGTTTCTGTTTTTGAAGTTAGCGGAACTATTAGTGGTGGACCTGACCTTACCACAGTTGACGGAGCACAAGCTGGAACTGGACTGAATTCCAACAAGGACCCAGATCTATTTAGCAGGGTTCCTACCGGAGTTGTTTCTGGAATATTTTCTATGCATCTCCTTCCCGTTTCATTTTGTGTTATTACCCCTTGGTCGCATACATTCGGTTTTGCCTGTATATACAATGGCACTGGCGGACCTACAGTGATAGGCAGAGATATTGCGTCTGGATTCTGTCTGTTCCCCGAATTCTGTGGCATGTGAATTCCCACATTATGGTTCATCATTGCTGGCATATCTAACTGATTTTCTGCTATTTGAGTGTACCTCAGCACTTCTTGCACCTGCTTTTGAGGCATCAAAATTTGTGTTGATTCGGCTTGAATCAATGTCGGTCTTTGATAGTTCTGTCCTCCCTGCGCCATTAAATTAGAAGTCATTTCCAAATTATGTTCATCACAACAGAACCTTTGAACCTGCGGCTGATAATCATTGACAGGTTTCAATTTAGGCACGTCAGGATATATCCTCTGAACTTGTGGTATTTGTAGTGTAAAAGGCATATCGGAACTGCTTTGCCTCTGTGATATTCTCAAATTCGGGGTTACATTACCCTGTACTGGTTCTGGAGGGGCAGTACTGGTGCTTGGGCCATTTTCGCTTTCCACATATGGTGGCGGGCGGTCATTTAGTAATTGCATAATGAACTCCTCATCGTCTGACGCGTCTGACCTTTTCGAATTTCTGTTGTTTTCTCTATCTCTGGACTGACTCCTGTTTGTTTTATAGGTAGCTTTCCTTCCTTCTGTCTCTGCTTCGTCAGTAATTGCTGGAAATAATTTAATTCCCTGCAATATGTCTGATCTCCAAACCTTTTGGGTACTATCCCATCTAGCATCTGCTAGTGTCTTTTCTACTTTTCTCACTCTTGTTTCAAATTTCTTTTGTTGTTGATTTCTAGCCATTAGTTCCCAAATTGCTACCGCTTCAAATTGTGCTGGTCTTGGAGGTACTTTCATGTTGTATAGCACGAATCTTAGATTCTCCAAAACTCTTAGATTAAACGATCCGTGAATAGGGAACGCTACACTTCCATGCTTTTCTGTTAATTTACACCATTGCTTTAGCCAAAGACATGGTGCGACACCCTTTTCTTCAATCACGATGTAAGCTGGTGTACCCTCAGGTGGTATTTCCTCTCCTACAATTGCTTTAATATATATATCTCCCCTCAAGGCACTCTTAAATGCTTTGAAAAATTTAATCTTTCCGTCTTTTATTTTTCTAAAATGTGTAATCAATAAGTGACTTTAATTCCTGGAATACTCTTCGCTTGCCTTTCCCCACCAATTGCGCTTCGCGGACTGCATCCAATCCGTGCGCGAACCTTCTCGCCAACCAACCTATCCCAGCGCGGCTCCTAGTGACGTCACACCCACACACTGCGGCTGACAAAGTCCTGCGGCTTGTCCTCCTTCATTCAGCTTCACTCAAAACTAATTTCTGCAATATATTGCGAGCACTAACCAAAAGAAGAAAACAAATGTGTCGGTTTACTACAGGAAGGGTAATACAATCGCTTCAGAAACCTTAGGGATTTTTGACTAGCCTCGGCAGTTATTCCATCTTTCTCGGTTTCCCACTTTCGCAAGCAAAATTTGACCCGTAAATTTTACTTTCAACTGATCAATGAACTATTCTAGTGCGCCTTAGAATTTGTCAAATCTCAAAGTCTAAAATTTTCTTTCATTTCTCAATATTCATACTGACTCGTTGACCACACCCGATCAACCTATTAAACCGAACAGATTACAACATCAATCAATTGTCTCATACACTTTTCAACATACTCCGGAGTCTCTTGACCTCGCAGGTCCCGTCTCAACATCAACAACCACGTGGACAATTTTTCCTGCACAAAGCGCTCCACACATATGAAGTTCGACGACTTCCCTACTCTCACACTTTGGAGTAGCACTCCTCTAAATCTTTTGATTGGAGTTCGTAACCCCCTAAAATCCTCACAAACTTCAATATTCATCTGCGGCATAAGCTGTGCAAGCGCGAAACCCTAACTTCACTCATACTGTCACTAGAAACGCCGAAAACATTCTCACACCTCTATTTCCTCCATTCGCAAGCTCCGAGATTCCGGGAAAGTCATTGGGGATTTAGGGCATCATCATCTCTCCAACTTGTTTTATCAAAGAAAATTCTAACTTGAATCCGCCTATTGTTCGGATGGGGTCCCAAAGGGCGAAACCATCAATCTCTGCTACCATCTACTGATAGCGCGTCCAGTCCTTATAAATTACTTATACTCAGACACGCTGGAGGTCGGTGGACCTTTTAACCTAGTTGGGCTCTCCTCATCCAAGAATAGTCGGATCACTCAAATCAATCATCGATAACTAATTATAATCAACAACCAATAATCAAATAATAATCAGTTAACACATTTGGAATCAATAACAATCAGTATTTTGACACACCATGACCTTTCAGTCATGAATAACCACACCAGTTTATTAAAAGTTAATGAGTTTATTTCCCTATATTAACAAAGCTAGCACAATATATGTAAGTCTCAAAATCAAATGATATATGTATACGAACATTACTAGCTGTCCATAGCGATGGAAGAAACGCAATCTACGCAATATCTGGATAATAATACACTCGGTTATAGCAATGCAAATCACTAATATAAGCAATTGAATTTGACTAATTTCATACATCGGTCAGCATAATAAGATTTCAATTTAGCATGGTGCATCAAATGAATACCTCGACTAGCCTCTAATTAGCATTGGCATGTGGGGCTTCATGCAAAACGAATTTTGTCAACACAAATTTAGCAAACTTCTAGCTTGGGCCCTTTCAAAATAAGCAGTTGGTACCTAGGAAGGAAAACACAATGCATAATACAATTATCCTTTCATATTTACCAAATACAATCAGCATTCAAGAAAAGTCTTCGTCCTTCAGGTATCGGTTCGATCAGCATGGGGCAGATTTCAAGGGGGCAAAGTTAAGGCAAGTTTCCTTGTGGCAGCAATGAGAATGGGGCAAAAGTTACTGCATGGGCAAGATGGGGCAAAATTAAAGTTAAAGTCTCTAGGGTGAGAATTCTTAAAGTCTCTTTCTCTGCGACAGAGAAAAGGCATCAAGGGGTCGTTCTAAAATGGCTTCTTGAATCTTGCTTCAAAATGGCATCGTAGAAAATGGCTGACTTGTCTTTGTCCGGTGGGTTTAAGTAAGAAACATTCCAAGTTCTCCAGGGTCTTCCATTGGAGGGTTCATAGGGGGGCTCCAATTTAACCAATGGATAATGTCTCTCTCCTAGTACTCATTTTTTACATAAGGCGTCCTTGGGGCCTTGGAACACAAGTTGCAACAAAGTTTGCCAATTATTTCGGTATCAGTGCTTTTATGGTCCGCACCTGCAGAAATTGACCTTGCTTAAAAAGGGATGAAACCAGCCTAGCACGAAACCTTGGGATAAATGTATTAGTCATCTCTACTAGAAAAATACAACCTTAAAGTAAAATAATGTCTTTGTTAATACAAGTGAAAACCACACAGTTAAATTTGAGACCAGGCAACTAGGCCAAAGCCTCTGCTAAATTTAAGCTAAACATATAACAGTTTCAACAAGAAAATCATAGAATATATTTGCAATTATGACGGATTACTACATTTGTCAATTCTTCATGATTAATTAAGCTCATTTATAATAATGGCGAACTACCCCGTGGGCACAATTTCCCACGTACATTATTTTTCTTTGCTAAAATCACACTACCTTATATGATTTTGATTATATGATATATGAATATTTGTTAGACCTTCTTTTCTGCCTCATCACGCTCAACATCAAAACATCGATATAGGGTTAATGAAAAACACAAACACTCTCCCATCCATGGCACTCCTTTGGGGCAGCATGGCACCCCTTCCCCTATGTGCTACGCCCATTGTCAAGGGTATGGCACACAATATAAATGCAACCACATTACAATACACTCTCCCTGCCCTCCTCCATTGTCTGCATCTCTCCTGCCAATCACTCAGAATACCCGTTCATTTACTGGTGTATTTTATAGGGGTAACATATTTCACTATGGACTTACACTTGTTATATAATGGAGAGCAGGGTTCAGGTTTAAACATCTAGCCCAGAACAACTGTAAATGATTCAAATTCATTTAATTGAAAATACTAGATAAAATATGTCTATGTAACCAAAAGAGATCCAAAAGATATTTCAGTTTTTTCAGTGTAAATTTATGTTTGTGTTGTTATGTAGTTGTACTTATACAGCACTTCAAACCCCTGGTGAAGCACCAAAACGTATTAGCAGGTAAGGATCACACGAAATCGTTGGGGTGGTTGACTGTCAGAGTCGCATATATGGGAAGAGTTTAGGTGTGTATACTGTGTGAGTACTTACACATAAAATGAGGAAGAGCACACCTGCTCAAGAGTCATCCAGTATCTTAACCTAGAATCTGCACATCAGGAAGATCAGGAGCATGTCTAAATGGCAGTGCTACTTCCTAGCCTGTATAGTTCTTCTCAAACGGTTCTACATAACAACAGCCTTAACCCCATTCTAAGGTTGCATTGTGGGGTGAACCCCCACAACCTAAAGTGATGAGATATTTTCTTGTATGTTTGGGGCAGTTCCGACTTAAGGTTTCACAACCTTTTTTTTTTACAAAAAATGTATGCAATGTGCCTCCTTTTTGCCAGCGTAGCACAGATTCTAAAGCTATCCAGTGTTTGTGAATTATCCCGTTATCCCGTTGAGAAGTAAGAAAACAACAACAATTTAGCAAAATCTAGGGTTTTATTTGGAATAAGTGTGAAAATAATTGCTGGGTAAAAATGATATGGTTATTTTTCTAAAAAAATAGACCAAGAAAATGTTTTCTATGCTATGATCCCCATCTTCCTAGCTTTCACGAAGGAGCAGAGTTGTACTGTAGTCAATTATTCCTATTCTATATTCCCATATTTATCCCAATAAAAATGGTAGCCCACTTGTGTGACAACGGAAAAGACCCCAGAGCACAATCTGGAGATATCAAGTTTTCTTTGGAACCTGTGTGAATGCTTCAATATCTTCTTATCCAGAATGGCCTGCACACCTCAAACTTTAGCTACAAATCATGCATTGTCCTCATATTTATGTGGAGAAAAGTTGTGGGATCTGCAGGGATCCACAAAATTCCCACTATACTCTGTTCTCACAATCATTGCTGTGCCTATAACCCACAAAACAATAGACCTCAAAGTGCAATATGAAGGCATCAAATTTTCACCATGTAAATTGGCCCATTTTCTAAGATATGAGTAGCTGTAGTTTTTTAATTCAATGTAGTCAATCGGTCACAATGTGTATTGAAATAAAAAACTAGAAATGCTACCCCAAGCAATTGACAGTTGTTAGACTATATGCAAATATTCCTCCTATGACACATTTTGTCTGTTTGATGTAATGCCCTAAGTGGTCAAGGGTATGCCCAGAGATTAATCCCATGCTCACTATGACAATGAAACCATGGTGAAGAGGACCACTAGGCCGAAACCGGTCTTAGGTTGCTTGTGTTCTTTTTCAGAAAAGACCTGGCTTGTCAATTCAGGATAGACTGCTGCTACTGGAGCAGGACCATGGCTGATTTGCATACGGTTGAGTAAATCCTGAGGCTGCATGGTGGGCACAGCCCAATGGGTCGGAATGCCATTCTGAGCAATTGGCAGTGGACGGAATATTTGCAAGCATTCCTCCTTTTAACTTTTTGTGTCTGATATTTTTTCCAAGCTGCAGATCTTTACAGGAAAACTAGACTCTCCAATTTCTTATTCATTCTTCATTATAGCATTTATTTTGATTTAACAAAGTTTTTGCAACAAACTACTAACTGTGTTTTGGTGTGTTTATTTTCACACTACAGTCCTTTTATTCTTAATTTCTGCAAACATATTATATCTTTCATGAGAAGGAGCATGACAGTGATGGTTTGACCATATATTATAAGAGAAAATACCATATGCTGTACTTTAAAAGAAAATTGTGAGTGAACTTGGAGTCTGTGGACATATAAAGGAACTAAGTCTATGACCTTGTTCCTGTATGTGGTCAGGGAATTTCTCTGTTACTTACAATAGCCTTGAACTCTATACGTCATCCATACATAATTGATTCTGCCTCATTATCCTGACTATGCTTGACTATGTGGGTCTCTAAAGATTCACCTATATGTGAAAGTGGGGTAGTCCAGGGCATGCACTGGATAATGCAATCATGGAAGCTATAGATTGAATCCCCAACTGAATGAGAAGGTCAGCCTACAGAGAAGAATACAGTCAGGCGTGGTGGATGGTTTCAAGCAGTGCATGGCTTGCACTGCTTCCAAGCCACGATATAGCATCTATGTAATCCCCTGGCCTAGAGGATAGTGACCGGCAGCCATGGGCTGTACAAAACTACCTGTGGGAGATTGGCTTGAGATTCATTATTGAAAAACTAACCTGCTAGGGTGGCTCAGGAGAGGACTCTTCATTATAAGACTGTTAAAGAATGATATATGTTATATTCTATGGGATTGGTTGTAGTTTGTTGTATGGTATTGTATTTTCTACAATGCAGGGGAACTGGCCAGTGTCTGGAAGTCTGATGCTGGGAAAATTGGAGACGAGGATGGTTAAGTAAGGCAGAACTAACGCTTGGAGCCAATCCTTTAAGAATTGGTGTGAGTGTGGGTAATTATCACAATATCCATAGCGACAGGGAGCAGATCCTATAACTGGATCAAACAATGAAGTTGGTGAAGTCCTAATTTTACCCAAAGGTGCCAATTTATACTGTTAGTGAATTAAAGAAATTGAGACTGTTTCAAATCTGCTATTTTGCTCGGGCTTACCTTACCAATGCATCCTTGGGCTTGTATGGGTACAGCATGCCTCTCAGACAAAGGCTCTCATCTGGCTCACTTTGGGCGGTTGCATGGCAACTACTGAAACCATCAAGGTCGGGGACATGAGCTGACTGAAGCAGGTGGCAGCTGTGCTTTTAATGGAAAGTGGCAGAAAGAAGCTGTGGAGATTGTGAGCAGTGGTTTTCCGTCGATGTAAACTCTGAGTTCGCTCTGCCCACCAGCAATAGAAATATGACTGGTGCGTGAGCAGTTTTAGAAACGGAAAGTGGGTTGCCTTTGTTTTGGTGGAGATTGTCGATTTAGAGCAGGTGCTTTCACCTAATATCAATGGAACATATTGAATACCAAGCTTTCCAGCAACCTGCAAGACAGCGGTGACTACTTTAATTGTTTTAACCAGACAACAGTGAATACTTTTGTTATTATGTTTATTTTTTGCTACAAACTCATTACCGAGTCTTGTGGACACATGGCTATGCAAAATACAGTGGCTCCTCCCATGTTTTTACACAATCCTTGTCTTCCACCAAGGGCTTGGGAAGATTGGAGAGAGTCTTTCAAGATGTATCTTGAAGATATAGAGGCAGATGTTTTTCTTGCCAAATGGAAATTTGCAATGCTACCACAGTTTGGGATTAGAAGATAGGAAGATACTAAATACATTACAGCTACAAGTATTTAATAATAGTGAGAACACAGACATAGGGGTCGGATGGTGAGGCTGATAAGTCTTGTAATGTATATGTAAATGCGATGACTACATTAGAGAGTAGTCAAAAGGCACACATATTTTTCACATTCTCAGTTACCAGGTAAAACAGTTCAATAGTACCTTTAGTAGCCTCGTCCAAGTTTAGGGATTTGCAAGAAGAGATTACTAGGGCTCAGAAAATGTAAAAGAACCAAAGCATGAAAATGCAAGAAAAGTTAGTGGGATTGAGGGATCCTTCATTGGGAAAAACTATCAACATTGCACGACACATCAAGAACACTTGTTGTTATGTGATGGAATTAAACAATGATCAAACCAATGGCAGGCCAAAGCACTATGAAGTGAATGAAGTCAGCCTGGTTAGAAAATTGCAAAATACTAAAGAGTAATAAGAATAGCAGTTCCAATTCAACAAGAACATGTGTTGAAAATAGAAATAGGCAGTGTTATAGGTGTGGCAGCTCAAAGCATATGGCAGAGTCTCATTCTTGGCCCGCTGCAAAAGCTAGGTGCTTCAAGTTTAAGAAACTGGGATGCTTCTTCAGGGTTTGTAAAATAGGTGGAATGAAGAATCCCAAACAGAGTGTAAACTGGATTAAGAATCAGGAAGATGTGGAAACAGTAAGTATGGATGATAGTGAGGTGGAAGTGATGGTTGTGTGATATTAAGTCTCCTGAGGAAGGAGGGACTTGGGGGGTCATTACAACCCTGGCGGACGGTGTTAAAGCTGCGGAAATACAGCAAACAGGGCGGCGGACAAAAAAAGGGAATTATGACCCTGGTGGTAACCGCCAACAAAGACAGCCACTTTAACACACCGCCCGCCACGGCGGTACAGACAAGCAGCGCGGCAGTCACTGCCAACAGACAGGCGGGAGACAATGTACCGCCCGCACTATTACAACCCACCAATCCGCCACCTTTTCCGGGGCGGATTCACTGTGGATAAAAACACAGCGGAAACAGCTTTTGCTATGGGAAACTCTCACCTCAACATACTCCACGAGGAAGGAGGACACCATGGAGGCCGAATTACAAATCCTACCTGCCCTTGTCTTTCTGCTCCTCTACCACCAACAGCTACGTAGGCGCCGAAGACACCGGTGAGTACTGCATCTACGACACGGGGAGGGGGGAGGCAAAAGTTAGGGGGACACCCACCAAACACCCCCACCCCCACCCTCGCATATTACAACATACACACCAATGCATTCACAAAAATCACAGTATCAACCCACAATCCCCCCGGAAGAATGAAAAGACAATGCGAAATTCGGTCAAACATTATAATGTGCCAATATACATGTCATATAAAAAGTATACAGATATATATATCTCAAAATCACTCTTATTTACACATACAATCCGAGAAGTAGTGCAGATATGTACACAACAATGTCCGTGCACCAACAGTCCAAAAATGCATGGGCGAGGCCCACAAACAATACCTGACCAAAATCGGAGAGAACACTGCTGGGGCATCAGATAGAAACACTACAGGCACCTCAGGGGGAAGGGAAGGTGGGGCACCTCAGCCAGATGAATGCAAAGCCAGATCCACAACGGGGCTCCATGCCCATTGATGTATCCTGGGGAGTGCAAAGCCACAGTCTCTCAAGTCTCTACAGTGGGTGGGTTGCCCACTGTGCCATCCTGGGGAGTGCAAAGCCACAGTCTCTCAAGTCTCTACAGTGGGTGGCTTGCCCACTGTGCCATCCTGGGGAGTGCAAAGCCACAGTCTCTCAAGTAGATGCAGTTCTCTACTGGTACTGGGGGGGACTGGGGCCCAGACTGCGTGAGTCTCCCCGTGAAAGTTCATGTCCGGTAACTGTCCCAGCTGCACATGGGAGAAGGATGCCTGATGTGGCGGCCCTTTCATTCCTACACGGTGCATGCCCTGTTCAGCGGTGCTTTGCCATGGCGGTCTATGGACTGTTCAGCGGTGCTTTGCCATGGCGGTCTATGGACTGTTCAGCGGTGCTTTGCCATGGCGGTCTATGGACTGTTCAGCGGTGCTTTGCCATGGCGGTCTTTGCCCTGTTCAGCGGTTCTTTGACATGGGGGTCTTTGCCCTGTTCAGCGGTGCTTTGCCATGGCGGTCATTGCCCTGTTCAGCGGTGCTTTGCCATGGCGGTCTATGGACTGTTCAGCTGTGCTTTGCCATGGCGGTCTTTGCCCTGTTCAGCGGTGCTTTGCCATGGCGGTTCTGGTACGGACATTGGTGTGTGGCCTGACGATCTCTACACTGGGCATTGGTGTGTGGCATGACGATCTCTACACTGGACATTGGTGTGTGGCATGGCGATCTCTACACTGGGCACTGGTGTGTGGC
Organism: Pleurodeles waltl; assembly: GCF_031143425.1. Classification (NCBI taxonomy): domain Eukaryota; kingdom Metazoa; phylum Chordata; class Amphibia; order Caudata; family Salamandridae; genus Pleurodeles; species Pleurodeles waltl. The sequence goes on along the minus strand of NC_090445.1, from coordinate 55,391,324 downwards.
ATGACGTTCTCTACAATGAGCATTGGTGGGTGGCATGACGTTCCATCATTGCCCAGCGGGGCTGTGGCTTCCGGGCCCATCCTGGGCTGTGACTCCGGCGGTGGTTTCTGGACCAGTGACGATACTTGGGCCCTCCTGGGCTGTGACTCTGGCGGTGGTCTCTGGACCAGTGACGATACTTGGGCCTTCCTGGGCTGTGACTCCGGTGGTGGCGGTGGTCTCCTGACCAGTGACGATACTTGGGCCCTCCTGGGCTGTGACTCTGGCGGTGGTCTCTGGACCAGTGACGATACTTGGGCCCTCCTGGGCTGTGACTCCGGTGGTGGCCTCCTGACCAGTGATGATACTTGGGCCCTCCTGGGCTGTGACTCTGGCGGAGGTCTCTGGACCAGTGACAACGGTGCTGGCGGTTGTGTCTGGACCGCCGGAAATGATGGCGCACTTCTTCGCCGTGACATTCACAACAGGCTGGGCAGACTTCCTCTGGACCTTCCCCACCTTTGTTGGAATTACAGCTGACTCACCAATCCCCCTCGAACCCATGTCACTTGTTGTCCCACCATGAGTCTTAACGCGGTCCTGTCGTCCACTCTCCAATTTTAGAGCCTTTACAGGGGGTGGGCTGCCAGTGCCTTGGCTCCGGGTCCAACTGCCTGCCCTGGTGGCCGGTGCACTCCACAAACCTTGAACAGGCACCACTGGTATTGGAGGCTGTTTGGCTGAGGCGCTACGACGGGACTGATGAATTGGAGGGGGGGGGGACAAAAAGGTCCATTTGACATTGGGACAGTTTCTGACGAACACTGGGATGGGTAGCTGGAGGGGGTCTGGGGGTGGAGGAAGAGGAGGTGGTTGTAGGAGGTGTCACTTTAGGTGTTTTGGGTGCAGGTGCAGGTGCAGGTACTGGAGGCTGTCGTGAGGTGGATGGATGTTGGGTGAGTGATTGGCAGGGTTTGTGTACTTTGGTAGGTGGCGTCACAGACACACTGGGAGAGGACACAGGGGACATGTAAATGGCAGTGGAGGTGGTGAGTGCAGGTGAGCGGCTTGTGGTGCTGGGTGTCCTGGTGCGAGTCCTAGTGCCTGTAGATGTGGTGCATGCAGGTGTGTGTGTAGACAAGACTGGGAGGGAGGAGGGAGAAGAGGAGGAGGGGGACACAGTGGATACAGTGGATGTTGCTGTGTGTGTATGTGGGTGAGGCTTGCGTGAGTGCCTGTGGTGTGTGTGGTGCCTATGTTTGCCCGAGCTACTTGTGTGTGTTGACTTGTGTGCATGCTGGTCTGTAGGTGTGCTTGGGATGGGCTGGGGCACAGGAGATTGGGTCTGGGTGGAGGAAGTTGGAGGGGGAGGCTGGACACAGGGACAATGGCTGCCATCAGTGCTGAGGCCAGAGATAGCAGGGTTCGCTGAAGGACAGCCTGACCAGAATGAATGCCCTCCAGGAATGCATTATGGTGTTGCAACTCTCGTTCTACACCCTGGATGGCATTCACAATGGTAGACTGCCCAACAGTGAGTGACCTGAGGAGGTCAATGGCCTCCTCACTGAGGACAGCAGGGGTGACTGGGGCAGGGCCTGAGGTGCCTGGGGCGAAGGTGATGCCCATCCTCCTGGGTGAGCGGGCACGGGGCGAACGCTGAGGGGCTGCTGGGAGGGCGGTGCTGGTAGGGAAGGTGGCGGCTGTACCTGTAGAAGTGGGGCGCACATATGGTGCCGCCACCACAGGGGAGCTCCCATTGGCGAACGAGTCCGTGTCGCTGGTTGGTGATCCGGTGGCCGATGTGAAGCTCCCCTCGCCCTCCGTCCCACTGATGCATTCAGAGTCTTTGGTGTGGCCCTCCATGGCCATGTGGGATGCAGCTCCCTCGTACTCCGGTGCCACTGTACCTCCGCCTGATGATGCTGATGTACAAAAGGACAGGGAGAGCAGGAAAAGGGGGGAGACAGAACAAAGACAGTTTTAGTGCATGGCATGCCGCTACCGTTGGCGGACAAGACTGACGCAGCAGCCCCCTGCATTACGCCGTGCTCCTGACCTCTGCACATGCAATTTCTGGGATATTGCCTACATGGCAATGGTGGACATCTGCGCACATGGATGCCACAGGGGCAACTATACCTCAACTTGGCACTCTGGTGAGGTGCCACATGGCCTACATTACGGAGGGGCCTTGCCTATCGAATTCGCCCTGGCCTAGGGACACCCACAGCCTACCTCCCCCACCTAGACCCTACACTGCATGCAAAGTCCGCAGAATGAGGTTGTACTCACGCCCTTGTGTCTGCTGTGATGTCCTCAAGCGCCCATCCAACTCCGGGTAGGCCACCGCCAGGATCCGGAACATCAGGGGGGTCATGGTGCGACGGGCACCCCTCCCACGTTGGGAGGCCATCCCCAGCTGAGCCTCCGCCGTCTTCTTGCTGCAGCGGCGAATGTCCTCCCATCTCTTACGGCAGTGGGTGCCCCGTCTCTGGTGGGCCCCCAGGGTCCAGACCTCCTTGGCGATAGCACGCCAAATGTCCCTCTTCTGGTTGGCGCTAACACCCTTGAAAGCCAAAAAAATCTTGAGTCAGTCTATGATTTGGAACTTTGTATTATCAATTACAGTGTCATAATGGGTTACCCATTGTAAGGCTAACATACCAATGTCACACATCACAAGCCCTTGAAGGATGCAAGCAGTTGACACGTAGGTTACCACACTTGTGAAACTGAAATGGAAGTGTACAACTCAATTAACAAATAGTGAGTGAAATGTAGGTACAGGATAGAGGTAGACGTGTGAAAGTTAATGTAATGTTAAACCAGAAAATGTTATCACCTGTGTGTCACTGGAAATATTGCTGTATGACTGACTCCCTGTTGTCGTTTTCTTCATCCTCAGCTTCATCCTCATCACTGTCCACTGGCTCCACAGGCTTCACAGCTGCCACAACACCGTCATCTGGATCATCCTCCTGCAGAAAAGGCACCTGGCATCGCGATGCCAAATTATGGAGCATGGAGCAGGCGATGATGATGTCGCACACCTTCTTCGGTGAGTAGAATAGGGATCCACCTGTCATATGGAGGCACCTGAACCTGGCCTTAAGAAGGCCGAAGGTGCGTTCGATTACCCTCCTAGTCCGCCCATGGGCATCATTGTACCGTTCCTCTGCCCTGGTCCTGGGATTCCTCACTGGGGTCAATAGCCAGGAAAGGTTGGGGTAACCAGAGTCCCCCAATAGCCATACACAGTGCCTCTGGAGTTGACCCAACATATCAGGGATTCTGTTATTCCGCTGGATGTAGGTGTCATGCACAGAGCCAGGGAACATTGCATTTACCTGCAAGATGTACTGGTCTGCCAAACAGACCATCTGGACATTCATGGAATGATAATTCTTCCTGTTCCTGTACACCTGTTCACTCCTGCGGGGGGGACCAGAGCTACATGGGTCCCATCAATGGCACCTATGACGTTCGGGATATGTCCAAGGACATAGAGGTCACCTTTCACTGTAGGCAAATCCTCCACCTCAGGGAAAACGATGTATCTCCTTACGTATTTCAGCAGGGCAGACAACACTCTGGACAGCAAATTGGAAAACATAGGCTGGGACATCCCTGATGCCATGGCCACTGTTGTCTGAAATGACCCACTTGCAAGGAAATGGAGTACTAACAGCACCTGCACGTCAGGGGGGATTCCAGTCGGATGGTGGATTGGTGAAATCAGGTCTGGCTCCAACTGGGTACATAGTTCCTGGATTGTGGCACGGTCAAACCGGTAGGTGACGATGATTTGTCTTTCTTCCATTGTCAACAGGTCCACCAGCTGTCGGTACACCGGAGGATTCCGCCATCTTCTCATATGTCCCAGCTGACGGTGCCTAAGAAGGACAACAGCGAAGAACCAGTCACTATTCCTCCAGGTATGTACCCAGTTACACACAAGACTACACCAGACAAAAAACCCTTCCTGTATGTGTGTTGAGTATAGGCCTAGCTATGCGTGACGCAGTAGTAAATGAAGCCATGTGGGCCCCTGAAATGGCGGCTGCCTGACCTCTGAACTGGGACAATGGGATTGTGGGGTAACTGCGATGGCGTTGCACACCGTCGCGGTAGGCGGTCGAAGACTGCGGCGCAATGCTGCATTGGTTAACATTGGACCCTATGGGTCCCAGGAGCCAATGAACAGGTGCGCCGGCGGTGATGATGCGCACCGCAGCGGACCTCACCACCGCGGACGTCACGTTGTATGGGCTAGGCCTGGGTGGAGAGGGCTGGGTGGAAGAGGGAAGGGGGCAGAGTACATAGAACAGTTATGCATGGGAATGAATGGGCCACATGGCCAGAGTAGGGAGGGGGCCACTCACATTGACGGTGTAGTTGGTAATGACTGTTCCTCTTTCCTTGTGCATGTCATTTAGGTCAGCGCCCACCAGAAGAGGGACATTTGGCGTTCCATCGCCAAGGAGGTCCGGACCCTGGGGGCCCACCAGAGACGGGGCACCCACTGCCGTAAGAGATGGGAGGACATTCGCCGCTGCAGCAAGAAGACGGCGGAGGCTCAGCTGGGGATGGCCTCCCAACGTGGGAGGGGTGCCCGTCGCACCATGACCCCCCTGATGTTCCGGATCCTGGCGGTGGCCTTCCTCGGAGTTGGATGGGCGCTTGAGGACATCACAGCAGACACAAGGGGGTGAGTGCAACCTCATTCAGCGGACTTTGCGTGCAGTGGAGGGGTCTGGGTGGGGGAGGTGGGCTGTGGGTGTCCCTAGGCCAGGGCGAGTTAGGTAGGCAAGGCCCCTCCGTAATGTAGGCCATGTGGCACTCAACCCCACCTCAGCAGAGTGCCAAGTTGAGGGTAGTTGCCCCTGTGGCATCCATGTGTGCAGATTTCCACCATTGCCATGTAGGCCATGTCCCAGAAATTGCATGTGCAGAGGTCAGGAGCACGGCGTAATGCAGGGGGCTGCTGCATCTGTCTTGTCCGCCAACGGTAGCGGCATGCCATGCACTAAAACTGTCTTTGTTCTGTCTCCCCCCCTTTTCCTGCTCTCCCTGTCCTTTTGTACATCAGCATCATCAGGCGGAGGTACAGTGGCACCGGAGCACGAGGGAGCTGCATCCCACATGGCCATGGAGGGCCACACCACTAACTCTGAATGCATCAGTGGGACGGAGGGCAGCTTCACGTCGGCCACCGGATCACCAACCAGCGACACGGACTCGTCCGTCGATTGGAGCTCCCCTGTGGTGGCGGCACCACCTGTGCGCCCCACTTCTACAGGTACAGCCGCCACCCCCCCCTACCAGCACCGCCCTCCCAGCAGCCCCTCAGCGTTCGCCCCGTGCCTGCTCACCCAGGAGGGTGGGCATCACCTTCGCCCCAGGCACCTCAGGCCCTGCCCCATTCACCCCTGCTGCCCTCAGTGAGGAGGCCATTGACCTCCTCAGGTCACTCACTGTTGGGCAGTCTACCATTGTGAATGCCATCCAGGGTGTAGAAAAGGAGTTTCAACATGGTAATGCATTCCTGGAGGGCATTCATTCTGGTCAGGCTGTCCTTCAGCGAACCCTGCAATCTCTGGCCTCAGCACTGATGGCAGCCATTGTCCCTGTGTCTAGCCTCCCCCCTCCAACTTCCTCCACCCAGACCCAATCTCCTGTACCCCAGCCCATCCCAAGAACACCTACAGGCCAGCATGCACACAATTCAACACACACAAGTAGCTCAAGCAAACATAGGCACCACACACACCACAGGCACTCACACAAGCATCACACCCATACAGACACAGCAACATCCACTGTCTCCACTGTGTCCCCCTCCTCCTCTTCTCCCTCCTCTTCTCCCTCCTCCCTCCCAGTCTCGTCTACACACTCACCTGCATGCACCACATCTACAGGCACTAGGACTTGCACCAGGACACCCAGCACCACAAGCCGCTCACCTGAAATTCACCACCTCCACTGCCATTTACACGTCCCCTGTGTCCTCTCCCAATGTGTCTGTGACGCCCCCTCCCAAAGTACACAAATGCCGGCAATCACTCACCCAACATCCATCCATCTCACGACAGCCTCCAGTACCTGCACCTGCACCCAAAACACCTAAAGTTACACCTCCTACAACCACCTCCTCTTCCTCCACTGCCAGACCCCCTCCAGCTACCCATCCCAGTGTTCGTCAGAAATGGTCCCTCTGTCAAATTGACCTTTTTGCCCCCACCTCCCCCTCCAATTCATCAGTCCTGTCGTAGCGCCTCAGCCAAAAAGTCTCCAGTACCAGTGGTGCATGTTCCAGGTTTTTGGAGTGCACCGGCCACCAGGGCAGGCAGTAGGACCCAGAGCCAAGTCACTGGCAGCCCACCCCATGTAAAGGCTCTGAAAATGGAGAGTGGACGACGGGACCGTCTTAAGACTCCTCGTGGGACAACAAGTGACATGGGATCGAAGGCGATTGGTGTCAGCTGTAACTCCAACAAAGGTGGGGAAGGTCCAGAGGAAGTCTGCCCAGCCTGTTGTGAGTGTCACATCGGAGAAGTGCGCCATCATTTCCCGCGGTCCAGACACAACCGCCAGCACCATCGTCACTGGTCCAGAGACCACCGCCAGAGTCACAGCCCAGGAGGGCACAAGTATCGTCACTGGTCCAGAGACCACCGCCGGTGTCACAGCCCAGGAGGGCACAAGTATCGTCACTGGTCCAGAGACCACCGCCAGAGTCACAGCCCAGGAGGGCACAAGTATCGTCACTGGTCCAGAGACCACCGCCGGAGTCACAGCCCAGGAGGGCACAAGTATCGTCTCTGGTCCAGAGACCACCGCCGGTGTCACAGCCCAGGAGGGCACAAGTATCGTCACTGGTCCAGAGACCACCGCCAGAGTCACAGCCCAGGAGGGCACAAGTATCGTCACTGGTCCAGAGACCACCGCCGGAGTCACAGCCCATGAGGGGCCAGGATGCCACAGCCCCGCTGTGCAATGATGGAACGTCATGCCACATACCAATGCCCATTGTAGAGATCGTCATGCCACACACCAATGCCCAGTGTAGAGATCGTCATGCCACACACCAATGCCCAGTGTAGAGATCGTCATGCCACACACCAATGTCCGTATCAGAACCGCCATGTCAAAGCACCCCTGAACAGGGCAAAGACCGCCATGGCAAAGCACCGCTGAACAGTCCTGAAACGCCATGTCAAATCACCGCTGAACAGTCCTGAAACGCCATGTCAAAGCACCGCTGAACAGTCCTGAAACGCCATGGCAAAGCACTTCTGAACAGGGCAAAGACCGCCATGTCAAAGCACCGTTGAACAGTCCTGAAACGCCATGTCAAAGCACTGCTGAACAGTCCTAAAACACTATGGCAAAGCACCGCTGAACAGTCCTGAAACACCATGTCAAAGCACCGCTGAACAGGGCAAAGACCGCCATGTCAAAGCACCGCTGAAAAGGGCAAAGGCTGCCATGTCAAAGCACAGCTGAACAGGGCAAAGACCGCCATGTCAAAGCACCGCTGAACAGGGCATGCACCGTGTAGGAATGAATGGACCGCCACATCAGGCATCCTTATCCCATGTGCGGCTGGGACAGTGACAGGACAGGTACTTTCACGTGGAGACTCATCCAGTCTGGGCACCAGTCCCTCTCCAGAACCAGTGGAGACCTGCATCTACTTGAGAGACTGTGGCTTTGCACTCCCCAGGATGGCACAGTGGACAAACCACCCACTGTAGTAACTTGAGAGACTGTGGCTTTGCACTCCCCAGGATGGCACAGTGGGCAACCCACCCACTGTAGAGACTTGAGAGACTGTGGCTTTGCACACCCCAGGATGGCACAGTGGGCAACCCACCCACTGTAGAGACTTGAGAGTCTGTTGCTTTGCACTCCCCAGGATGGCACAGTGGGCAAACCACCCACTGTAGTGACTTGAGAGACTGTGGCTTTGCACTCCCCAGGATACATCAATGGGCATGGATCCCCGTCGTGGATCTGGCTTCGCATTCATCTGGCTGAGGTGCCACCCCTTCCCTTCCCCCTGAGGTGTCTGTAGTGTTTCTATCTGATGCCCCGGCAGTGTTCTCTCCCATTTTGGTCAGGTATCTATTGTGGGCCTCGCCCATGCATTTTTGGACTGTTGGTGCATGGACATTGTTGTGTACACATCTGCACTACTTCTCAGATTGTATGTGTAAATAAGAGTGATTTTGAGATATATATCTGTATATTTTTTATTGACATGCATATTGGCACAGTACAATGTTTGCCCGAATTTCGCATTGTCTTTGCATTCTTCCGGGGGGATTGTGGGTTGTTACTGTGATTTTTGTGACTGCATTGGTGTGTATGTTGTGATATGCGAGGGTGGGGGTGTTTGGTGGGTGTCCCCCTAACTTTTGCCTCCCCCTCCCCCGTGTCGTAGGTACAGTACTCACCGGTATCTTCTGCGCCTACGTAGCTGTTGGTCGTAAAGGAGCAGAAAAACAAGGGCAGGTAGGATTTGTAATTCCGCCTCCATGGTGTCCTTCTTCCTCGTGGGATGTGTTGAGGTGAGCGTTTTCCCATAGCAAAAGCTGTTTCCGCCGTGTTTTTATCCACGGTGCATCCGCCCCAGAAAAGGTGGCGGATTGGCGGGTTGTAATAGTGTGGGTTGTACATTGTCTCCCGCCTGTCTGTTGGCGGTAACCGCCGCGCTGCTTGTCTGTACCGCCATGGCGGGCGGTGTGTTAAAGTGGCTGTCTTTGTTGGCGGTTTCCGCCAGGGTCATGATTCCCTTTTTTTGTCCGCCGGCCTGTTTGCGGTATTACCGCACCTTTAACACCGTCCGCCAGGGTTGTAACGACCCCCAAAGTTCACAATGTGCCATAAGCATTATGAGAGCAATTGAAGGAGGAAGTGGACAAACTGTGGAAGTGGGGAGTGATAGAACCAAATAAATCATCTGAGTGATTAAGTCCAGTAGTTTTAGCCCGTAAGAGTAATGGTAGTGTATGCATGTGCATGGGCCTCAGAGACCTCAATGATTGTATTTGGATTGATCCCCATTTATTGCCCCTTATTGGTGAGATGTTGATGAATGTTAGGAAGGCCTGATTTTTCCCCATGTTGGATTTATCGAGTGCCTATCACCAGGTATGACTTCAGCCTGAGTCACTTGACTTCATTTATAACACCACATGGAGCTTACCAGTTTCTGCGTATGCTGTTCGGACTAGCTTCGTCATCACTCCTGTTTCAAAGGATTATGCAGAGTGTTGAGTTGATTAAACAACCTCCAGGTTGATATTTTGATGTGGGGTTCTGATGTCATGCAACAAGATACTGTGTTGGAAAGACTGGAACAGGTAGGACTTTTAATTGGTACTAATAAATGTAAGTTTGGGGTGAATTAAGTTGATTAATTCGGACACACTTGCCTTAGGAAGGAGTCAAACCCAAATTGAAGCTGCTGGAAGCAGTCAAAAGTGTGTCTTCTCCCACTGATAAACAATTGCATTCTTTCCTGGGCCTATCGGAGTATTGCTCCAAATTTGTGAAACATTTTTCAGTCAAAGTGCATGTGTTGTGGTTACTCATGAAGAAAGGTAAAAAATTTGTAAGTTGTGTGAATGACAGCAGGCATTCAAGAATATCAAATAATTAATTGGTAAAGCAGCGACATTGAAACCATTTGATCCTCAAGGTAAAATCATTATTGGGATGGATGCTGGTGCTTACGCTTTAATGGCGGTTCTCATGCAACGAAGTGAAGGACTTGAGTGGATAGTGGCACTCTCTTCACAAACATTAAACATAGCAAAAAACTCCTTGAAAAAGAGGCTTTGGCGTGTTGGTGGGGAGTACAACATTTCAGAACCATCTGTGGGGAACCCATTGTAAACTGTACACTGACCATAAGCGGTCAGTAGATATTTTTTCTACTAAAGGGATGAATAAGGCAGCTCCACATGTGGGGAAGTAGATATATAGATTGCAGGAATATACTTTTGGCATCAGATATGTACCAGGGTATTATGGTACTTGTGAAGAAGATGATGAGCGGATGGTAGCAAATGTGCAGGAAGTGTGTATTAATATTATTTATGAAGAGGAATGGTAAAAGGCATGATCGTGTATTACAACTATGGATGACAAAGGCACAAGTAGAAGATAGAAATAGTTTGAGTGAGTTTCTGCCAGTTTGGAAAGAACTATCAGTAGAGCACAACATTGTTCATAGATGTGACAGGTTAGTTGTTGCAACAAATCTGAGAAATAGGTTATTAAAACAACTGTATGTCGGTCATGGGGCATGTCGGCCATAGAAGGGGAAGGCTCAGGTTGATTTCTGGAGGCCTGGCATGGACAAAGCGATTGAGAGATTTTTCCATAATTGTGAACTTTGTACGTGCAGCAATAAAACACGCAGTAGTGGACACTCCCATTGCACCTGTGGGATTACCGAAGATGGTGTGGAAAAATATGGCCCTTGACATCAATGGTTCTTTTGACTGTCTAGTACTGGGAAGTTACAATTTTCCATTGTAATGATGGATTATTACTCAAAATGGCCTTAAGTTACTTTTATGAATAAGGTTAAATAATTCAAGGTTGTTTCTTTCTGTGAAATGTTCAGGAGAGAGGGCTATCCTGTTGATATGGTGTGGGATATTGGTCCACAGTTTGTTTCTGAGGAATTTGAGGCATCCTTTAAGAAGGAAGTGATCAAACAACCTAGAAAAGCAGTTTATCACCTGTTTCAAATTAGTGTTGGATGAATGTATCCAGCGTACAAAAAATAGTGGGTTAAGTTGGAGACAAGGGGTGAAGAACCTGTTGTGGAATTACTAAACCTCCCCTCTTACAACTACAGGAGAAACACAGTTTTTCTTGTTGAAAAGTAGAGCGGCATATACCTTGGTGGTTCCATCATGAATGAAAAGAGTGAATTGTTCTGTCATGAATCAATCAATCAATGTTTATTGTACAATTATTTAAAACCTTAATAATTAAGATCATAAAAAAGAATATTAAGACAATGACTAGTTAGAGTATAAAACACATCTTAAAATCCGACACAATATATAGTAAAATAATGTTTTGGACGTCATACACAATTAAAGTTATTGTCATTAAGGGCACTATTGCAACTTAAATCAATTAAGACACACAGGGGGTCATTAAGACCCTGGCGGTCAGAGACCGCCAGGAGTAATGTAGCGTCCGTACCGCCAACAGGCTGGCGGTACGGAGGCCCTTATTACCTCTGCGGCGGTAGCGCCGCGGTTGCACCGCCGGGGCCGGCGGTTTCCCGCCGTTTTAGCTCCGGCGGTGATAATCCGCCAGGGCAGCGGCTGCAAGCAGCGCTGCCCTGGGGATTATGACACCCCTACCGCCAGCCTGTTTCTGGCGGTTTGCACCGCCAGGAAGAGGCTGGCGGTAAGGGGTGTCCTGGGGCCCCTGGGAGCCCCTGCACTGCCCATGCCACTGGCATGGGCAGTGCAGGGGCCCCCTAACAGGGCCCCGGCCAGCTTTTCACTGTCTGCATAGCATAGCAGACAGTGAAAAGTGTGACGGGTGCAACTGCACCCGTCGCACTGCCGCAACACCGCCGGCTCCATTAGGAGCCGGCTCCAATGTTGAGGTCTCATCCCCGCTTGTGCCGGCGTGCGCAAACTTGGTTTGCGCCCGCCGGCCCAGCGGGAATGTCGTATTGGGGGCCGCGGGAGTGCGGCCGCATTGGCGGCCGCACGGCGGTTCGCCCGCCAATGTCGTAATGACCCCCACAGTGGCTTATCAAAGAGGGAAATGTGTTTATAAAACAGCAAAAGTGCTGATACAGTAAAGTGCGAAAATCATACCCAAATTAGGAGTCATGTTTAGTTCTGTAAGGTGCTGGGGGAGATCAACTTTTTCCCAGATAATTTTAGGAATTGCATATGTCTGCAATTCAAAATCGGGTCTGTAGCTTTTATGCTTGCAATAACTGCCATCCCGCATGTGTGGTACCCAGTGGATTAAAAGGAATTTTCAGCAGTTACCTCTGATCTTGAAGTAGGGCTTGGTAGAGACATGTCATATGTACAATGCTTTCTTCCCCTGCATTACACAGTGTGCACTGCTTATTTGTATCTAACTTTTCTCTTGGTTTGCCACGCGATTCAACAGGAAAAAGACCAAAACGGAAGAGCATAAATCCATTTGCAAATGACGTGACCACCCAGACTCCAGACATGGTTGAGGCTTTAGCAAATTGTATCCGTTTAAGACGGACCAGGCATGCAATCTGGCAGATAGGGTTACTTTATCTGTAAACATAGACACTTTCTTTATAGTACCATTAGCCAACTTTTTAAAGGCGGCTGGCAAAGAAAAGTTTTCCCATATAGCTTGGATGCCTAAATCAATGGCCAGATCAAGGTACCAGCGAGCCTGAGTAGTTACACTTGTTTGGGCTTGGCACAGCTGAAATCCATTCCCAAATTTTTACATAATCCCCTTTCCTTGTGTTTAATTGATTTGGAAAGCCGAACTCTAGCCTTATCTGAGCAGGTGAGGTGAATGGAGGGAGATTGAAAAGTGTTCTAAATGTTTTGGCTACAGTTGAGTTTGGAACTGCTTCATCTCTGCCATGTAAAGCTTTGCTTCCATAAGAAATGCACAGGATACATTTTGCTCCTATTATTTTCAGCGGGGCAAAAAACTTGGGCTGGCCAATGCCCGTTGAAGAGTACGGAAAGCAAGGATTATGGTGTTTCTTTTCCGAGTCAGATCTTTCTTATGCTGCTGAAAGGAGCCTCTTTCATCAAAAAGTGCCCCTGAATATCTGTAAATTCTTACCCGCTCCAGTAGTTCACCATGTATGTTTTTTCTTGATTTTACTGCTGACCTCCATAATTTTTGTTTTCTTCAAATTTGTTTGTCATCCCATTAGTTGGAGAGTATGAGGACAGTTTCTCAATCAGACGCTGTAATCCTATTTTTGTCTGATTTAGCAGGACCACGTCACATGGGTATAGCAAATTTGAGGTATACATGGAACCTAACTTCGGGCCATGCGAGCTTACTGCATCCAGTGTGGGGGGACAATTTGGCTAAAAAGAGATTAAACAAGTATAGCGGTAAAACACAGACATGCTTTAGACCATTTACTGTTTGTATTTTCCTAGACAGGATTGAGCTGTGTGCAGTTCTCACCCAGGCCCATATGTCTGAATACAAATGTTGTATCTCTTTCAGAAGATGAGCCGGGATACCCAGGACGATATTTTTGCTAAAGAAGATTATGATTCACACGATCAAATGCAGCCTTATAGTCCACATAACATAAATAAAGGGGTTGATTTTTAGCCTTGAGCTTATCCATTATTAGAGAGAGATACAGAATATTGGAAGATGTGCCTGCTCCTTGGGTGAATCCAGTCTGATTTGGGGGAACAACATGATTACCTTCAGCCCACTGAAGCAAGTCTGTAAGTAACGGGCTGGCAAAGTATTTTGCCTCCGTGTCAAGCAGGTTAATCAGACAATAATTTGCTGGCTGATGTTGGTTCCATTCTTAAAAATTGGATTAATTATCAAACCTTTGATAAGTCTAGGATAGTTTGTTGTTGTAAAGCACTGTCATATACTGAGGTTAATATAGCCACCCAATATGTAGGATTTATTTTAAATAATGCTTGGGGCAGGCCATCAAGTCCTGGCACCCCATTGCGCCAGGACGTTTGAATAACCTTGCAAACTTCTTCTTCCAAAAATGTATGCGAAGCAACTTCCAGAATAAGAAGCAAATTTTTATTAGACTGGTCCTGCTTAACGGGGGTCACTGCTGAGATAAAAAGATGGACCTTCAGGAACTTGACCCAGCTATCCTCCATTAAATTGGATTTGGTGGCTGTGATAGGCTTTTGCCCAGAACTTCTGTTTTGCAATTGACTGTTTCGTTTTTTTCAGGTGACTGTGCATTCCAAGATTGGCGGGATGGTTCTTTGCATTTCTCCGGATGCAATTACGTTTCCTCTTAACTGCATGACAAAAAACAGTGTTTAGTTTGAGCAGATGTGGGTAACTTGAAGTGAACTGATGAGCTATTAGTTTGTCAGTGAAGAGTGACTATTTAGTTACCAGATTCAATAGGCACTTGCCAAAGCACTGATTTACTAAACTTTGAGCTGTGGCACCAATAGCTTCAAGGGTCTCTTCTGACCAGTTAAGTTTCTGATAATTAATCGTCTCAAGCTATCCCTGTAAGGCTGGTGCTTTATCATACAATTGATATTGAGCTTTGATTATTATTTGCTGTTGTCCGTGCTCACTATGAAGTGTTTTCACAATCTTGAACGAGGTAATCAATTGAAGTAAGGGAAGGGAAGCAGCTGTATATTCTATTACAGAAGTTGTGAATGCAGAATAATAAGAGCATTGTGGGCAGTATCTTACTGAAATCTTCTATTCAATATTCTTAGACTGAGGGACTCTAGATTTTTCACTAATGAGATTGCATTGTCTTTAAAGATTCTTCTGCTTGTAACCCTCATAGACTGCCCTGGAACAGACAATAAATGGTCCTGTTGTGTTATTAACTAGACTCAAGAGAATAGTTTCAATAGGCTCAAATTAGAGCTTCTGGAAATTCAAGCTCATGCAATGCAGCAAATAAAAATGTTTAAAAGATTGGATACAGTCATGGACCTGATTCCAGGATCTGGATGCAAGTAAAGGTTTATCAGTTGAAGCCGGTTCTTTCTGGTTTGGTGCCAGTTACGGGGTCTAATTATTTCTGTCCTCTGAAGAAATCAATTCACTATAGATCTGCAAATCCACTGCTATAAAGGTGGCCAGACCCCCTTTTGAACATCCTAATTTCTTTGTTTTGGTAGCCGGGGTAAAGTAGCCTGCAAAGCCGCCAATAGCAAATGATTAGAAAGCCCATGACTCTCGTAAATAAATTATATGATTACCTTTTAGAAGAGCTAACAGATTCTTCCCCTGAGTTTTGTCTGCACACCATTGATGTTCCACGAACAACTATTTAAGCTTTCAAGACGATGTGATACTTGGTGATTGTTGCACCTATTATTATTACTAACTTTCTGATGTCATGAGTCTGAATTTCCATGGAGGGCAGCAGGAGGCCAGCCTATATTTACCTTTGTTTTTCTCTATTGCCTATTACGGATAGTGAATTATTTAGTGGAGATGCAGTTGAGAGAGAGTTACCAATTGAATTCCTTAAATTCAAATACATTTGTTAGTTTGCTTCTTGATCATTTTCATTAAGGTACTTCGTTAGAGGGGAAGCGGGGTTGGATAAGCCAACAATGGAGGCTCTGTTACTGTAATGCCCCATGCCAGAAAACTAGCTTTTTCCTGAAGGACCATCATTGCTGGAAAACTTTCTGACCAAGTCACAAGGGTGGATTCTTTACTATTTTCATTGGGAGAACTCACAAATTCAATTCACTCTATTTCTGCTGTAGTTATCATTTCTAGGGAGGTAACAGCTTTTAACAATTTCAAGATATTACCCCAATTCAGTACGTTGTGCCTCCCTTTCGAGTGGTATTTGGGGTAAAGATTGTTTTATTCAAAGAATTCAAAGAACCAGTTGGTTAGAGGTAGTGGGTAGATTAGCTGTTGTGATAGCTTCCATTTCATTTTGGCTTGCCGGCCGCTGTCTGGATGAATGGACTGTATCCAAAATTATCCTGGGATTATCCTGGGATTTACGCTTTCCAGACAGGGCTGTAAATCGTGAATAACCTTCCCATTATTGAGGTTTTGGTGTTTAGAACGAACTGTTCTATTAAACTGATTTGCAAGATCTAGCTTCATAGTGTTCCTCAGCTCCTTACTGTGAAAAGCTTGATCCATTGAAGGGTTGGGGTCTTTCTTTAAAGGAAGACTTGCGGTCACATCTTCAGGAGCAAGAGATTCTGCAGGGGGCCTTCCCCATATGGCACATCTGATGTTTTGTCGAATAGCGGATAGAGTTTAACCTTCTTCAGGGAGGTCTTGTCATTGATTTTCAATAAATCTGTGTCATGTACTGTTGTAGGGTCATTCTTAGCTGGCTTGGCTGGATGTATACCAGGGAGCTTTGCTTGTTTTTTTTTTTTTTTTTTATATATCTTTCTTCACATAGTTTCTTTCTGAGTTATGGCAAGCATATGGGTTCTGATACCGCTGGGAGATCAGTTTGCAATTAACAGATATCCTCCATACAATGGGTCTCAGTTATTTAATCTGAAGGGGCTTTGATCTCCAGAGAGGATGCAATTTGATGAGATGAATCATCTATCAGTGGCACTTCATTCTTTCCCAGCCTCTCCCCGTCTGTCACAGGAGGATAGTTGAGCATATGGAGCTGCTGATCCTTGCTGCACCCATGAGATTTGAAAGTTATTCTGAGATCTTCTATAAGCGAGGTTAACCCCATTGGTGCCCGATCAGTGGCCGACGCCAGGGAGGGGTTTTAAAAATCCTCCAGTGCAATGCACTGGAGGATTTCTTTTTCCCCCGGTAGATGTGAAAGAGCTTCCGCTTCTCCCACCCGTAGATCCTCACACCCATCAAGGACGTCGGGGAGGCGTGCTGACGTCACAGTTTTTCCCCACTGAAGGATCGAGGTGAGCATCCTCTCCCCACTCTGGTGAGGAAAAAACAGCCTCCCCAGATGCCAGGGAGGCATCAAAGGAAACAGAACCCAATGAGAGCCCTTCAAGTCACCCCATCCTGGATCCCCCTAGATGTCTAGTTTAAAAAAATGTACAGGTTTGCTAGGTTTCCCTAGGTGCCAGCTGAGCTAGAGGCCAAAATCCACACCTAGGCACTTTGCAAAAAACACATCCGTTTTCAATGGAAAAATGTGATGTGTCCACATTGTGTTTTGGGGCATTTCCTGCTGCGGGCACTAGGCCTATCCACACAATTGAGATACCATTATTAAACAGAGACTTGGGGGAGTACTGGGTGGAAGGAAGTTTGTGGCTCCCCTCAGATTCCAGAACTTTGCAGCACCAAAATGTGAGGAAAACATGTTTTTTTAGCCCAGTTTTATGGTTTGCAAAGAATTCTGGGTGACAGAACCCAGGGAGAACCCCACAAGTCACCCCAGCCTGGATTCCGCTAGATGTCTAGTTTTCAAAAATGTATAGGATTGGTAGGTTTCCTAGGTGCCAGCTGAGCTAGAGACCAAAATACACAGCTAGGCATTTTGTTAGTAACACATGCGTTTTCATTGGAAAAATGTGATATTTCCACGTTGTGTTTTGGGACATTTCCTGTTGCGGGCACTATGCCTACCCACACAAGTGAGGTACCATTTTATCAGGAGACTTGGGGGAATACTGGGTGGAAGGAAGTTTGTGGCTTCCCTCAGATTCCAGAACTTTGCTGAGCTAGAGACCAAATTCCACAGCTAAGCACTTTGTCAATAACACATCTGTTTTCATTGAAAATATGTGATGTGTCCACGCTGTGTTTAGGGACATTTCCTGCTGCGAGCACTAGGCGTACCCACACAAGTCAGTTACCATTTTTATTGGGAGACTTGGGGGGATGCTGGGTTGAATGAAGTTTGTGGCTCCCCTGAGATTCCAGAACATTGCAGCACCGAAATATGGGTAAAAAGTGTTTTTAGCCCAATTTTGAGGTTTGCAAAGGATTCTGGGTGACAGTCCCGACAAGTCACCCCATCCTGGATTTCGTTAGATGTCTAGGTGCCGGCTGAGCTAGAGGCTAAAATCCACAACTAGGCACTTCGCAAAAAACACATCTGTTTTCATTGCAAAAATGTGACGTCTCCTTGTTGTTTTTTTGGGGCATTTCCTGTCGCAGGCACTAGGCCTACCCACACAATTGAGGTACCATTTTTATTGGGAGACTTGGGGGACTACAGACTAGAAGAACAAGTGTTACTGCCGATTGTCTTTCTCTACATTTTTGCCTTCCAAATGTGAGACAATGTGTAAGAAAGAAGTCATTTTGAGAAATGCCCTGTATTCACATGCTAATATGGGGACCCCAGAATTCAGAGAAATAACCACTGTTTCTAAACTCCTTCTCTTATGCCCATTTCGGAAATGTATAGGCTTCCTTGATACCTATTTTTCACTCTTTATATTTTACCAAATGAATTGATGTATACCAAGTATATAATTAAAAACCCATTGCAAGGTGCAGCTCATTTATTGGCTCTGGGTACCTTGGGTTCTTGATGAACCTACAAATCCTATGATTTGTTCGCAGCCAGAAAGGTCCAGCAGACATAATGGTATATAGCTTTCAAAAATCTACTATAGTTGGAAGAAGTTACAGAAGAAAACTTAGACAGAAATGGCTGTTGTTTTTAACTCAATTTCAATATGTTTTAATTTCAACTGTTACTTTCTGCAGGAAAGTACACAATCTACACAAATGACCATTTGCTGAATTCAGAATTTTGTCTATTTTTTTTTAATGTTTAGCTGTCTAGGATTTACCATTGGTTTCATACTCATTTTTATCACCGACTGGAAAGAGGCTGAAAGCACAAAAAATAGTAAAAATGGGGTATGTCCCAGTAAAATGCGAAAACTGTGTTTTCTGATTCAAGTGTGCCTGTTCCTGAAAGTTGTAAAGATGGTGATTTTAGCACCATAAAACCAGATGCTTTCTTCTGCAGCCTTTTTTCCCATTTCCCCCCCGAAAAAAAGGACGCAAATGTGGCCTGGATAGCGTGAAGTACCCAAAAGAGCCAAAAAAGGGCTCATCACTGGGCGGAAAAGGCCCAGCAGTTAAAGCCTCAGGAATGGTCACTAGTTTATTGACCACCTGGGCAAAGGAACAGTCTGTAATGGTTGCAGCTGCATGCGCTTGAGTGTGAGTAATCAAATTATTCAGATCAGTCAGTTTCTGATCCATTCCAGATTTACTACTACATCCATTTTATTTGACTGGTATGTTGGGGGGTCAGTGTCAATTGAGATGTACTAAGCAAGATGTCCCAATTCATCCCTGTGTTAGTTGAAATGGTAGAACCATGCGGCACAGTAGGGCCATGCGACGAAGAAATGCCCACCGGTGACTCCTTCTGATGTTTTCTGGATCTTTTGCAGAGTTAAAAATTGTATCACTACAGGACCTGACCTCGATTGCTGGAACTTCAAACAGTCAAGATCTTGATGGCCTGTAGGGTAAATGTCTGTATTAAATTGCCCTTTCTTGATTTCCACTATTACCTCCTTTGGTAGTGGGCCTCTGTTTTTCAGTAACAGACTAGAAGTTGTCTGTGGAGACTTTTGTTCTGGGACGGGTTGTGGCTACAAGGGGTCCAGTGTAAGACATTCCAGGTCACTGACTGGGCCTCAGGCAAATTCTTTACTTTCTTCTGACTCATTCTTAGGCACCTGATCTGGGGAGTCCTTCTTAGAATCTAAATTTGGATAGATAGCCTGTGAGAGACAACTGATGCTTTTTGTTGACGTAATTGGATCTGGGAAAGAGTTCGAGTGACTAGGAGTAGCAAACATTTCTCTTACCGGGTCTTTTAGGAAGTCAAATTTTTCTGGAATTTTCGTTGACCTCTCGAACAAGCGTGCCATAGGAGAAATCAGCAGCTGGGTTTCCCGTGCCGAGATAGCTTTCACACCCTTGACTGCTGGGAGCAGATTAAGTTTTTTCTTCCCCTTGAATAGTATGTTCAGTACCCTGATGAGGCCTTACCGCATGATGGGGCCTGCATGTTTTTATGCCTGCTGTGTGCTAAAGTAAAGTCTTGCTCTGTACAGATACAATCTTTATATAAGGGGGTTGCTGTGCTTTGTCGTTCTATTATTTTAGCTTAACACACCCACCCCTTTAACTGGGGCAAAAGTCTCTTAAGTTGAGAGGGCGAGAGTAGGTATTGGGGACAGGCAATGGGGGGAGCGAGGTTCACCAGGCACCGGCAAGCTGCACCAAGTCCTAGCTGGGCCACTTCTGCAGGTTTCTGGGGCACACTGTGAGCAGTGGCGGACTACAGCCACAGCACTCACCCTCCAAAGAAATTCCAATAGCTACTTGACTAGCCCTCAAATGAATCCCTGATGCTTGTTGAAGAGGCACACGCAGGAGGAAAGAAGCCCAGGTACTTCTGGCCCTTTGACTGAGGTAAGAGTCTCTTAATTGGGCTGCTCGGGCCAAAAGCAAATAGAGCTGTTGAGCAAAGACACCACAGGTAGCCACAGATAGAGGCCAAATTGGAGCCATGGGCAGCTGTACAATCCCTCCAGCCTCTCCCCTCTCTCCCCTCGCCCCGCTCCTCCACACTCCACCTGCAATATGCTCTACAGAGGGCGTCAGGTGTCATGGCGTCATAAACAGCTGTGGCACGAGCAGTGTTGGCAGCCGCCTTGAGGAGGCAAATGCCAAGGGTCTGCTGCCCCGCCACAGCCTGACCGCTAAATGCTGGAACACCGCCCCCAACCGGCTCCAGCCAGCAGTCGTCTCCCGATTTTGCCTCTAGGCCCTGGTTCAGGGGCGGCTCACAGCCCTTGGCCCAGACCCAGCTCTGTTGCTCCCACCTTCTCAGTTTCCTCCGGCTGCAAATCAAAGGCTCCTCCTCTGCATCTTGCGTCATTAGTCACAAGTTGGAATCCCTCCTGTGCTGTGTGTAATCTGGCCCCCAAAACATTCGCAAAGCACTTCTGTCATGAATAAACAGGATTTATGTGAAAAGGCTGAAAAGTATCGGGAGCAGTATGCCAGTAGGCATAATAATAAGCTGAAAAAAAATAAAGTGTGAAGAAGGGAATCTGGTGAGAGTGTGCTTGGGAACAGCTTGTAAGAAAGAGAGTTCTAATTTGTCTGATCCCAAAAGAGTTATTAAAGTGGTTTGAAATATGGTTCAATTGAGTGATGGAAAATGGTGGAAGGTAAGGGAAGTCACGTTGTGTAGTGATGCGGAACGTCAAATGTGGGAAGGCAGCTCTGAAGGAGTAGTAGCTCCTGCCACAGTAAGGGGAACTAAAAGGAACAATTATGATGGGTCAGCTGAAGTTTCAGCAAGAGAAAGAAAAACTCAAGTTCGGGTTAGGTACAGGCCGAAGAAGTTGGATGATTATACTTGTGTTTAATGTTAATAGGCTTAAAAAAAAATTATGATTGTTTGTATGAGTAATTCTTGAGGTTTCTTTCCTGTTTATTGCAATGTTGCTTATTTGTTATTAAGAAAGGGGGTGTTATAATCCATGGGACTAGTTCTACTTTGTTCTATAGTATTGTGTACTCTAGAATAGTGAGGAACTGAGCAGTTGGCTGGTGTCTGCCAGGGGTCTTACATCATATATCTTATGCTCCAAAATAAATCTCATTAAATCAACACGTGGAAAAGTAGAGGAACTTGTCCAGGAAGTCAGTTCAGATATTCTGGGAATTCCAAGAAATGACACTAGTGCAGCCTGAGGTCTTCACCAGACGTCAGCAGACAATGAGACAAATTAAGGAGTCAGACAGTGCAGAAGTGTAACCAGTAGGTGTACAAAGAAGAGGTGCATCTATAGTGGGTGCCCTTTAGCATCTACCAAATACCACTAATGGTTAGTGGAAAATGTCAGATATTGATATGTTCCATAAACTTTAGTTGTTTCTGATCTTTGCTGAGGGCAAGTTCCTTAATTGCCCTGCTTTTATACAGAATGGGTTTCCCTCATTGCACTTCCTTTTTGTGGAAAGTGATGGGTATGTGTCAGGAGCCCAGCTGTCAAGTAACCCAGAGTTGCAGGTGTCACACACAATCAGGGTTAGTATACGCATACCTGCATATTTAAGCTATCACCCACAGATGCGCTGGGCCATGAACATAATTTGGAGAACGACCAATCTTCTCCCATTGTGGCTCTGTGACGGGAAAAGACTTCCAGTTCCAAAGAAAAGAAGAGGTTAAGTAGATTGTAGTGGAAAAAATATAGGCTTTTTCAAACTCAGGCACAGGATTTTCACCATGCTCGATACACAAGGGTCTAGTGCCAAGAACTTCACTCATTTCTTTTTGATTAGACAAGAGCTACCCATTTTAGATCTAAATTAGATGTATGACTTAGCTAAAGTTAATATGTCTCTCAGAAGGAAGATGGGAACTGGGATGAGCAGTAAAATCGACTTGAATCAGGCAAGCATCAGGTTGGGAGTGGTTGATTGTGTCAAAATTAAACTTTATCTTCACATCCAGAGGGATGAGTCCATATTTTCCAAGGCTTTCAAAATCATTAGAGTAGGAAAATCATCTGTAAACCTCAACAATGGTTTTTGTTGCAGCATGAATAGACTAGCCAAGGTTGATAATTGCTGGTTGAGTAGAGAAATTGCTGATATAAAGATGGTGCTGTTGCTGCTGATTTTGGTTCACAATCTTCTTCTATTACAGAGTACAATGTCAAATTATCCCATGAAACTATATCTCCTGGGGCCCATGAGTTATCTCAATCATTGTGTGATGAAGGGAATATGGACGTTTATGATAGTAATATAAACAAGCATTTCCAATGCAATCGGACTCGCAGTTGTGCAAGTTGGAGCTCTTGGCGTTAAAAATGACAATCTTTTTTACTTTTGTTTTTTTGTACGCAGTAGGGTGATGATATTTGTATAGTGCAGTTGCCATTCGTAGGACTTTGTGGTGCTGGAGAACCAGAAAATTAGAAACAGGTTATGAGGGAAGGGAGACAAGATATATGCGGGCTGAAAAAAATCAATGAGGGTTTTTGCCTGAAAAGTTAACGACATGACTATAAGGCCCGAAAGGGACCCATTTCAATTTCACTTGCTTATATCCTTACAAAACATAAGCAGTATGGTTTAAAAAGACCACATCCCTTAACACAGAGCCGTGGTACACATTTTATAATCTAAAATAAGGAAAACAGTGGATGAGAATCATGTTTATCGTTTTCCACTCTATGCATCAACCAGGCATTTCAGTACCTCCAGAAATGGTGCACTTCCCCACCCGGGGAAAACAATAGGGGTTATTTACAAGCCCTTTGTGCAGCTGGTGCGTCACTTTTAATATGGGAAAAAGTGAGGTACCAGCAGGGAAGGGGCTTGTAAATGTTGTTCAAGGGAAAAGGAGAAAATGAAAGTAGTACTTCACTAGTAAACCTTTAAAGTGGTGCTAATGTTTGCGGTTGTGAATAAAACCAATTTACCCACTTTGCAACCACTCTGTCTTGCTTTGTTTAGGTTTTATTTCCGCATTTGGAACCTTTTTTTTCTCTCCACCCTGAGGCTGCACTTTGGAATAGAAAAATGTCAGAAAAAGACTACATTTATAGGCAAAGTGATTCTTTCTTTTTTGGATTCATTTAATCGGGGAACAAATAAAGGAAAGGACAGGAAAGAGAGGGTAAGAGCCGTTTGTTGAAGTCGTGCTTTTCAGGAAGTGAGGAGGAGTGAGACAGAGTCATAATAGAGGTAATAAGAGGAAGAGGAAGAAAGAGAGAGAGGGAGAGGCAGCAGAGCAGAAGTGAACATTGTAGAGAGGTGGGTGGTGTGAGATGAGTGTGGTGATGGGGGATGGGGCGGGGTTCATCATATTCAGAAGGGGCCCCTTCACCTTGGTGAGGCAGATAAATCCATGTGATCGGTTGGATTTAATGCAAGTGGACCAAAGATGAGCTGCGGAGCAAATGTAAATGTTTTCCACTGTACCCATCAACCAGGTATTGCAGTACCTCCAGGAATAGTGCACTTCCCCAGCTGGGGAAAACAATGTTGTTCAAAGAAAGACAAGAAAAGGAAAGTGACAAACACTGGAAAGTGGCGCTAATGTGTGTGGTTGTGAATAAAACCAGTCTACCCTCTTTGCAACCACTCTGTCTTGCTTTATTTTTTTTCTTATTTTGAACCTGTTTTTAATCTCTGTCTTGAGACTGCATTTTGGCTGCAAATTTCGTCTTTTCCTGAAATTTTTCTATTCCAAAGTGTTTCTTTTTTTGATCCATTTCACGAAGGAACAAATAAAGAAATGGTAGATAAGAGAGGGTAAAAGCCATTTGTTGAAGTCATGGTTTTCAGCAAGTGAGGAGGAATAGTGCCATCAGCTAAGCATGGAATTGCACGCTGTGCTGATACACGAACAGAGAAGCAAAGTGTGCAGTAAGGAACATATATAAAACAAGCAGTGTTGCAGGAGGGTTGAGGGGGTAAGGGGAGAGAGCACATAGAGATTAAGTGATGGCACTACAAATAAAACGGAAATTTATATTAAATCAAAAGAAAAAAACAAGCAGAGACCTTGGAGGGGTGCTGGGGTGGGCAAGCAGTGTTGTGGGAGGGGTGCGGGTGGAGGGGAAATGGCACAGGAAAATTAAGTGACCGCAGTGCAAATTAAGTGGTAATTTATATTAAATTAAAAGAAAAAAACAAGCTGAGTCCTTGGAGGGGTGTTGGGAGTGGGAAGCATTGTTGTGGGAGGGGTGAGGGTTTGGGGGGACGGCACTTGGAGATTAAGTGATGACATAGCAAATGGCTGCACTAATGATCAGAGAGAGGATGGTGAACAAAAGACAAACACAGCTCCTAAAGTAAACAAGCTGATGAGCATTGCACTGAGCACCGAACAGCGGAGTGTGAAGCCCGGACTCTGCACGGCCCCCACCTGCAAGGCACTGCCTACTCCTGACCTTGACCAAAAGCAGCCATCAGTGAAATTGCCGTGTGAGGGAACAAGACACACAAAGGAGGGACAATTACGTGTAATACACCAATAAAGTGAGAGAGGGCACAAGGAAAACAGGCTCTCATGAGCAGGAAACAACCCACGATGGTGAAAATGAAAGTGGGCACGGTGTTAAAAGGTGCAAAACCTGCAATGCAAATGTGGGCCGCTACATGAGACACAGCATAGGGAGAGCAGGCTGCCACAAGCATGAAACAACCCATGATGGTGAATATGAAAGCGGACGTATCTTTAAAGGCTCAAAACCCGCGATGCAAAGGCTGACCAAAACATGAGACAAGGCCCAGGGAGAGCAGGCTGCCACGAGCCAGTAACAACCAGCGATGGTGAAGATGAAAGGTGGCACATCGTTAAAAGGCAAATGGCCTTCATCGTAAAACAATAATTAAACTTGCGGTATAAACAAACAAGTAAGACAGCCTGGGGGAAGGAGGACTTTCTTGGAATGCACAGCAAATGTGACCAGATAAGATTTACAAACTTGTTTACAGAAGAGCTCGGAAAGATGAGCGCTCCTCATCAGTGCTCGAGATGAAAGATCAAAGTAGTCCCTGAAAATCTTAAAATGGTGAGCAATGTATTTAGATAGTAGTTGATCCGATCTCCTCAGAGGAGACCAAAAAGAAAAAAGGTGGGGCAATGAGTAAGATTGCCCAGTATCAAGCAAGGATATTTAAAGGACACTGTCATACACAAATTAAAATGACTGGGTGGAGCTGAACCTCTCAAACCATCTACAACAGGTCGCTAAGTGACAGCACAAGCACGGATTACACTCAACCTAAAAATGAAGGTAACGTATCCGGAGAGATGGAGGGTTAGATTGCCATCTCATCAGGCCAAAGTATCAGTTGATTTTGTTTTAGGTTAATGTTCTCATAGCTGTACCAGTTTCTGCTTCTTTGATTATTGTTGTTTATTTCATGTTTTGTTGATTTTTAGGTTTAGAATAGAATTTAGAAATCTACTGTATTCAATTTAAATCTTAAAAGTGGACTACATCCTGAACTCACTTTATATTGGTTCCTGTGCTTTCAGCTTACTTTTCTTGCATTTCTATTGGCTGTAGTATACTATTGCCTGCATTTACCAATGCTTGATGTGTGTTTGCTCTTCTCAGTGTCCCAAGGCTTACGTACTGTTTTCATCCGCTTTGTGGAACTTTTTTTGAAGGTTTTGCCTTCACAGCGCTTGCTCTGTGCTTCTTTTTATTTCACTGTTGTATTATTATTTTGTATTTGTCAGTGTTGCTCCTCACAGCATTTTGTTTCTCTGTCATCTAATGTATGTTCATTTTCTTTATTTGTATAACCTCCCTTCATTCCATCATTAAAACGCAAGTCTCACAATTAAAATACAAAAACGCACGAGGGAGAAGTTAATTTGGTGAAGTTATTTGCAAGCCTCCCGCTGCTGACTGACATGCGAATGGGAGCAGAGAAATCATGGAACAGCAGGAAAACCGTTCTGCTGTCGCCCCTACTTGGATGATGTCAGCTTCATTACTTCAAACCCACTCCCACAACACTACTTTCCCGCCCCCAACACCCTTTCGAGGGCACCGCTTGCCCGTACCAAATCCCCCTGTTGCTGCTTGTTTCAATGTGCTTCGTCCACCATCTCAGTTTGTCAATGGCAAGAGAAAGCAAAAATAAGTGCCCTCTGGCTCGAGGGCGTCTAGTCCGCAGTTTAAGATTGGCTGGATAAATGCTAGCAATGTCTACCTGGTCAGTACTTGCAACATCACACTGTGCGATCCCCAGCCTTCCCTTCTACCAACTATTACAGAGTGCTGAGGTGCCCCAGCCTCCTAAGAGTGTCCAATTACGTGGTGATTTTGGGCTCTTCGGTCTTGGTTCCTGCAGCTCCCCTCCTACGGCTTCTGTCAGCGTCACAAGCAAGGTGAGCGTGTTGTGTGCTTGTCACTTGCTTAAGTGGGCTGCCAAGTGCTCGGTGAGAGAGTGCTCACCACGCTCTGCTTCCCATGCTAGGTTAGCTGTACTGCATCTCTCCCCACTTCAATCCAGCTCTGCAGGAATTAAAGCTGAGAGTACACATAAGCTACTTTAAGCTTTTGTTTACTCCACCTAGTCCATTAATAAACTTTGCTACCAGTGATTTAGGCACATAGAGGTGGTGTCTATTCACCGAAATGGCAAGGGTAGCAGAAGTTAAATCACACTCTATTTGAGATCCACTTTCACTCACACAGTACACACAAATTCACACATACACTCACATAACTAAACTCTCACCAGCAAGCACGCACACATATATATTTCAAAGCATTTCTTTTACTTACCTCAGCTGCCATGCAAGGGCATATTCCAGCTGATTGTACTCCATTTTTATCACACTAATAGCGAATAGTCTATTACTATTCACTATTACTGTAATAAAAAAAATGACAGAAAACAAAAAGCGGAGCCCCATCTGATGTCCAGAAGGACGGGATTCTACTGTGTTCCTGGCACTGAATCTGCCACATCTGAGGTCAGGGGTCGCAACGGCAGTGCCATGGGTAGCAAAGGGCAAGCCAGGGGTGGAGCTGTGACCCCTCCCCTGCAATCCCTAAATGACACCCAGGGGTGGCAGGAACTTGTAACAGCGCTCAGAAGTATATCTGAAAGAAAGCATTCATATTGTTTTGGTTTTAAAGCATACTTATTTTGACTGTTCACGAGTTATGCCACACTCCTATATAAGTCGACTTGAGAATAAATAACTTTAGCTATTTTCACATAATTTCCTATTTATATAATTTGCTTTCTGCCACTAGAATATATTCACTGAAATGTACACCCTTGAAATTTTGAGGTGCAACATGTGCGGGTAAAACAGAAAGAAATGTGTATGCACGTGGTGCATGGCAATTATATCAAGTGCTTCTATGAAAAAAGTAATCTGTCCACATTTCCGAAGATTTCGCCGCCTGGTTTCCAACTGACGTAAAGCCAATTTCACTAGAAACTCAGAGTAAAGGCGCAAGGCACAGAATGCTTAACTGTGTAGACACCCAAAACAATAACGCCTACATAAAATTATACATATCCCTGCACAACCACTTTGCAGAATAGGAAAACATCAAAAATCCTGACGGATACAACAATGAAAGGCATTCGCAAGGTTCCTAAGGCCTGATAAGTTGTACAGTTTTCCAGGTAATTATGCAGTTTTTATGCAAATTTCACCACCTGCTCTTCTCCAGTTCGTGGCTTGTATTCTCTCGCTTGTAATCTGAAAATACTCTCCAATTTACACTCAATGCCTCCACACCTCACGCATCCGTTATCACCCATACTCCAATCAGTTCTTCACAGCCACAACTGCATAGTTCTTTGTCGAAACACTTGCATAATGTTCTACTCAGCTCCACCAGATTACTTGAGACATCGGCCACACTCTGGGCCTCATTTACGAGGCCCTAGCAGCACACTGTGCACCAGAGCATAATTTTTCAGTTTTATGCTCCGGTGGAGCCGTGTGCTGGCCCATATTTACAAGGCCACGCAAAGCCACCTTGCGTGGCTTTTCATGGCTTTGTAAATATGGACCCCTTTCATGCATACCACTGTGTGAAAGGTGCGTTCCATAGGTGTTGCTCTGGGTGTCCCACAGCAACCCTCATAAAATCCGACGGAATCTACCATTTTTCCAGATTTACAAGTCTGGAAATGAGTCAGATTCCTATGCCACCTCAGGGGTGGTGTTAAAGTGGCGCAACTGGAAGAAATAACATTATTTCTCCCTGTTTTTTCCTCTTTCTATGTGTGCAGCGCACATAGACGGAGGAAAACACCATTAATGATTGTTCATGTGCAGGAAGATGTCCCTTCTACACACAGACAATCATCCCTGCTACGCAGGCACCCTTGCACCTTGGTGCAAGGGTGCCTGGTTGGGGCTAGGCAGCAATTTGTGTGCCAGCGCAGGGGACAAGGACAGAAATACGCCATATCTTATAGGTATGGAGCATTCCAGCCCTTTTGTTTGACGCAGGGTGGTGCAGCAATAAGGTGTGCACTGCTGCCCTGCCCCAAAACATAGTAAATGAGACCCTCTATTTGAGAGGCTTCCCGAACCAATGACCTTGAATGCATATTACATCAACTACTTTCTTCCGATCATATCATACCTTGCTAAGCATGCAAACTGACACAGTCTTTTCCTTCACGCTCCCCAAGCCCCATATTTTCTATCCTCCTAACTTGGCAGAATGAAGTTTGACACACGTCCCTTAAAAAACTGGAGTTCTATAATCACTACTGATGACTCTTCCCAAAGCAGGAACTCACATACATGCCAATTGGCCCGATTCTGCCATCATCTTCCTAAGGGAGCTGCTTTATGGACTTTTAATCTCTATAGGGAGTTGGTTGGGATAATGGGATTTTCCCATATTGAACCATTTGTGGTCTTTCTCAAAATTTCAGGTTGTCCTTCTTGCATTCTGACTCATGAAAAACGCAGGAGTACCATTTGCAGCGAAAGTCAACCATCATCTGAGTGACAACCAACCTTGTGCCTCGTTCGCTTTGATCATTGATGCGTCAGAAGGATGAATATGAAACCAAAATAGTAATCACACCCAATTTATATGAAATAATTACATCTTTTCTGCTCCTGCCACCTCCCCTAATTTTCAGCCAGTCTCCTGGCATGTGAATGTTAATTAGCATACCAGATGACCCTTTTTACAGCTTTATTGTTTTTATCAATCTTCTTTGCAAGACTGGCTTTGCATCAGACCATAATAGAGCTATAAAATGAAACACTACCAAAAAAGCATAATTAGGCAATTTAATAAAGAAAATACTGCCTTAATCAGTTTAGTTTTAAGGAACATCACAGGGATCTAAGTAAGTGACCCTTAATTGAGATCATATTGATCATCATTCACTTAATAGCTGTGCAGGAAATTTGGGCTAAAACTTGCTCGGGGATGAAGGGATGTATACCTTGGGGAGTCTGTGCTGTAACAAACAGTTGTCTATGGAGCCTTATTTTGTGATGTTGCTATGTGCGCCCTAAGTGGCTAGGATATACCCAGACATGGGTTCCGTGCTCATTGTGCCACTAGATTCAAGTTAGCCTGGCTGATGAAGGGTTATATCCTGAAACCGGTCCCAGGATGCTTGTTTCCGGTTGAGAGAGGACCTGGCTTGGCAGTTCGTGCTGGACTGTCCCGTGGGGAGCAGGGTCAAGACTGATTTGCATATGGCTGAGTGCAAACTGGGGTGACATGGTGAGCAAAATAACAATGTATTAAACCCATATCTCTGACTGAGTGGTGATTGTTTGAAAAGTTTCAACACTCCATTCATCATTTTATTTTGTGATGTTGCTATGGAGTCCTCTGATCAGCTGTCAAGGCTAGTAAGGTAGGGGACATTGAAAAGGTTGTCAAACAAATTCACTACCCAACAAAGTACTTAAGCAGTATTGTTTGTTCGCGGCAGTTCTGTCCAATTTTTCGTGTTAACAATATGCATGCTCAAATACTGGTCACAAGCCTAGGGGTTCTCCATTAGAGAAAATACTAGCTTAAACCAGTATTTTTGGAAAAGGTGTTCGGATTGGTAATGTTTGTTATTTACAACTTGATCGGGGGAATCCTAGAATGTGAGTCTGCTTTCCACAATTTTTTTTAAAATACTCTTATTGTTAGTTTTAAATTGCAATCAGAAAGAGCCCTGTGGCTTACACACAGTAATTCAAAAAGTGCATAAGTAGGAGCCATTCCAGTACCTGTTTCACTATTAAGAGTGCTTTATCATAAATGACATCCTCTGTCTCCTCTCCCATCCAGCTGTCCCGGTTACCTGACTTGGGTCATTCTAAGGTTTATACTTGGCATATTTGTGCAGTTTGGGTTGTTTGTTTTATTTATATATATATGTTCCAGTGTAAGGTGTGAGTGGTCTGGTTGCTGCAGCCTAATCGTCCGGTTTGTTGCTCAGCACCGTAAGTGGTAGTATCTAAACTGTTCCTGGTCAGTCACATCAAATACTCTTTCACATTTCTTGAAAGGTCTCAGTTGTCCTTTTTCACCTTACAGTCTCCATTGTGCAATTTTTCACATTCTACGCATTTCCTTTCAACACCACATAATTCCACAACAAACCACATAATCCCACAACGCAATTCCACTACACACCACATACATCCAAACCACACCACAGAATTCCACTTCATTACACAAACTTCAACACAACATCACATAAACCCACTCCATGCCATTCCACAACACACAATACCACTCCACATAATTAAACTCCATGACGCATAATACACATCACATAATTCCATTTCACTCAATACCACTATTATTCACATATTTCCACTGCACACTATGCCACCTAATTCCACTACACATAACTCCCCTCAACATCAAACAATTCCACCCCACATAATTCCACAACAAACAATTCCAATCCAACCTACATAATTCCACGCCACACCACATACATCCATACCACTCCATAACAGATTGCTAAAAGACATTATCATTGACAACGTCATTAGCTCTCGGATTGCTGAGACCTACTAGTTTAGCCACTGCTTGTTCTGCTAGGAATCGGTACCTATTGTCTATGTAAGAGTGTTACCTCTTGGAACAAGCTCAGTTTGACTCCTGCAATTGCACGTCTTATATTCTTTACTATTTTTCACAATTCTCTTCCTGAGATGGGTGAGAGCATGTCACAGCTCTTAGCAAGTTTAGTTCATGAGTTTCCCTGAGTATGGCAGAGCCAAACTTCTCAGGCCATGTATCAGTGGGATTCTGAGTCTGCTCTCTGCCATTGAGTTCTACAAAGATTTGAAGTACTGCTAAAAGCTTGTTGTCTGTGGTGGTTTTCCTGGTTGTGGTTAACTTATTTGAGTCCAGTTGTGTTCACCTCACTTTTTTCTTTTCTTTTGCTCTCTTATGTTTTGTTACCTAAGCGATCGTTGTTTTCTATTTTGGATACAGGAAGGTTAAGTTCTTTAACAAGCACTCTGGACTTTTGCCATTGTCTTCTCTATATATTTATTTCATAGGAACACCTGCTTGGATCCATATGATCTAGGGAAGATGTGTGATTTTTCTGACTTTGTGGTTAAACCAGAGACAATTTGTTGCTGGCAACAATTATTGCCAATGCATTAAGGATATTACATTAATTGGTGCTGCGAACATAGTTATTGGAAAGGGTTCAGCAAGGAGGGCTTTCATCTTTATCTGTGGTACAGTGTTGGGGTTTGTTGAGACACAATACCATGAAAATGTTTGGGACTGTCTAAGAGCACCTTGATATGCTTCTACATTTGGCATATTACCCCCACTTTCGTTTTTGTTTTGCTCTAGTTTCTGCGATATTATCTTGGGATGTTTACCATTCCATAATAATGTGTTAAATGTTTTGTTCATCTTTCGATGGAGGGAGTAAAGGGAAAATGGGAGCATTACAATGGGATATGATATCTTGGTTGTCATATCCTTTCGATGATGTCAGGTATATATTTTATTATTATTACATTTGGGAATTTATAGTTTTAACATCTTGTACCTACTGTTGTCCTACATTGTTGTGCTGTGAGAGTTGTGTATGTAGGGAAGAGACAATTCTTGAATAATCTTCTAGAGCTGAGAGGGTTGTCAGTCACTCTATATTTGGGGGAAACAAATTCCACAGTTAGGCTCCTTGGAGAGCAAAAGATGTATCGCCCCTTGTTTTTTTCTTGTATGCTAGCATTTGGAGGCAGGTTGCCAGCCTGTATCAAAACTGATACATTTTCCTATACCACTCCTGCCAGGCTTGAAAGGCTGCAACAAAAAAAATACTCTGAACCCTGAGACAAACATTTAACATTCTTGTTAGGTTTTGCCTACACAGCACTTGCGATGTGCTTGTTTGGTTTGTCCTCCACCCTTTATCTAATCTCCCCGTGGCTGCAGGCATTTCAAATGTGCTTGGCTGCTGCATGTTGTTTTTTTCTTTGTCCTCCGCACTTTACCTAATCTCCCCGCATGTTATTACCACTAGTTAATACACAATATATTGGCTTTCTCAATAAACAGGTCATAACACTTTTATGGAGCTTCAGTAAGATATATTGCACAACTGCTCACCAAGCTTACAGCAACAAAATAATAATATTAATCACATAGGCGAAACCTATTGCATTTGCTAATGCTAGTTGTTATCCTGTGACTGCTGCAAATTGATTCAAAGGTTAACCTCTCTTCTTAGGTTTTGGTTATAAAGGGAGGAGATGTGTTGTAGTTTGTTACTTATTCTGCTTTTTAAGTTATATAAATATTTGTAAGGCTAAATGAACATAAATGTTGGGAGTTGTCGTCCCTGTACAAGCCACCTTGCAGTTCGCATTACTGGTTCTAAAACGGATGTCTTTCAAGTTTCTTCAGATGATGGATGTCTGTTGCCTTTGCCCATGGTCACCACCGTGCTGCTGGGGACATTATTATAATACAATAAAACTTCTTTCCCTTCAAGCTGCTGTCCTCCTTCACCACTTTATGTGCAGTCAAGTGTAAATGAGCCTGAAACTGACCTGCAGAATGGTCCTCCACACACTCCCACAACACTGCTTTCCTGCCCCCAATACCCTTTCAAGGGCACCGCTTGCCCGTCCCAAATCCCCCTGTTGCTGCTTGTTTTAATGTACTTCGTCCACCATCTCAGTTTGTCAATGGCAAGAGAAAGCAAAAGTAAGTGCCCTCTGGCTCGAGGGCATCTTGTCCACAGTTTAAGATTGGCTGGATAAATGCTAGCAAATCTCTACCTGGTCAGTATTTGCAACATCACACTGTGTGATCCCCAGCCTTCCCTTCTACCAACTGTTACAGAGTGCTGAGGTACCCCAGCCTCCTTTGAGTGTCCAAATACGTGGTGATTTTGGGCCCTTCAGTCTTGGTTCCTGCAGCTCCCCTCCTCAGGCTTCTGTCAGCGTCACAAGCGAGATGAGCGTGTTGTGTGCTTGTCACTTGCTTAAGTGGGCTGCCAAGTGCTCGGTGAGAGAGTGCTCACCACACTCTGCGTCCCATGCTAGGTTAGCTGGACTACATCTCTCCCCACTTCACCCCAGCTCTGCAGGAATTACAGCATAAGCTACTTTAAGCTTTAGTTTACTCCACCGGGTCCATTAATGAAATTTGCTACCAGTGATTTAGGCACATACAGGTGGTGTCTATTCACCAAAATGGCAAGGGTAGCGGAAGTGAAATCACACTCTATTTGAGATCCACTTTCACTCACACAATACACACAAATTCACACTTACATACACTCTCACATAACTAAACTCTCACCAGCAAGCACGCACATATATATTTCAAAGCATTTTTTTACTTACCTCAGCTGCCATGGAAGGCCATATTCCAGCTAATCGTACTCCATTTTTATCACACTAATAGCGAATAATCTATTACTATTCACTATTACTGTATTAAAAAAAATGACAGAAAACAAAGAGCGGAGCCCCATCTGATGTCCATAAGGACAGGCTTCTACTGTGTTCCTGGCACTGAATCTGCCACATCTGAGGTCAGGGGTCGCAACGGCGGTGCCAGGGGTAGCAAAGGGCAAGCCAGGGGTGGAGCTGTGACCCCCCCCCCCCGGCAATCCCTAAATGACACACCCAGGGGTGGCAGGAACTTGTAACAGCGCTCAGAAGTATATCTGAAAGAAAGCATTCATATTGTTTTGGTTTTAAAGCATACATATTTTGACTGTTCACGAGTTATGCCACACTCCTATTTAAGTCGACTCATGGATAAATAACTTTAGCTATTTTCACATAATTTCCTATTTATATAATTTGCTTTCTGCCACTAGAATATATTCACTGAAATGTACACCTTAGAACTTTTGAGGTGCAATATGTGCGGGTAAAACACAAAAAATGTGTATGTACGTGGTGCACGGCAAGTACAGCAAGTGCTTCTATGAAAAGAGTAATCTGTCCGCATTTCCGAAGATTTTGCCACCTGGTTTCCAACTGACATAAAGACAATTTCACTAGAAACTCAGAGTAAAGGCGCAAGGCACAGACTGCTTAACTGTGTAGACACCCAAAACAATGAAGAGTATATCGCCTACATAAAATGATACATGTCCCTGCACAACCACTTTGCAGAATAGCAAAACATGAAAAATCCTGACGGATACAACAATGAAAGGCATTCGCAATGTTCCTAAGGCCTGATAAGTTGTACAGTTTTCCAGGTAATTATGCAGTTTGACAGATCTTCCCAATGGTATTAGTTTTTTTAAAAATTTCACCACCTGCTCTTCTCCGGTTCATGGCTTGTATTCTCTCGCTTGTAATTTGATAATACTCTCCAATTTACACTCAATGCCTCCACACCTAACGCATCTGTTATCACCCATACTCCAGTCAGTTCTTCGCAGCCACAACCGCATAGTTCTTTGTCGAAACACTTGCATAATGTTCTACTCCGCTCCACCAGATTACTTGAGACATCAGCCACACTCTGGGCCTCATTTACGAGGCCCTAGCGGCACACTGAGCCACCAGAGCATAATTTTTCAGTTTTATGCTCCATTGGAGCCGTGTGCTGGCCCATATTTACAAGGCCACGCAAAGCCACCTTGCGTGGCTTTTCATGGCTTTGTAAATATGGACCCCTTTCATGCATACCACTGCGTGAAAGGTGCGTTCCATGGGTGTTGCTGTGGGTGCCCCACAGCTACACTCATAAAATCCGACGGAATCTACCATTTTTCCAGATTTACAAGTCTGGAAATGAGTCAGATTCCTACGCCACCTCAGGGGTGGTGTTAAAGTGGCGCAACTGGAAGAAATAACATTATTTCTCCCTGTTATTTTCTCTTTCTATGTGTGCAGCGCACATAGAGAGAGGAAAACACCATTAATGATTGTTCATGTGCAGGAAGATGTCCCTTCTACACACAATCATCCCTGCAATGCAGGCACCCTTGCACCTTGGCGCAAGGGTGCCTGTTTGGGGCTAGGCAGCAATTTGTGTGCCAGCGCAGGGCACAAGGACAGAAATACGCCATATCTTATAGGTATTGAGCATTTCAACCCTTTTGTTTGACGCAGCAATAAGGTGTGCAGTGCTGCCCTGCGCCAAAACCTAGTAAATGAGATCCTCTATTTGAGAGGCTTCCCGAACCAATGACTTTGAATGCATATTACATCAACTACTTTCTTCCGAACATATCATTGCTAAGCATGGAAACTGACACAGTCTTTTCCTTCACGCTCCCCAAGCCCCATATTTTCTATCCTCCTAACTTGGCAGAATGAAGTTTGACACACGTCCCTTAAAAAACTGGAGTTCTATAATCACTACTGATGACTCTTCCCAAAGCAGGAACTCACATACATGCCAATAGGCCCGATTCTGCCATCATCTTCCTAAGGGAGCTGCTTTATGGACTTTTTAATCTCTATAGGGAGTTGGTTGGGATAATGGGATTTTCCCATATTGAACCATTTGTGGTCTTTCTCAAAATTTCAGGTTGTCCTTCTTGCATTCTGACTCATGAAAAACGCAGGAGTACCATTTGCAGCGAAAGTCAACCATAATCTGAGTGACAACCAACCTTGTGCCTCGTTCGCTTTGATCATTGAGGCGTCAGAAGGATGAATATGAAACCAAAATAGTAATCACACCCAATTTATATGAAATAATTACATCTTTTCTGCTCCTGCCACCTCCCCTAATTTTCAGCCAGTCTCCTGGCATGTGAATGTTAATTAGCATGTCAGATGACTCTTTTTACAGCGTTATTGTTTTTATCAATCTTCTTTGCCAGACCATAATAGAGCTATAAAATGAAACTCTACCAAAAAAGCATAATTAGGCAATTTAATAAAAACAATACTGCCTTAATCAGTTTAGTTTTAAGGAACATCACAGGGATCTAAGTAAGTGACCCTTAATTGAGATCATATTGATCATCATTCACTTCATAGCTGTGCAGGAAATTTGGGCTAAAACTTGTTGGGGGATGAAGGGATGTATACCTTGGGGAGTCTGTGCTGTAACAAACAGTTGTCTATGGAGCCTTATTTTGTGATGTTGCTATGTGCGCCCTAAGTGGCTAGGATATACCCAGACATGGGTTCCGTGCTCATTGTGCCACTAGATTCAAGTTAGCCTGGCTGATGAAGGGTTATATCCTGAAACCGGTCCCAGGATGCTTGTTTCCGGTTGAGAGAGGACCTGGCTTGGCAGTTCGTGCTGGACTGTCCCGTGGGGAGCAGGGTCAAGACTGATTTGCATATGGCTGAGTGCAAACTGGGGTGACATGGTGAGCAAAATAACAATGTATTAAACCCACATCTCTGACTGAGTGGTGAGTGTTTGAAAAGTTTCAACACTCCATTCATCATTTTATTTTGTGATGTTGCTATGGAGTCCTCTGATCAGCTGTCAATGCTAGTAAGGTAGGGGACATTGAAAAGGTTGTCAAACAAATTCACTACCCAACAAAGTAGTTAAGCAGTATTGTTTGTTCGCGCCAGTTCTGTCCAATTTGCATGTTAACAATATGCATGCTCAAATACTGGTCACATGCCTAGGGGTTTTCCATTAGAGAAAATACTAGCTTAAACCAGTATTTTTGGAAAAGGTGTTCGGATTGGTAATGTTTGTTATTTACAACTTGATCGGGGGAATCCTAGAATGTGAGTCTGCTTTCCACAATTTTAAAAAAAATACTCTTATTGTTAGTTTTAAATTGCAATCAGAAAGAGCTCTGTGGCTTACACACAGTAATTCAAAAAGTGCATAAGCAAGAGCCATTCCAGTACCTGTCTCACTATTAATAGTGCTTTATCATAAATGACATCCTCCGTCTCCTCTCCCATCCGGCTGTCCCACTTACCTGACTTGGGTCATTCTATGGTTTATACTTGGCATATTTGTACAGTTTGGGTTGTTTGTTTTATTTATATATATATGTTCCAGTGTAAGGTGTGAGTGGTCTGGTTGCTGCAGCCTAATCGTCCGGTTTGTTGCTCAGCACCGTAAGTGGTAGTATCTAAACTGTTCCAGGTCAGTCACATCAAATACTCTTTCACATTTCTTGAAAGGTCTCAGTTGTCCTTTTTCACCTTACAGTCTCCATTGTGCAATTTTTCACATTCTACGCATTTCCATTCAGCACCACATAATTCCACAACAAACCACATAATCCCACAACGCAATTCCACTACACACCACATACATCCAAACCACACCACAGAATTCCACTTCATTACACAAAATTCAACACACCACGTAAACCCACTCCATGCCGTTCCACAACACACAATACCACTCCACATAATTAAACTCCATGACGCATAATACACATCACATAATTCCATTTCACTCAATACCACTATTATCCACATATTTCCACTGCACACTATGCCACCTAATTCCACTACACATAACTCCCCTCAACATCAAACAATTCCACCCCACATAATTCCACAACAATCAATTCCAATCCAACCTACATAATTCCACGCCACACCACATACATCCATACCACTCCATAACAGATTGCTAAAAGACATTATCATTGACAACGTCATTAGCTCTCGGATTGCTGAGACCTACTAGTTTAGCCACTGCTTGTTCTGCTAGGAATCGGTACCTATTGTCTATGTAAGAGTGTTACCTCTTGGAACAAGCTCAGTTTGACTCCTGCAATTGCACGTCTTATATTCTTTACTATTTTTCACAATTCTCTTCCTGAGATGGGTGAGAGCATGTCACAGCTCTTAGCAAGTTTAGTTCATGAGTTTCCCCAAGTATGGCAGAGCCAAACTTCTCAGGCCATGTATCAGTGGGATTCTGAGTCTGCTCTCTGCCATTGAGTTCTACAAAGATTTGAAGTACTGCTAAAAGCTTGTTGTCTGTGGTGGTTTTCCTGGTGGTGGTTAACTTATTTGAGTCCAGTTGTATTCACTTCACTTTTTTCTTTTCTTTTGCTCTCTTATGTTTTGTTACCTAAGCAATTGTTGGCCCATTGTTTTCTATTTTGGATACAGGAAGGTTAAGTTCTTTAACAAGCACTCTGGACTTTTGCCATTGTCTTCTCTATATATTTGTTTCATAGGAACCCCTGCTTGGATCCATATGATCTAGGGAAGATGTGTGATTTTTCTGACTTTGTGGTTAAACCAAAGACAATTTGTTGCTGGCAACAATTATTGCCAATGCATTAAGGATATTACATTAATTGGTGCTGTGAACATAGTTATTGGAAAGAGTTCAGCAAGGAGGGCTTTCATCTTTATCTGTGGTGCAGTGTTGGGGTTTGTTGAGACACAATACCATGAAAATGCTTGGGACTGTCTAAGAGCACCTTGATATGCTTCTACATTTGGCATATTACCCCCACTTTCGTTTTTGTTTTGCTCTAGTTTCTGTGATATTATCTTGGGATGTTTACCATTCCATAATAATGTGTTAAATGTTTTGTTCATCTTTCGATGGAGGGAGTAAAGGGAAAATGGGAGCATTACAATGGGATATGATATCTTGGTTGTCATATAATTTCGATGATGTCAGGTATATATTTTATTATTATTACATTTGGTAATTTATAGTTTTAACATCTTGTACCTACTGTTGTCCTACATTGTTGTGCTGTGAGAGTTGTGTATGTAGGGAAGAGACAATTCTTGAATAATCTTCTAAAGCTGAGATGGTTGTCAGTCACTCTATATTTGGGGGAAACAAATTCCACAGTTAGGCTCCTTGGAGAGCGAAAGATGTATCACCCCTTGTTTTTTTCTTGTATGCTAGCATTTGGAGGCAGGTTGCCAGCCTGTATCAAAACTGACACATTTTCCTATACCACTCCTGCCAGGGTTGAAAGGCTGCAACAAAAAAAATACTCTGAACCCTGAGACAAACATTTAACATCTTGTTAGGTTTTGCCTACACAGCACTTGCGATGTGCTTGTTTGGTTTGTCCTCCACCCTTTATCTAATCTCCCCGTGGCTGCAGGCATTTCAAATGTGCTTGGCTGCTGCATGTTGTTTTTTTCTTTGTCCTCCGCACTTTACCTAATCTCCCCGCATGTTATTACCACTAGTTAATACACAATATATTGGCTTTCTCAATAAACAGGTCATAACACTTTTATGGAGCTTCAGTAAGATATATTGCACAACTGCTCACCAAGCTTACAGCAACAAAATAATAATATTAATCACATAGGCGAAACCTATTGCATTTGCTAATGCTAGTTGTTATCCTGTGACTGCTGCAAATTGATTCAAAGGTTAACCTCTCTTCTTAGGTTTTGGTTATAAAGGGAGGAGATGTGTTGTAGTTTGTTACTTATTCTGCTTTTTAAGTTATATAAATATTTGTAAGGCTAAATGAACATAAATGTTGGGAGTTGTCGTCCTGTACAAGCCACCTTGTCGTTCGCATTATTGGTTCTAAAACAGATGTCTTTCAAGTTTCTTCAGAAGATGGATGTCTGTTGCCTTTGCCCATGGTCACCAGCGTGCTGCTGGGGACATTATTATAATACAATAAAACTTCTTCACCACTTTATGTGCAGTCAAGTGTAAATGAGCCTGAAACTGACCTGCAGAATGGTCCTCCACACATTTGCAGGTTGATATGAAGGGAAAGTGCTCTGGCGAAGAGCAACAGCATTGGCAGCATGAAGGGTTTGAAACCTGTCAATGTAGCTCAAATTACAGTTTATTTACTTATTTATTCATTACTAGCATCTATAGTGTGCACCCCCAGTAATGGGTGCAGCTGGGGACGCTACATAAAGCATCATATAAAAGGCATGAATTATTCATCATCAATGCTACAGCACTCACAGGTGCGTCATGGGATCAAAGATTTGAATAGATGAATTCTGAGCTTTTTACAGCTTGTCAGAAGTTGGGATTTGTCCTTGTCCTCATGACTTCTTTCCAGATTTTGGTGCACAACATGAGAATGCCTGTTTGGGGTTTTCATTTCCTTTGAGGGAAGGATTTCAAGTATTGTAGAAAAGTACCATCTTGCCTGGCATGTTACCCCAATTTTTACTCCTGTGTCAGTTTGTTTTTGCCTGTCTCACTGGGATCCTGCTAGCCAGGACCCCAGTGCTCATAGTTTGTGGCCTGAATGTGTTCCCTGTGTGGTGCCTAACTTTGTCACTGAGGCTCTGCTAATGAGAACCTCAGTGCTTATGCTCTCTCTGCTTTTTAAATTGTCACTGCAGACTAGTGACAGTTTTTACCAATTCTGATTGGCACACTGGAACACCCTTATAATTCCCTAGTATATGGTACCTAAGTACCCACGGTATTGGGGTTCCAGGAGATCCATATGGGCTGCAGCATTTCTTTTGCCACCCATAGGGAGCTCAGACAATTCTTACATAGGATTGCCACTGCAGCCTGAGTGAAATAACGTCCACTTTATTTCACAGCCATTTTACACTGCACTTCAGTAACTTATAAGTCACCTATATGTCTAACTCTCACCTAGTAAAGGTTAGGTGCAAAGTTACTAAGTGTGAGGACACCCTGGCACTAGCCAAGGTGCCCCCACATTGTTAAGGGAAATTTCCCCAGACTTTGTGAGTGCAGGGACACTATTACATGCGTGCACTACATATAGGTCAATACCTATATGTAGCTTCACAATGGTAACTCCGAATATGGCCATGTAACGTGTCTAAGATCATGCAATCCTCCTTGAGGGCTATTTAGGGTGTCTCCTGTGGGTTTCTCATCAGATAATGAATGCAAGATCTCACCAGAGTTCCTCTGCATCTCCCTCTTCGACTTCTGCCAAGGATCGACCGCTGACTTCTCCAGGACGCCTGCAAAACTGCAACAAAGTAGCAAGAAGACTACCAGCAACATTTTAGCGCCTAATCCTGCCGTCTTTCTCGACTGTTTCCTGGGGGTGCATGCTCTGGGGGCTGTCTGCCTTCACCCTGCACTGGAAGCCAAAAAGAAATCTCCTGTGGGTTGACGGAATCTTCCCCCTGCTAACACAGGCACCAAACTTCTGCTTCACCGGTCCTCTGGGTCCCCTCTCATCTTGACGAGTGTGGTCCCTGGAACACAGGAGCTGGATCCAAGTGACCCCGACAGTCCAGTGGTCAATCTGTCCAGATTTGGTGGTGGTAAGTCCTTGCCTCCCCACGCCAAACAGTAATCCTGTGTACTGCGTGAACTGCAGCTGCTAGGGCTTCTGTGCATTTATGCAAGGAATCCTTCGTGCACAGCACAGCCCAGGTCCCCAGCACTCCGTCCTGCATTGCTCAACTCGCTGAGTTGACCACCTGCTTCGTGGGACCCTCCTTTGTTGCGTTGAGACGACCGCCATGCTCAGTTTTCTTGAACCCGTGTTCAAGTGCTTCTGCGGGTGCTGCCTGCTTGTGCATGGGCTCTCTGTGTTGCTGAGCACCCCTTCTGCCTCCTCCAAGGGGCGACCTCCTGGTCCTTCCTGAGCCTGGGCAGCATCCATTTTCTTCAACTGCGACCTTTGCAGCTAGCAAGGCTT
The DNA here is from genome assembly GCF_031143425.1 of Pleurodeles waltl. Lineage (NCBI taxonomy): Eukaryota > Metazoa > Chordata > Amphibia > Caudata > Salamandridae > Pleurodeles > Pleurodeles waltl. The sequence goes on along the minus strand of NC_090445.1, from coordinate 55,349,114 downwards.
CCCTGCGGTCTTTCTGCGTGGAAACAACTGCATCCTCCGAACGCAGTGGGACATCTTCTGTGCAAAGGAGAAGATCCCGGCATCTTCCGTTGTTGCAGAATCTTCAGCTTCTTCCTCCCGGAGGCAGCCATTTTCCATCTTCATCCGGGGCTAAGTGGGCTCCTATTTTTGGCACATTGTCACTAAAATAAAGTACCTTTATTTTTAGTAACACTGAGTATAGTGATTCTTATGATATACTGCTAAATGATATAAGTGGTATAGTAGGAGCTTTGCATGTCTCCTAGATCAGCCTAAGCTGCTCTGCTATAGCTACCTCTATCCGCCTAATCAGCTAGAACACTACTAATCTACTAATAAGGGATAACTGGACCTGACACAAGGTGTAAGTACTATCAGGTACCCACTATAAGCCAGGCCAGCCTCCTACAAGTATTATTAGTTCTTTCCCTCTTGTTGCTCCAGGGTGCATGGATTTTCTTTTAGGCTGTGAGTTGTGTCTTGAGAGCTAAAGGTCCCTCAACAGGAAGTCACAGAAGTTGCTTTAGTACTGGAGTTATGTGGTTATTTTGTCTGCCATTTGTAACAGGCTAGCTACTAGTCAGCCTTACTGGAGTGATTCTCTAGTATGAGAAGCCTGCCAGGTTGACCTTCCCACTGTCTAAGCGTGTAAGAATTTTCAGCCGTTTTTTCAATTGTGGAATTTTAATTTTGAGATGAAATTGAGTGACTTTGATCTTTATGTAGAGGAGTTTTAGAGAGAAGGCAGCAATCCTCTGCATCATTTTGATATTTATTTATTCATGATGGAATTCCAAATGACCACAATGTGAATAATCAACAAGCAATAAAATGCAGTCCACACGTAGTCAAGTCCCCACGCATCTCATCACATTATTCAGTGAACGTTGATCTTTTTTCTGCTTGCAGAGTGGGACTGGGACTGATTCATTGCTTAGTGGGCAGAAAAAAAACGCAGTTGCTTTTTGAAACACTGTCTGTTCCAATATATTTACACTGATGATAACTGCATTAAGATAAATACATTGCCAGAATGCCTGGCAGTGCTCTTCAAGGCAACTGGAAAGTTCCATGGAAGAGCAATGCCAGCGATGTTTTCAATGGCTGTCTCTGACAGACCTAGGAAGTGCAATTCTTCATTCATGCAATACATAATGCCAGGAATGAGGAATCCTTATTCTGCAGAGTATTTCTTTTTTGTATATTTTTATTGAGAAGTGCATGTCAATATATAAACAATGCATCAAAAAAGAGAATTAAACAATTAATCCAATTATGGCCACACATTAAAATACTATGCTAACATCCCACATTTCTAAACACAAAGAACATAATACAGTTATCAATAGATACAATGGCAGGAATAATATTCATAATTCATCCAGCTGTAAATTAAATCTGGAAAGAAGACCAATAAAAGAAAACCTGGATAGATAGAAGTAGGGAGGTGAACAAAGGAGGGGATGATGTATATATTATGTAATATGCATCAAACCATTTATTACATGTAGTTAGAAGATAGTAGAGATAATGTCATACAAATCCATATATGTAGCATGTCAAATGGAAATATTCTATGCAACAATGTTGAATAGGTGAACAGGAAGTCGTAGTAAAAATAACAGTGTTAATGGCTTAAGCGTCAACAGTCTGAATAATAACAGAATGACTATAAATAATAATGAAAATTACTTGATAAGGAGAGAAGGAGCCAAAAAAAGGAAGGGACCCCTTTGTTGCATTTCCTAATTAGAGGAAAAAAAGCTCACTTTTAATAGAAATAGATTATGTATTAGTCTACAGAGCATGTCCCCCTTCCACACTTATTCTAGGCAATCATGGAAATCACTTGCACTTTCACATTTGCTTAACACAGAAGGAATAAAAAGGAATTTTGCACACACCAACATAAGCCTACTACATCCTGAGCTTTTTAGGTCCAGTGAGAAACAGTAGAAAGGAAATGTTATTGTTCGGGGTAAATAGTTCATAGGTGCGCCCTGGGTACACAAGTATGAACGGAAACCCAGGCTTTAGTATACTGAAAATTGAAGTTTTGGAAATGAGTAATAGATTATTTTATTAATGAAACTCAGGAATAAGTAGAATGATGAGACTTTGTGAAAAGATTGTATTTCAGATTTGCACTACCAAAGATTTATGTGCCATGCAACTGCTTGATATTGCAACCTCAGCTTTGATTCTGTTGCACAATTATTTACACAGGCACCTAATTAATTTGTATTTTATAGAGAGAACAATGTGATCTACCTACGCCGTAAGAGTTTTTTTGTTAAACAAATACAATGGGGTAAACAGGTGTCATTGTAGGGAAATAAGTAGTCTTACTGAAACATATTTCTTTTCATACCTATGCTTATGCATACTAAGGAATTATGGAGTAACTGAGCACCGCATCCATTAGTGTCTGTTCGTGGCGTGATGTCACAGTCTTGCATCAGTTTGCTAGAGGGATGTCAGAGTGTGAGATCATTTGCATGTACTGACGTAGAATTCGTATGAGAGAATTGTGATGTGATAAAGTAGTCTGACGTTAAACACTGAAGGATGTCACATTGTGACCTCATTTACTTGCACTGTTGATCTTACATTTCGTATTATGTTCAAATGTGATGTGCTTCCTTAAGTGATGTCATAGTGTCTGTCAATATCTTGTAATGATGTTAGAGAGCCAGGTGTGATGTCACAGTCTCAGGTTTCTAGAGTGATGCTTCTGTTTAAAGAATGGATCTTGGGGTTATATCACAGTCTGATGCGGTAGTTAATACTTAATAGCAGTCACTGCATGAACCCACTGAGCAGGTCCTGACCAGCCCCCCTGCTTTGCGTTAGCTCCTTTGTGTGTCTGGCCTCCAGCGCCTGCTGCTCCATTGGATGCCTGGCCTACGTGGCCTGCTGCTCCTGTGTTGTGCCTGGCCTGCCTGACCTGCTGCTTTTGCTGTCTCAGGCCCCTGCCACCACCTCACCGTTTTGCTGCTCTTTTCAGGCCCCTGCCGGCTCCCTGTTGTTTTCCTGCTCTTTGTCTCCTGCCCGCCCTCTCCGTGCCTCTTCCATGCCAGGACCTACATAATGGCAGTCGCTGTGTGACCCCCCCACTAAGCAGGTGGTTACCAGCCCCCACTCTACGTTAGTTCCTTTGTGTGCCTGGCCTACCTGCTGATCGTGTGTGTGCCTGGCCTGCCTTTCCTGCTGCCCCTGCATTGTTGTGTCTGCCACGCCTGGCCTGCTGCTTTTGCTGCCTCCGGGCCCCCGCTGCCTTCCCGCCGTTTTCCCATTCTTCTCTGGCCCCTTCCACCTCCCTACTGTTTTCTCACTTTTTTGCCTCCGCCCGCCCTCCCCGCACATCTCCCACCCCAGGACCTACTTAATGGCGGGTACGCCTGGACCACCCCCAGTGCCAGGAACCCTGTCTCTTCCACCATCCATCGATACTCGGCCGCTGAACTCCGGTCCTTGGCCCCCAGGATCCGGAGCAACAACTGCTGCATCTCCTCCCCCTGGATCACAGCCGGGCCCTTCACCTGACTTCACCATGCAGCACAGAGACCCACACTGCACCCGCACCGCTGTCCTCCAAACCAGTAAAACAATTCCCATGCCTGCTGATCAACACACGATCCCTCTGCAAACACATCACAGAAATGTGGGACACAGTATCCACACTCCAACCAGACCTGATGTTCATAACTGAGACCTAGATCATAACCGCCTTGGCCCAACTTCGTCTGCTCCACCCAGCAAGGATACAAACTGATCCACAAAGACCGCCAGAAAAAGCACGGAGGAGGCATCGCTGTCGTGCACAAGGACAACCTCTTGTGCACCACCTTAACAGAAGAAGTGTCCCACCTCATGGAACACCTAAACTTCCCAATCTATATTGACGCCAGAATGAGCATGAGAGGAGCTCTCGCATACAGACCCCCGGGACCTTTCTCCGTATTCTGCAGGGCCATCACTGACCTCATCGCCCCCCTAGCCATCAACTTAACTGACTACTTAATCCTAGGAGATCTGATTTTCAATCTAGACTACCACAGCACCACAAATCTACTAGACAACCTAAACAACATCAGACTCAAACAACTAGTTACCAGCCCCAAACACACTGTGAGCCACACCCTGGCCCCCATCTTCCCAGCCAGCCAAAAAATCAAGTTCCTCCTCATAATCGAGCTCACATGGACAGACCACCACCTGGTGCACTTCACCATAACCAGCGGACCGGAGCCGTCCACCACATTCCCACCTCCTCCTCTCCTCAGATGGGAGAAAGTCACAGAGGCCCAATGGGCCATCGCCCTCCAGTCCAGGAAACCCATCTTCTCTGGCAATCTTCAACAAGATGCCGGTAACCTTTCTGAATGGATGCTCAACGGTGCCAGCAAAGTTGCCCCCCAAGATCCAACAAGCCCGATATATGGTTCATCCCCAAACTATGCACACACAAGAGAGAACACCTTGAAAAACACAACCTACTAGACACCTCCCAGTGTTGTTTCTATTCCAGCCTCTGCACCGAGACCACACTTATCGCCGCAACAGATGACATTGGGTCCCTCCTTGACCATGGAGAGAAAACAGCCCTGATCCTTCTAGACCTCTCCATGGCGTTCAACACCATCTCTCACTTCACCCCACCTCCAGACCACACCACATCGAGATGCAAAGCAACACCCTCAAATGGATCCACGCCTTCATCACAGACCACACTCAGAGGGTCCGCTTCCCACCTCTCACCTCAGAACCAACCAATAACATATGCAGCATCCCACAGAGATCCTCTCCCAGCCCCATCCTCTTCAATATCTACATGACGCCTCTGGCCGAGATTGTTTGTTCCCATGGACTCAGCATCATCTCTTATGCAAACTACACTTAACTACTACTCTCCCTTTCCGAAGACCACGTCTCCCCTAGAGACAACTTCAGCAATGCCATGACACACATCACCGAATGGATGAGATCCAAACTGAAACGGGCAAAATGGAGGTGTTCATCTTCGGAAGCAACCCCTCTCCATGGAATGACTCCTGGTGGCCCTCCATGCTTGAACAACCCCCACCAGACCATGCCTGCAACCTCAACATCATATTGATGGCAAACTCACATTCAAACAATAGATAAACCAAGTGGCTTCCTGCAAATTAGACTACGGAAAAGCCTGTTACATCTGACTCCCCATCCAGCTCTTCTACCGCCTCCATATCATCCAGAATGCAGCAGTGAGGCTCGTACTAGACCTCCCTAGAAGGACCCACATCACCACCCCATTTCAGAGGTCTTCACTGGCTACCGGTGCACAAGAGGTGCAAACTCAAGACACTCACCATCACTTACAAAGCCTTCCACAAAATCAGACCCAGATCAACTGCAGACTCTCCTTCCACCAACCAACCAGGGAGCTTTGTTCAACAACAGTCTTTGTTGCATTCATGCTATTTTTGGCCCATATGCAAGCGAGGGCTAGACAGTAAGGTAACACGCTGTCTTTTTCCTCTCGCTTATAGCGCAAAATCATAAACCATACAGATTACTCTGGCAAACACAGTATAAATAACCGTTTAATGTTTAATAGTGACAATGTTTTAGTACTTATTTTTTAAAAGAAACTGAACCTTTTATTGTACATCACTTAACTGGCTTTTTTGGCATAAACCGTAGCAGATATTGTGTAGCAACTGTCTTTCTTGCCTGCATTATGGTCCGTGTTTAGAGGCCAGGTGCTGGGCACTCAGAGAATTCGATTCTGGCTATCATTTTTCCTTCTGCAGTTCGGCACTATACCTTCCGCCTCCTTTGTAGGTCAGCGGTGTAGTCTTTGTTAAATTCGGGCTATTTTTGGCCCACATGCAAGTGACGCGCAGCGGGGGCTTAACAGTAAGGTAACACGCTGTCTTTTTCCTCTTGCTTATAGTGCGAAATTGTAAATCATACAGATTACTCTGGCAAACCCAGTATAAATAACCGTTTAATGTTTTGATAGTGACAATGTTTTAATACCTATTTTTTAAAAGAAACTGAACCTTTTATTGTAGATCACTTATCTGGCTTTTTTTGGCATTAACCGTTTTAGAGCTAAGTACCCTTTAAGATACAGATATTGTGTAGCAACTGTCTTTCTTGCCTGCATCATGGTCTGTGTTTAGAGGCCAGGTGCTGGGTACTCAGAGAATTTGATTCTGGCTACCTTTTTTCTTCTGCAGTTCGGCACTATACCGACCGCCATCTTTGTAGGTCAGCGGTGTAGTCTTTGTTGCATTCGGGCTATTTTTGGCCCACATGCAAGTGACGGGCAGCTGGGGCTAGACAGTAAGGTAACACGTTGTCTTTTTCCTCTCGCTTATGGCGCGAAACTGTAAATCATATAGATTACTCTGGCAAACCCAGTATAAATAACCGTTTAATGTTTTAATAGTGACAATGGCACTCATTACAACCCTGGCGGTTGGTGGTAAAGCGGCGGTAAAACCGCCAACAGGCCGGCGGTAAAAAAAAAATGGAATTATGACCATGGCGGAAACCGCCAGCATAGACAGCCACTTTAACACTGCGACCGCCACAGCAGTACAAACAAACAGCATGGTGGTCACCGCCAACAGACAGGCGGAAGACAATGTACCGCCCACACTATTATGACAGGCCAATCCACCACCTTTTCCGGGGCGGAGTCAACGCGAACAAAAACACGGTGGAAACAGGACTTGGAAGGGGAAAAACTCACCTCTACGCACCCCACAAGGAACCAGGACGCCATGGAGCCTGAACTCCAAATCCTCCCTGCGATAGTCTTCCTGCTCCTCTACTAGGAGCACGAACGACAGCGACGACGACCACGGTGAGTACTGCACCTACAACACAGGGGAGGGGGGTGGGAAAAGAGAGTGACACACACACGCAACACCCACACCCCCACCCTCACCCACAACAACATACACACAAATACATGCTGCAACATTGCATTTACATCCCTAACCCCCCCTGGAAGAACGCAATGACAAAAGGAAATTATTGTAACTATTGTAATCAAGAATAATTCATTAGTCAAAAATTTATATACACTATAAACAAATATGTACACCAAGAATTCAAGTCCAGGTACTGCACCTGGGCCCAAAATGCATGGGCGAGGCCCACACTCGATACCCGATCGAAACGGAGAGAACACTGCAGGGGCATCAGATCAAAATAAAACAGGCACCTCACGGGGAAGGGAAGGGAGGGCACCTCAGCTGGATGAGTGCACGACGCCAGCTCCACGAGGGGGCTCAACACCCATTGATGTATCCTAGGGAGTGCAAAGCCACAGTCTCTCAAGTCTCTCCAGTGGGTGGGTTGCCCACTGCTTTATCCTGGGGAGTGCAAAGCCACAGTCTCTCAAGTCTCTCCAGTGGGTGGGTTGCCCACTGCTTTATCCGGGGGGGTGCAAGGCCACAGTCTTTCAAGTCTCTCCAGTGGGTGGTTTGCCCACTGCTTTATACTGGGGGGTGCAAAGCCACAGTCTCTCAGGTCTCTCCAGTGGGTGGTTTGCCCACTGCTGCATCCTGGGGAGTGCAAAGGCACAGTCTCCCAAGTGGATAACAGTCTCCACTGGTTCTGGAGGGGGCTTTGTGCCCAGAGTGCTTCATCCTGCCAAGGGCAGAGGTAGTGGATGTGATACTCCACTGGTTCTGGAGGGGGCTTTCTGCCCAGAGTGCTTCATCCTGCCAAGGACAGAGGTAGTGGATGTCTTTCTCCACTGGTTCTTGAGGGGGCTTTGTGCCCATAGTGCTTCATCCTGCCAAGGACAGAGGTAGTGGATGTGATACTCCACTGGTTCTGGAGGGGGCTTTGTGCCAAGAGTGCTTCATCCTGCCAAGGGCAGAGGTAGTGGATGTGAATCTTCACTGGTTCTGGAGGGGGCTTTGTGCCCAGAGTGCTTCATCCTGCCAAGGACAGCAGTAGTGGATGTGATACTCCACTGGTTCTGGAGGGGGCGTTGTTCCCAGAGTGCTTCATCCTGCCAAGGACAGAGGTAATGGATGTAATACTCCACTGGTTCTGGAGGGGACTTTGTGCCCAGAGTGCTTCATCCTGCCAAGGACTGAGGTAGTGGATGTGGCACTCCACTGACGGAGGTACAACATGCAAGCTGACCAGGCCCCGAGAACTGACCACCAGCCTCGTGCGAATGACCACTGGAGATGGCAGTCATGTCTGCCGTGGTGCCACTGGCTCAGGATGTCACGGGGCCGCTGGCGGGGCTGGTGGCGGGGTCAGTAGCGGCGGTGCTTGCGGCAGTCATTGTGGTGGCGGTGCTGGTGGCGGCCTCACTGACTGCGATGCAGGTGGCTGGCTCACTGACTGTCGTGCTGGTGGCTGGCTCACTGACTGCCGTGCTGGTGGCTGGCTCACTGACTGTCGTGCTGGTGGCTGGCTCACTGACTGCCGTGCTGTCGGCGCTGTCAGTAGTGGCAGTGCTGGTGGCGGGCTCACTGACTGCGATGCTGGCGAAAGTGTCAGTAGCGGCGGTGCTGGTGGCGGGCTCACTGACTGCGGTGCAGGTGAAGGGCTCAGTATCTAGGGTGCTGGCGGTGGTGTCTGTGGCGGCGGTGCATGTGGCGGTGCCGGTATTGTCTGCCTTACAGGTTGCCGGGGACGTCGACTTGCCTTTCATTTTCAGGCCCTTTCCCTCTTGGATGGTGGCGCAGCTGTCTTGCCACTTCCAACAATTGTCTTCTCTGAGCCCTTGGTGGCAGGTGTTTTGGCCTTCTCCCTCTGGGATGTGGGCAACTTTTTCTGTTTTGGAGGTGGGGGGATGTCCTTGGCCTCGCTCCTTGGGACACTGGTAGCCCTGTTGCTTGGCGCACTCCAAAATCTGGCTATTGCTGGTACCACTGTGCCCGGTGATGTGGTGACTGAGGTGCTGGGTTGGGACCTGAAAAGGCGGGCCCTAGAGGACGGACGGGGTGGGGGAGGTGTAGGGAAGAGGTTAACATTTGATAGGAAAAGCTTTTTAGACACACTGGGACGGGTAGATGGAGGGGGTTTGGGAGTGGAGGAAGAGGTAGTGGTTGAAGGAGGTGTTTGTTTGCTGACTTTGGGTGAAGGTGCATGGGCTGGAGGCTGTCGTGAGGTGGATGGCTGCTGGGTGGGTGTGTGACTGCGTTTGTGTACTTTGGGAGGAGGGCTCACAGACACACTGGGAGAGGACACAGGGGATGTGTGAATGGTAGTGGGGGTGGTGAGTGCACGTGAGAGGTGTGTGGTGTGTGGTGATGGGCGTGCTGTTGATGGAGGTATTGGCTGAAGATGTAGTGCATGCAGGTGTGAGTGGAGACGTGACAGGGAGGGAGGAGGGAGACATGGAGGAGGGGGACACAGTAGAGGCAGTGGATGTTGGTATGTGTGCATGGGTATGATGCTTGTGTGAGTGCCTGTGGGATGTGTGGTGCTTTTGTTTGCCACAGCCACCCTTGTGTGTTGAGCTGAGTGCATGCTGGTCTTGTGGTGTGCTTGGGATAGGCTGAGGTACTGGGGATTGGGTCTGGGTGGAGAAAGTTGGAGGGGGGAAGCTGGACACAGGGACAATGGCTGCCATCAGTGCAGAGGCCAGAGCCTGAAATGCTCTCTGTTGGGCTGCCTGGCCAGAATGAATGCCCTCCAGGTATGCATTTGTCTGTTGCAACTGCCTCTCTACACCCTGGATGGCATTCAGAATGGTAGATTGCCCAACAGTGAGAGATCTCAGGAGTTCAATGGCGTCCTCACTGAGGGCAACAGGGCTGACTGGGGAAGGGCCTGAGGTGCCTGGGGCGAAGGAGATGGCCACCATTCTGGGTGAGCGGCCACAGGACACACGCTGAGGGGCTGCTGGGAGGGCGGTGCTGGTAGGGGGGGTGGCGGCTGTACCTGTAGATGTGGTGGGCACATAGGGGCCCGCCACTGCAAGGGAGCTCCCATCAGAGGAGGAGTTGGTGTCGCTGGTCTCTGCTCCTGTCCCCGCCGTGGAGCTCCCCTCGCCCTCTGTCCCACTGGTGACTTCAGACTCTGTTGCCTTGCCCTCCAGGGCCATGTGGGATGCAGCTCCCTCCTGCTCCGGTGGCACAGCTCCTCCGCCTGATGATGCTAATGCACACAAGAACAGGGAGACCACAAAAAGGGGGGGAAGAAAGAAGAAAGACATGTTCAGTGCATGCAATACCGCTACTATTAGCGGACACTACAGACACAGCAGCCCTCTGCACTATGCCATGCACTTAGAGTTCCCTAATTAATCACAGGGACATGGGGTACATGGCCTATGCCCGATTGCTGCACACATGGAAGTCACAGGAGCCTGACTAGGTGTAGATGGCTCTTACCACTGGTGGGGTTGGGGTGCCACTTAGCCTTCCTCACAAAGGGTCCTTGCCTACAAAGCTCACCCTAGTCTAGGGGAACCCACTGCCTACCTGCCCCACCCAGACACCTCCAATGCGCACAGAGTCAGATGGATGTGACAGTACTCACCCCCTTGTGGCTGCTGTGATGCCCTCAAGCGCCCATCCAACTCCGGATACGACACCACCAAGATCCGGAACATCAGGGGGGTCAAGGTGCAACCGGCACCCCTCCCCCATTGGGAGGCCATCCCCAGCTGGGCCTCCACCGTCTTCTTGCTCCAGCGGCGAATGTCCTCCCATCTTTTACGGCAGTGGGTGCCCCGTCTGTGGTGGACCCCCACGGTCCGGACGTCCTTGCCGATGGCACGCCAAATATCCTTCTTCTGGTGGGCGCTGACCTACAGGGGTAGTACAGGGGAAAAGGAAATACTTTAACCGTCCGGACCGTCACAGTCATTGTCCCATGTTCCCACCCTTGCCCTGACGCACATAGACTCAGCGTCCGATCATGCAGGCCTCATCCCCCCCGTATCTTCCATCCACACCACTCCAAACAGGCATTGCCCATACAGCATGCTCACAGTGTACTCACCTGTTTGTCTGGAGGACCGTAGAATAGCGTGTACTGGGGGAGGACCCCATCCACTAGTTTATCCAACTCCTCCGATGTAAAGGCAGGGGACCTTTTCCCAGACACATGAGCCATCGTCGCTTCCAGACTGAGGTCACAGCAGCACTTGCAGTGTAGGTCCTCTCCTGTCGAAGGTCAGGTATCAAGTGAGTGAACAGACACAAAATGGAGGTCACGTCCGCGGCGGTGCGTACCGTCACCGCCGGCGTACATCGTCATTGGCTCCTGGGACCCATAGGGCCCAATGTTAATCAATGCAGGATTGCACCGCAGTCTTCGACCGCCTTCCGCAACGGTGTACAACGCCAGCGCAGTTACCTCATATCCCCTTGTCCCACATTACAGGTCAGGCAGCCGCCATTTCAGGGGGCCACATGGCATTACTTTTAAATGCGTCACACATATCTAGGCCTTGCATACACACAAAGACAGGCACATAGCGGATTGACAAATGTGTGCAATAAAATTGTTTTTTTACTACCTCAGTGTTGGCTGACTCTGTACTCACTGTTCTCATCCATAGGGCACGTCCGCTGGGGAAGGTGAGGAGATGGCGGCATCCTCCGGTGTACAGACAGCTGGTGGACCTGTCAACAATGGAAGAGAGACATGTAATAGTCACCTACAGACTTGATCGTACCACAATCCGGGAAATGTGTGCCCAGTTGGAGCCAGACCTGATGTCAGCTATCCGCCATCCCACAGGAATCTCCCCTCTAGTGCAGATCCTGTCAGTACTGCATTTCCTGGCAAGTGGGTCTTTTCAAACAACAGTGGCCATAGCATCAGCGATGTCCCAGCCTATATTCTCAAACGTGTTGTCCAGAGTGTTGTCTGCCCTGCTGAAACACATGCGCAGCTACATCGTGTTCCCTCAGGTGGAGGATTTGCCTACAGCGAAAGGTGACTTCTATGCCCTGGGACATATCCCCAACATCATAGGTGCCATTGATGGGACACATGTGGCCTTGGTCCCCCCAGCAGGAGTGAACAGGTGTACAGAACCCGGAGGAGCTACCATTCTATGAATGTGCAGATTGTGTGTTTGGCAGACCAGTACATCTCTCATGCGAACGCCAAGTTTCCTGGCTCGGTGCATGACGCTTACATTCTGAGGAATAGCAGCATCCCTTATGTGATGGGGCAAGTCCAGAGGCACCGTGTGTGGCTAATAGGTGAGGACAAGGACCCTATACCCTGTGAATAGTTGTCTGGGTTTGTCCCTAAGGGTTAGTGCGTGTCTAATAATTGTCCCTCGACATTTGCAGGTGACTCTGGTTACCCAAACCTGTCATGGCTACTGACCCCAGTGAGAAATCCCAGGACAAGGGCAGAGGAACGCTACAATGAGGCACATGAGTGAACTAGGAGAGTGATAGAAAGGATCTTCGGCCTCCTGAAGGCCAGGTTCCGGTGCCTCCATATGACAGGTGGTTTTCTGTACTGGTCACCAAAGAAGGTGTGGCAGATCATCAAGGCCTGCTGTATGCTGCAGAACTTGGCTTTGCAACGAAAGGTGCCTTTTCTGCAGGAGGATGATCCAGAAGGAGGTCTTGTGGCAGCTGTGGAGCCTGTGGACAGTGAAGAAGAGGAGGCAGAAGAAGAGGATATCGGCAACAGAAACAACGTGATCCAGCAATACTTCCAGTGAGACACAGGAGAGAAGACATCACTGCCTCCTACATCTGATAAAATAGTTAACCTAGCACATGTCTGTCACTTTCACCCAGTGTATGAACCCTGACCTGTCACTTTGCCTTCCAATTTCACAGATGTGGGTCCCACTATGTGACCTCTGCTATGTTACCACATGGACTAGAGCTGTGTGACATAGGTATGTTGACAATATAATGGACATTGCTATTTTCCTCAGTTATTGCAAATACACATTTGTGAAAGCACAGACTGACTCCAGATTGTTTTGTGATTCAAGGGTGTTTATGTAAGTGCAAAATAGTGGAGGGGGTTGAAAAATAGTCAGGGGTGATGGTTGAGGAATGTCCATGGCAGAATCCAGTTATGTGTCTCACAGGTGCATTGTCCAAAGGGGCATAGGAAGTGGAGCTAGGACAGTTTAAGGATGGACAGGGTGACAAAGTGGGACAGAAGGATGACATTCAAGGTGGTCTCATTTCTTGGCGGGGGTCTCGGCATTGTTCTCTGTCTTTGTCATGGATCTCAGGGACCGTTTGCGGGGTGGCTCTCCATCTGTAGGGGGTGGGGTACTGGTGTTGTGGTCTTGTGGCGGTGCCTCCTGTCCTCTAGCGCCGGCAGAGGTGGTGGGCAGTTCATCGTCCAGGCTAGTGTCAGGGGCCCCTTGTTGTGCCACAGTGTCCCTCCTGGTGCTCACAAGGTCCTTCAGCACCCCTACAATGGTGACCAGGGTAGTGTTGATGGACTTGAGTTCCTCCCTGTACCCCAAATACTGTTCCTCCTGCAGCCGCTGGGTCTCCTGAAACTTTGCCAGTACGTTGCCATCGTCTCCTGGGAATGATGGTATGCTCCCATGATGTTGGAGAGGGCCTCGTGGAGAGTGGGTTCCCTGGGCCTGTCCTCCCCCTGTCGCACAGCAGACCTCCCAGTTCCCCAGTTTTCCTGTGCCTCTGTCTCCTGAACCGTGTGCCCACTGCCACTGCCCCCAGGTCCCTGCTGTTCTTGGGTTGGTGGGTTTGCCTCGGTTCCCTGAAGTGGTGGACACACTGCTGCTTGACGTGTCCTGAGGACAGAGGTATGGGCCTACTGGGTGGGTGCTGTGCCGGTGTTTCCTGAGGGGGGAGGCTCTGTGGTGGCTTGTGACTGTGTGAGGGGAACCGACTGTCCCGAGGTCCCAGGTGGGCCAGGCTGGTCCTCTAGATCCAGTTGGACAGAGTTGCTGTCATCACTGTGGGCCTCTTCTGTGGGGGGGTGGACATGTCTGGAACCTCCTGTCCGGTGACATTGGGTAGGGGTCCTGCAGGGGTGTAAAGGCATGATTATTGCATCTGTGTGTGTCATTGTGTGCAATGGGTGGGTGACCCTGTACTTACATTCTTGTCTAGGACCTTGTGTGGTAGTTGTTTTGGGGTCTGTGTGGGCATGTGTAGTGGACATGCTTTGGTGATGGGTGTCCATGCTTTGGTGTTGCATGCAGGGCCTGGTGTTGGGATGGGTGGTTTGTGATAGTGGGACATATGTGAGGTGTTGGAGTGATGGGGGTGAGGGTGAGGGTGAGGGTGGGGGTATGTGATAGCATGCAGGTAGGGTGGGGGATATGGTAGTTAAGATTTGACATACCAGAGTCCATTCCTCCAGCTACTCCTGCGAGGCCCTCATGATGCAGTATAGCCAAGACCTGCTCCTCCTATGTTGTTAGTTGTGGGGCAGGAGGTGGGGGTCCACCGCCAGTCCTCTGAACTGCAATGTGGTGTCTTGAGACCACAGAACGCACCTTCCCCCATAGGTCGTTCTACCTCTTCCTGATGTCATCCCGTGTTCTTGGATGCTGTCCCACTGCGTTGACCCTGTCCACGATTCTGAGCCATAGCTCCATCTTCCTAGCTATGGAGGTGTGCTGCACCTGTGATCCGAATAGCTGTGGCTCTACTCAGATGATTTCCTCCACCATGACCCTGACCTCCTCCTCAGAAAACCTGGGGTGTCTTTGCGGTGCCATGGGGTGGTGTGGGTGATGTGTGAGGTGGTGTGTGTTGTGATGTGTGAGGGGATGTGTTTGTGTGTGTTGTGTGAGGTGCGTGGATGTTGTGTGAGTGATGGTGTTGAGTGCCTGTGGATGCTAGTTTGTTGATGGGGGTGTCTCTCTCTCACCTTCTGTGCAATTCTGGTCGTAAGGGTTTGTGGGTGATGTGGGTGTGTGTTTTATATTGTATTGGGTGTGTGGGAGTGGTGTGTGTATGTGTATCATGTGTGTGTATTTTGAATTGTCCAATGTGGTTGTGTTTTGTAAATGTGTGTGTATTTTGAGCGCGGCGGTGTGTCCCGTCAATGGAATACTGCGGTTGAAAGACCACCGCATGGATTCGTGGGTCGTGATAGTGTTGGCGTATTCCTGTTGGCGTCACGGTGTCGGTTTTGTTATCGCCAGTTTATTAAAGACCTTTGGTGTGGCGGACTTGTGTGGGTGTCTGGATTTTGGCGGATTCCGGCCTGTGGGTCGTAATAGCTGTAGCGGAATTCCGCAGCTGCAGCGGTGTGTTGGTGGTCTTCTGCACGGCGGTAAGCAGCATTTACCACCAATGTTGTAATGAGGGCCAATGTTTTAATACTTATTTTTTAAAAGAAACAGAACCTTTTATTGTAGATCGCTTATCTAGCTTTTTTGGCATAAACCGTTTTAGAGCTAAGTACCCTTTTAGATACAGATATTGTGTAGCAACTGTCTTTCTTGCCTGCATCATGGTCTGTGTTTAGAGGCCAGGTGCTGGGCACTCAGAGAATTAGATTCTGGCTACCATTTTTCCTTCTGCAGTTCGGCACTATACCGACCGCCATCTTTGTAGGTCGACGGTGTAGTCTTTGTTGCATTCGGGCTATTTTTGGCCCACATGCAAGCGACACGCAGCAGACACGCTCAGTGGGCGCGCCGCTGGCACGCCTAAAGCAAGCCCGTCTGCGCCTGACCGCGCCAGTCCAAGCCCAGAGCCCAGTTCCTCTGCTCCAGGCATTATAAATGAGGTAAGAATTAAATATGAGGCGGATGACCTGTATGCTGTGAATACTCCTACTCATAGCATGTGTACCAACACTATAGATCCCGGGATTAATGAACACCGATGCTCAATATGTCATTGGGCCCCACAACTAATTGTAGACTTGCCCACAGCCCACAACACTAATAAAAATCTAATTCTTCTAGTTAATTGTCGTTTTCTTAGGGGCTCATATATATGATATACATCTACTTCTAGAGCAGACCAAACCGACGATCCTTTTCCTGACTGAAACTTGGCTAAATAAAGGCTCTGCACCTGACGTTGTTATGGCATTACCTGATGGTTATAAAATCTATAGACTTGATAGACCTACTAGGGGAGGGGGTATTGCAATAGTCTACAGAAACACTTGTACCATTAATATGCATCCCTTACAGATTACAGGGTGCGAAAGCATGTATTTCTCCATCAGCATGAGTCCTCATTATACCTTTTCAGGTGTTTTGGTGTACCGGCCTCCGGGGCCTACTGACAATTTTCTGCTTTCTTTGGCAGAGAATATCGCGGATTTAGTTAGTACTTAATCCTATTTCACATTACTAGGGGATTTTAATATACATGCAGAAGAAACAGACAATTTGACCACCAAGCTATTGATAGCAGACATGAATGCCTGTGATCTAGTGCAGTTGATTAAAGGCCCTACACACAATAAAGGTCACACGATTGATCTTGTTTTCGGAAATGCCTTAGGATTAATACCTTTGACATCAGTTCTCCTGGCATGGTCGGATCACTTTTTGATAAGACTGGAACTGCCAAGGTACAAGACTATGATCCCCAATACTCCTCCAATGACAAGACGCTGGCATAAACTGAAGGCTGACAACTAGATCTATGTACTTAAAAAGAATAAGCAGATTATTCAAAACAATGCCACAGACATGTCAAAATCCTTTAACAACTGGATTACTGATAGTCTAGAAGTACTTTTACCACTTTCCGTCTCTGTAAAATGTCACTGCAGGCAGAACTCTCCTTAGTTTACTTCGGACTTGCTGCAACTCAAAAAAGATTGCAGGAAATGGGAAAGGAGATGGAGAAAATCTCAAGATGAAACAATAAAACTAGAATATAAGAAAGTAATTCGGTTGTATCATACCGAAATAAAAACCGCCCAGACTAGATATTATACATCTAAAATTGAACTAGCGGCTAACTCACCTAAAGAGATTTTTCGTGTCCTTAAAGAAATTACTCAACCCCTAGAGGATATGGCACCTTTGATCACACCTCAGGGCCACGTCAACAAATTGCCATCCTACTTTCAACAGAAAGTGTTGGACATTTACCCGACCTTTCCTACAGTCCTGAATGTGGAATATGAAGCTACTAAGCAAGAATCGAGAGAAATAGCAACCCTATCTGAATTTTCTCTAATACAAGAAGATGCTGTAAAGAGACATCCGGTAAACATTAAATCAAGCTCCTCTCTTGATCCAGCACCGCCCCAGATACTATCTATGGGTTGGCCAGTGACGGTCCCCGTAATCACAAACATTATTAATTCCTCACTTAGCACTGGGATAGTTCCAGAATTATGGAAACAGGCTATTATCAAGCCACTCTTGAAGAAGTCGAATCTTGATCTGGAATTGTTCAGCAATTATAGGCCTATCTCATTCCTGCCTATCCTGTCTAAAATAGCGGAAAAACATGTACACTCCCAGCTCTCCTTTTTTTATGGAAGAGAATAAGATTTTACACCCCACTCAGATGGGCTTCAGACCGTTGCTTGGCACTGAAACCGCTTTAATCGCCGTCACGGAAGAAGCCAAAAAGCAGTTAGATAACGGGATAGAGACAGCTATTATCCTGCTGGACCTCAGTGCGGCATTTGACACGTTTGATCTGGATATATTAAAGAATAGAGTAAAAGAAATGGGAGTTTCTGGTTCAGTTTTGGAATGGATTACCTCATGTATCAACAACAGGTCATTTCAGGTATTAGATAGATCCCACCTGTCACAACGAACCTTTGGCGGTTGTGCAGTTCTGCAGGGGTCCTCCGTTAGCCCCACATTATTTAATATCTATATGTTGCCTCTGGTGGGAATTATTGAACCTTTTGGTCTGAAGGTGGTATTATATGCAGACGATACACAACTAATCGTCTCATTCTTAAAAGACTCTCGTGACTCTGAGGCAACATTTGGACCCTGTCTCCAAGCAGTTGCTGCTTGGATGATGAGAAGTAAATTAAAACTCAATGATGACAAAATGGAGATGATGTTTCTTGGGCATCCAACAAAGCCCTTCGTGATTCCAACAACTATAGATGGTTGGGGTTCTCTTCCTCCTCCCAAAGAACTCATTAAAAGCTTGGGGGTCTGGCTAGACCCACAACTCTCAATGTTTCATCATGCTAACAAAATAGCGGCTGCGTCTTTTGTCCTTCTTAGGATGTTGAGGAAGGTTTTTACTATTCTCCCATTCATAGTAAAAAGATTAATTGTTCAGGCATTGATTGGTTCTCGGATTGATTACGGAAATGCCTTGTTTATTGGATCACCAAGCTATGTTATTAAAAGATTGCAGAGAGTTCAGAATGCCTCGGCGCGTCTACTGTTGGATGTCCCCAAGAAAAAATCTATAAAGGCAGGAATTTCCATGCTACATTGCCTCTCGGTGGCCAAGAGGATACAATGCAAAGCATCATGCCTTATAAACAGAGCATTGCAGAACCAGGGCCCTGAAATGCTAAAGTCTTTTGCTTCGTCCTATGCACCAAGCAGATCACTTAGATCTTCCTTAGCATTGCTAGCAGTGATCCCGAAAGTGAAGAAAGACAGATGAGGCGGAAGATCGCTGGCATATCAGGGAGCGAAGCTTTGGAACTCCCTCCCTTTTAATATTCGAGCAATGACGCAGCAACTTTCATTTAGGAAGGCCGTAAAGACATGGCTATTTAGAGCTTAATTTTCTGGGTATTTCTGTGTGATGTTATGGTTTCAGTTTTGAGTGCTGCGAGGCCCTCGGGCAGTCAGGCGCTATATAAATCCATACAACATAACATAACATAACATAACATAACTGCCGCCCTCGCACACGTCCCGAGAGTCCAATGCAGCCGCAGCGGAGGACGCTCCTCCTACCTTGCCTCCAGACCTAGAACAACCCCCCTCCCACCTTTGCACCTCACACACCCTCGTCAGCTACAGGTGAAATCTCAATACATCGCTCTTTGACCATGCTTCCTAGGCACAGTGACATCCCCGAGCACCTGAATACTCCTGGAGTGATAAGCCGCGCTTTACAAACCCTATAATTGATTGATTGATTAATTGCCCTGAGGGCAGTGTGAGCTTTAAACAGCCCTGATTGCAGCACTTTCAGCATAAAAGGGTGAAGTTTCCCTGCTTGTGCCCGGAGCACCCATTTAAAGGTGCGCCATGTCACAAACAGTGAAAGGGCACCCTGTGAGCAAAACAGCCCTAGATCTCAAGGTCTGTCAAGTCCCCCGTTCTCCTCCAGGTCCAAGCCCATCTTTATGGCGTGCCTGAGCTGTTTGCCCTCAGCCCACATTGTTTAACATCTATGGCCTATACTTATAATTTTTGATGCACAAATGCGTACATGCAGTTTTGCGTCAAAAAGTATAGCGCCGGCTTGCGCCATTCTAGAGCGCCAGATGGGCGCCCAATTTATGGAATCCCGCGGGCTGGCACAAAGGGTGGTCTAACATCTGGGAAAATTATGTTAGCCGGGTGGGGGTGGTGGTATGGGGGGGGGGTTGCACCAAAAAGTTACGCTATGCTGGTTATAGGCAAAAAAATGCTTTTAACCAGCCTAGCTTCATTTCCTGATGCAAAAACATCCATACCACATGACTCCTGTCTTATAAAAGAGAGGAGTCATGCCCACTACCCCAACGGCCAGCACAGGGGACAAGGTTCCCCTGGGCATGGCCATTGCATCAAGTGCCCTTTTCAGAGCCCCCAATGGCACTTTAAAACATTTTTAAAAATACTTACCTCTAATTACCCTACTTACCTGGGTTGGGGTCCACCCCATCCTCTGGTGTCCCTCTGGTGTGGGTGGGGGTGTTAATGGGGCTTGGGGTGGGCACCTGTGGGCTTTTTCCATGATGTTTGACCATGGCAATGGGTCAATAGGTCCCCTAACATCTGCCTTACCCAGGCGTTAAATAATGGCACTATGCAGGCTTAGTGCCATTATTTATGCACTCTTCCCCCCTGTGCACCTTTTTTGCACGGGAGGATAAATAAGGTGCTTGGGGCTTTGAGTAATTTTTTGTACGGAAACGCCTCCTTGCATCTCATTGACGCAAGGTGGCTTCACGCATCCAAAAAAGGACTTTAACTCCAATACTTTGAAGCTAGACAGGTCTAGCATCAAAATATATATGTGGACTTATGTTTGCGCTGAATTTGCATAAACAAATGACACAAATTAGGCATAAAAATAGTATAAATATGCCCCTAAATTACTCTGTTGGCTAAGCAGATTTACTCTTTACTCTTTTGGTTTCATCTTCATGACTATGCAGATGATAATTGGATTCTGCTTCACTTCGATACATCTCTGGTGCTATCCCAGTCCACACTTGTATCCTGGTCCATCCTTATCTCATACCTCTCCATTGCCTTTTGTTGGATGCAGTCCAACTCATTGATGTCAGTACTGACAGCTGAATCCTTGACTGTTGGTAAATCCCCACAAACTTTGACATTTAAATAA
This sequence comes from Pleurodeles waltl, assembly GCF_031143425.1. Taxonomy (NCBI): domain Eukaryota; kingdom Metazoa; phylum Chordata; class Amphibia; order Caudata; family Salamandridae; genus Pleurodeles; species Pleurodeles waltl. The sequence continues at coordinate 55,328,667 of NC_090445.1, read as the reverse complement.
ATGGTGGCAGGTAGACTTCCCTCCTGCCCTTCCTCCTGAGGTAACCTCAGTGAAAAACCTCTGTTTTATCTTTGACAGATGAATGATGAATTTGCTTCCCTCAGGGCAGCTGTGAACTTATGTTGTTCTCAGGTTAGCACATTCAAGTGATATATGGAGAGGCTAATTCAAAGCTGTCCTGTGTTTCTTTGTGCAGGTGGAAACCTGCCTATGGTTTGAAGTGGAATTAGAGATCCATTTGCAGGTGGGTGCAGTGACTGACTGCACCCGCCTGCCAGGGGATTGTCTGTGGGACCCATGGGATCCACTTTCACTCACTAAGGGGGCACACTGACAGTTGTGTAATTTCTGTGCGCCTTTTAAGGACGTTTGCCTTTGCTCTTTTCTGTATCAAGGAGCGGACGCAGAGGCATAGTGATTCCCTTATTTGCACTGGGACATTCTATCATGAGTATGAGGGAATGCCCTCTCATGATAGCGCAGCATTACACAAGGGGCCACACAAGCGTTGGCGAACCTTATCTGTAATACCAAAGTGTCACAGGGGTGCACAAAGCAGGACCACATGCCCGTTGCACTCCTGGAGTACTTTCTGTAATACAACCCCTGGTCTGTTAATAGAATGTAGGAGTTTTGTTTTGTGGTATTAGTAAGATAATAAAGTAATCAAGCAAGAATATTGATAAGTGCATACCACTGACAAACAAGGTGTAGAAAATCTGTGTTTGTTTGTCTACAGCTGGCAAGGTAGGGTTTCACAGAACGGGCATATCATTTAAGTATAAACAGGGAAGGCATGCTCTCTCACGGAGGCAATCCCATAGCCAGACTGTACACTTAATGGTGTCAATCTCCCTGCACAAGCGGCTAGCTTTCACGCACACCACTATATTGAGAGGGTAGGGGGCAGTTTTGTCATTCTCAGTGCTTATATGTGATTGGAAGTGTGCCCCTGTGGTACCAATATTGTGCATATTTTGTCTGGACACACATGCTGCCCTGGTTAAAGGGGAGACTGAGCACCTACCACATCACTCTCTGCTGTTGCCCACTCAGGTCAGTCTGTTCAGATTGGATTGTGGTCTATTAAACAAGTGTCGGTGCAGTAGAATTGGGATGTTGGCAAATAGATGTCAAAATTTGGGGAGCATGATCATTTTGGTTATGGCTATCCTTCCAGCCCTGCACATTCAGGTCATTAGCTCCACTCTCTGATGTCCACCACCAGCTCGACATTACCAATATGAAATAACCATGCTCAAGGGTGAGTAGTTTCTGTTCTAGCGCTTCCAATCGATGCTTCAGGGATTTAAGAATGCTTGATTATTTTGTGATACAGGCTTCTTATTTAATGACCTTGAAGGCCTCCCTTTGCGGCTAGTTTTTGTGACAGAATCCTCATTAATGAGAAAAAGACCAAGATATTTGACGTGATTTTGCCGCGGAACATCAGGTCCCGAAGCGCATTTGTTGGAAAGCACCGTGAGAATGTTTGGTTTCAGGCCCAAGTAGAGCAATTTCTAGAACAAAAATGCAGCGTGGTCAGAGAGGGTTCTAGGAGGTGATTGATGCAAATTGTCTGGCCCGACATCTCCAGTAACCAGTCAGTAGTCAATTCTGGACAAGATGTTAGGCACAGTCATAATGCAAGTACCCTCGCATATCTCTCCCTTTCTGGTCCTCTAGAGTCATTTAGGTCGCGGTCATTGATAATCACATGTAGCTGTCAAGTAGCTTGTGAATGAGGCAGGCTGCGGGGACTGGTTCTAACTATGATGGGGTCTAGGATTACATTAAAAATAAAATCTTCCCTCCATATGATTGTTTTGGGATTTAATTCAATTCACCCTTCTTCTGCCACACAAGGAAGTCAGTCAACATTAGGCCCATATCTGCAAATGATGAGGGTGTAAACTCCAGAGAGAATACTATGCCTCAAGATGTGGGCCAAACTACGAAAACTGTCAAAGCTGCAGAGTTACACCATCCCCCCAAGCAAACCACCAATAAAGCAAAATGAAGAGCAACAGCGCAGATTATAAAGTATAAAGTATACCAATGGTGGCCAGATAGCCGAGCAGACTCCCCCTCACTTCAAAGTGTGGGGTGGCTGAAGGGTCACGTCCACAACAGTGCCCCAAGCTGTTATTCTGTAGGTTAGATATGCAGTGCCTGGAGCCAGCTGCCACGTTTGAGACACAGGCACACTCTGGAGTTAGTCAGTATAGCATCACCAGTCTTGGAGCTGGCCTTCAGCCATTGTCTAGGTACCGAATGGTCTTTTTAGATCTTAGCATCAAAGCAGATCAAGGGGCCCTACGCACCACAACCCAGGAAAAACCTACGGCAAAGAATCTCCTGTTATTCTACGGCAGCTTCCACCCACGTCATCGGAAGGAGAAGCTCCCGTTTGGCCAATTCCTCAGAATGCAGAGGAACTGCTCTGAAATAAGGAATTACAAGGAACAGGTGTGCTGTTTACCAACTAAATTGGAAGACAAAAAATACTGCTAAAAAATTATCACTCAAGCTATGAAAAGGGTTTGAAACAGTAATAGGGATGCCCTCCTTGAGATACCCAAGAAACAGTAGGATAAGCCAATATGTGTCACTACATTTAACATTGCCTCCAACCTGATGAGTAAGGTCATTAACAAGCATTGGCACATTCTTAAAACAGGGTCACTTAACATCCCCAAACCCATGTTCTCACATAGAAGAGGTCAGAGTCTTAGGGACATGCTGGTACATACATGACCCAGGAAGAATACTGCAATGAAGACACACAGACCACACACTCTTCCGCCAGTGACCGGTCATCATCCATGTTGGGGTTGCAGTGTATGCCACTTGACAAGGGCCACCACAATCATAACTTTCAATAACAACACAACATGGGCATTTCGGGAGTTCTCTAACTGAAATACACAGAAAGTGGTGTAGTTAATAACATGCCTATGCAACCTCCATTACATAGGCATATCCACCGGTAAAATACGGAAACATGTATCGATCACTGTAGCAACGTGAGGTGCAGGAGGGCCACCACCAAATGTCAACTCATTTTTTAGAAAAGGGGCACTCAGTACAAGACTAAAAGTAGGTGGTTTTAGAACACCAGAAGGAAGAACATAACTGTGAACCGAGGTGGCTCAACAAGGAACAACCTTGGATTTTACAAGTTGGAAACCAATATGAATGCGTTAAATGATGATATTTCCTGGAGTCAAATACATTCATGTAATAGTTGAGAATATTAGGCACTCCTCTAAACATAACACCCTTTTGTTATCAAATCCCACACACACGGGAAGCCCAAACACACTCGTGGTCATTACAACCCTGGCGGTCGGTGTTAAAGCAGCGGTAAAACTGCCAACAGGCCGGCAGTAAAAAAAAATGGAATCACGACCGTGGCGGAAACCGCCAACATAGACAGCCACTTTAACACTCCGACCGCCACGGCGGTACAAACAAACACTGCGGCGGTAACCACCAACAGACAGGCGAAGGACAATGTACCGCCCACACTATTACAACCCACCAATCCGCCACCTATTCCGGAGCGGATTCACCGTGAACAAAAACACGGCGGAAACAGGACTTCAAAGGAAAAACGCTCACATCTACACACCCCAGGAGGAATCAGGATGCCATGGAGAACGAGATCCAGATTCTGCCAGCCTTTATCTTCCTGCTCCTCTACCAGGAGCACGAACGCCGGCGGCGAAGACCACAGTGAGTACTGCACCTACGACACAGGGGAGGGAAAAAACAGTGACACACACATGCAACACCCCCACCCCCACCCCACCCCCTACAACACACACACAAATACATATTGATACATAATAGTTACGCCCCCCAAACCCCTCTTGAAGAATGCAAGGACAAAAGGAAATGAGTTGAATAATTTTGATATATTCAATTACATACATCAAAAATATTTACAAATATATACATTTATACTATATACAATTATATACACCAAGAACACAAGACCAAGGGATTCCACCATCATAGTCCGTGGAACACAGGGCCCAAAAGGCATGGGCGAGGCCCGCACCCAATACCCGAACAAGACGGAGAGAACACTGCAGGGGCATCAGATAGAAATAAAACAGGCACCTCAGGGGGAAGGGAAGGGGGGGCACCTAAGCTGGTTGAGTGCACGACGCCAGATCCACGAGGCGGCTCCATGCCCACTGTTCAATCCTGGGGAGTGCAAAGCCACAGTCTCTCAAGTCTCTACAGTGGGTGGTTTGCCCACTGTTCAATCCTGGGGAGTGCAAAGCCACAGTCTCTCAAGTCTCTACAGTGGGTGGGTTGCCCACTGTTCAATCCTGGGGAGTGCAAAGCCACAGTCTCTCAAGTCTCTACAGTGGGTGGTTTGCCCACTGCTGCATCCTGGGGAGTGCAAAGCCACAGTCTCTCAAATCTCTACAGTGGGTGGCTTGCCCACTGCTGCATCCTGGGGAGTGCAAAGCCACAGTCTCTCAAGTGGATAACATTCTCCACTGGTTTCTGGTAGGGGCCTTGTGCCCAGAATGCTTCATCCTGCCCGTGGCGGACTCAGTAGCGTCGGAATCATTGACGCTCACTGGCCTGCGGTGCTGCTTGCGGCGGTGTCCTGGGCAGTGGTTCAGCTGGTGGTGGTCTTGTCCTGGCTTGCAGTGCTGCTGGCGGCGGTGTCCTGGGCAGCGGTTCAGCTGGTGGCGGTGTCCTGGGCAGCGGTTCAGCTGCTGGTGGTCCTGTCTTTGGCAGCGGGGCTGCTGGCGGTCGCCTCCTGGGCAGCGGGGCTGCTGCTGGCGGTCTTCCCCTGGGCAGTGGGGCTGCTGGCGGTCGTTTCCTGGGCAGCGGTTCAGCTGCTGGCGGTCCTCTCTTTGGCAGCGGGGCTGCTGGTGGTCACCTCCTGGGCACTGGGGCTGCTGCTGGCGGTCTTCCCCTGGGCAGTGGGGCTGCTGGCGGTCGTCTCCTGGGCAGCGGGGCTGCTGCTGGCGGTCTTCCCCTGGGCAGTGGGGCTGCTGGCGGTCGTTTCCTGGGCAGCGGTTCAGCTGCTGGCGGTCCTCTCTTTGGCAGCTGGGCTGCTGGTGGTCGCCTCCTGGGCACTGGGGCTGCTGCTGGCGGTCTTCCCCTGGGCAGTGGGGCTGCTGGCGGTCGTCTCCTGGGAAGCGGGGCGGCTGCTGGCTGTCTTCCCCTGGGCAGTGGGGCTACTGGCGGTCGTCTCCAGGGCAGCGGGGCTGCTGCTGGTGGTCCTGTCTTTGGCAGCGGCGCAGCTGGCGGTCTTGTCCGCCGCGCTGATCTTCCCAGACTTGCCGGTTTTACTGTGCCCCTTCCCGACCTTGGATGGTGTCGCAGCTGTCTCCACACTCCCAACTGGACCCCTGGGAGCGGCTTTGGTGGCTGATTTCTTTCCCCTCTCTCGCCGGGCACTGGCCAACTTTTGATGCGTGACAGGTGGGGGACTGTCCGTGCTGTGGCTCCTTGCCACACTGGCTACCCTGCTGCCTGGTGCACTCCATAATCCAGTGACTACTGGCACCACTGGTCCCGCCGATGTTGTGGCTGAGGTGCTAGGTTGGGACCTGGAGAGTCGGGCCCTAGGAGACTGAAGGGCTGGGGGAGGTGAGGGAAAGAGGTCAAGGTTGGACAGGAAAAGTTTCTTAGGAACACTGGGACAGGTAGACAGAGGGGGTTTGGGAGTGGAGGAAGAGGTAGTAGTTGTAGGAGGTGTACGTTTGGTGACTTTGTGTGAAGGTGCATGGGCTGGAGGCTGTTGTGAGGTGGATGGCTGTTGGGTGGGTGTGTGGCTGCGTTTGTAAACCTTGGGAAGTGGCCTCACAGACACACTGGGAGAGGACACAGGGGATGTGTGAATGGTAGTGGGGGTGGTGACTACACGTGAGCGGGGTGTGGTGGAGTGTGTGCTGGTGATGGACGTAGTGGTTGAGGATGTAGTGCATGCAGGTGTGAGTGGAGACGAGACAGGGAGGGAAGAGGGAGATGAGGAGGAGGGGGACACAGTGAAGGCAGTGGATGTTGGTGTGTCTGCATGTGTCTGATGCTTGCGTGAGTGCCTGTGGGATGTGTGGTGCTTATGTTTGCCAGAGCTTCCCTTGTGTGTTGAGGTGTGTGCATACTGGTCTGATGGTGTGCTTGGGATAGGCTGAGGTACAGGGTTGTGGGTCTGGGTGGAGGAAGTTGGAGGGGGGAGGCTAGAGACAGGGACAATGGCTGCCATCAGTGCTGAGGCCAGAGTCTGAAAAGCTGGCTGAAGGGCTGCCTGACCAGAGTGAATGCCCTCCTCTCTACACCCTGGATGGCATTCAAAATGGTAGACCGCCCAACAGTGAGGGACCTGAGGAGGTCAATGGCCTCCTCACTGAGGGCAGCAGGGGTGACTGGGGCAAGGCCTGAGGTGCCTGGGGCGAAGGTGATGCCCACCCTCCTGGGTGAGTGGGCACGGGCAAAAGCTGAGGGGCTGCTGGGAGGGCGGTGCTGGTAGGGGGATGGCGGCTGTACCTGTAGATGTGGGGGGCACAGATGGGGTCGCCACTACAAGGGAGCTCCCATCAGAGGAGGACTCCGTCTCGCTGGTGTCAGCTCCTGTCCCCGCCATGGAGCTCCCCTCGCCCTCTGTCCCACTGGTGAATTCGAAGTCCGTAGTCTCGCCCTCCAGGCCCATGTGGGATGCAGCTCCCTCCTGCTCCGGTGCCACTGCTCCTCCACCTGATGATGCTAATGCACACAAGAACAGGGAGACCACAAAAAAGGGGGGGAAGACAGAAGAAAGACATGTTCAGTGCATGCAATACCGCTACTGTTGGCGGACACGCAGACACAGAAGCCCCCTGCACTACGCTGCGCACTTGGGGTCCACTATTCAATCCCTGAGACATGGCTTACAAGGCTATGGCCGATTTCTGCACACATGGATGTCACAGGAGCCTGACTAGGTGTAGTTGGCACTGTACACAGGTGGGGTGGGGTGCCACTGGGCCTGCCTGAAGAAGGGAACTTAACTACCAAACTTGCCCTGGCCTAAGGGAAACCACAGCCCACCTCCCCCACCCAGACACCTCCAATGCGCGCTGAATCAGTAGAATGAGAGTGTACTCACCCCCTTGTGGCTGCTGTGATGCCCTCATGCTCTCATCCAACTCCAGGTACGCAACCGACAGGATCCTGAACATCATGGGGGTCATGGTGCGATGGGCACCCCTCTCACGTTGGGAGGCCATCCAGCTGGGCCTCCGCTGTCTTCTTGCTCCAGTAGCGAATGTCCTCCCATCTTTTCCGGCAGTGGGTGCTCCGTCTGTGGTGGACCCCCAGGATCCGGACTTCCTTGGCGATGGCACGCCAGAGGTCCTTCTTCTGGTGGGCGCTGACCTACAGGAACTGTACAGGGGAAAAAGAGTAGTAATTACCAACTGCACCGTCACAGTCATTGGCCCGCATCCCTACACTTGCCATGACGCACATGCACTCACTGTCGTTTCATGCACGCCTCATTCTCACCCCCCTATCTTTCATCCACCCCACTCCACACAGGCATTGCCCATTCAGCATGCTCACAGTGTACTTACCTGTTTGTCTGGAGGACCGTAGAGTAGCGTGTACTGCGGGAGGACCCCATCCACAAGTTTCTCCAACTCCTCCATGCTGAAGGCAGGGGCCCTTTCCCCAGACACACGAGACATTGTCTCTTCCAGACAGAGGTCACAGCAGCACTTGCAGTGTAGGTCCTCTCCTGTCGAAGATCAGGTATCGAGTGATTGAATAGAGAGAAAATGGCAGTCACGTCCGCAGCGGTGCGTACCGTCTCCGCCGGCGTACATCGTCATTGGCTCCTGGGACCCATATGGTCCAATGTTAAGCAATGCAGAATTGCACCACGGTCTTCGACTGCCTACTGCGACGGTGTACAACGCCAGCGCAGTTATATCATATCCCCTTGTCCCACCTTAGAGGTCAGGCAGCCACCATTTCAGGGACCCACATGGCTTTATTTTTGACTGCGTCACACATACCTAGGCCTTGCTGCAACACTATTACAGGAAAAATTTGATTTATTAATATTTTCAGAGTAAGCCATGTTTACGTACCTCATAGTTGGTTGACTCTCTGCTCGCTGTTCTCCTCCATAGGCACTGTCCGCTGGGGCATGTGAGGAGATGGCGGCATCCTCCGGTGCACAGATCGCTGGTGGACCTGTCGACAATGGAGGAAAGACATGTGTTCATCACCCACAGGCTTGATCGTGCCACAATCCAGGAACTGTGTGCCCAGTTGGAGCCAGACCAGATGTCAGCTATCCACCATCCGGCAGGAATCCCCCATCAAGTGAAGGTGCTGTCAATACTCGATTTCCTTGCAAGTGGGTCTTTTCAAACAACAGTGGCCATAGCATTAGGGATGTCCCAGCCTATGTTTTCCAACGTGTTGTCCAGAGTGTTGTCTGCCCTACTGAAACACATGCGGAGCTACATTGTTTTCCCTCAGGTGGAGGATTTGCCTACAGTGAAAGGTGATTTCTATGCCCTGGGACATATCCCCAACATCATAGGTGCCACTGATGGGACACATGTGGCCTTGGTCCCCCCACGCAGGAGTGAACAGGCGTACAGAAACCGGAAGAGTTACCATTCCATGAATGTGCAGATGGTGTGTTTGGCAGACCAGTACATCTCCCATGTTAATGCAAAAGTTCCTGGCTCAGTGCATGACGCTTACATCCTGCGGAATAGCAGCATCCCTTATGTGATGGGGCAACTCCAGAGGCACCGGGTGTGGTTATTAGGTGAGCACATAGACCCAAATCAGTGGGAATAGTTGTCTGGGTCTGTGGATGTCCCTATGAGTTAGTGTGTGTCTAACAGTTGTCCCTCGCCATTTGCAGGTGACTGGTTACCCCAACCTATCATGGATAGTGACCCCAGTGAGGAATCCCAGGACCAGGACAGAGGAACGCTACAATGAGGCCCATGGGCGAACTAGGAGGCTTATAGGGCAGGCCTTCGGCCTCCTGAAGGCCAGGTTCCGGTGCCTCCATATGACAGGTGGTTCCCTATTCTACTCACCAAAGAAGGTATGCCAGATCATCGTGGCCTGCTGTATGCTTCACAACTTGGCTTTGCGACGACAGGTGCCTTTTCTGCAGGAGGATGGTCCAGATGGAGGTGTTGTGGCAGCTGTAGAGCCTGTGGATAAGACGAGGAAGCAGAAGAAGAGGATATTGACAACAGGAACACAGTGATCCTGCAATACTTCCAGTGAGACATAGGTAAGAAGACAAACCTGCCTGCTACATCTAATTTTAATCTACTACCTCTCTACTGTCTGTCATTTTCACCCAGTGTATGGTCACTGAGTTGTCACTTTCCCTTACGATTTCACAGATGTGGGTCACACTGTGTGACATCTGCTTTGTTTCCTCATGGACTAGAGCTGTGTGACATAGGTATGTTGACATTACATTTGAAAGAGCATTTTGGCACTGTAATTGCTAATACACTATTTTGAAATCACAGACAGACTCCTGATTGTTTTATGCTGTAAGGGTGTTTATTTAAGTGCTCAATATTGGAGGGGGTTGTAAAATGATGAAGGGTGATGGTGGAGGAATGTCCATGGCAGAGTCCAGTCTATTAGTCTCACAGGTGCATTGTCCAAAGGGGCATAGGAAGTGGAGCTGGGGCAGTTTAAGTATGGACAGGGTGACATGGTGGGACATATGGATGACAATCAGGGTGGTCTCATTTCTTGGCAGGGGTCTTGGCATCGTTCTCTGTCTTTGTCCTGGATCTCAGGGACCGTTTGCGGGGTGGTTCTCCCTCTCCAGGGGGTGGGGTGCTGGTGTGGGGGTCCTGTGGCGGTGCCTCCTGTCCACTAGCGCCGGCAGAGGTGGTGGGCCGTTCATCGTCCAGGCTAGTGTCAGGAGCCCCTTGTTGTGCCACAGTGTCCCTCCTGGTGTTGACAAGTTATTTCAGCACCCGTACAATGGTGCCCAGGGTGGAATTTATGTATTTGAGTTCCTCCCTGAACCCCAAATACTGTTCCTCCTGCAGCCGCTGGGTCTCCTGAAACTTGGTAAGTACCGTTGCCATTGTCTCCTGGGAATGGTGGTAGGCTCCCATGATGTTGGAGAGGGCCTCGTGGAGACTGGGTTTCCTGGGCCTGTCCTCCCCCTGTCGCACAGCAGCCCTCCCATTTCCCCTGTGTTCCTGGGCCTCTGTCCCCTGAACCGTGTGCCCACTGCCACTGCCCCCAGGTCCCTGTTGTTGTTGGGGTGGTGGGTTAGCCTGGGTTCCCTGTAGTGGTGGACACACTGCTGATTGAAGTGTCGTGGGGTTAGAGGTATGGGCCCACTGGGTGGGTGCTGTGATGGTGTTTCCAGAGGGGCGAAGCCCTGTAGTGGCTTGTGCCAGTGTGAGGGGAACCGACTGTCCCGAGGTCCCAGGTGGGCCGGGCTGGTCGTCTAGATCCAATTGGACAGAGCTGCTGTCATCACTGTGTGCCTCTTCTGTGGGTGGAGTGGACATGTCTGGGCCCTCCTGTCCGGTGACGTTGGGCAGGGGTCCTGCAAGGGGGTAAAGGCATGATTATTGCATCTGTGTGCGCCCTGATGTGCAATGGGTGGGTGACCGTGTACCCCAGTGCTTGCATTCTTGTGTGGGACCTTGTGTGATGATGGTTTAGGGGGGTGTATGGGTATGTGCAGTGGCCATGCTTTGGTGATGGGTGTCCATGCCTTGGTGTTGCATGCAGGGCTTGGGTTTGAGATGGGTGGTTTGTGATATTGGACATGTGTGAGGAGTAGGAGTGATGGGGTGAGGGCGAGGGTGGGGGTATGTGATGGCATGCAGGTAGGGTGGGGGATATAGTAGTAAAGATTTTACTTACCAGAGTCCATTCCTCCAGCTACTCCTGAGAGGCCCTCAGGATGCAGTATAGCCAAGACCTGCTCCTCCCATGTTGTTAGTTGGGGGGGAGGAGGTGGGGGTCCGCCGCCAGTCCTCTGTACCGCGATGTGGTGTCTTGAGACCACGGAACGCACCTTCCCCCAGAGGTTGTTCCACCTCTTCCTGATGTCATCCCTAGTTCTTGTGTGCTGTCCCATTGCATTGACCCTGTCTACGATTCTTCGCCATCGCTCCATCTTCCTAGCTATGGAGGTGTGCTGCACCTGTGATCCGAATAGCTGTGGCTCTACCCGGATGATTTCCTTCCCCATGACCCTGAGCTCCTCCTCAGAGAACCTGGGGTGTCTTTGCGGTGCCATGGGGTGGTGTGCGTGATGTGTGATGTGTGAGGTGGTGTGTGTTGTGATGTGTGGGGTGATATTTAGTGGTGTGTTGTGTGAGGTGTGTGGATGTTATATGGGTGATGGTGTTGAGTGCCTGTGGATGCTCATTTGTAGATGGTGGTGTCTCTCTCTGGCCTTCTGTCACAATTGTTGTCGTAGGGGTTTGTGGGTGATGTGGGTGTGTGTTTTATATTGTATTGGGTGTGAGGGAGTGGTGTGTGTATGTGTATCAGGTGTGTGTATTTGGAATTGTCCAATGTGGTTGTGTTTTGTAAATGTGTGTGTATTTTGAGCGCGGCGGCGTGTACTGCCAATGGAATACCGCGGTTGAAAGACTGCCGCGTGGATTCGTGGGTCGTGATAGTGTGGGCGCATTCCTGTTGGTGTGACGGTGGAGGATTTCTTATCGCCAGTTTATCAATGACCTTTGGTGTGGCAGACTTGTGTGGGTGTCTAGATTTTGTCGGATTCCGGCCTTTGGGTCATAATTGCCGTGGCGGAATTCCGCAGCCGCGGTGGTGTGTTGGCGGTCTTCTGCACGGCGGTAAGCGGCTTTTACCGCCAATGTTGTAATGACCCCCACTGTATTTATATGCACCAGGAGTCTCACAGATGACCCCTGCAAACCAACTATAGAATAAGCCATATATACAAAACTTACCTTTTATCACTATTTGATCTAAGTTTATTGTCATTAAATCTCCACTAATCGGGGGTCATTGCCCTATTTGATATACTTTTTTCGACATGGTACATATTGCCATACCTTAGGCAAAGCTTCTTCAATATATGCTACCTTTTCAAGGCCTAATTATACTATAGCCCGTGTCCCCACATGGAAGCAGTCTCTCAAGGAAGCCTGGCAGTTACTTCCATACATCGCCAGCTTTTTCTGCACAGGCATCTGGGTAACTACCCAAAACCAAGACGGGTCCTATTACATGATCCCTGTGTGTTCCTAAAATGAGCTGCCATCTTTTATTCACTAGGCAGTCTAGTTGTTGTGCACATGAGTTAACAAGGACCCAGCCGTTAGAACGCACTGTGTGCTTAGTGTTTAAATACACCACACCCTGACCGCACAACAACATTTGGACCCTGGGTAGGAACTAATTGGTTCAGAAGAGGGAGCAGAGCTTGGTAGTAGTGAGTATGGGGCACTCTTTCCAAACAGCAGCGAAGGTTACTCCACCGTGGGACCACCACCATTTGGCAATAGCTAATGGTTCTCGTTTGCAGAGTGTGACTATCTGTAATGTATGTGTCTACACTATGTGCTTAGTGTCATTTTGTGTCATATGTTATGTGTTTTGGTCAGTCATCACTGAGTGCGATCACCTTCATGTATCTTTTTATCTCGAGTGCATTTTACGTTTCAATGTGATATTAAGATTGAAAAGGCACAGCATTTATATGCAGACAGCAATGCACTGAGTTGGGCAGGCTAACTTTCCTCCTTGTATATTTCAAGTAAATTATCTGAATCAAGCATGCAAATAGGTGTAATATTACCTTTATTGTATACACATTAGGTGTGTGTTGGCAGTATAGGTTATTTGTAAGGGGTGGCACTAGGGAGGTGCTACGGGTCCTGATAAAAAGTATAGGGGTAGGCTTGAAACATGTAGGCTGCAATTTGAAAGGCAGGTTCATAGTCTAACCCTATCCTTTCTATTTACCCCACTTTTAATCATACCGCTACAGGAATAAGTATTAAAGCAAAGGATCTCCAAAGCAGCAGGTATTTTTAATCTTCTTTTTGGAAACCCCCACACTCCTATTCACATAGTTATAATTAACAAGTGGTCCCACGTAGTCAGTTGGTTGTAGCATGCCCCATTCTGTAACAGAACAGGAAGGACTCGATGATGAGCATGCCACCAAGGGGTAACCCTGGTGTGTGAGGGTTTTTTTCTCCCTTCTCTGGAGAGTTAGTTTTTTACACAGATCTGAGCCCAGCTCCTGTTAGGTTCATGTACATAACTTTATGGACGGACAAGACTTGACCTTTGCCGTTCCTCTCAACTCCCCTTTAGAAGTATATATGTATATATGGACTGGACTTCAGACCTTGCCACTTCAGTAGACTTCCGGAACTTTGGATATTCTGCCAGGAAGACGGACTGCTGTGCTGGTAAAGGACTGCCACGCTATTGGACTGCTGCTCTGGAATAACTGCTTTCTTGCTGTGCTGACCTGCTGTCTGCTGCTCTCCTTACCTGGGTGAGAAGGATTGGACCCGCATCACTTGAACCCAAAGTAACTCCAAGGGCTAGTCTGCTGGCCTCCTGATTTGAAGGGACATAAAAGACCTCCAACAACTCACCTACGTCTGCACTTGGACTCTGACACCTGTGAGTCTGTCCTGCCAAGTGGTGCCATCCCAGTCCTGGACCCTTAGAGGTGGCCCTAAAGGAGTAGAACCTTCAAAATCCACTTCAACTGCAGCTCGGAATCAACGAATTGCTGCTGCGAGGATCAGTACTGACACATCACTGCTGCTGCACATCCGTTGCGTGGATTGGAATCAATAAATCTCTGTCGCCGAAAGGGATCCATCATAGTACATCGCCTTGCCTGGACTCCACATCTTGCTCAATGTCAACCTATCATGTGCCAAGGTATTGTTGACTGAACGTCTGACTTTGGCTGGGTCCAGCGCAACAAGATATTCCTGTTTGTCGCTTTTCGCTTTTAAGTGTTATTTTTCAATTTAATCTTTAAAAAATCAGAACTCCGGTTCTACTTATTGGACCTTTTTCATTTTGGTTTTGTTTTATTTATTAAACTCTATTTTTTTACCTGGTGTGGAATATCTTTGTGTGGTGTTTTCACTGTTGTACAGTTTGAAGTGTTGCATAAAGAGATTTCTTTGCTTCATTTTTTCGGCACTTTTAAAGCCTGCTCAGAGCAGGCCATAAAAGGGGGCGCACCATTGTTTACAATGGGCCCCTATGTACTGTTCAGGGTTAGCACCTAAATTCTGGCGCTAACCCTGAACAGTACATCAATAGCATAAAATGTTTTGATCGTACTGCCCTCTACCCTGTGCCATGGTGCGCCATATCTTAGATACGGTGCACACATGGTGGCAGTAGGGAGGCCCTAAGGGGCGCAAGGAAAGTGGCGCTGCACTGCGTGCAGCGCCACTTTCCTTAAATCTGCCCGTATATTTGTTTGAAGAGGAACCGTGAAAGCAGTTCTTGCCAATGTATAGAGATGTCTGTGAGTCTAGTGGACATCTATCAGTTTGATGGTGAGAGAGCATAGTTTAAATATTACCTATTAGATGTGAAATGCTTAACTTAACAATGCTGCATACAAAACGATCGCAAAATATTATTCGCTTGAATGTATTTTTAATGCAATTATAAGTGAAGTTGCTGTTGTACACATATACTAATGTCGATTATAAGAAATAATTGCTTGCATTATGATTAATTGACTATGTTAACACCTACGAGGATTACGTTTATTAGAATCCATAAGTCTTAAGTTAGCGTGAGTTGAAAACTTAGTCGTGTAGCTCTCATATTAAAGCATATTTTTCTGTTTCTTCAGTGTGCTGACTCGCAAAAGGCCATGACCCAAAATGTGTTCTTTTCTCCGTTTTATGTAACAATGCTAGTTATATTCACGTTCGCATGCTAGCTGCTTTAGTATAAGTTTTGTACGTTTTGCAACAAATATGGAAACTTTCAAGGACATTCGACCATGGAAAAGGGAACTTTTGACCTGAAGAACGTGCCAGAAAATGAAGTAACCCCGGATGTGCCACCTACGAAGACGTCAATTATGAAGACCAATCAAAGTGTTCTAAATTATCAAGGAATGACAAGTGCATTACTTAATGTATAATTTGATAGGTTGAAGATAGTGGGGTGTTGCAACTATCCAATAGAATTTTGGGGGTATGTATTGTGAAAAAGGGATAAAAACCCATGACACAGGAGACTCGGGGGCATTAGGTAGGGAATGATATCGATTGCATCCAGAAACTCTGTCACTCTGTTTGGTGATTTGAGACTTAGAACCATCCTCATCCATAGACTGCCCAATTACACTTGTCCTCCTTATGAGGGAAGTGTCCCCTGTCCCTTAGACGAAATAGATTGACGGCGATCTAACTGATGTCCTGAAGACGAAGACTGATCCTGTATGCTGGCTCAATCTGAGGAGGGTAATTATGACAATTGCTACTGTGATTTGTCTACATGCTTTTCCTTTCTAGGTACCAACTGCTGTATTTTTGGATAGACCTTAGTTAGATGTTTCTAAATTGGTGTTCTAAATTGTTTTGCATGAAGTCCAACATGCTAATGCCAATTAGTGGTTAGAGTAGGGGTTCACCCTGACTGACGCAACGACCGTGACTGACATTGTGCTATGCTGAATGGAGACGTATATGATGTTCTATGTACTCTGATCTGTGTCTATCATATATTGGTGTTTTAGGTTCATCATCTTCGCATTGTCAAAATCTTATCACAGTTGCCATATTGTGACTATGCTCTTTTGTTTCATGGTTTTGAGATTAATACTCTTACTATTAGATTGTAATCAATAGGGAATAAAATTCACAAAACTTCTATAAAGGTGTGGTTATTCGTGACTGAAAGGTCATGGTTGCGCCGACAGTTTAACGAATGTCTAAAGTGAAGTATATTGTGGTGTTATACGTTGATAATATTATTGATATATTGCTTGACATATTGATCAATTATCTCGTTCTACGGTGTCTCACCACTGGGTCAAAAGATTCATCGGCCTAAAACGAGTCCTAATGTGTATAAATTAACATAGAGGGACGCGTCAACAGTTCTGGTAGCAGAGCGACGGTTTGGCCCCTGGGGGCCCTAGGACGGAGATTCATTGTTTAATTTGTTTTTCTGTGATAATGCAATTCGGAGGTATGATGGGTTTCTAAGTCCGCCATGGCTTTCCCGGGATCTCGGAACCTACCTAAATGAGTTGAGAATGTTCTCGGAGCCAAAGTGTGCGTGGCTAGGGTCTTTGCGCTTGCCTAAGCTTATGCATCTTGCAGGTGATTGTAAAAATGTGTGTGAATTTAGGCCAAATTAAGTGTTGTTTTAGCAGGAGTGGGCATATTCCGCAGTATGAGCGAAGGGAAGTCGGAGTACTTCATGTGAATGTAGCGCTTGTGGCTCAAAAAAATTATCCACGTGGTTGGTTGTTGTGTACGGACCTATTGAGGTCTAAGAGTCCGGAGTATGATGATAAATGTGGTTTATGTTGTAATCTGTGCGGTTTAATAGGTCAATCGGGCGTGGTTGACAAGCCGAGTTTGAGTTATAATGTGTGTATGAAACCTTTGATGGAGATTTGACAAATTCTAAAGTGCCCTAGAAGGAGTCATTGACAAGTCAACAGTAGAATTTGCGGGTCGAATTCTACTTGCGTATGCGGGAACTGATAAGGAGAGATTAGCGGCTGAGGCTTCAAGTGAAATCTCTGTAAAGTTCTGAAGCGAATGTGTTACCCTTCCAGTAGTAAACCGACAGATTTGTGTTGTCATTTTAAGGTGCTCGCAATAATTTGCATTAGTTTGTGTGAGTTGTAGGGGTTCAGTGAGAAGCGGACAAGCCGCAAGACTTTGTCAGCTGCAGAGTGTGTGAGTGTGATGTCAGTGGTGCCGCGTTGAGATAGGTCATATGTCGAGAGGGGTCAGGCACGGATTGGCTGCCCTCCGTGAGAGGCAATAGGTTGAGAAAGGGCGGGTGAAGAGTATCTTGGGAACTAAGCCATTTCTAATTGAATACGAAATAAGGGAATCGCAAAAAATGAATTTTGTCAAAGCATTTAAGAGCGCTCTAAAGGGAGATGTATATATTGTCGCAACCGATGGGGAACCTACACCACCTGAGGGTACTCCAGCTTATACGGTTATGGAAGAGAAGGGTGTTGCACCTTGTTTATGGATGAAACAGTGGCGCAAATTAACAGAGAAAGAGGGTTGTCTAGCGTTCCCAGAACATGGGACATTTAATCCAAAGGTACTAGAAAATCTAAGGTGGATGTTAAGTACGCAGAAACCACCTCCGAGACCGGCACAATATGAGGCTTTGGCGATCTGGGACTTGATGGCTCTTAAAGATAGACAAGAAAGGTTTCATAGAAGACTGAGAAGGGCAGAGAAATCCTATGCAGAGGCTAGATGGGACAATGAGAGCAAAATGTGGAGACGGGGAATTGTAGACGGGTTGAAGTTGTTCCCAGCAATAACACAGGGAGAAGAGACGCAGGGAAAGAAAGCCTCCTGTAAAACCGACAAAGATTCAGGCAAAACTAAAGAAAATAAAAGATCTTGGGAAGAGGAAGATGATTCAGATGATGAGGAATTTATGGATAGATTGCTACCTGATCGTCCGCCACCATATGCGGTGAGCGATAGTGCTCCAAGTACTAGTCTGGATCCTGGGAACCAGACGCAGGAAAAGGGAGTTACTGATACAGTACAGACTAGCGATACAGCTTTGATACAGAATGGTTTCAGTGTACCCACTGCACCAGACTTGCCGATACAGTTGCAGCCTCCACTGCAGATAAAGAGAATCTACCCTGATGTTCCAGTGCTTGAGACTACTACAAACTTGATAGTGCCGCCAGACCCAATATACACAAAGCCAAAACTAATACAGATTGAATCGACTCCAAAATTGATGTCTCAACCACCCCCACAGCTGATACCAGGGTATAACCCTGTGGCAGGACCGCCATTAGTACCTGCTCCGGGTACATTGGAACAGACCTACAGTGTTGAGGCTCCAAGGAGTCTGGGTCCAGGTCAGACACCTGCCGCTATATCGTTACCCATTACTGTTGGTCCCCCAGTGTCATTGTATGCACAAGGTAAAACAGGGGTGTGTGATCAGGGAGTGATGACACAGGAAGCGATAAGAGGAGGGTCTATGGGAACTCCACAGATAATGGCCCACAGAGAACAAGTAAATGAGCCACTAAGACCCTTGATGGACCTTAGTCCGGTAGGGGCACCTCTCGAATCGATGCGTCAAGCAGGATTGGGAATTTTAACTCCCCAAACCATGAGTACAAATACCTCACACTCTCCAATGATACATGCAGGGAATATTTCACTGCAGGGTTTTACAGTACAGCAGTTAAATGAATGGTTAGAGAAAACTTATACTTCACAAAAGACTGCAGTGGCTACAGTTGAACCTGAGAAAGAAAAACAAGATGAATACCTGAATCTTGTACGACTAGGGGCGGAAGCTGCCGAGTTAGTGGAAGGGACAATGGGAGTAAATAGATTGGAATCATACACTGAGGCAGAACTAAGATACTTGTGTCCCAAGATTACCAAAGAAGTAGGCAAAGTACATCAGAGATTAGCGAACTTAGCAGACAAATACAATATTGATATTGGGAACACTAAGCATCTGAAAAGGAGTTACAGACTAGATTTTGACTCAAAAGATTTTGAACATATGAGATCCGCAGGCATGAAGGCACATCTGAGGGAATTATTGTAGAGCGCGCAGATTTGGGGTGCATTAGAGAAATGGGAAGGCCGATGGGCAAAGAAAAGGGAAAAGGGAAAGGGTGATAGCCCAGGATCTAATCAAGCTAAGACCTCGCCTGATTTGGAATCGGTAAAAATATTGCCTATGAGAGAAACAGCTGGCGGTGTTTTAGTACATGTGCCGTGGACTAGAGGAGACATTTTATCTTTTACGAATGATTATCCTAGTTTAAGAGAGAAGCCGATCGAGTGGTATCAACAAACAGACTGGTTTGTGAAGCTTGCAAAGTGTTTATGGGAAGACTTGAATACTGTGTTTGAGATCATTGTTCCGCCTGATTTATGGCTCAAGTAAAAGAGAGGAGTAGATTGGCCGACAAAGGAGCCGGCAAGAGATAAGGTGACTGGAGCACTTTCAGAAGAGGTGATGAAATATTATCATAAAGTAATTGAGTTCTTGAAACAAAAGGTGTCACCGAAGGTGACCGATTGGCAGAAAATCGACCGGACCTCTCAAGAGGTTAAGGAGTCAATACATGCTTATTACGAGAGATTGTTAAAAGCGTTTAAACATTACAGTGGTACCGAGACCATCGAGCCGAAGGATATGAATCACCTTGTGTTTAGATTCATCGAAGGATTGAGACCAGAGGTTAGCCAAATGATTAAGAATCATTTGATTTGTTGGCAAGCTAAACCGATTGATGAGGTATTGCAGTATGCAAAGTACTGTAGTGATGAGATCGAGTTGAAGCAGAAAAAGTTAAAGGAAAAGGTGATGGTGATGCAGATAAGGGCTGCACAGGCTGGAATACAGGGAAATGGAGTTCAACAGATGATACAGCTCCAACCGCAAATTAATGGTGTGTTTCAGACTCAACCAAGAGGCCGAGGTCGAAGGTTTGTGAACCGTGGTTCGGACATGAATAATGTTGTTGTCCAAAATGATGTTCAAGAGGTGAAAAAGATGTCGCCATGTCACGCGTGCGGGGGTGTGGGGCACTGGAAACGGGAATGACCGAATATGGTACAGGATGGTGCAGTTCAGCAGAGCACTAATGTTGGTACATTACAGAATTCACAAGGTCCGAAGTTGAGACATCAAAGCCCGAATTTTCAGAATAATTTGGTACAAATGCAAGGGGTACAGCCCATGCAAAAGATGCAAATGCAGCGTTTCCAATCAATACCAATGCAACCAGTGCAACAGCAGATTCCTATGGTGCCTAGACAGCAAATGCAATTACCAATGGCTCCGATGGGACAGCAACAGGTGATGCTTCCTTAGCAGGTCACAGGTCAGGTAACAAATCAAAACAATACTGTGCAACAATTCCCATTACGAGGTGAAAATGGCATAAATGAGGATTGGTCAGATGATAGCTCAGACAGTGAGGAGTGCAGGCTTGCAGCATCCTTAGAGGTGGATCAGAGAGGCCCATATGTAGAAGGGAAGGTGATGGGCTATAAGGTTTCATTCCTGGTTGACACAGGAGCTACGCGCTCCACAGTTAGAAGTGCAGAAGTTCCAAGATTACCTCTCTCAGGGCGTACTATACGAGTGGTTGGAGTAGCAAATCAGTACCTGACTAACCCGATTAAGTTGAAATTGGCAACTTCCAAGGGCTACATAGATTTGTAGTATGCGATTCAAGTCCAGTATCCCTACTGGGAAGGGACTTACTCTGTAAGACAAAATGTTCGATTACCTGTTCCAACGATGGAATTGAAGTACAGACAAATAGCGACGATGAGGGAGATGAAAGACAATTTATAGAGGAAGAAGCAGGGACAAATGAAGACTACCCTTTGATTACTTTATTCCCAATGCATACTTTGATTGACCTGCCTGTCGAATTGCAAGGAACAGTGACAGAGAAAGTGTGGGATTTGACCGGGAAAGAAGTAGGATTGATAAAAGGAGTAGAACCAGTCCAAGTTCAGATAAAGCCGAATGCAGTGTTCCCATAAGTGTCACAATATCACATGACCCAAGACGTCCTCATTGAGGTGTCACAAATAATTGCAGATTTTCTCAGACAGGGAGTCCTGAAAGAAGTCTTGAGCAGTCCATGTAACTCCCCCATAATGGGTTTAAAGAAGCCTTGTGGGAAAGTTCGAATTGTGCAAGATTTGCGAAAAATAAATGAAATTGTGATAAAATGCTGCCCTGTGGTACCTAACCCAGCAGTAATAATGTTCCAAGTTCCCTGTGATGCTGAATGGTTTCCCGTAGTAGACCTATCACAAGCTTTCTTTTCAATACCTCTACATGAGGACAATCAATTTTTGTTCAGTTTCAAATTCCTGGATAAGGTGTACAGTTGGTGCAGAATTCCTCAAGGGTTTTCTGAGTCACCATCCATCTTTAATCAGATATTGAAAAAGGATTTGGAACATCTTGTGCTGCCTTTAAAATTCAACTCTTGTGCAGTACATCGATGATTTGCTAATTGCATCCAAAACCAGAGACAGTTGTAAATACAATACCATTGCTTTACTAAATCATCTGGTAAAGAATGGACACAAGGTGTCACCCAGGAAGTTACAGTATTGTCAGAAGGAAGTGAAATATTTGGGACATTTGATTGAGAAAGGATCCAGAAGAATATCAAAAGAAAGGATAACAGCAGTTTTGCAAATGAATCCCCCGACAACAAAAAGAGATGTCAGGATGTTTTTGGGAATGGTGGGTTACTGTCGCCAGTGGATACCCAACTTCTCAATCATCTCAAAGCCTTTAATAAAATTGACAGGAAAGGAAGTAAAGGATGAGCCATATACTATAACTTTGTCAAAAGAGGAGCTTGAATCATTTGTAGAATTAAAAGAATGCATGTGCAGGGCACCAGCATTGGGAATGCCAAACTATGAGAAACCTTTTCTGTTGTTTTGTCATTAACGTGATGCTTGTTCTTTGTCTGTCTTAACACAGGTCCACGGAGATGCAAATCACACTGTAGCATATTTTTCAGCTACCTTGGACCCTGTCGCAGCAGCCTTACCGGGTTGTTTGCATGCAGTTGCAGCAGTTGGTCAGAGCCTTTTACAATGTGAAGGCATAGTCATGGGATACCCTCTGACAGTAATGGCTCCACATTCAGTTGAAATTCTGTTGACACGAACTAAGACTCAACACATGACAAATGCACGTCTCACTAGGTATGAGACGATCATACTGGGGTCACCAAATGTCACACTTAAGAGATGCACTGTTCTGAACCCGGCAACTTTACTTCCTAATGAAAGTACTGAAATCAAGGATGGGGAAGAATTTGAACATGATTGTCGTGAAGTGACTGAACTGTGTACCAAACCTCGCCCAGACATACAGGATACCCAGTTAAAAGAAAATGATTGTATTATGTTTGTTGATGGGTCCTGTCTAAGAGATTCTGCAGGAACATTGAGAGACGGTTATGCGGTATGTACCATAACTGGCATTGTCAAAGCCTCCTGGCTCGAGAAAGTGTTTTCTGCACAAGTGGCAGAATTAATCGCCCTTACTAAGGCATGCCACGCAGCCGTAAATTTGAAAGTCACTATCTATACTGACAGCAGATATGGATTTGGAATTGTGCATGATTTTGGCCAACTCTGGTCACAGAGGGGTTTTATGACTTCCTCTGGTTCCCCTGTGAAAAACGGTGAACAAATAAGAGATTTGTTACACGCGATTCAGTTACCTCTCGAAATTGCCGCGGTGAAGTGCAGTGCTCACACCAGATCACAAGATTTTGTGTCTATGGGAAACGACTATGCAGATCAAGTCGCATGATTTTGCGCACTAAACTGTATATCGTTTAAGGAGCAATGGGAATTGTTACCACAAACTGAAAACGACACATGTTTAAATCTAGCATTACGACGGGTTGATACCTTAGACGAACTGAAAACATTACAAGGTCGTGCTAGCAAGGAAGAAAAACGTTCCTGGCAAAGAATGCAATGTGTACAAAGAGCTGATGATCTATGGGTTTCAGAGGAGGGAAAGTTGGTCTTGCCAAATAGCCTTTTGTCACAATTTGCCCGGCTCTATCATGGGCAGGCACATCTGGGAAGAAATGCCATGATCAGATCCTTTAAGATTGATTGGTTCAATCCAAAATTCAGACATGCCGCAGAAATCACTTGCCACAGGAGCGTCATCTGTCAACAGATGAATGCTGGAAAAGGAACTGTGGTAAGTTTGAGCCACATTGGGAGAGCTGGAGGTCCATTCAACAAAATGCAAATGGGTTTTATTGAAATGCCTGTTTGTGGAGGATTGAAGTATGTGTTGGTGATTGTGTGCGTTTTCAGTCATTGGATTGAGGCATATCCCACACGTAGGAATGACAGTCTTACAGTTGCAAAACTACTACTTAGGGAACTGATACCAAGATTCGGGTTTCCAGTTTCTATAGAATCAGATAGGGGGAGACACTTCGATAATGAGGTGATTAAACTTTTGTGTGCTGCACTCAACATTGAACAAAAGCTGCATTGTAGCTATCGCCCTGAAGCATCAGGATTAGTAGAGCAGATGAATGGTACTTTGAAATCAAGGATGGCAAAAATGTGCGCAGCAACTAATATGAAGTGGCCAGATGCCTTACCTCTAGTGCTGATGTCAATGAGAAACACACCAGACAAGAAAACAGGACTGTCCCCCCATGAAATCCTCATGGGCAGAGCTATGAGATTACCAGCACTACCTGCAAATGCACTAGTGAATATTACAGATGATATGGTGTTGGATTACTGCAAAGCTTTGGCTGACGTGATTCGCTCTTTTTCTCACCAGGTAGAAGCTAACACGTTGCCACCGATTGGCGATCCAGGCCACTCTCTACAAGCCGGCGATTGGGTGGTTGTCAAGAAGCACGTGAGAAAATTGTGTCTAGAACCACGTTGGAAAGGGCCATATCAAGTAATATTGACGACTACTACTGCTGTGAAGTGTGCCGGAGTTCCCAACTGGATACATGCCAGTCATACAAAAAAGGTAACGTGTCCTGTTGAAGAGGAACTTGAAGTTTCCGGCACAGCGAATTCAGGAAGAAAAGTCTCAGGGTCAGAGAACAGTCGAGAAGGAACTGAGACTACCGGAGAGCCCACTGAGAACAGCCTTGTCCCTCAAACTATCAATGAGTTTGAGAGAGGTGACAGAGTGCCTATCTCAGTAGAGGCAGCAGGAGAACTAAGCCAAGGAGAGGTTCTCCCAGAAGTAGACGAATACGGGTTAGAATCTGAACCCAACATAGAACCAGAAGAAGAAAGAGAAGGAGAAACTGTAAATACAAATCAAAGCCTGTCAGAGCTTCCCGAACCAGTTGCAGGTCCGTCAAGAGAAAACACCATATCACAAGAGGAGGGTGCTGTCCAACGTTCTGAAGGAAAACATCGAACCAAGACACATAAAGGTGACAATTGGCCAGACAAGCCACACCCTAAGATAAGAGAGATATCAAATTACACAATAATAGAAGAGAGTGATACTTCACAAGCAGATGATCTGAGTGAGGGAGAACAACAAAGTGAACGAAGATTAAAAAGAAAAAGAATTGCAAACAGAAGATATACAGGTCCTGAATGGGCATATGCTACAACCTCTGAATGGCAACAGGAATTCCTAGCATTCTGTTTTGATCGAGAAGTACCAGGCCAATACTACGGCACCTGAATGAGTTTGAGAAAATCTTTTTGGCTAAATTGAAAACTGGAAAGAAAGAGAGACTTTAGAAGCTACTGGAAGTGACACTAGAAAACCGAATCTGACTTTCAAAGAAACCTGATTACGACTAGCTGCTAACCTGAATTGAAGAAAAGGGTCCTGGAGTGAGTGAAGACGCTGTAATATATGCAGAAAAAAAGCAAGAGTTTATCCTCAAGTTGATTGTTGATCTGCTATTCTGATTCTATACAAACATGGCTTACAATAGAAATAGTAGCAAAGGGAGTAAGGTGTGTGGTTGGTTAGGTCTTATGATAGGTGTTGTGTGTGCAGTGATGATAGTGGGAGTGATTGTGGGAATGCCATGGAGGGAGAAAGAAACTATTAACGCAACTTCAAAACCTGAAACTACTACTGCACTAACACCGTGGGAGAAATTTGAGCAGGATGCAAGACATATGCATGAAGGGACTAATGCAAAGAGAACTATCTACTAATGTCTTCTATCGCTTACTAAATGAGTATGTGGAAACAATGGATGCGAAAGATTGTTATGTATGTATTAAGGCCCGTATTTATACTTTTTTTAGCGCTGCATTTGCAAAACGGCGCAAACCTACAAAATACAATGGCATTTTGCAAGTTTGCGCCATTTTTGAGTAAAAAAACAACGCAAATGCGGCGCAAAAAAAGTATAAATACGGGCCTAAAATTCCTTCGTCTGTGCAGGAGGGAGTTACCTATCATAGTCTCCCTCTTTCTTATGGAATTAGTTGCAGCTTACTACTAACAAGATTTTATAATCAAGAGCATGTGCAATACTTTTATTCAAACTTGGATGTTGTGTTTTCCTTTGTGCCTGTGATTGAATTCTTAAATAAATTAGCTAAAGAGCATGATATAAAAATAGTTAGAGGATTCTTTGAGCCAACACTTACATTTGGGACTGCTTATGCACATCGCAATAATTTGACTTGCTTACTGTCGCCTGTAGAGAAGAGCTTTTTAGATCACACAGATGATAGACGTAAAGTACTGAAAGAAAGGTTAGAAAAAGGATTAGAGAAACGTACCTATGCAAATGATTATGCCTATACTGCAATCAAGACGCAAGGGAAATAAGCTATAGATGCATTACACGTAGGTAGGCTTTGTGTATATAGGCCGAAATCTGATCAAGACAATTTGTTTGTGGGCACGAGTGAGTGTAGGCATGTGTTTTTGTTTCAGAGTAAAAGGACCTTTATGTTGAATGGACAAGATCCAGCGATTCCTGGAATCTATTACATCTGTGGGCTAAATGCTTATTACCGTCTCCCTAAGGGATGGTATGGGACATGTTATTTGGGGATAGTATTCCCAAAGATATACCAGATTGATGACTTAAAACAAATACCTAAAACGTCTGAATTACAACATCCTAGACAAAAACGAGAATCAGTGGCGGCTGTCATTGGTGATATATTTGGAGCCATAATCCCATCAGTAGGGGTTATCTTGAATTCCATGAAAATTCAAAGGTTTTCTACTATAGTGGATAACATGTTGATAAATTTACAGGAGCTATACTCCTGATGGATACTGAACTTGCTGCAGAAAGAGCTATGACTCTTCAAAATCGGCTTTCTTTAGACATTCTTTTAGCAAAGAGTGGAGGAGTCTGCAAAATGCTTAATGAGCGTCATTGTTGCTCATTTATACCTGATAACAGTAAGAAAATTAGAAGCATGCTTACTAACCTTACTAGAGATGGTACAGATTTGAAATATCTGAAAGAACTTGATGTTTGGGAGAAATTTGGAAAGGGAATTGCCCGACTCGGAAGCTGGTTTACCAACATTTGGAATGGGGTACTTGCAAAAATTCTCATGGGTTTACTAATCGTTTTGGTTTGTCTATTAGGACCATGGGGGGCATGTAAAATTAATGATAAAGTAAAAAGAAATTGGACCAAAAGAGCCAGAAGAAATGAAGAAAGTGAAAGAGAGAAAATGTTCAATGAGATATGGGAAAGCTCACAGAAAGGGCAAGATGTTGAAATGCGTATTATGCGCAAGGTGAAAAATTTAGATCAAAGAGAAAATTGTGTGATGACGAGCGTCATCAGAAGAGGGACTGAGAGAGCATAGTTTAAATATTACCTATTAGATGTGAAATGCTTAACTTAACAATGCTGCATACAAAACGATCGCAAAATATTATTCGCTTGAATGTATTCTTAATGCAATTATAAGTGAAGTTGCTGTTGTACACATATGCTAATGTCGATTATAAGAAATAATTGCTTGCATTATGATTAATTGACTATGTTAACACCTATGAGGATTAAGTTTATTAGAATCCATAAGTCTTAAGTTAGCGTGAGTTGAAAACTTAGTCGTGTAGCTCTTATATTAAAGCATATTTTTCTGTTTCTTCAGTGTGCTGACTCGCAAAAGGCCATGACCCAACATTTGTTCTTTTCTCCGTTTTATGTAACAATGCTAGTTATATTCCCATCCACATGCTAGCTGCTTTAGTATAAGTTTTGTACGTTTTGCAACAAATATGGAAACTTTCAAGGACATTCGACCATGGAAAAGGGAACTTTTGACCTGAAGAACGTGCCAGAAAATGAAGTAACCCCGGATGTGCTATCCAATAGAATTTTGGGGGAATGTATTGTGAAAAAGGGATAAAAACCCATGACACAGGAGACTCGGGGGCATTAGGTAGGGAATGATATCGATTGCATCCAGAAACTCTGTCACTCTGTTTGGTGATTTGAGACTTAGAACCATCCTCATCCATAGACTGCCCAATTACACTTGTCCTCCTTATGAGGGAAGTGTCCCCTGTCCCTTAGACGAAATAGATTGACGGCGATCTAACTGATGTCCTGAAGACGAAGACTGATCCTGTATGCTGGCTCAATCTGAGGAGGGTAAATATGACAATTGCTACTGTGATTTGTCTATATGCTTTTCCTCTCTAGGTACCAACTGCTGTATTTTTGGATAGACCTTAGTTAGATGTTTCTAAATTGGTGTTCTAAATTGTTTTGCATGAAGTCCAACATGCTAATGCCAATTAGTGGTTAGAGTAGGGGTTCACCCTGACTGACGCGACGACCGTGACTGACATTGTGCTATGCTGAATGGAGACGTATATGATGTTCTATGTACTCTGGTCTGTGTCTATCATATATTGGTGTTTTAGGTTCATAATTTTCGCATTGTCAAAATCTTATCACAGTTGCCATATTGTGACTATGCTCTTTTGCTTCATGGTTTTGAGATTAATACTCTTACTATTAGATTGTAATCAATAGGGAATAAAATTCACAAAACTTCTATAAAGGTGTGGTTATTCATGACTGAAAGGTCATGGTTGCGCCGACAGTTTAACCAATGTCTAAAGTGAAGTATATTGTGGTGTTATACGTTGATAATATTATCGATATATTGCTTGACATATTGATCAATTATCTCCTTCTACGGTGTCTCACCACTGGGTCAAAAGATTCATCGGCCTAAAATGAGTCCCCATGAGGCTCCGCCGCCATGGAGGATTCCCAAGGGCAGTGGAAAACCGCCGGGAGACCGCCGGTTTTCCTTGTCTGACCGCGGCCGAACCGCCGCGGTCAGAATGCCCTGCGGGGCACCGCCGGTCTGTCGGCGGTGCTCCCGCCGACCATGGCCCCGGCGGTCTCTGACCACCGGGGTCAGAATGACCCCCAATGTCCTTCTCCGCCATGTCTACCTTTACACTGGCCACCGAAACTTACATAAGGCCCTGCTTATTCATAAAAAAAACATAGGAAAGTCATCCTTCACAATATCCTACACAATCCAGGAAAGTTGAAGGCCATTGTTACCACCCATGAGTTTGTAATGAACAGCAAGACAACAAATATGCAAGTATCAATCCTTGTGTACAACATTCATTAATATCGACTTGAATATACTGATTCAGAAAATCCACAGGGCTTGATGAAGAGACTCATTCCGCAAAAGAGTACTTTAGTTCAGAATGTTTTCGCCGCGAGATGAGGAGTTAACCACACTGGCATCTCCATATACACTTGGAAATGGCTGCCACGTCCAAAATCCTGTTCACGTAAAAGAGATGTGAAATTTCATCCGCCATGCTAGACTTTCTTTTCTCAATATGGCACCCATCTTGAGTGGGTATAGCGTGCTACTCTGGATACATTCAGACTAACGTATGAGTAATTTCAAACCAGATATCTAAAGAATGTATTGAATGAAGACAGTGTAACTTCATAAAACATAATCACAGGGAGAAACTGGCCTGCATGTTCCATCTTAATAGATTAGTACCTTTAAACATCTCCTTTTACTTGTGACCATGTTGATGTTAATAGAGCTGTTAGCGCATTGTCCTTATTTGTTCTTGTGTTGTTAAATTTATAAGGGGCCGCGTTAGAGGTTCGATAGACCTTTTGACTATGCTTAGAGTGATTCCTTAATTCAATGCAATTTCAAAATCATAATCAATAAACATCATAAAATACTCTTTGGAATCAGTGATCTGTACACACCATGACCCATTTGGTCATGAATAACCACACCTTTATGTAAAAGTTAGAAAGTTCATTCCCCTATGTTAATGATGCTAATGTTAAGTAAATTAGGGCCAGATGTCTGAAACTTTTTTGCACTCGCAAACAAGGCGAATCGCAAAATTCGGCCGTTTGGGAGTGCAAAAAAGTGGTCTGCTATGCATGAAAGGCCTTCGCAGACCAAAAATAAGAAATCGCCAAAATTGTGAGTCGCAATTTGCGATACGGTATTTCCAGTAGGAAATTGCGAGGCGTAAATTGCAACTCGCAAAATCCAAGTCGCAAAGAGATGCATCAAAAAATCGCAAATTGCGATTTTTCGCAGAATGGCATTTTGCACATACAAAATACCACTAACTGAAACCAGGTGGTAACCAGGTGCAACATATATAAAGAGGCCCAGAATGCCTTAGACTCTTTTCCACAATGGCTGCACTCTACGTCATGGCGAGGAGGATGAGGATCTTAGTAGGTTTGAGGAGAGGGAGGAGGAGACAGGAGCACATTTTCAGAGTGCGCATTACACTTTTTAACCTGACAGAGGAGGAAATATATGAGAGGTATAGGTTGAACTCAGCCATGATACTTGATCTGATAGCTGAGCTACAACCCATACTGCAGCGCAGAACACTAAGGACTCACAGCATACCCACCCATGTGCAGGTATTATGCTCCCTCCACCTACTCGCCTCAGGGAGCTATCAAGGGGTCATAGCAGCAGCTGGAGGGGTATCACAGAGTACCCTCTTCAGATTTTTCAATGCATTTATCAACGCCATGCTGAGCAGGATACACCAGTACATCAGATTCCCCCACACCCCACAGGAAATACAGCAGACAAAAATTGAATTTTACCAGATAGCACAGTTCTCCCACGTCCTAGGTGCCATAGATGGGACACATGTGGCAATCTTTCCACCATCCGCCACAGAGCATGTGTACCGCAACAGGAAATACCAACATTCAATGAATATGCAGGTGATATGCAATGCCTCCTACATCATTACTGATCTCGTGGCCAGGTACCCAGGGAGCACACATGATTCGTACATCTTTCGCCACAGCGGGATTCACACACGACTGCTGGCTGGGGAGTTTGGTGAAGGATCCCTACTAGGTATTGTCACTCTATACAATGGCGCATTGATGGCGTGCTGATGTCAGATGGCCCACTTCTTATCATACCCTCTGTCCCTTCCAGGAGACAATGCTTACGCAGTGCGCACCTACATGATGACGCCCTACCTCAATCCTGCAACACCTGCTGAACGGAGATACAATGCAGCACACAGGGCAACCCGCAATGTGGTGGAGCACACATTTGGACTGCTGAAGAGTCGCTTCCGGTGCCTCCACAAAAGTGGAGGGGCACTACAGTACAGTCCAGAGACGACATGTAGAATAGTGGCTACTTGTTCTATCTTACACAATATAGCTACCACCAGGGGCATACCTGTAGAAATATGTGATACTGAATCTGATGAGGATGATGATCCCATACCACCCCTACATCCAGCAGACTGGACCAGTGCAGCAGAGGGAAGGCAAAGGCGTGCCGACATCACACACAACCATTTCAGACGTGAGTATAAATTACACAAATCCTCTGACAACTGTACCTGTAGTGTAATAAATGTATTACCTTAAGTCAGGTAATGTCCGTGCGAGGAATAACAAAAAAAGGTTAAGTGAGAAACTCAAAACTATGAAGGACCTGAGTAATGCACTATTACTTCATAGTGAAAACAGAAGTCCACTGGCAGCTAGAGTCATTTTTTGCACCAACGCACACCACTCGGTGCCCAGTTACATCACTGGCACCTCTAATGTCAGCCTCAGTGGCAGTGCTGTGCCTGGCACTGCGCCCTCTGGTGTCCAATGCTGGTACAGCTACACTGCTGAGGCTGGAACTGTCCTTAGTGTCCCCCAGTGCAAGCTCACTCGGAGAGGCTGACCTTGGTCCCATAATGTGTTCGATCACATTGGGGATCTGCTCCAGTCCATTCACCACGTCCCTGCTGCTGTGTGCTGCCTCCACTTGTGCAGCCACTGCACGACGGCCAATCAGTGCAGTTGAATTTGCCACCGTGTTGGACGAACAACAGAAGCTGCCAAACATGTTTCAAAATCTGCGCTCCTGTCCGCGCAGGCTCACCCTCTCAT
This sequence comes from Pleurodeles waltl, assembly GCF_031143425.1. Lineage (NCBI taxonomy): Eukaryota > Metazoa > Chordata > Amphibia > Caudata > Salamandridae > Pleurodeles > Pleurodeles waltl. The sequence continues at coordinate 55,297,475 of NC_090445.1, read as the reverse complement.
GGCGTGATGCCTGCACCTGTCCCTCACGCAGCTGTACTATGTTGTTATTGAGGGAGTCAAGTTGGCGATGCAGGCCCACCATGTTGCGGTTATGTTTGCGCAAGTTTTTTTCTAATCCGAGGATTCTCTTATTTTGTAGGCGCTGCTGCTGCAACATAGCAGCTTCCAGCCCACCAAAGCGGGAGGGACCCTCACCTGCCTCATGCTGCTGTGCCCCGGAATCTGTCGCCATCCTGCGTGGTGCTGTGGTCTGATGACACCTGACCTCCTGCATCTGGCTGCGCCTGCCTGGTGCTGATGGGGAAATTGGCCCTTCCTGCTGCTCATCTGAGTCGTTGCTGAGCTCTGGCAGTGGCAGTGCCCTGGGCCTGCGTCGGACAGTCGCAATGTTGAGGGACCCACTGGTGTTTGAATCGGAGGCCAGATGGGTGTCAGTCTTGCCTACCCGTGCTGATGCTGTGGCTGCTGGGCCTGGCCCACCTGCAACGACAATATGCAGCATGTCAGTTATGTATGTTACATTTACGGTCAGACAATGGTAATAAAGGTACAGGTACTTCTCTACACTGTGTTGTGTGTGTTGTGTTCCTCTGGGGGTCACTCTACTTAAATACATTGTATGTGCTACTTTTAGCTCTGGGTTGTGGACCGCCACTCCCATAATGCATTGTTGTGCTGCTTCTAAGATGTGGACTGGACTACTTCTCACAATGTTTAACATTACTTGCTAATTCCTAAGGGGCTTTTGTGAATACACATATGGGGTTACAAAACAATATTGCACTTACCTTGGCTGGTACTTGGTGTGCCGGAGGTGTCGATCTCTGTGACCCCTGTCACAGCTTCAGGGAGGAGTGTGGACTCGACTAGGTCCTCCAATGGTGTGGATGGTGCCTCTGTGGGTGGACCGCCTCCTGTGCCCCTGGCCTCCTGCAGTCTCCTTGCCACCCTCTCCTTCACACGGGACCGCAGGTCATACCACCTCTTCTTGATTTCTTCAACGGAGCGCTGTGCCACTCCAATTGCGCAGATTTTTGACTGTATATCCGCCCATAGTCTCCTCTTCTCACTCTCAGGCACCTGGAGTGAGCTTTTTCCAAAAAGGAGGTCATGGCTCCTGACCACCTCCTCAGTCAGCACCTCAAGCTCCTGCTCGCTGAATTTTAGTTTGCGCTTTCTTTCTCCCTTCTCCTGTGCTTGGCCTGGGGTGTCCATCCTTGCTCAGGTGTGCTGGCTGCTTCTGAGTGCTGGCCTGCTCTCTCTCAGGATGCTGGTTTGGGTGTGGCACCTGAAACTGCCTGGGATGACTCATTTCCTGCTGGTGATGTCATCAGGCTCCTCCAGGTGTGCTTTCTCAAAATTTCTCGCAATTTGCAATTTTTTACCGAATCGCAAAAAAATCGCAATTTGCGAAAATGCAAATTGCAATTCGGTAAATGGGCCTCGCCATCCACAAATAGCGATTTTTAAGAAATCGCTAATTCCTAATCGCAATTTTGTTACATGGCCAATTGCGACTCGGAAATAGTGATTTCTTAAAAATCGCTATTTGTGATTCCCAAGGCCATTTTTTCATACATATGGCCCTAAGTCTTAAAACCAAATGGTAAACATACACGAATAACATTGGTTGACCAAATCGTCTAAAGAATCTCAATTTAACTAAAGCATTAACAGTTAAACATTCAAGAGTCACAGTACAAATTAAGACCAAAAATAACTGCGCAATAGAAATGACATACATCTAGATTTAACAGGTGGACAACATCAATTCTTTGTTAATAGCAATTTGTTAACATTTACAGGACTCCCGAACTAACCTTCTGATTAGAGTAACATGTTTGGGCTTCATGCAAAACAATTTAGTTAAAGGTAATTTGGAAAACACCTAACTATGGCTCTAGCAAAATAGCGGTTGGTACCTAGAAACAAAGAACAAACTATATCAAGAAAAATAGTATTTTGATATACCTCCCCTCAATATGCAGCGAATATTGTAGTATCGGCTCTCTTGCTGTGCAGGGCGAGCTGCTGTTGAGGATTCAATGCCTGGGTCGATTTCATGCTATAGAAAGCCACAAATAAAATGTACAAAACACACACACACCAGACACAACTACATGTATTTACTGATTATGTAAAGTAAGGACCAAGTGAAGGGCAAATATGGAAAAAGAACCTTGCGCGCATGAACACGAGTGCTTACTGACAAACACAGGAAACAAAAAAATACTCTGTACAAACAACAGAAAACCAATCAGGGTAGAGGCCCTCCTGCTCATCACCATAATACTTCAATGTCATTCTAGCAAACTAATGTGGGCAATGCTCAATTTCCCCATATATATCTGATGTTTGGAAGCAGATGCCACATATATCACACTTAGGGCCCTATTTATGAAGAGTTTGCATCACAATTGCGCCATGCAATATGGTGCATGCTTGACACAAACCCTAAAATATGATTTATCAAACCACGCAAGGCCACTTTGCGCGGCTTGAAACATTAGGAGTAACGCAGGGCAAATCACTGCATTGCATTACTCTGCCCTGGGAAGAAATTTGATGGGCGCTGCATGTGTGTTCCCATGCAACTCACATGGATTTTCATGCTTTTCCAGATTTACCATTGCTGGCAGGCCTGGGAATGCATCAAAATGCTACGCCTTCCGCGGTGAGGCATAACGAGGAGAAATATCTTCATTTCTCAATGTTTTTTCCTCTTTTAATGTGTGCTGAATTCTGCCTGGGTGCCTGAGTTGGAACCAGGCAGCCGATTGTGTGCCAGCACTGGGGAAAGGACAAGACAGTCTGTATTGTAATAAATACAGTGCATTCCTGCCCTTTCCCTGTAATGTAGTGCTGCAAGTTGAGTTGCTGCGCTGAGCTATGTTACTTTTACATATATAGGCCCTTTAGTGAGCTGCTCTGTTTACACAGAACCCAGGCAGCCACTTGTATGCTTACTAGACACTGTGGGCCTCATTATGACCCTGGCGGGCAGCGGAGGCCGCCCGCCAGGATCCCGCCCTCCATTATACCGCTCCGCGGTCAGAAGACCGCGGAGGGTATTATGAGTTTTTCCCTGGGCTGGCGGGCGGTCTCCAAAAGACCGCCCGCCAGCCCAGGGAAAAACTCCCTTCCCACGAGGATGCCGGCTCGTAATCGAGCCGGCGGAGTGGGAAGGTGCGACGGGTGCAGTGGCACCCGTCGCGTATTTCAGTGTCTGCAAGGCAGACACTGAAATACTTTGCGGGGCCCTCTTACGGGGGCCCCTGCCGTGCCCATGCCATTGGCATGGGCACGGCAGGGGCCCCCAGGGGCCCCGCGACCCCCCCTACCGCCATCCTGTTCATGGCGGCTTTCCCGCCATGAACAGGATGGCGGTAGGGGGGGTCAGAATCCCCTCGGCGGCGCAGCGAGCTGCGCCGCCTTGGAGGATTCTAAGGTCAGTGGAAAACCGGCGGGAGACCGCCGGTTTTCCCGTTCTGACCGCGGCCAAAGCGCCGCGGTCAGAATGACCAAGGGAGCACCGCCGGCCTGTCGGCAGTGCTCCCGCCCCCGTTGGCCCTGGCGGTAGAGAACCGCCAGGGTCAGAATGAGGGCCTGTAAGTCACAGGGGATGGCAAAGAGTATTTATTAAGAGGAAAATCATTAAATGCCACCATCAGACATGAAAATGTGATTCCCGAATGAGTGTTTCAGGACCCTGGGCACATGTGCTAGAACAGTCAGGCCCTATAAACCAGTTTTTAAGTAAACACTTCTGCCAGTGCTATACCTTGAACTCACTGGCCATGGTAACAGATACACACTTTTCTTGACCTTTCATTAATGGGGGAGTGAAGCCTTCTGGACAGATGAATTGCAGTGAGAATACTAATGGCTCGATTCACAAAGGATGAAGATAAAAAGTCCGAAATTCCAACTTTGGAGGAATTATTTGTGGTGAGTCATAAAATAGTTTTGTTGCTCTGTTGATCAGTGAAATAAAGCAATGCTTCAGGTTAAAGCCCCACCTCCAAACTGTAACCTAACATTAGCATGTGCATCTTTTTCATGGCGAAAGTATTTTTTTTAAAAAAACACTTCATATATATATATATATATCCCCTTTTATTATCAGGATGTTCTTTCCAGTTTTTCATCCTATAAAATCTTTACATATGCACTTGATAGGAGTACATGTGTGCATTTCCAGGGTATTGCACAAACTGTAAGTGTTGGGGTTGGTCTTCTCTGCAGGGTCACCCCCAAACATTTTGCATTCCCCCTTCCTGTTTTCTGAACCTGTTTGTGTTGGCTTTTATACCTCTCTGCAGTTTACCACTCCTAGTGAGTGCTAAAATGCTTGTGCTCCCTCCCCGGATCCTGGTAAAAGTTGCTTACACCCAATTGGCACAGATTATTTAGTTGTAAGCCCCTAATAAAGTGGTAGTACATGTACCCAGTGCCTGTAAATGAAATGCTACTAATGAGCTTGCAACACTGATTATTCGTGCGACCCACTTCAGTAGCACTTTCAAACATGTCTCAGGCCTGCCTTTGCAGCCTGTGTGTGCAGTTCTAAATGTTCATTTTCACCTGCTAAAATAAACCTTTTGCCAGGGGTAAACCTTCCTTTTTAATACATATCACCCTTAGAGTAGGCCCTAAAATTCCATTGGGCAGGGTGCATTGTATTTAAAAAATACAACATGTTTTTTTTAAGTTTTACATGTCCTGTAGTGAAAAACTCCTAAAATCATTTATCACTACTGCACAGCCAATCTCTCCCTTAGGATAACATTGGCTTAACGTACATGTAATAAGTGATAACTTTTGATTGAGAGTAGGTATGAATGTTAGGTTTAAACTCAAATCGAATTTAAAAACCTCTTTCATTGTAAAGTCAGGTTCTGAAAATGCCCTGTTTAGATTGTTGGCATTTTCTTGTCCTAACCATTTGATGTCTGCAGCCTGTGTCCTGGGTCACATGACTAGGTGTAGTTAGCAGTTGTCCTTGGTGTATTACTCTCAGACAGAATCACAAAGGGACACTAGGGGTCTGATTACAACTTTGGAGGAGGTGTTACTCCGTCCCAAATGTGACGGATATACCACCAGCCGTATTACGAGTTCCATAGGCTATAATGGACTCGTAATACGGCTGGTGGTATATCCGTCACTTTTGGGACGGATTAACACCTTCCTCCAAAGTTGTAATCAGGCCCTAGGTCTCTTATTTATACTTTTTTTGCCCCCCATTACCATCATTTATTGACGCAAAAGCCTCGCAAACTTACAAAATACAACTGTATTTTGTAAGTTTGCAATACGCTTTTACATCAAAAAATTATGGTGATACGGCACAAAAAAAGTATTAATCAGGGCCTAGGTGTGTGCAGGATGGGACATCCTGACAGAATGCTGGGCAGAGCTGTCACCTAACACACTTGCATTTCAATAGGAACTACCTTCTACACTCACTGGTCTAGTCTCACAGTCTAGTCTTTTGGCAGCCCAGACATTTTGGGGCCATGGCAGGGGAAGGAAGGACATTCTATAACCAGATGTGGGGAAAAGTGTCAAAGTTTCACCTACTTCAAAGCTGGCACCATGTATAAATATTGGACCTGTGGACGCTGCTGCCAGCGGACCCCCTGCTGGTTGACCTGCCCTGCTTTCTGAGAAGGAAGACCGGACCTGCCCCCTGAATCTTGAGCTACCTGAGTGACAGAGTCAAATGCAGCCATGCCATAGAACTCACTTGGACCAACTACTCCACTGTCCACTTCACTATCACAGATCACCATGCACAGCCATCAGTCCCCACATCACCCCCATTTCACAGCTGGAACAAAGTGACAAAGATCCAATGGATAGATGCACTCCAGACCACCCAGCCTGACCCCCCCAACCAACCTGGAACAAGCAGTCCAGAACTTTGCCACTTGGATCGCCAACACCACGGACGTCGCCCCCATCCAACAAGCCAAGACCAACATATCTACCAAATAAGCAATCTAGTACATGCCAGAGCCCAGGACAATGAAATCCAGCTGCAAACAACTGGAGAGAAAATGGCGCACCAGCAGAAACACCACAGACCGAGCCACCTTCAAGTCAGCCCTAAACAAATACCACCAGCAACTTTAAAGACGCAAAAAAAGATGCCCTAGCAAACCTCATCAAAGCAAGTGCCAACCACACCATGGAACTCCTCAGCATCATCAGAGAGCTCTCCTTCCTTAGGGCCATTGAGAACACGGTCCCTCGCTCACAGGAAATCTGAGACACTTTAGCAGACCACTTCCACAACAAGATAACCACCATCTACAAGAACTTTGAGCCCCAACCAACTGACCGCTACATCCTCCTTAATCCAACAGAAGTCTCCTCTGATCAGCTCCTCATCCCATGGGAGCAACTCACCACACACAACACCACAGTCATCATGAACTCCATCCACTCAGGAGCACCCAAGGACCTCTGCCCCCTACCTCTTCAACATTAGAGGCAAGGATATTGCTGTGTAGCCATTTTAGTTATAACTTCATATACGTTATTTTAGCGAACTAGGCCTGTCGCTGTGCACTTTAACCTAGATATATTTTATTCAGCTTTGTTTATTATTTTAACAATATTTGCGGTCGTGTTTAATTCTCTCTATCAAACTGTTCTTTGCCTAGGCCAGCACTGCGTTCTTAAACAAGACATTTCTTTCACTCTTTCACTCTGTGCTTTTCTCAAGGCTGCAGTAAGATAGGTTGCTGGTAAACGTGGTAACGCTTTGTCTCTAGTGTTCATAGAAACATACACACTCTTATGTAGGGATCCTTTCTTGGAACATCAGCTGATTTATTATAAAACACTCCTCTGTCACATACACGTTGGAGGGAGATTCAAGCCAGATGACCACAACTGTATGCTGATTGCTGAACGCTTCACTACAGCTGCTTATGTAGACTACAGTCCTCTTTCTCAGGTATGAGGGATGATGTCTTCCAGGGGAACCTGATAGGCAGAAATAGAGCTTAACATGCTGTGTTCTAATATGGCCTAGGTAGGAATTATTTTAACAATTTTAGTGACAATATGGTAGCGCACTTTTTATGCTTCACTCTGCTTGTCACAATTCTAATCCTGTCATGCTTTATCATCCTGGTTATTGCAGTACATGCTTTATTATCTAAGATGCAGTTGCTTCATTAAAACCTTATTGAAGCATATACTGCCTCTGATTGACCTTGTATATGCAAGACTAATGTAAATGAGAGAAATTAATGTGACCTGAGTGACCACGATTTACTGAGGATTCAATTGTGTCATGCGCTCGGCTGCCCAATCATCCCTGCTCCTGGGTAGAGATGAGGCACTGCTAGTTAGCCGGAGCAAAACCAAGATTAGGCCGACTGGTGTCACCTGTAGTGGGTTAGACTCAATCCCCCACAGTACAAGTGTTTCTGCTGCTCAAATCCAGTAGTCTCATTAGAATAATGAGAGCCTACGGAACAAAATTAGCCGGCAACTCACCACCATCCTCAATGCATTCTTTGCCACAGCCACCTTTCCCGACAAATGGAAACACACTGAAGTCAGATCTCTCCTCAAGAAACCCTCTGCCGACCCCAGCGAACTCCAGAACTATTGCTCCATCTCCCTGCTCCCTTTCCCTATCAAAGACTTCGAAAAGGTCATCAACCAGCAGCTCACCGAATATTAGGAGAGAATCAACCTGCTCAACGCCTTCCAATCTGCGTTCTGCACCAACCACAGCACCAAGACCGCCCTGATCACTGCCAATTATGGCATCCGCACCCTCCACAGAGGAGAATTGGTGACTGTGATCCTCCTCAACCTCTTGGCAGTGTTTGACACCGTATTCCACCATACACTCAGTAAGAGACTGCACCACATCGGGATCCAGGGAGACACCTTAAGATGGATTGTATCATTCATCACGGGATAAACTCAGAGAATCCACCTACCTCCCTTTGCCTCTCAACCTGAGAGCACTATCTGTTGTGTCCCTCAAGGTTCGTCCCTGCACCCCACCCTCTTTAACACCTACATAACACCTCTAGCTGACATTGTCAGAACCCACAACCTCAACATCATATCCTACGCTGATGACACCCAGCTCATTCTCTGGCTCTCCTCAGACCCCACCACCATGAAGACCAGCTTCCACAACTGCATGAAGAACACAGCTCAACACAAGACAACACAAGACAAGACTGAAGTGCTTATCTTTGGCAACAACACCTCTACATGGATTGGCACCTGGTGGCCCACCAAACTCGGATCTACTCACACATTGACAGACCACACTCACAACCTCTGCATCATTCTGAAGCGACAGCCGGCTGGACTATAGCAACGCACTGTATGCAGGAACCAACACTGAACTCATGAAGAGACTGCAGACGATACAGAACTTAGCAACCAAACTTATCCTCAACCTGCCCAAATGAACTTCTTGCGATGTTTGACAAGAAAGTGTCAGACCACTTTTTGAATTCTACTAATCCTGACCTCCATCAGAACCTCTTCTGTCAGGATTTTCTGTACATTTCTGTTTTCACAGCCTCTCTGAGGCCATGGTGTTGGAATGCACATGTATTCTTGAGAGGTAGGCTTTCCCACTCAGAGGATGGCACTGGATTGAGCTTTGAGCCTATGATAATTCCCAAGTATAAGGTAATTGCTGCATACTCTCTTAAACTAAATATGCTGCTACAGGAACATATATTGCTACCTAACAAACACTAGAGTGTGTTTTCAGTTTCTACTACTGTGTCATGAGATTGTCTGTCATGTCAATCGGTGATGTACGAAATCTCACACATGCATCAATTCTGGTTGCATGAATATCGCATGAGAAATTATGGGAAGCAGTAAAGTGGGTCCAGGGAAAAACATGTCATCATGTCCCCAGGCCATGGAGTTAAAACGCAGAATCGGAATTACCAGGTGAAGATTTACACCAGCCGTTAATTAAACAATTCATACTTATGGCCTAACCATATTAAACAACTTGCACTGAGTCCCTGCGTATGCATTCACAGTGACCTATGAAACCACTTGAGTGCCTAAGAATAGATTCCTTAACCACATCTGAAGACGCATATTCTTTTTCTGCTTTGCCATAAGTGAGAGGTATTTTCCAATCACACAGATGCGCAATAATTAAAGTAACTTAAGGATGTACTGCTACTCCATCCCCATGGAGATTCTAAGCAGCAAGTTCCCATCAGTAGTACTGTAAGAGTTTGCTATTTCCTATTTAAAGCAAGCTTGGTTGGAAAATGGTGATAAAAGAAGAGCAGCTTAAAGTGTGATCAAGCATTTATAGAATGAATCAAATAATTAAATACTCTGCTCTTTTAAATTGACAGGTTCTCATATACCATATACTGAGCCACAGAAAATGAGAACGGAGCTGTAATACAACGCAAAACCGCCACTTCTACACTAGACTGCCGGCGGTATCAGGCTCCCACATGCCGTCATGAACTTTGTAGGGTTTTGTACCGCCACGAAATCCATGGCGGTAGGCACTATCAGTGCCAGGGAATTAGTTCCCTGGCACTGACAGGGGTCTCCCCCTCTCTCCTCCACCTCCCCAGAGACCTCCCCCAAACCCACGACACCCCTACCACCCCCCAAAGGTGGCAGGATCCCCTCCCCACACCCACCCCCCCCACAGAAACATCCACACACACCCCGCTCCCCCCTGCACGCATGCTCACACAACTCATACACATACATGCAGACATACACACACACATACGCATGCACACAGACATATACGCACACATTTCCCATACACACAACAACCCCTGCATGCATACACGCACTCACATAACCCTTCTACACACTCACACCCCCATGCACGCACACAACACAGACGATCACCTTACCTGGTCCGGTGATCCTCCGGGAGGGAACAGGATCTATGGGGGCTGCTCTGCCGCCGTCACCCCCGTCACCAGAACACCGCCACGCCGAATCCTGGGACGTGATTCGGTGGGCGGTGTTCTGATGACGTGGCAGTGGAGGTGGAGCAGCCTCCACTTCACCGCTGACCGCCAGTATGGCTGCTGGTGGCTCTCCGTCCAGAAAAGGGCAGAGGGCTGCCAGCAGTCATGATACGGTGGGTGGGAGACCGGCACCACTGGCGGACTTCAGCCCAGAGTAACCTCGGTGGTCTTTTGAAAAGACCGCTGAGGTTATCATGAGGGCCTAAGTTTGGTGTAACCTCCTGCCTTGTTTTCTGCGTTATAATTAGGACTCCCTGTTTTCCGTTTTTACTGTTTTCTACAGATACCGACAGAAAATACATTCTTTCCTCCCTCTATTTTTAAAAGCTGAAAAATACAGATGATTTGGCTTGTTTTGAGAGACTCTCCATGCTCAGATTAATGACTTTCAGCTCAAAAGCTGAACATAATGGCGGCACGGCAAATAGCTGTACTTATTGGCTGCATGGGGAATTACAAAGCTCAATGAGATTTGCTTAAATTACTGCATTTTTCAACATGTGTATGTGGTATTATACTATTTTTTTCAATGTGGGTTTATTATTCAATTTATTTTGGTTGTGTAATGTCCTAAAACCTGACGGGTACAAAGTATGAGTACACTTTTATCATTTAAATAAATCCCAAAATATATGAGTTATCACCTCACCCGTTCACAAAACACAAAATACATATGGATAAATACGAATAAGATGATGAAATAATAAATACGGATACATACAGACAGAAATGTGAAAAAAAGCAATAAAACGGGCAACCCTATTTATAATAACAAATATTGGCAAAGCGGTCAGTCTTGGATGTGTTAATGCACACCGGTGAGAGCATACATGAGGGCATATTTACTAGCCCCTAGCGTCATCTTAACGCCGCCATAGCATCATTTTTCTGACGCTAAGGTGGCGTTAAGGTGGCCTTTCTGGCATGCCATATTTACAAAGTGGTGCCACTTTTGCAACCCCTTGTGCCACATTATGCCTATGCCAGGCGTAATGTATGCAAGCAGGACGTTCCGGCACGGGTATGCCTGAAAACATGGCCCAATTAAATTTACAAGATTTCACTGCGCCATTTTTCCTGTCATTTTTAACGCCTGCCGTGAGCAGGCATTAAAATGACGCACCCATTAAAATCAGTGGGCCTCCCTGTGTTTTGCTGGATTAGCGTCAAAAAAATTTATGCTAGTGCAGCAAAGCCCCACAATATCGTCAAAATGTTTGATGCTATTGTGCTAACGACTGCCATGGTGCGCTGTATTGTACGGCGCAATTATGGTGTCATTAGATGGGGCAAGCGTGACGCAAGAAAAATGGTGCATCATAGCTGATGCCCCACTTTCTTGTAAATATGATCCGTAGTGCCAAGAGAGTGAGTAGCACAAAACTGCAGTACCACAGACTATTGCCAGGTTTCCCGAGAGCGAGGAACACAATCCTGCAACACCACAAGCTGCTCACGTTAGCAGCAGACGCCTGCAGTACCACAGGCTGTTACTAAGGTGTCCTGATATGAAAAAAGAGCAGCTGTGATTTATTACAATAGCAATGCTAAGTAGCTAAGGACGACCTCAATGGAACATACAACCCTCAACATTGAAGAAAGACTAGAAAGAGGCATAAAAACTGTGACCACAATGGCGCATAGAAGGAACTTCCTTAAAGAAGGGCCACAACAGCACATACAATATTTGTGAAGGACACATCTATAGAACTGAGCAGTAAATCACAGTCAAAGCGCCGTTTACTTACCAATGACACCTGCTCACCTCAGTGTTGTGAAACTGATTTAACCTACCCAGATGTAAACTGAAAACATCATTCTGCGGTCACTGTCATCAGACCTTTATTTTGTGCCATTCACATAAAGCAAACCCTGCAGCTCATTCCCTAAATACGCCAGCCATGCCTTTAGTATGTCACAGGAAGGACACAGATAATAGGAAGTAATAATATCTAAAACCTTCACCAGCACCTATTTATCCTTAGTAAGGAGGGCTGATAGAGGACTTAAGGAGGACTTATAGGCTCTAAGGTCTGTAAATTACTCTTAAGGGAATTTTAATTCAGAAAGAAGAGCAATGAATTAGCAGCAACAGAAGATGTTTGTCAAAAATAAGGAGTATGTGAAGAATACTAATTTTTACATTTGCTAGTGTGGTATTTGTAGAAGAATTGTTTCCTCCCAATCAAATTAATGCAAGGGCATCTCTATGGACTTTAATGAAAAACACAACATAACGTAATGTACTCCTGTTCATAATGGAATGACAGGGATAATGCCCCTCTGTTTGCACATTGAACACTAGTAGCGTGTACACACTGTGCCTTACTTTAGTCATGCCCTACATTCAGTGGTTCATGGTATAACTATTATTTTAAGTGATTATTAGTTATAGGGTCCCCTTACTGCCTACGAAAATCCCACAAATAGTTTACATTTTCCGAATGTGTGTTCTGAAATTAATAAAATCAAAATACTCCGGTTTTTCCAAACAGTACTAATTTGTACTAGGGGTTTGTTGTTAATGTTTAGTCCTATATTTGGATAAGTTCTATTACAAGAACCCTGCGAGTTCCAGTTCTACCAACCAACCTGGAAATGCCTGTGCAAGGTTTGCAAGCACATTATTGGTGCTACAAAGTCCACGTTTTAGTGGATGCAATAAAGACACGAGAATACGTATTCCTATCTTCAGATTGCATGGTTTTGCTTTCGTTCTCTTTGTATCACAGAAATAACCTGCTTGGGCCACTAACCTGCTATTCATAAAGATAATTTTATCACGTAGCCTGTTTTCCCTTTTCTAATGGCACGAACATAGTTTCACTTTCACTTCGAAAACTACAAGAATGATAGTACATTACTACTAAACTGCACGTTTTACCCTTCAAGTAATCTCTAAGTCTCTAAATTAAGTCTCCTGACATTCGAGAATGATACACATCTATGAAAGAGGGTCACAGCGCTGACGGTCTTGAAGTGAGCAGCCAACGAGCTTCCACGCTGACTAAAGAGAAGGTCAGGAGAAGGTCACGCAGGCAAACAGGCCTGGCACAGAGTAATCTCTGCTCACCTTTGGTAGCTTGGTGTCAGCAGAATGCCAACAACCGGAGAAAATAGGCGCAGTGTTTAAAGAACAACAATCAAAAAAGCAACAAAAAACGTTAATAGCCACAGCAATGTTATGTAACGAGAAAAATATTAGGGAAAATGTCAAGAAATGAAGGGAAAGGAAGAAAGTGTTGAAAATGTATGTGAAAGAAAAAATATAGGTGTTATAAACAAATGGAGAGAACAATTGCATTACCAATTAAAAATATGATGAAATACTGAAAAGATATACTAGTGTTCTCTACAGATCCGACCAGGGTCAAGACACTACAAGGGCTTTTGCTTTGAGTGCATAGAGTTAGCTTAAAGCAGTGGGTTTGCTTCAGTGAAACTCAAGCAGAACCAACCTTGACACTACATGGGATCAGCCCTTCAGCAGGTCATATTCTTGTTGTGGAAGACATTGGCAAATAACCTCAAATGTTTTCCGTTTCGATTTTAACACAGTTATGGAGTTGTACGTGTTTGACCTTAAGTGTCCACACTGTTCCTGAAAACACCAAAAGTGCTGCAAATGGATATTTGTGAGCAAAACTGTGGAGAGGCTTTCTTGGGCCCACGTTGGTTCTCCATTTTAGTTTAGTATTTTACATTTACATATTTAAGCTGACATCTCTTTTACACATTTAAGCTTGAATTATATTATTCTAAGAATATATTGTACATGGTGCTTGTTTCTAGTGAGCTTCTCTCGACATGTAATCTGTACACTCTGTTCACTGTCAGAAACACAGTACATGATAACCTAGTGCTTGCGTTGTCTGTTCAGAGACAGCTTCTAACATCTAGACATATAATTGCATCAGAGCTGCGCATCGTAAAGAGTGTAAACGATGCACTGACCCGGGGGCGCAGAGGAGAACTCCAACCGTGAGCGTCTGGGGATGAATGCGGTGTTCGATATGCAGCTTTGTTGGCACTAATCTTCCAGCTGCGGAAAAGGATTGCAATTTTTACTATAGGCTGGTTCAGCTCTCCAGGTATGGGGGTGAAGGCTATCTTCTTAGATCGGGCAAAGGCAGAAGGTACACTCACTATGCTCTCCGTATAGGGTTAGTGACAGGTAGGCATATATACATATATAGAAATCAATTGTTATGATTGGATTGTTAATTTTCATAACAATGTTCATTATGCTGATAGCATTGCTTTGTTTCATCTGCATAATTATTACAGCTCATTCTCTCTATTCAAGACTACGATGGTTTCAATAAATGTATTGAAAACGTATCTTGTATCTCTCTTGTGTTTCACTCGGGCATGCATGAGTAAAGAAAATGAAAGCGTAAGATCTGTTTCCACAATTCCCTTGGGGATCAGAGTGTCATGTTCAGGTAGCCATAATCACCCTGGCAAGATTAGGGGTTCCGGTGAGGCACTGTGATCTGGCCAGTAATTGGCCCGACAGCCTCTGATTGTGTGAATGGACTCAGTCCCCACATTCTGAAGTTCTGATGTCCTAATACACAGCCCTATTATCTTAGTAGAAACTGTGTAACATGGCATCACTAATGTTCTTAGGGCAGGTGCTTATTTAGTTGGTCGCCTGAGTAGGTCTTGTGTGTGCTCAAGGTCCCTTATCATCAGTAAACAGAGACGACAGTGGTGTTAGTGCTAAATTCTCCTCAGCATTATGGGAAGCACCTATTTTTGTTTGAGGGTCATTGAAGCTTGAACCTTTAAAAAGAAACCCACCTTAGTACTTCCCTCTCTGAATTCCATTCATTAAAATGGCAAATGCAATTAATATTCCTGCTAACTGCAGGGATGCTGTTGTTAACATCTGTGTTGACATCGGGTCAATCGATACACATGACAACCAAATACCTTTATACACAAACAGTACATTTTCATAAACAAATAAAGTCACATCATCCCTGTCACTTTCTGTCAACCCCAGCATGTAGGTACGCGGTCAGGCAGGCTCTGTGGCCCAGGCCTGAAGGTTAATGACTAACAGGCCACAGGTGGGGTAACACTTAGCCGACAGCCAAACACACAAGCTTAGAGCAGATCACACAGATAGGCAGCAACACTACAATGGTCCCCAGAGATCAGCCCCAATAAAGAACAAATGGCCAGAGGGACACATGTGTTTCCAAAACACCATAAAGTCAGATACCATACGTAGTTAGATACACTCATCCAATCAGGACACAGCACACACTACACACGCAGTGACCACGTGACCCTCAAGCCGGACATCTGGACAAGCACACATGCGTTCCCTATCTGGAAATCAGATCTGGGACTCCCTTTCAACTGTTCCCATATTTCACCAGGAAAAGAATATTTTATGTGTTTATGGCTCCCCAGAACAGTATAAAACACGGATCATGTCAATATATTACCGCAAGACAGTCCTCAGACCCCTGTGCTGTAACTAATGTCCCAGCCGTAATGTTTAATTAAACAAACTGTTTCCTGTTTTGCCAGAATCCTTTTGTCTTTTGTATTATTAAGGTAAATTCTCATTCGAGCAACACTGTTACAGCACATTTAAATTTACATGGGCTACCTAATGGGGGTTGAGATGCTACCTTCGTGTTGAGGCTCACAATATATATAAAACTGAAATATTTTACTCATGGGTCAATTTTCCTGAAGTCGATGCTAATACTAGCAGAATCCACTCAAACACTGAGGCTAACGCATCAGGCTAATACAGAGCATATCATACTTTAGAAATACCACTAACATTTCAGGAACACCAAAATTGGGTCCCATGCACCCTAACACACATTTTAGAAAACGTTAGACTGGGTCCTGTCAGCAATGATGGAACTACATGGCCAGTCGTAGCTGGCTATATACCATATCCTGATATATAGCAATTAGCTGGAGGCAATTCATGCCCCCTATGTAATAATTTAGTAAGACTATACAGAAGTTTAACTCAGTTTGTTATGCTAATCATAACAACTGCCCCAACATGGGCTGTTCAAGATGTCCAAACACAATTAGATACACCACGGATTAGCCCCGTTACTTTCAATGCCATTATGGGCAAGATACCCACCGGACGAGAGGAAATTCAGTTCTGGATAGCATAAAAACAAATCAGCTTAAAGTGGTGCTTCCCATTATGGATTCCCAAGATAAACAGAAATCTCACAATTTACTTGGCCCTGCGGATGGTTCCCTCTGTTGATGACTGTGCCACAAGGGGACAGTCTTTGCTGCAATCTATACCATAACTCATTGTACACCATCACTTGCTGTTTTGTCAGATGTGCTAAACCAGATTCAAAATGAATAGGGGCTGCCCCTGCCCTGGGCTTGGGGATGAAATTAATTGGCAACTTATCCACGGTATCCTCAATTATTTTAGGAGATATTAAAGGGGAATGAGCAGCCTTGGCAATACGCCAAAGGTTAGCGCACGTTGCAGTAGCAGAACGAAAGCACGTGCTAACAAAAATTATTATGGACATATATACATCTATAGGTCGAGTAATTTAGGGGCCAGACCAAAAAAGGCACAGCTTAAGGGTAGTTCTGAAAAAGTAAGCACCAGAGCCTTCCAAAAACACTGGGATAAACAAAAAACATAAAGATTGAGTAAAAGCACGAGGAGAATCTACGCAACCGGAGACCTTTGACAAACATTATAATTTACATGGCATTGACATTAAAACAGCCTCATAGGTATCAGAATACTGATACACTCCCTTCTCTTTCCTTCCAGGACTCGTCTGACAAATGGGCTGAGCGAGAGGGATGTTCAGAACACAGACCAGAAGAGTATGTGAAACCGAAGAAGGATTCACAACACTTGTCTGAAATCATCATAAAAAAGGCATATATACTTCCTCAACAGAAACAACAACTTAAAAAGAAGAAGGTTGCAGGAATTTTGGCAAAATATGCCGCACATATTGACAACTCTACTTCAGAACAGGATGGGGGCAGTGACTCTTCTAGACTGAGGTCACAATAGTTTGCCAGAATCTTCAAGAGTTACTGGATACAAAAGAAACAAAGTAATTTATAGGGCTCGAAACTTCAGACTTGTTCGCCAGCCCTCCTGATAAACTGTACAAACTAAACATACAGGTTAAGGGTGACATAGCACACACACAGTTAAAGTAATACTCTGAGAAGATTTAACAGGTAGTTATGACATTATTTTGGCTGAAAAAGATTGGCCACCGGGATTTGTTAGTAAATTTTCACAGGAGGAATAGCTAATACTACTGTCTTTCCAAGCCCTTATTCCTGAAGAAATTAAACAAGCATATGCCGCAGAATGGGCTCTTGTAGAAGCCCAGCATTATACCACAATCCTGTTGGCTGGGATGAGGATTTGCCCTTTCATATAATACCCATAAGGTGCAGCCTGCAAGTGCAACCACATCACCTAATTAAATATGAAGCAAAAGCACCAGTTAGAGAAATTCTCTCACAGCTAGAGTACAAGGGAATAATTGAACCCTGTTTATCTATGAGTAATCCTTTGTTTCCGGTAGCAATTTTGAACAATATTGTCTGTAAAAAATATAAAACAACCTTGGATAAATTGAATGGGTTTTTCTGTCAAAACATAGCACCTGAAAGCAGGGACTCAATTTCTTTATCTGTGCATGGTTCTCAGAGTTATTTTTGTTGACTCCCTCAAGGGTACAAGAACAGTCCTGGATTGTTCGTGGCCCGAGTAATATCAATATTGCATGATATTGATACAGAAGCATTATCCTATGGCGAGGATATATATCTAACCGATGATGACTTCAGTACATGCATTGTTCAGCAGTTTGTTCCACATGGCCACAAATTCAATAAAAAAAAAATGCAATTCTTAGTGTCCTACTTAAAGTTGTCAAATGAGGGATTAAACCTGGCACTACACTTTCTAGACAAGTGTGCTCCATTACAACCACCAAATACTATTAAAAAATTGCAATTGGATTCTTTAATTTTACCAGAACACACATACCTGATTATGCCCAATGTATAAAGCCTATGTAGAATTTAATTCATCCAGATTTTTCCAGTACACATTGGATACCAGAACATACACAAATACTAAGATCATTACAGACTGACATACTTGCAGCATGACACTTACATACACGTGTCAACAAAAATATCTGATAATCCGTATAATACCGGGTGCCATTAGCTTTATCTATGTCACACTCAATGAGAGTGACACAGTGCTGATTGTATATAAATCGCATCTGTATTCCAATACAGTAATGCACTTTGTGCATACTCACTGCAGTTCAGATTACTATATTTTGTAATGATAGAATAGGTTCATATTATAGCATGCTGTGCTAGCAATTTATTTCATTGTTTGCCTTGCAATACTGTTTAAACCTGCACCTGTTATGCTCACCATTGTGTATCTCTACTGTAGTTTCATTCCATTTTGGAATGCATCTTTTGTTTTCTCGGCATTTGGACTTTGACCATCTCCTTGGTTGGTCATTCCTCTGCTGCTGGGGACATTTGTTATAATAAAGCTTAAAATACAACCTACCAGACCTGGTCATCATTACCACTTTGTCATAAAGGAAAGATCACTGTCTCAAGGGAACACACAATTGTGGTTACTCCCGTTACAGCCTTAGAGGTAGTCACAAAGGCTAGTGTCCTGAACGCAAAAGCCTTACATCCTAAATGGATACAACAAGCCACTTCCCTAATGGCTACTGATGTAGACTATGGGCCACACGTACAAAGCTTTTTTCTCGTCGCAAACAGCCTGATTCGCAGAATCGGGCCGTTTGCGACAAGAAAAAAGCATTTGGTGATGCACAAACCCAATTGTGCGATTTGGTAATCTCTTTACCGAATCGCAAAAACGGTTTGCAAGTCGTAATTGGGAAGGGGAATTATCTTCATAATTGCGAGTCGCAGTGTGATGTATGATTGTTTTGTGACTGTGAATGCGGTCACAAAACAATCGCAGTTAGCACCAATTTCAAATTGGTGCTAACCCATTCGTAAACAGGAAGGGGTCCCCATGGGACTCCTTCTCCTTTGTGAATGCATGCAAAAATATGTTTTAGAGCAGGTCCCATGGACCACTGCCTGCTCTGACAAAACGAAAAGAAAACTTTTAATGTTTGTTTTTCAAATGCACTCCATTTGAAAAAAAAAATGCTTTATTTAAAAGCAGTCACAGACATGGTGGTTTGCTGTCCCCCACAGGCCACGATCTCTGTGAGTGCAGCCATTCCCAATGGGGTTGCAAATTGCAACCTACCTCATGAATATTAATGAGGTAGATCATTTGCAACCCCTTTGGGAATCGCAAACAGTGTGATGTACACTGTTGTATAAATGGTTTTGCGACTTGCAATGTGCAACTCCCAAATGAGTCCCAAATTGCGAGTCGCAAAACTCTGGGTTGTATATCTGGCCCTATGTCTTTGACCCTACATTAGAGACTCAGGAATTTCTCCTATATGAACAGGAGTACCCCATGCGCTGTAATAAAATGGCCATTCTAAATATATAATAATATATGCCAACGGTTTACCCCAGCCCGCTATAGGCACCAAACATCAATATTCTGTGGCTTGCGCAGCTGTATGTAGATTAACCAGGGCTGAAAAATTCCACCCTCAACAAACCTTTACAAAGTCGCTAGGGGACTGCACTACACAACTGGCTGAATTAAAAGCTTTGATTCTGGCACTAGAGCATCCAGATCCAGTACTCCCCACACTGATAGTGTACAATTGGTATTTCTGTGCTCAGTCCTTTATTGTAAATCTGCATTATTGGCACCTGAATGGATTCAGTGGCTCAAAAGGGAATACTAAAAAGCATAAAGTGTGGAAAGGTGGCGGAAATCAAAGAGAGTATGCCCTGGGCTCATGTTATTCACACATTGAGTCATCAGCATGTTGGAATACACATTGTAGGGAATTCACTGGCTGATAAAAATCTGCAGTTAAGACTCCCACAGTATCTGTGATTACTTGTTCTCATTTGAGGGAAGATTAATGCCACTAACAGAAGGTTGCAGTACCTAACCAAGATGATGAAGTAGAAATCAGAGCGAGATTGGAACCAAAAATATGCCTGGTCACCCAACAAAAAGTTAACTAGATTCGCAGATGACAACCTTTTGTGAAACATTGCATTGTTAGTATCAACAGGTTCGTTTTGGGGCTAGCAACACTGGCCAAGAGTGCATAGCTTCAATATGGCACTTTAGCTCATTCTCCTGATGCTCATCTTCAGAACCATGAATATCCTTCTCATTCTCAGGTTCCTGAGGTTCCTGAATTCACTGCTCATCCTTAAGGTCTTTTAGTCCATGAAAACTCTCTAATACCAGAATGCCCTGCCTGCTTCAGGCACACACACTATTGTTCTTTGCTAGTGATCCATGTCCCTTCTGACTACAAGGCCCCAAGAGACTCTTTCCCAGTCTCCTGGAGACCTGTGTAGAGACTCAATGACCCATGGAGAGTCCTCACACTAGTGTCCCAAGACTTCTTCTCATGCCCAAGTCCCACAGGCTCACAGTCTCTCTTGTATTCCTTGCAAGGGCCTGTTCAATTTATTTCACCAAGCATCTGCCTCAGTTCCTTGTCCATTCAGGCACTTGAGGCTGCTACTCACCCCTAGTATCCAGGCACCCCTGCTAATCCTCATTTCCTCAACCCCCTGCTCACCCTTAGTTTCTTGAGTCTCCTGCTAACCTTCAGGTTCCCAGAGAGTCCTGTTCATGGAATGGTAGAGCCATGTGTCTATAGATCACTTGCAGGTCAGACTGAAGAGCTTTGGGAAAGGTGCGTGTTGAGTAGACTGGCAGAGCTTCTTGTGCACAAATTATGTTCAGTTGGTTTTGTGGTGAGCTTGCAGAACTTTGTGTGTACAAGGTACCAGCATGACAAGGCTGGGGTGCACTGGCAATCCACATGAAGTGTATACGTTATGAATGAGCTGCACTGGTCGAGATGAAAACACACGGGGCATAGACATGTCAGGATAGAGGTGCACTGAGAGTTCTATATGGATGTGCAGGTCATGATTGTGGTAAACCTAGAAAACATTTTATGTGCAAGGTTTCTGCACATAAAGGCTGAGAAGCATCAGCAGATCTGTGTGCCTGTTATACATGTTATACATGTGAGCTGCAATGGCAGAGCTGTGTGTATACAGGGGCATGTCCAAATCATGATTGACATACATGATCTGTTCAATGCAGAGCTGCTGAGTATGTACATAGCAACTGCAGACTGAAAAGCACTGTCAACAATCTGTTTGCATATCCTTATGTGCAGATCAGGTTGAGGCACACAGGTGTGTGCATGTCAGGGTTAAGGTTCAGTGGCAGAGCTGTATGTGCAGGTCACACCTGAGGTACACTGGCACAAACACAGGTGCATGGACACTTTTGGGGTTGCACATTTATATCAGAATTGTTGTGCACTGGCAAAGATGTGTGTGCACAGGGACATAATCAGATCAATACAATGGCACAGCAGCGCAGAGAACACATGCAAGTCAGGAAAATATTTTTGTAAAGTCAGGGCAAGGCCCTGGCCGAAAATTGTCCTGTATTATGTATGAGAAAGTTACACTCCATGTACTGCATTTCAGCAAGTCAAAGCTCTAAAAATGCACTGCCAAAGCTAATGGGATTTGTCCCTGTAAAGTGCATGCACACAAAGACATAACATGCAGGGGACCCAGCCTCACACTGCTGCCCTCACATAAGCATGCTGTATTCACACAGGCATATGCCTCATTGTCCTCACACAGGCACAACTTTCAATCCTGTTCTCACAAAAGACAATGTTAATCCTGCATTCACACAGGCAGGCACACTGCTCACTGGAAAGGAGCAAAACTTGGAGAGATGATGGCATAGGAGAGACAGGTTGAGTATCTGGTGCATTGCCCCCCTAGTGTAATTCAAAGCTCTTGAAGTAAGCTACACTTGCACCAGCACTACAGACTATGTGAGTCAGACCTTTGTTGACTTTTGCAGGAAAGAGCCTTGACATTTAAAAAAAGTCCCACTTGCCTTTTAAAAAACAGGGCAGTAGTTTTCTTTGCAGTGAAAGCATATGAAGAAAGAAAGAAAGAAGAGAGAAGAAAGAAAGAAAGAAAGAACATGGCACCTAAATGTGGAGGGCATGTGCTTCAATGAAAATATTAAAAGGTAAGGTTTTGTACAGGATAGCCATCTTGGAACAGTAAATAATGATAGAGTATGCAGAACAGAGTTCCAAGATGGTGGCATGGATTCTAAGTTTTCACCAGTGATGCCTGGCACTCTGAATGCAAGTTTCCTTTAGAGACATGGAATAAGTGTGGTACTACAGTGCCAGGCAGTACAAGCTTCCTTCAAAGCCATGGAACAGAGTATGCTAGTGTAGGGCCAGTGAGGGGAAACTTCCTTCAAAGACATGCAACAAATTTGGTACTGCAGGCCCAGTGCAAGCTTGCCTCAAAGACAAACAAGTGTGTCACTGGGCAGCACCATTTAACCCCTCCCTTAAATACAACAAACACGCAGCATTTCAGATTTGACAAAAGTGTAAGGGGCAGCACTGTGCACACATTACTTATGCCTACTACCCCTCCCGGGGTATAGGCCATCAACCAGAACTCTTCAGCTATCTCTGTCCTGGGATTTTCAATCTGACTCCAGGTGTAACCCATCTCCTTGCCGTCAGCCTTGAAACCTCTATGCCAGGTGTTTCTTGGCCTCCCTCTTTTACTTTTCCCTTGAGGGCTCCAGCTCAGGGCTTGTCTGGTGATATTTGAAGCAGGCTTGCCCTATTCAGCCCCTGCCTCTTTTCAGGATTTCTTCATGAGCAGGGATTTGGGAAGTGTGCTGCCATATGTCGTTTTTGGTGATGGTGTTTGGCCAGCGGATTTGAAGGATTTTCTTCAGGCAGGTGTTGATGAAGGTCTAAACCTTGTCAGTGCAGGTCACTGTTGTACTCCAAGTTTCTGCTCCATACAGAAGGACCGGTTTTACATTGATGTTAAAAAGACTGATCTTGGTTTGCAGTGTTAGGTCCTTGTAGCTCCAGATCTTTTTTAGCTTAATGAAGGCAGCCCTTGGTTTGCCGCTTCATGCCTTGACGTTGGCTTCTGTAGGCCATGACACAGACCAGGTAGATGAAGGCCTAAACTTCTTCCAATTCATCGCATAAAGAGTGACTGCAGTTGTGCTGGCCATGTTAGCCTTCAGGATCATTATTTTACCCCTATGGTTGTTGAGCCCAAGTTGTGCTGATGTGGCTGCCACATTGTCGGTCTTCTCTTGCATCTGCAGATGGGCATGGGACAGTAGGGCCTGCAAAGTCCAGGTCGTCGAGCTGTGCCAAAGGTTTCCACTGGATGCCATTTCTTCTCCTTGCCATGGATGTCTTCTTGATCCAGTCTATGGCTAGCAGGAAGAGAAAAGGCAAGAGCTGACTACGATCCTCACTCGGAAGGCTTCTGTGAGTTGCCATCCATGGACTATCTTGCAGGTCGTTCCCTCATGATTCATACAAGTTTTTCTGGCGCAAAGTTGTCGCGGAGGAGTTTCCGAAGGGTCTCCCTGTCCACACTGTTGAATGCCTTCTCATAGTCAACGAAGTTGACACAGAGGGTGGAGTTTCATTCTATTGACTGCTCAGTGAGGATGTGTAGTGTTACAATCTGGACTGTCCAGGATCTATCTGCCTGGTCTGGCAACTGAGAGTCAACTTGTTCCTTCATTCGGTTCAGGATGACTCTGTTGAACACTTTGCCTGGAACTGCTAGAAGAGTTATCCGTCTGTGGTTTGCACATTTCCTCAGGTCACCTTTCATGGGGATCTGGATGAGATATCCCACCCTTCAGTCCGATGACACATTTTCCTCTTCTCACATCCTTTCAAACATGGATTTGGAGCGTATTTACTGATGTTTCAATGTCTGTCTTCAGTGTCTCTCAAGGAATGCTGTCAGGTCCTGCTGCTTTCCCATTTCTCAGATGTTTGATGACTTGCTGTATTTATTCCTTGGTTGTTCTTCTGCAGTCGATTTGGAAGTCCTTGTCAGCTGACTGTATTTCTGGTGGAGACTGTGGCACAGACTGGTTCAGCAGGTCTTCAAAGTGCTCCATTCATCTTTGTTGTTGGCCTTCATTACCCATGATTGTCTTCCTAGCTTTGGCTTTAACAGGTCTTTCTGGTTCGCTGTATCTGCTGGAGTGTTTCCTTGTAATGTCATAGAGTTCTTTCAAGTTTCCATGGCTTGCTGCTTCCTGAGCTTCGTGGCAAGACTATTGATTAATCTTTGGTTATCTGCTCTTTAGCTTGTCTGTGCTACTTTGTTGGTTTTGGTGTATTTGGCTTGATGTTTTGCTTATTTTTCTCTTGTTTGGCTGGTGTTGAATGCATTTTTCTTTTTCTTTCTCTCTTGGATTTTGTAAAGAGTTTCAGTGGAGATCCATTCTTTATGCTGGTCTTTCTTGGGACTCAGTACCTCCTAGCAGGTTGATGTCACTGTTTCTTTGATCTTCGCCCACTGATTTTCTACTGGGTCTCTTTTGTCCGCTAGTTCTTTCAGGACATGAAACTTGTTACTGACGGTATTCACTCAGGCTCAGTGCATCTTTGAAGAGGGTGGTGTTATATTGATGGTGTTGGTTTGTCAGTTCCATCCATACTTTCTTCAGCTTCAGCGTTGGCCTGTCCATGATGAGGTGATGGTATGACGCCATCTGCGCTCCTCTCATCACGCTCACATCCTGCAAGGACCTTCAGAACGTCTCTGCAATGCAGCCATGGTCAATCTGATTCTCTTTCGAATGATCTAGTGACACCTACATTGCCTTGTGTATTCTTATGTATGGGAATACGCTACCACCTATCACCAGACTGTTTAGGGCACAGAGCTCTGCAAGCCCTTCACCATTCTCGTTCATATCACCAAGGCCATGGTTGCTCCTGACTTCTTCGTACCCAGTGTTGTCATTTCCTATTTTGGCATTGAAGTCCCCCATCAGTAAGATGATGTGTCTCTCACTGCATTTCTCCAGAATGGACGGAAGTCTGCTGTAAAACTGGTCATTTCCCTCTTTTCTGCTATCATTTGTAGGTGCATAACACTGGATAACATTCATGTTGATCCTCTTTATCTTTGTGCGGAACATCGTTGTTATGATTCTGGGGCTGTGGGCTTCCCATCCAATCAGAGCTTTGTTGGCTACAGGTTTAGCATTGGTAATACTCCCTGACTGTGTGGGTTGTTCTCTTCCTCGTGTCCTGAATACAGCAACATTCCTCCAAGAGCCAGTCTTTTATGTCCAGACTGTGTCCACCTGGTTTTGCTGATGTCAAGCAGGGCAAGGTTGTATTTTTTCACCTCTCCTGGCACTTGGGCTGTTTTGCCTATCTCCTACATGGTCCTCACGTGCTGTGTCCCAATGATGATGTCTTGATCAAAAACAAGTAGATCGGCTTTGAGGCTTCCAGGGATCTCTGGTTTTAACTACAAGGCATCATAGCTCCCAATGGCAGGGATGTCTTTTGGTTGACTTTTCTGTAGCTAGGATTTTTTTTAGATGGTAGGCTAGCTAGCCTGCTTCATAACCCTCCTCTTTTTGCAGCTGGGTTTGGGGCCAGCCTGATGGAGTTTGACTCACACCTGTAGCAAGATTTGCACACACAAAACAGGTACAGTACCAATCAGGAGTACATGCTTCCCTTATACCCATAGAACACAAACTGATCTAGTCAGAAATAATGCAAGCTCCTCACACATGCATAGAGCATTTCAGCATCTGCAGCAGCAGTCAACACCTGTGTCTAAACACACACATCCAATGTGCAGCATTTGGCAGCAGTGTAAGTTCCCCTCAAATGCAGCATAGGTACAAGATGGTCATCAGCAGTGTATGCTAAGATATCCTCACGTACAAACCATGTATCACACTGGCAACAGTATAAAAGTTTATTTCAGGCACACAATACCTCCAGCAAATTATAGATGTGGGTGAGCCACTGAAAGTTCAAGCCAGGTTCAAGCCAGATGCTATGCTCTGATTCAGCTTGAGGTCCTCCTCATCTTTTGAGAACAAAATGATCTGAACTTTCTTGCGGGTTCTGGCTGCTATCCATGCTCTAACCTCGTGCACCAAAAGTGAAAGACAAAGCCTTAAACTTTGATCTCAAACAGAAGCGAGAAAGGAATGCATACCAGTATAGTGGCTGAATTACACAATGTCATACCAGAAAACCTGATATGAATTGTGGTTTGGCCAATTGACCAAATTGTGTGATCCTGTGCAATTATTTTATTGTGCCTTCTAATTTTTTATTATTGTATATGAGAAAACTATGAAATATGTGAGGATGGGTGTTGTACAACAATCTTTCTGGTGTTTGACTTAAGGGACTCAGATGTTCCTGCGTGTAAAATAAGAATAAAGCTCACATATAGGGTACACATGACAACTGACTTGCCTCTTAGTTCACTCCTGGTATTGTTATTGGAGTGGGGAAGGAGGGCACGAATGTTACGAAGTTCATGTTTAAAAACGAATAAATGTCTCTCAAAACAGTGAGATAATCTGATGTACTAAGGTGAAATGGTTGTATATTTTTTTTAATTTTGAAGACTCTTTATCACATTTTTACATAATATTTGCTACACAATTTCAATGTCAAATGTTCCCATGGCTCAGCTTGTGCCTGGGCTCTTAGAGCCACAACAGACACTTAACTCGTCTTTGCCTGTTAATTTGTTGGCTCGACCTCCTCTAATACAGAACTGTGTCTAGCAGTTACTCAAGTTCTCCGCACAGTATCTCGCTCTTGCTAGCAACCTCTTGTTTTCTGAGATTCTGGCCAGTTTCCATGGGTCTCAGAAGGATGCCTACTCCTGCTTCTGGTTTTAATAAGGAAGAATTGTGCATTAGTGACCCTAAGAAGTTGCTTAACCCCTTGTATGCTATGGACATGCTGGGCAAGTCTTCAGTGCCTGTGCTCTGGTGCTGGGCACGCGTGCAGTGCGTTCTAGCATCCACCCATGGGGGACCGCTCGCCCCTTCTAGGGATGGCAGCCGGAGTGCTCCGGCTGCCACCCCAAACCCATGCCCCCGGTGATCTGATGACGTCAGCGCACGCACAGTGCACCACCGTCATCAACATGCACCAGGGATGCGTTGGAAGACATTTGCTTCCAGTGTGATGGGTGAAGAGGATGTTCTGTTAAGTCCTCTCACCTGGAGGGGATCGGGCAGCAGGAGAAGCACAAAGGGAAAGGAAAGAGTTTTTCCTTCCCCCATGTGTCTCTCTAAAGTGCATCCCTGCTGCAGGATCACTGGTGAGACTGCGATCACGCAGTAGGAATGCACCACTAGACACCAGGAAGTCCTTTGTTTGGTGGGGGTATGATCCCTCGTGCAAGGGTCACTCCTTATTTGAAAAAGCCATCTTTTAGGCTTATATGCCCCCCAGAGGGTAGAAAGCCACTAGACACCAGGGATTTGTTTATATATGTGTATGGGCAAAGGTCACTTCCCTTGGAGGGCACAATTCTCCTTTGTTTCTGTGTTTCTGCTCCCTGGGGGCTGAGCGGCAATTTTTTAGTCTGATCTGCCTCTTGGGGGTGGGGCAGGGGAAACCAACTAGACACCAGGGAAATTAATAATTGGAGTGACCCCTTGGGCAAGGGTCGCTCTCAGGTTGGCCAGTTTGTGGGGAGGGGCTGGATGACCATTCGTTAGACTGATCTACTCCTAAGGGGGGGCAGAAAACTACTAGACACCAGGGATTTTGTATTTATGCATGCTGGGGAGCAGCCCTTTGGCAATGGTCGCTTTCTAAAAATATTGGGAAATCTTTTGGCTGTGTGTGCCCCGCCTCCCCCATGACATATGGCCCATTTTCAGTCAATCTGTCCCCAAGGGGAGCTGGAAAACCACTAGACAACATGGAATTTGTATTTATAGATGTAGGAAAGTGCCTTTTTTACATGGTCACCCCTTACTCTTTGCTAACCGGATCCTCAGTGCCAGATCTTTTCCCCCAAAACTGCACAGTTGTTTTGCACAATTGACAAAACCTTTGTATGCCACTTTAAGTCCTTAGTAAATGGTAACCCTGACCACGGGGAACTAAAGGAAGGCCCCTGATGATTACAGCATGAATTGTGCCAACCGCAGGGACCCTCTTACTAAGTGCACACTGTGCTGCTTTCACAGGCTGCGTGTCTTGGTGCAGAACTAAAGTGAAAACACAACATGTCACACAGCCTGTCTGCCATGTCCTCTAAACACTGCATGCAATATATGTAAGTCACCCCTCTAGCAGGTCTTGTAGCCCTTAGGCAGGCTGTATTATATTACATGTGAGGGCGTATCAGCATGAGCAGATATGCCCCTGCTATGTCTTTGTTGATTCTCAGACATAGTAAGGGTCCAGAGAAGCCATTTTGAATGCATGTGCTGGACACTGGTCATTACGGGTTACCCAGCTACATGATGGCTTCTGTGAATCCTGGGATGTTTGGTATCAAACATCTCAGAATTATAAACTGACCCCAGTGATGGATTTATTAAAAGCTGCACACAGAGGGCGCCTTAGAGGTGCCCCCTGAAAACCTACCAACACCTAGTGTGGACACTGACTGGTCAAAACAGTGCAGCCACCTTACACAGAGTTCTATCCCCCTGAGGTGAGAGCCAACGATCTTGAGGGCTCAGAACAACTACCTGCTCTGGGCAGAGGTATTAACACCCCATCCAGGCAGGATGGACATTCCAGGACGGGAAGCTTCAAAGGCCTTGTCACCTTTGTAATGCAACGCAGGCCTCCCCAAATAGTAGAGAAGGCTGACCCCCTCTATTTGACCACACTTTTGGCAGAGGACTGGTGGGAAAATTAGGTAGATTAGGAGGTGTGCTCTCTTCATGCCAGTCCCAGCCCTAAAGTGTACCAGCTGAAGTGGGCACTACCTCTTATATTCCTCCATCTTGTGTGAAAGGAATTAAGCCAGGCTCCACAAAGGAAGTGGTGATAAGAAGGATGTAGTTACCCTAAATGTGAATAGTCATTGGCACCCACCTGGCACCCCTGTAACACTCCTAAATTCAGTATCTGGGTGGCACCTCTGAGCCCTAGAACTCAGATTCCTGATGACCTAAGAAGAGCCAGACACTACATTGTTGCACCAGCAGAGAAGACTGCAGATGCCAACTGACTTGGCCCCAGCCCTACTGGCCTGTCTGCAGCCCTCAACAATCCTGTGTCAAAAGATGAGCTGCCCTGCAGCTCAGTGACCTCCAAAGCCTTGGGAGGACTGCCTGCCTTCAATAAAGATCAAGATCTTCTGAGAGCAGCGGATCTGTTAAAGAAGAAACCATCTTTGAAGAAAAATAACTCTGCCCTGAGGAACTGTGAAACCACATCCATGCCCACGGCTGCCCCTGACACCCATGGCTTGAGTCTGGGTGGTCCGCTGGTCCTGTGAGGGCACCCCAGCGATTCTGAGCCAAGTCCACTGTGGGTTCGCCCCTGCCAGACTCTGCCTACAAGCCTGCAGGCTCCATCCGAAGACTCTCAGTGACCACAACTGCACGGTAAGCTATTTTCCAACGTCAAAGGACACCTCTGCATCTGGAGCACCTGGACCTTGGGGAACTGGACCGACTGTCTCCCTGAGGCTTTCAACATAAGAACTTACCTGGGCAGCTGTGGGTTTTCTTCGTCCAACTTCTGACCCGAGGCTGCAGCCTTTTTACAAAACTGATTTCCCCCATTGTTTAACATTGGGAGCCCAATGCTGTGTTGGCACTCTGCACCTGGCTGCCCCCCGGTGTAAGTTTGGTGCCAACGTGTGGCCCCCCTTGTGCTTCCCTTAACCATAAGAGATCGACCCCTAACACTTCTTTACTCACATGTGAGCAGTGCATCTTCTTTCATCCTCAGTCTCCATTGGTTAACATCTGGCACCCGATTCCTAATTTGACCTCTGCACCCGGCCACTACTGTGCCGCTAGGGGGCCACTCTTGGTGCTGATTTGAACCTTTGAACCTTGCCTGGTGTTAACCTAAAACCCTGAAGACTGGATTTTTAAGTCGAGTACTTACCTGCAAAACTGCATTCTTGTTTCCCATAGGTTAACATTGAAAACTGCACTGTCGATTTTTGCAACTGAAAAGTATTTTTTATTTCAAAACTGCTCAACTTATAATGAAGTTATTTGGTTCAAAGCATATATAAAAGCAAATGTTATTTTTCTAATTTGGTCTCGGATTTATTCTCTGGGTGTGTGTTTCATTTATTGCCTCTGTGAGTATAACAAATATTTAACACAGCTCCTTGGTAAGCCTGAATGCTTGCCCGCACTACCACAAATACACCATTAGACCTATCTAATTCTGCCTCTGCAAACCTTTGGGGATCCACTGGACTCTCTGCCCATTGTACTCCTTTTTTCAGTGCACCATATAGAGAGCTACCTTCCAGCATTGGTGGCAAGGGTGGGAACTGCGACTGCATTTGTTTAGACAATAAGTGAATGCATGAATAAATCCCAAAATGACCTTTAGTGAATTTTGAATTGGGCGTTTTTCTAAGTTCCTGAAAGCAACTGTTAGCGCCCTGGTTAGGTCGCTGTAGCTTAACAGTGTTTAAAAACGTACTGGAGTTAGGACTGCAAAACCTGTTTTAGGATTTTCTTTATCTTACTCAAAATGGTCCCAACTTTAGTAAAATTATGAGTACCTCAGATAACACATTTTTGTGTTGTGAACTGCTGTTTGTGTGAAATGGTGTGCGTCTGCCTGTTTGACTAGCATTTGACTGGTGGTGTGTGTGTTTACTGGTGTGTTTGGCTTGCTTTTGGTTGGCAGCTATACTTAGTGTCACTCCTCTCTGGAGTACCATGTTTTAGCCTTTGTTTTGTGCCATCCCCTTGGGAGCAAATCAGACTGTTGTGAAGCTGATCTGTCTCCAGATGCAGATTTCATAGTGTTTTATAATGTTAACAGTTTATATTGTGTCATCATTTGCATTTGTCATCTTAATGTTTTATTTCTTCTTTCTATTGTAGTTCAAAGCTTTTCATTTCCTTAGTGGTGACTCCTACTTGCAGTTTCAGCATTGATAGATCTGCAGTTTGTGTAGTTGCATGTGTTTGGTTAAAAAACACATTTTTGTACTGTTTAGTTCAAATGAGCATCATTGCCCTGCATGAATGTGTGATCATAACTATTGTAATATTTGCAAAACATTTAGCTTCTGTTTTATATAGTGCCAAATTCACTTTGGATTTGTGTAAGACGTGCCTTGTGCTGTCTTGTGCGTCATTTTCCTTTGTTTTTCCTTTCTAGTGGTATATCAGTTCTTGCTGTGCCTGTGCAGAGTATGTGCAGTTGATTCTCAATCTAGCTGTCTGTGGCAAGTGAGAAGCATTTTTGGAGTATAAAGTTTGTTGGAAGAATGTATTCAGAAAAGTAGCAATCCTTCAATCTAGCCACATCCTCCCCCACTCCGATTCCAGGAACACTTGCCTGCTCAACTGCAACGAGGCTACCTATTACAGACTGCTGAGTGAAACTGTACAAAACTCATCTTAGAATCTGGAGAACAGTCTTTGAAAACAACATTAGTATTGAAGGATGCCAAATGAAACAAATGACCAGCCGACTTCTTGTGGTTTGTATTGATAGTTTTGTGTAGCTCATTATATGTCAAAAGTTATATTTACTGTTTGATACAGCCATAGTTTGTTGAGTTGAAATTTGACACAGTGCTGTTTATTTTTGTTTTTTTGGTGTGTTTCATTAGCAAGCATTATGGCTGCCCATAGGCTGACTGCCCACCATGTTTTGGTTTGCTTTTTGAACCTGCCTTTGAACATTGCTCTGAAATGGACTCTGCATCTGAGGCAGGGCATCAAGTTGAAGATTCCAACAGTGAATTTTCTGTTCCAGAGGAATCATCTGATGATGAATCCACTATTAGTGCTAATGAAGTGCCACTTTTAGAAGAGGACACTGATATGCCAATAGTCCAGCAAGATCAAGCTGGATTGGAGGCAGGAGCTGTAAGGCTTCCCACTAGAAGTGCTGAACCCTGGGTTGCCCCTAATATGATGCAGCCTGTTTTGTCTACCTTTAGTGGTGCTGCAGGGTGTAGAGTCACACCAGATAACTTTTTGCCTCTCAATTTGTTCCAACTGTTTATTTATTGTGGTTTGGGATGATAGTGTTGAGCAGACTAATTTATATGCAGAACAGTTTTGTGTCGGAGAACAGTGCCACTCTTAAGACCCACTCTAGAGCTACCCAGAGGACTCCCAAAAATCTCCATGGAGTAAGCAGTTCTGGGGGTCAATTTTGTAGATGGAATTGCTAAGAAAGCCATCACTGTTCTTATATTGGTCTACTTGTTCCTTAATGGCAACTGCTACAGCACCCATGAGTTGAAACCGATATTTGCTTCTGCAGCGGATGTTTCATTTTTTGAATAAAGTTACAGCATTGCCAAAGGATCATCCTGATTGTGACTGTCTCTGCAAGATTCAGCATGTTCATCACCATTTAGTAGATCGTTTCTCCAAGATCTATGGTCCAGGGAAAGATATATCTGTGGATAAGTCTCTGGTTCCCTTCAAAAGCTGTTTCGTTTTCAGACAATACATTCCCAGCAAGAGAGCACATTACAGTAGTAAGATGTATACGCTCTGTGAAAGTGGCACTGGATATGTTGTAATTTTAGGGTGTATGTGAAGTAGCATTTGGCTGACACTGTGTGTATGAAGTAACTTGCACCACACACACTCCGCAGCCAAACCCCAGTCCATACAGTCAGCTGCCAGAAAGTGTCATTGCTCTGTCAGTCCTGTGTGCATATGAAAGTGATTTGTTCCTTGAATGTTGCTGTTTGTTGATGTGAGTGTTGTCAACTGCTGGGCCCATGTCTTGCACTGTGAATGGGTTTATGTGTGTGAGATACACAAAAGGTGTGTGAGTGGCCTGAAAAGCGGTTGGTGCCTTGTTGTGACTTTACAGCTTCCGAGCTGCAAGTTACTAGTTCAGTTTTTGAAAATTATAATTATCTTATTAATAGTGATTTCTACATTTTCATTTTCATGAAATCTTTTGTTAATAAAATTTACATTTTGAACTTTTCACTCACCCTTGTGCTAAATCCAACCAGTATATGTGTGTACGTGCCTAGTAAATGGTTGTGCAGTAATATTTGACTTTTCTGACTTTTTCTGTCAGGGTATGCTCTATCTCCAGGGAAAATCTACCAACCCCAGATATTTTTGTAAACTTAACACCAGGAGGACTCCAGGGCAGTGTGCCTCATATTTTGTTAATATTTCTCTGACTCAAAGTACTGGAAGGGAAGGGGAGCTGCAAATTTCCTGCCACCCAGAGCTCTCACATGTCTCCCGATAAAAATGTTACCTCACCTGTGTGGGTGGGCATTTCTTAAAACTTCGGGCCGACTATTAATCAATCAATCAATCAATCATTTTATTTATAAAGCGCGCTATGTACCCGTCAGGGTTTCGAGGCGCTGGGGGGGGGGGGAGGGTGAGCTGTTAGCGGTCGAAAAGCCAGGTCTTGAGGAGTCTCCTGAAGGCGAGGAGGTCCTGGGTCTGGCGTAGTGATGTGGGGAGGGAGTTCCAGGTCTTGGCGGCGAGGAAGGAGAAGGATCTGCCGCCGGAGGTCTTGCGCTGGATTCTGGGGACGATGGCGAGGGCGAGATTGGCGGAGTGGAGTTGACGTGTGGGAGTGTAAAAGTTGAGTCTGGAGTTGAGGTAGGTAGGTCCGTTGTTGTGAAGAGCCTTGTGAGCGTGGGTGAGGAGTTTAAAGGTGATCCTCTTGTCCACAGGGAGCCAGTGGAGGTCCTTCAGGTGAGGGGAGATGTGACATCGGCGGGGTATGTCGAGGATCAGGCGGGCGGATGCATTTTGGATGCGCTGGAGTCGTTTGATGTCTTTAGTTGGGATGCCTGTGTAGAGTGCGTTGCCGTAGTCAAGTCTGCTGCTGACGAGGGCTTGGGTCACCGTCTTTCTGGTTCCTGTTGGGATCCACTTGAAAATTCTGCGGAGCATCCGAAGGGTGTTGAAGCAGGAAGAGGAGACGGCGCTGACCTGTTTGGACATGGTGAGGGCGGAGTCCAGGATGAAGCCGAGGTTTCTTGCATGGCTGGCTGGGGTGGGTGGGGGTCCGAGGTCAGTGGGCCACCAGGAGTCGTTCCAGGCCGAGGGGGTGCGCCCGAGGATGAGGACTTCCGTCTTGTCGGAGTTGAGTTTCAGGCGACTGTTGTTCATCCACTCGGCGATGGATTTTAGTCCCTCGTGGAGGTTGGTTTTAGCGGTGAGAGGGTCTTTGGTCAGGGAGAGGACGAGCTGGGTGTCGTCGGCGTAGGAGATGATGCTGAGGTGGTGTTGGCGGGCCAGTTTAGCGAGGGGGGCCATGTAGACGTTGAACAACGTAGGGCTGAGGGAGGAGCCTTGGGGGACGCCGCAGATGAGGTCGGTGGCTTTGGAGCGGAAAGGGGAGAGACGGACTCTCTGAGTTCTGTCGGAGAGGAAGGATGAGATCCAGTTGAGGGCTTTATCTTGGATGCCGGCTTCATGGAGGCGGGTCAGTAGGGTGCGGTGGCAGACTGTGTCAAAAGCGGCTGATAGGTCGAGGAGGATGAGGGCCGAGGTTTCGCCGTTGTCCATTTGATGTCTGATGTCATCTGTGGCGGTGAGGAGTGCAGTCTTGGTGCTGTGGTTTCGTCTGAATCCGGATTGCGAGGGGTCTAGGATGGAGTTGTCTTCGAGGAAGTGGGCGAGCTGTGTGTTGACGATCTTTTCGATGACTTTTGCTGGAAAAGGGAGGAGAGAGATCGGTCGGAAGTTTTTGAGATCGTTGGGGTCAGCCTTGGGTTTTTTGAGGAGGGGTTGGATTTCTGCGTGTTTCCAGCTGTCCGGGAAGGTGGCGGTGTTGAAGGAGAGGTTGATGATCTCGCGGAGTTTGGGGGCGATGGTGGTGTTGGCTTTGTTGAACACATGATGTGGGCATGGGTCCGTGGGGGAGCCTGAGTGGATGGTGTTCATGGTTGTTATGGTTTCGGCGTCGTCCACGTGGGCCTGGCGGTGAGGCGGCAGGCGTGGGCGGAGATGTCAGGGGTGGGGCCTGGCGGCGGAGCGGTGTTGAAACTGTCGTGGATGGTTGTGATTTTCTGGTGGAAGAAGGTGGAGAGGTCGTCGCAGAGTTTCTGGGAGGGCAGGATGTCGTTGGAGTTGGCGTTGGGATTTGAGAGTTCCTTCACGATGCCGAAGAGTTCTTTGCAGTCGTGGGCGTTGTTGTTGATGCGTTCGGTGAAGTGGGCGCGCTTGGCGACGCGGATCCGTTGGTGGTGTTCACGGTTGGCGTCTTTGAGGGAGGCGAGATTGTCGGGTGTGCGCTCTAAGATCCATTTCTTCTTGAGCTTCTGGCAGAGGCTTTTGGAGGCGGTCAGTTCGTCTGTGAACCAGGCTGGTTTTTTCTTTCCTTGGTTGGCGGTGGGTTTCTTGAGTGGGGCTAAGGTGTTGGTGCAGTCGAGGATCCATTGGTGGAGGTTGATGGCGGCAGCGCTCGGGTCGGTTGCGACGGGTGGTGGGTTTTTGACGAGGGTGCTGGTTAGTTGGTCTTGGGTGACTTTTCCCCAGCGGCGGTGAGGAGGTAGAGGGATGCGGTGATGTTCGGTGATTTTCTTGTAGGAAAAATGGACGCAGTGATGGTCGGTCCAGTGGAGTTCGGAGGTGTGGCTGAAAGAGATGTGGTTGCTTGAGGTGAAGAGGGGGTCAAGAGTGTGTCCGGCGATGTGGGTGGGAGTGTTGACTAGCTGGCGGAGTCCGAGGTTGAGGAGGTTGGAGGTCAGTGATGCGGTGTTGACGTCGTTGTTATTTTCCAGATGGTAGTTTAGATCTCCCAGGAGGATGTAGTCTAGGGAAGCGAGGGCGTGGGTGCTTGCGAGGTCGGCGACGGTGTCGCTGAAGGGGGCTCTTGGTCCTGGAGGGCGGTATATGAGGGTTCCTCTGAGGGTCGTGTTGGGGTCCGTGTGGATCTGGAAGTGGAGGTGTTCGGCTGTCTTGAGGGTGTCGTCCGTGTGGGTGTGGATTTTGAGGGTAGCTTTGTGAGTGTATTAAGTGTATCTGAAGGTAATTTCTCTTGACAAATGTGTGAATTCAGAGGAATATCTCCCTGATCTGCCTAGGAATGTTCCCCTGATCTGCCTAGGAATATCCTGAGCCCACCCATAAGTAAGGGTGTTGATCAAACATCATTAGTTAATGAAAGGTATAAAAGCTATAGGGCTCATGATCTCTGCATGGAATGAATATAGATAGGCAGGGAGCATAGAAACCCGGCAGGAGGCCATAGACCCACACAGGCTGTTTTAGATGGCCAAAACATATTGGCAAAGATGTGTAGCTAGATGAGTCATTGAATCTCATTGTATGCCCAACATATTTTTTCAACTATATTAGACGTACCCAAAAAAACAGGAAAATCATTGGGTTTACCACTAGGTATTTTTTATTGTTATCTGGACCCCTGCAATGAACACAGCATGCATTTATACACAAATGATGGCAGTTTGTGTTTGTTTGCTTTTGTTGTGCTAATTGCGCCTGGTATGCCCAGACGTGGGATCCCGGGATCACTGTGCCACTGGATTCAAGCTAGCCTGGCTGATGAAGGGTGATACCTTGAAACCGGTCCCAGGATGCTTGGTTCCAGTCTAGGGAGGACCTGGCCCTGCAGTTTGGGCTGGACTGTTCCCATGGGAACAGGGTCAAGGCTGACTTACATATGGCTGGGTCCAAACTGGGTGGCATGGTGAGCAAAATAATTGATGGATTAAGCCCAGATCTGTGACTGGGGGTGAATGTTTGATTAGTTCTGCATTCCGTCCATCATTTGTATTAGTTTGCTTTTGTTGCGCAACGTGAGCCGGTTATGCCCATACGTGGGACCCGGGTTCACTATGCGACTGGATTCAAGCTAGCCTGGCTGATGAAGGGTGATACCCTGAAACCGGTACCAGGATGCTTGTTTCTGGTTCAGGGAGGACCTGACCTGGCAGTTCGGGCTGGACTGTTCACATGGGGAACAGGGTTTACACTGATTTGCATATGGCTGGGTACAAACTGGGATAGCATGGTGAGCAAAAGAATTGATGGATTAAACCCAGATCTGTGACTGGGGGTGAATGTTTGATTGGTTCTGCATTCCATCTATTATTTGTGTTTGTTTGCTTTTGTCGAGCTAAGTGCACTGGGTATGCCCAGACATGGGTCCCGGACTCACTATGCCACTGGATTCAAGCTAGCCTGGCTGATGAAGGATGAAACCCTGAAACTGGTTTCAGGATGCTTGTTTCGGTCCAGGTAGGACCTGGCCTGGCAGTCCGGGCTGGACTGTTGCCATGGGGAACAGGGTTTAAACTGATTTGCATATGGCTTGGTCCAACCTGGGATGGCATAGTGAGCAAAAGAATTGTTGGATTAAACCCAGATCTGTGACTCGGGGTGAATGTTTGATTGGTTCTGCATTCCGTCCATCATTTGTGTTTGTTTGCTTTTGACTCTGCAAAAAAAGGGTCAGTTTTCAGTTAAAAAATGTGCTGTGTCCATGTTGTATTTTGAGCCCTTTTCTGTTGTGAGCACTAGCCCTACCAACACAAGTGAGATACCATTTTTATTGGGAGATTTAGAAGAATGCTAGGTGGTAGGAAATCTGTGGCTACCCACAGATTCCAGAACTTTTCTTCATAGGAATGTGAGAAAAATGTGTGTTTTTAGTCAAACTTTAGGGATTACAAGGGCTTCTGGGTAGGAAAACCTAGTGAGAGCCACATAAGTCATCCCACCCTGAATTCCCCTAAGTGTCTAGTTAAACAAAATGTGCAGGTTTGCTAGGTTTGCCTAGGTACCGGCTGAGCTAGGGCTTAAAATTCAAGCTTAGCTTGCAAAACAGGATTTGTTTTCATTGGAACAAAGTGATGAGTTTATGTTGCGTTTTGGGCCCTTTCCTGTTGTGGGCACAAGCCCTACCCACACAAATGGGATACCATTTTTATCCGGAGACTTGAGGAAATGCTAAGTGGTAGGAAATCTCTGGTTTACCACAGACTGTGAGGAAGATGTGTGTTTTTAGTCAAAATTGTAGGTTTGCATGGGCTTCTGGGTAGGAAAACAAGCCACCCACCCTGGATTCCCCAATGAAAGTTTGCTAAGTTTCCCTAGGTGTTGGCTAAGGTAGGGCCCAAAATCCATAGCTAGCTACATTGCAAAAAAGGGTACATTTTCAGTGGAAACATTTAGGGGGTCATTACAACATTGGCGGTAAAACGCGCTTACCGCCGTGCAGAAGACCGCCAATACACCGCCGTGGAATTCTGCCACAGCTATTATGACCCACAGCTCGGAATCCACCAAAATTCAGACACCCACACAAGTCCGCCACACCAAAGGTCAGTGATAAACTGGTGAAAACAAATCCTCCACCGTCACGGCAACTGAAACACGCCCATGCTATCACGACCCACGAATCCACGCAGCGGTCTTTCAACCGCGGTATTCCATTGGCAGTACACACCGCCGCGCTCAAAATACACACACATCTCCAAAACACAGCCACATTGGACAATTCGAAATACACACACCTGATATACATACACACACACACTCCCACACACCCGTTGCAATATAAAACACACACCCACATCACCCACAAACCCCTACGACCAAAAACTGAAGACGAAGGCGACAGACAGAGACTACAGCAATAGACAGCCCCACCACACAGAGGCACACAACACCATCACCCATACAACATCCACGCTCAAAACACCCCACACCACCACTCATCACCACACTCTTCAACACATACATCACCCCACACATCACCTACACCACCCCGTGTCATGCCAAAGACACCCCAGGTTTTCCGAGGAGGAGCTCAGAGTCATGGTGGAGGAAATCTTACGGGTAGAGCCACAGGTATTTGGAGCACAGGTGCAGCACACCTCCATAGCCAGGAAGATGGAGCTATGGCGAAGAATCATCAACAGGGTCAACGCTGTGGGACAGCATCCAAGAAATTGGGAGGACATCAGGAAGAGGTGGAACGACCTACGGGGGAAGGTGCGTTCCGTGGTCTCCAGGCACAACATTGCGGTTCAGCGGACTGGCGGCGGACCCCCACCTCCTCCCCCACAACTAACAACATGGGAGGAGCAGGTCTTGACCATCATGCATCCAGAGGGCCTCGGAGGAGTCGGTGGAGGAATGGACACTGGTAAGTCAAATCTTAACTATCATATCCCCCACCCTACCTGCATGCTATCACACAGCCCCACCCTCACCCCCTCCCCTATCACTACAACTCCTCACTAATGTACTAATAACACAAACCACACATCCCAACACCAAGCCCTGCATGACACAACTAAGCATGGACACCCATCACTAAAGCATGGCCACTGCACATACCCATAACAACCCCCAACCATCATCACACAAGTCCCCACACAGGAATGCTTGCACTGGGGTACACGCACACCCACCCATTGCACACCATGACACACACACATGCAATAATCATGCTCTTATACCCCTGCAGGACCACTACGTAACCTCACTACACAGGAGGGTCCAGACATCTCCACTCCACCCACAGAAGAGGCCCAGAGTGACGACAGCAGCTCTGGCCAACTGGATCCAGGTGACCAGCCCGGACCATCGTGGGCCTCGGGACAGTCGGTTCCCCTTGCACAGGCACAGCCCAACACTGACCTTCCACCCTCTGGTAACACCAGCACAGCACCCACCCAGCGGGCCCATACCTCCGTACCCAGGACACGTCAATCAGCTGTGTGTCCACCACTACAGGGAACCCAGGAGAACCCACCACCCCAACAACAACAGGGACCTGGGGGCAGTGGTAGTGGGCACACGGTCCAGGGGACGGAGGCACAGGAAAACAGGGGAACTGGGAAGGCTGCTGTGCGACTGGGGGCGGACAGGCCAAGGGAACCCACTCTCCTCCATCATGGGAGCATACCACCACTCCTAGGAGACAATGGCAACGGTCCTAGCCAAGTTTCAGGAGACCAGGCGCCTGCAGGATGAACAGTATTTGGGGTTCAGGGAGGAGCTCAGAACCATCAGCTCCGCCCTGGGCACCATCGTAGGGGTGCTGAAGGACATACAAAAGACCATGAGGGACACTGTGTCACTCCAAGGGGCCCCTGACACTAGCCTGGATGATGAACTGCCCACCACCTCTGCCGGCGCTAGTGGACAGGACGCCCTGCCACAGGACCACCACACTAGCACCCCACCCCCTGCAGATGGAGAACCACCACGCAAGCGGTCCCTGAGATCCAGGAACAGGACAGAGCAAGATGGCAAGACCCCTGCCAGGAAATGAGACCACCCTGATTGTCATCCCACTGTCTCACTTTGTTACCCAGTCCAGATTGGAACTGCCCCAGCTCCACTTCCTATGCCCATATGGGCAGTGCACCTGTGAGACTAATAGACTGGACTCTGCCATGGACATTCCTCCTCCATCACTCATCACCATTTTGCCACCCCCTCCAATAATTATCACTTCAATAAACACCCTTGAGCCACAAAACAATCTGGATCAGTCTGTGATTTTGAAAATGTGTATTAGCAATGACAGTGACAAAATGCGTTTTCAAATGTAATGCCAACATACCTATGTCACACATCACAAGTCCATGAAGGATGCAAGCAGATGACACACATTGGTAACCACACCTGTGAAACCATAATGGAAATGTACAACTCAGTTACCAAATACTGCTTCTAATTGACAGACAGGATAGAGGTAGAAGTGTGAAAGTGAATGTAATAGTAAAATAATTGTTCTCACCTGTGTGTCACTGGAAATATTGCTGTATGACTGACTCCCTGTTGTCTATGTCTTCTTCCTCAGCTTCCTCCTCATCACTGTCCACAGGCTCCGGCAGAAAAGGCACCTGGCGTCGCAAAGCAAGATTGTGAAGCATCGAGCAGGCGATGATGATCTGGCACACCTTCCTTGGTGAGTAGAATAGTGAACCACCTGTCATATGGAGGCACCTGAACCTGGCCTTCAGGAGGCCGAAGGTGCGTTCGATCACCCTCCTAGTCTGCCCATGGGCCTCATTGCAGCGTTCCTCTGCCCTGGTCCTGGGATTCCTCACTGGGGTCGATAGCCATGACAGGTTGGGGTAACCAGAGTCCCCTAATTGCCACAGACGTTGCCTCTGGAGTTGACCCATCACATAAGGGATGCTGCTATTCCGCAGGATGTAGGCGTCATGCACAGAGCCAGGGAACATAGCATTTACCTGGGAGATGTACTGGTCTGCCAAACATACCATCTGTACATTCATGGAATGATAACTCTTCCGGTTCCTGTACACCTGTTCACTCCTGTGTGGGGGGACCAGAGCTACATGGGTGCCATCAATAGCACCTATGATGTTGGGGATATGTCCCAGGGCATAGAAGTCACCTTTAACTGTAGCCAAATCCTCCACCTGAGGGAAAACGATGTAGCTCCTCACGTGTTTCAGCAGGGCAGACAACACTCTGGACAACACGTAGGAAAACATAGGCTGGGACATCCCTGATGCCATGGCCACTGTTGTTTGAAATTATCCACTTGCAAGGAAATGGAGTACTGATAGCACCTGCACTTCAGGGGGTATTCCTGTGGGATGGCGGATTGGTGAGATCAGGTCTGACTCCAACTGGGTACACAGTTCCTGGATTGTGGCACGGTCAAACCTGTAGGTGATGAGCAAATGTCGCTCCTCCATTGTTAACAGGTCCACCAGCGGTCGGTACACCGGAGGATTCTGCCATCTCCTCAAATGTCCCAGCTGACGGTGCCTAAGAAGGACAACAGCGACCACAGAGTCAACAAATTCTCAGGTATGTACCCACAGCTACACAGAACACAACACCAAATACAAAACTCTTCCTGTATGTGTGTTGAGTGTAGGCCTAGGTATGTGTGACGCAGTAGTAAATGAAGCCATGTGGGCCCCTGAAATGGCGGATGCCTGACCTCTAAAGTGGGACAATGGGATGTGAGGTATCTGTGCTGGCGTTGTACACTGTTGCGGTAGGCGGTCTTAGACCGCGGCGCAATGCTGCATTGGTTAACATTGGACCCTATGGATCCCAGGAGCCAATGATGAACTGCGCCGGCGGTGATGATACCCACCGCCGCGTACGTCACCGCCGCGGACCTGACCGCCATTTTCTATCTGTTCAATCACTTGATACCTGATCTTCGTCAGGAGAGGACCTACACTGCAAGTGCTGCGGTGACCTCGGTCTGGAAGAGACAACGGCTGCTGCGTCTGGGGAAAGGGCCCCTGCCTTCACTGCTCAGGAGTTGGAGAAGCTCGTGGACGGGGTCCTCCCCCAGTACACTCTACTCTACGTTCCTCCAGACCAACAGGTAAGTACACAGGGAGCACGTTGTGTGGGCTATGCTGTGTGGAGAGGGCTGGATGTCAGTAGGAAGGGGGCAGAGATCTGCGACCATGAAGGACTGTGAATGCATGTGCCTCATGGCAAGGGTAGGGATGGGGGCCACTCACTTCAACGGTGCAGTTGGTAATGACTTCTCTTCTTCCCCTGTACATGTCATGTAGGTCAGCGCCCACCAGAAGAAGGACATTTGGCGTGCCATCGCCAAGGACGTACGGACCCTGGGGGTCCACCAGAGACGGGGCACCCACTGCCGTAAAAGATGGGAGGACATTCGCTGCTGGAGCAAGAAGATGGCGGAGGCTCAGCTGGGGATGGCCTCCCAACGTGGGAGGGGTGCCCGTCGCACCATGACCCCCCTGATGTTCCGGATCCTGGCGGTGGCCTACCCTGAGTAGGATGGGCATTTGAGGGCATCACAGCAGAATCAAGGGGGTGAGTACACTCTCCTTCTGCGGACTTTGCGTGCAGTGGAGGGGTCTGGGTGGAGGAGGAGGGCTGTGGGTTTCCCTAAGCCAGGGCGAGTTACGTAGGCTAGCCCCTTCGTAAGGCATGGCCCTGTGGCCCTCCACCCCACCTCTGTAGAGTGCCAAGTACAGGTATACATACCCCTGTGTCATCTATGTGGACAGATGACACTCATAGCCATGTAGGCCATATCCCAGGAATTGCATCTGTAGAGACCAAGAGCACGGCGTAGTGCAGGGGGCTGCTGTGTCTGTATTGTCCGCCAACGGTAGCGGTAAGCCATGCACTCAACCTGTCTTTCTTCTGTCCTCCCCCCCCTTTTTGTGCTCTCCCTGTTCGTTTGTGCATCAGCATCATCAGGCGGAGGTACAGTGGCACCGGAGCACGAGGGAGCTTCATCCCACATGGCCATGGAGGGCCACACCACAGACTCTGAATACACCAGTGGGACGGAGGGCGAGGGAAGCTTCACGTCGGTTACCGGATCAGCAAACTGCGACACGGACTCGTCCGCCGAAGGGAGATCCCTTGTGGTGGTGGCACCATCTGTGCCCCCCACTTCTACAGGTACAGCCGCCACCCCCCACCAGCACCGCCCTCCCAGCAGCCCCTCAGCCTTCGCTCCGTGCCCGCTCACCCAGGAGGGTGGGCATCACCTTCTCCCCAGGCACCTCAGCCCCTGCCCCTGTCACCTATGCTGCCCTCAGTGAGGAGGCCATTGACCTCCTCAGGTCACTCACTGATGGGCAGTCTACCATTGTGAATGCCATCCAGGGTGTAGAAAGGGAGATACAACACACTAATGCATTCCTGGAGGGCATTCATTCTGGTCAGGCTGCCCATCATCGAACCCTGCAATCTCTGGCCTCAGCACTGATGGCAGCCATTGTCCCTGTGTCTAGCCTCCCCCCTCCAACTTCCTCCACCCAGACCCAATCCCCTGTACCCCAGCCTATCCCAATCACACCATCAGACAAGCATGCACACACCTCAACACACAAAAGTAGCTCAGGCAAACATAGGCACCATACATCCCACAGGCACTCACACAAGCATCACCCACATACAGACACACCAACATCCACTGCCTCCACTGTGTCCCCCTCCTCTTCGTCTCCCTCCTCCCTCTCAGTGTCGTCTACACTCTCACCTGCATGCACTACATCTACAGGCACTGGGACTCGCACCAGAACACCCAGCACCACACCCCGCTCACCTGCACTCACCACCCCCACTACCATTTACACGTCCCCTGTGTCCACTCCCAGTGTGTCTGTGATGCCCCCTCCCAAAGTACACAAACGCGGGCACCCACACACCCAACATCCATCTACCTCACGACAGCTTCCAGTACCTGCACCTGCACCCAAATCACCTAAAGTTACACCTCCTACAACCACCTCCTCTTCCTCCACTCCCAGACCCCCTCCAGCTACCCATCCCAGTGTTCGTCAGAAACTCTTCCTCAGCAACGTTGACCTCTTTCCCACCACCCCCACCCCTCCAATTCATAGGTCCCGTAGTAGCACCTCAGCCAAAAAAAGTCTGGTACCAGTGGCACGTGTTAAAGGTGTGTGGAGTGCACCGGCCACCAGGGCAGCCAGTGTGACACGGAGCCAAAGCACTGCCAGTTCACCCCCTGTAAAGCACCTTAAGTTGGAAAGTGGCCGACGGGAGAGGGTGAAGACTCCTGCCGGCAAAACAGCTCACAAGGGTCCCGGGGGGAGTGCCGAGTCAGCTGTGACTCCTCCCAAGGTGGTGAAGGGGCAGAAGAAGTCTCCAAAGTCTGGTAAGAGCAGCACGGCGGAGAAGGCCGCCATCCTCCCCGCCGGCCGGGACGCCACCTCCAGCACTG
This sequence comes from Pleurodeles waltl, assembly GCF_031143425.1. Classification (NCBI taxonomy): domain Eukaryota; kingdom Metazoa; phylum Chordata; class Amphibia; order Caudata; family Salamandridae; genus Pleurodeles; species Pleurodeles waltl. The sequence continues at coordinate 55,252,531 of NC_090445.1, read as the reverse complement.
TCGTCACTGGTCCGGAGACCACCGCCAGAGTCAGTGCCCTGGAGGGCAGCACTGTCATCACTGGTCCGGAGACCACCGCCAGAGTCAGTGCCCTGGAGGGCAGCAGTATCGTCACTGGTCCGGAGACCACCGCCAGAGTCAGTGACCTGGAGGGCCCCGGCAGCCACAGCCCCGCTGGGCCCTGAGGGACCGTCATGCCACACACCGCTGCACAGGTCACAGACAGCAAAGGCAAGCACCGCTGAACAGGGCAAAGACCACCATGGTGAAGACCGCTGAACAGGGCAAAGCACCGCTGAACAGGGCAAAGACCGCCATGGTGAAGACCGCTGAACAGGACAAAGACCGCCATGGCAAGCACCGCTGAACAGGTGAGAGACAGCAAAGGCAAGCACCGCTGAACAGGGCAAAGACTGCCATGGTGAAGACCGCTGAACAGGGTAAAGCACCACTGAACAGGGCAAAGACCACCTTGGCAAAGCACCGCTGAACAGGTCAGAGACTGCAAAGGCAAGCACCGCTGAACAGGGCAAAAACCTCCATGGTGAAGACCGCTGAACAGGGCAAAGCACCGCTGAACAGGGCAAAGACCGCCATGGTGAAGACCGCTGAACAGGGCAAAGACCGCCATGGCAAAGCACCGCTGAACAGGTCAGAGACTGCAAAGGCAAGCACCGCTGGACAGGGCAAAGACCGCCATGGCAAAGCAACGCTGAACAGGTCAGAGACAGCAAAGGCAAGCACCGCTGAACAGGGCAAAGACCGCCATGGTGAAGACAGCTGAACAGGGCAAAGCACTGCTGAACAGGGCAAAGACCGCCATGGCAAAGCACCGCTGAACAGGTCAGAGACTGCAAAGGCAAGCACCGCTGAACAGGGCAAAGACCGCCATGGTGAAGACCGCTGAACAGGGCAAAGCACCGCCAAATCAAGCATCGTTAGCCCATGTGCAGCTGGGACAGTGACAGAACTGGGACTGTCACAGGGAGCATGATGCTCTCTGGGCACCATTCCCCCTCCAGAACCAGTGGAGACCTGCATCCACTCTGTCTGTCCTTCACAGGATGAAGCAATCTGGGCACCAGTCCCCCTCTGGAACCAGTGGACACCTGCATCCACTCTGTCTGTCCTTCACAGGATGAAGCACTCTGGGCACCAGTCCCCCTCCAGAACCAGTGGAGACCTGCATCCACTCTGTCTGTCCTTCACAGGATGAAGCACTCTGGGCACCAGTCCCCCTCCAGAACCAGTGGATACTGTTATCCACTTGAGAGACTGTGGCTTTGCACTCCCCAGGATGGTACAGTGGGCAAACCACCCACTGTAGAGACTTGAGAGACTGTGGCTTTGCACTCCCCAGGATAAAGCAGTGGGCAAACCACCCACTGGAGTGACTTGAGAGACTGTGGCTTTGCAATCCCCAGGATAAAGCAGTGGGCAAACAACCCACTGGAGTGACTTGAGAGACTGTGGCTTTGCACTCCCCAGGATAAAGCAGTGGGTAAACCACCCACTGGAGTGACTTGAGAGACTGTGGCTTTGCAATCCCCAGGATAAAGCACTGGGCAACCCACCCACTGGAGTGACGTGAGAGACTGGGGGGTTTGCACTCCCCAGGATAAAGCAGCGGGCAACCCACCGACTGGAGAGACTTGAAAGACTGTGGCTTTGCACTCCCCATGATGGTACAGTGGGCAACCCACCCACTGGAGAGAATTGAGAGACTGTGGCTTTGCACTCCCCAGGATGGTCCAGTGGGCAAGCCACCCACTGTAGAGACTTGAGAGACTGTGGCTTTGCACTCCCCAGGATACATCAATGGGCATGGAGCCCCGTCGTGGATCTGGCGTGGTGCTGTAATCCGGCTGAGGTACTCCCCCATTCCCTTCCCCCTGAGGTGCCTGTTGTATTTCTATCTGTTGCCCCTGCAGTGTTCTCTCCATTTGTGGACAGGTATCTAGTGTGGGCCTCGCCCATGCATTGTGGGCCCAGTGGTCCACGGACATTGATATGTGCATACCTGCAGTACTAATCGTGATGTATGATTTTAGAATGTTTATATATACTGTATATATTTGGTAACTGTATTTTGATACATTACAATGGTTGTACTCATTTCCTTTTGTGTTTGCATTCTTCCGGGGGGGTTGTGGGTTGTTACTGTGCTGTTTGGAAATGCATTGGTGTGTGTGTTGTAGTGGGTGAGGGTTGGGGGTGGGAGTGTTGCGTGTGTGTGTCCCTGACTTTTGCCTCCCCCTCCCATATGTCGTAGGTGCAGTACTCACCGTTGTCTACGGCGCCTACGTTGCTGGTGTTCGTAGAGGAGCAGGAAGACAAGCGCAGGGAGTATTTGTAGTTCGGGCTCCATGGTGGCCTCCTTCCTCGTGGAGTGTGTTGAGGTGAGCGTTTTCCCATTGCAAAAGCTGTTTCCGCCGTGTTTTTATCCACGGTGAATCCGCCCCGGAAAAGGTGGCAGATTAGCAGGTTGTGATACTGTGGGCTGTATATTGTCTTCCGCCTGTCTGTTGGTGGTGACCGCCGCGCTGCTTGTCTGTACCGCTGTGGCGGTCGGAGTGTTAAAGTGGCTGTCTATGTTGGCGGTTTCCGCCACGGTCATAATTCCCTTTTTTTGTCCGCTGGCCTGTTTGCGGTATTACCGGAGCTTTAACACCGTCCACCAGGGTTGTAATGACCACCTTAATGTGTCCATGGTGCGTGTTGGGGCCTTTCCTGTTGTTGGTCCTAGCCCTACCCACACAAGGGAGGTACCATTTTTATAAGGATACTTGGGGGAATGTCAGGTGGTAGAAAATCCATTGCTACCTGAAGAATCCAGAATTTTCCATCACAGAAATGTGAGGACGATGTGCTTTTTTTAGTAAAAAAGTTAAGGTTTGCAAGGGGTTCTGAGTAGGAAAACCTGATGGGAGCCACACAAGTCACCCCACCCTGGATTTCCCTAGGTTTCTATTTTTTAAACATGTACACATTTTCTAGGTTTCCCTGGGCGCCGGCTGAGCTAGGGACTAAAATCCACGCTTACCCACATTTTTAAAAAAGGGTCAGTTTTCAGTGAAAAAATATGATGTGTCCAAGTTGCATATTGGGGCCTTTCCTGTTGTGGGGACCTGGGGAAATGTTGGATGGTAGGAAATTTGTTTTCCTTGCAGATTCCAGAACTTTCCACCCCGGAAATTAGAGGAAAATTTGTTTTTTTTTGTCAAATTTTGAGGTTTGCAAGAGTTCCTGGGTAACAAAAAACCTGGTATGAAAACCTGGTGAAAGCCATGCAAGTCATTCCACTCTGCGTGTCTAGTTTTACAAAATGTGCAGTTTTGCTACGTTTGCCTAGGTGCCGACTGAGCTGAGGCTCATAGTTCACAGCTAGCCACATTGCAAAAATAAGTCTACTTTCAGTTTCAATGTGATGAGTCCAAGTTGTGTTTTGCGGCCCTACCTGTCACAGGCGTTAGTACTACCAACACAAGTGAGATACCATTTTTATCGAGAGAGTTGCAGGAATGCTGAGTAGTGGGAAATCTGTGGCTTCCTACCAATTCCAGAACTTTCCTTCACAGAAATGTGAGAAAATGTTGTTCTTAGTCAACTTTTGATGTTTGCAAGGGTGTCTGGTTAACATGCAAGTCACACAACAATGGATTTCACTGGGTGTCTAGTTTTCAAAAATGTGCAGATGTGCTATGTTTCCCTAAGTGACAGTTGAGCTAGGGCTTAAAATCCACAGCTAGCCAGGTTACAAAAATAGGGTCAGTTTTCACTGGACATGTTGTGTTTTAGGCTCTTCCTGCCATGGGCATACGCCCTACCCACAAAAGTGAGAACCCATTTATATCCGGAGACTTGGGGGGGAATGCTGGGTGGTAGGACATTTGTGACTTCCCACAGATTCCAGACATTTTCCTCACAGAAATGTGATGGAAATGTATGTTTTAGTCAAACTTTGAGGTTTGCAAGGCCTACTGAGTAGGAAAACCTGGTGGGAGTCACACAAGTCACTCTACCCTAGATTCCCCTAGGTGTCTAGTGTTCAAAACTGTACAGGCTTGCTAGGTTTCACTAGGTGCTGACTGAGCTAGGACCCAAAATCCACAGCTACCCACTTTGAAAAAAATTGTCAGTTTTCAGTGAAGAAAATGTGATGTGGCCATTTTGTATTTTGGGCCCTTTCCTGTCACAGGCACTGGACCTACCTGCACATGTGAGGTTTCATTTTTACCGGGAGACACATGGAAATATAGAATAATAGAACATTGGTATTTCCAATTGTATTTCTCTACATGTGTGCCATCCAAACATAAGCCAGTGTGTAAGAACGAAGACATTTTGAAAAATGCTCTCTGATTCACATGCTAGTATAGGTATCAACAAACTCAGAAATGTACAAAAAGACAACTGCTCCTAAACTCCATATCTGGTGTCTATTTCAGATATTCATAGGTTTCCTTGACACCCATTATTCAGTCTTTATATTTTACCATGTGCATTGGTCTATCCCTGGTAGACAATGAAAAACCATTGTAAGCTGCAGTCCAGTTGTTGACTCTGGGCATCTCGGGCTCTTGGAAAACCTACAAACCTAATGGTATATTGTTTTAGTAAATCATCCATTGTGACAAGAGGTTACAAATGAAAACATCACAAATGGCTGTTTTTTCCTACTCGTTGTTAATATTTTGTTATTTCAAGAGTTAGTTTCTTTAGGAAGACCCTGAGGGATCTACACAAATGAGCCCTTGCTGAATTCAAATTTCTGTCTACTTTTCAGAAATCGATAGATTTCCAGGATCACCCATGGGTTTCACCCTGATTTCTGCCACTAACTGGAAGTAGGCAGAAAGCACAAAAAATATGAACAATTGACAACCTTGTTGAAAAATGCCAGAACTGTGTGAAAAAATAGGTTTTTTGATTCAGCTCTGCAGGTTCCCTAAAGCCAGGAAAATGGTGGCTTTAGCACAGCAAACATTTTGTTGTAATGCCATATTTAGGAAAATAAAGCAGACTTTTTTTTGCAGAGCAATGTTTTGTATTTTTTCCACCCAAAAAAAATGTAGCTATATTTTGTGTATTTTCTCAGTCCCCTCCAGGGGAATCATCAAACCCAAGGATACCTTCAGAACTTCCAGGATGTTGGAAAAAAGGACACACATTTGGCATCAATACATTATGTAGGAAAAAAAGTTATGAAGGTCTAAGCGTGAACTACCTAAAATAGGCAAAAAAGGGTTTAGCATTCTAGGGGGCGGCGGAGACGGGAGGCAGAGCAGCCAAGAGGTTCAGGTTACCTGTGTATTTTCTTAGCATAAAATGAAACAAACAGCTCTCAAATCATTCATTTTCCCAGTTGCATCACTGTGTCCTAGGTAAGTCTATTTTCCTTTACTTACTGCCATCCTCTGCCCTCGCCCATCAGACTGGACGCAGTAATTACTGTGACTCATGTTGTCAGAGGCCACCAGGCAGCATAAGCATAACTAATTCTTTAACCTCTGTTGGTGTTAGGCAGCCAGGGTCAAATCCCACATTGTGCATCTACCAAAGTGAGAAAGTCCACTGCTCTGCCATTCATTGCACGAAGAGCCTTTGCAAAGCCTCATTCCTTTGGCTGAGGAATTCTGACTGAGCTAACAGCAAGCTCCCAGTGCTCTAAGACCTTCTGTGGCCTTACTAGGCACTGGTGCTGGAAAACATTTCAGATTGGTGGTGCTGCATCAATGTTACAGCACTGATTCTAAGGAGGAGAGTGGTCGGGGTGTAGTACGTAACTATTGTTGCATTTCGGAGCACAGTGTCACAAATATATTGCTAAAGTATGGTGTAGTCACTGTCATTCACAGTCAGCACATTTTTAATTGAAATGATCACTGTCTTTGAATGACATACAATTTTACCGATTAAACTATATAGCATGCAAATGATAATGCGTGGAAATTGAGGTTCTCCAAATATTTATCATTTGCGCATCACCAATTAAAGTGTCTTGATTTGTTTTGACCCTATTAAAATCTTTGTTTCCGTCACACTTTAAAATTAGAAAAATCAATTAATTTGTGATTTCCTATTTATTTAGTTTGAAATATTTGTACAGTTCATTTATAGGTATTTACATTTGATGTGTGTTAGAAGAAAACAACATCCTACAGCCTTCCCTTTCACACCAGCAAGGTTTTCACATATTTAAACTCCTCAAACGTTGCAGTAAGGGGAAGAAAAATAAACACCATTCTCCATATTAAAAAAAGAAAAACAAAATTAAAGTCAGCTTTAATGCTCATTCACTTTCGGAACTCCTGCATGGTTATTTATGCGAGCTCTCAGGGCTGAAGGGACTGTTGTAGTCGGGCCCCCTCCTACCTGTCGGCCCCGGTGCATTGCACCAGCTGCACCATTGGTAGCCACGCCCCTGCCTGGGAATGGCTGAACTGAAGCACTTTGGACCCATTCACTCTGCAGGGGAGCATGAAGTGCTGGTTCCTTGTTAGTCTCAGAACTCTGATACAAGTAAAAATGGAAATGCATGGAAACTCTGAGGGAGGAAGTTACCCCCATCATAGCTGAGCAGTGGAGGCGGTGGCCATCCTTTCAGGTTCTCTATGGGGCATGAGACAACGCTGTCTTTGAAACGAGGGACTTCTCTATGATAGGTGATTGGGGCGCTCTTCGTGGAGTAAGAGGTCAGAGAATCTGGAGTGACAGACCATTCAATGGGAAGTGAGTTTCCTCTGTTTGGAGTGTGAAAGGCCACTGTGTGAATAGTAAGTGACCATTTCAACGAGGAGTGAGCAGCCTCCATGCCCCTGATTAAGCACTGGACGCTGCAGAGTAGGCGGACTTACCTGAGTTGGAATTAAAAGTTCAATAGGGCGGAATGGAGAATAACTAAGAAAAGACCAATTTTCCAGGTCAAAATATGCGTGGGTTTTCTAATTCTGCCCTGTTTAATGCTTTCATTTACAACCAGCTCTGTGCAGGGAGTGTGGGTCGTGACAGATTATGGGGCTCAGATAACTGCCAGGGGTCTGCCAAGACTTGGGGAATGGTAGGGGGAGCTGTTGGTGCCCCCTTATTGTCACTAGTGTGATGGTGCCCATAAACCCTTGGCCTCTGTCTCAGGCTTGGGGTTATCTGTGCCCTCTCCCTCTGCTATTGCTGCTGCGGGGGAGGGGGTCAGAGGTGGTCTGGGACTGGGCTTAAGTGTCTGTCAGGGCCTCTTCCTCCAGGCTAGAGTATGTGATGTTGGGAGTACTTTGGGGGCCAGTTAGGTATGGACTCTCTCCTGCAAGATGAGAGGAGCCTTGGCTATCACCCCTCGCATGCTTCTTGGAGTCAAGGGGTGTCTCTCAGACCTGGGATTGTACTACAGAATATCAACAGCACAAATATCACCACATACAAATATTGACACCACAATACCGAAGCCCAACATGTTGGAAAAAAACACTAACTCCAAGTAAAATGCTGAAATATCAAACTACAATACTTCGTAAACAAAAGTATTGTAAAGTTACAATATCAAGACTCAAAATATTGCTACCCACAATATTCACACTCCTATATTTATTATTGTGCACCACAAAAACCTAAACAAACCACAATATTGACATGTAAATACATAAATATACAAAACAATACAACTTTAAACATATTTCAAACTCACTTTTAATAGGACAATAAACAAATACAATCTAATTAGCAACCAATATATAACGTAAAAACACAAGAAATCTTAACCAACAAAATCAGAGAAAAACAATAAGCAAACCACTATAAAAGAAGGAACATTTTTCACTAGTGACTGCACCCAAAATAACAAGAAGCCAGCCCAGATATCCATAAACCACTAGCAACCAAAGTAACTTACTAATAGTTCCCCTAACTAACTCCTAATGCCCCTAAACTAATAGTAACATATATTAATTAAGTAATATTTGTAGCTATCTGTTTTTCTTTATCACCACAATCCTCCCACAAACACAAAGCCGAAGAAATCCAAAACCAAATCAACCAATCCAAAAATAAAGACTTCTTCCACATGTAAGTATTAAAAAAAGCAAACAGCTGTATCTAAAATGTAGTACAACATGTCCAAAGAGGAAACATACACTGTTTCTGAGAAAGGAAAACCCCTACTACACCTACAGAAAAGAACGTAGCAACAAACGATGTAGCCACAGGAAATGCACCAAATACTATTCAAACGGTTTCTATGGAAGGGCAGTTTTGTAAATGATTGATTAGAAAGCGCCATTGAGCGTAATCATTTCCAAATATTGTAAAAATAGAGGTCAGAAATATACTCCCAAAAATCCCAACCAACTGCATAGCACCACTATCAACTGTGCCTAACTAAAAAAAAATCTAAAAACAAACGTGCAGACACAAAACACAAACCCAGCCGCCAACATCCTTGCAGAAACAGACATCCCTGCCAACCTACTAGTTATTACTTATACAATAGAGAAGTTCCTGCTATGTGTCAATCAAAATAACGAAAAACTGATTCTAATGTTTGCTACAGAAAAAAAAAAACGTAAACATTAAAACATTGCCCCATATGGCTAATGGATGGTACTTTTAAGACATGTCCACCACCTTTCTAACAATTATATTCCATCCATGGACACCTGCATAAGGATAATATACCATTGTTATTTGCTTTACTACCGATAAATAGCCCATCGCAAACTTAGAAAGGTTCCAAATAATAAAAGACAAATGTTCCACCTATGCGCCAACTAAAATAATATTCGATTTTGAGTTTCCTATCATACATACATTAACACAATCTCTCAAACACACAGCAACAGGTTTGATATTTCCATTAGAACAGAGACACGTGACACGATCTAAAACAATCCACCTTAAGTATTAAATATTCCAGATACAGAACATTCTAGGCCCAAATTTGAAAAACTATTTGAGCTAGCATTTGTCTCAGCCAATGGAGTAACAAAATATTATTGTGAGGAAAGGCCTCTTTTGCCAGGGTTAGCCCCCACATTTTGCCTGGTATATGATGTAGCCTCAAAGTTGTTAGTGCCCAGGGCCCCTGCTAACTAGTTTCCCTGGGACAGATCTCTTTCCTAAAACTGTTGTGATGCATTGGCACAATTAGAGCACCTTTAGTTGCCAATACAAGTCCTTAGTAAACGGTGCTGAGGTACCCAGGGCATGGGGTACTAAAGGTAGGCCCCTGAGGGCAGCAGCACTGATTGTACCACCCTCTAGGGCCATGCACCTAGCCCTTCCATTGTAGGCTAAGTACTCTGGTGCAAACCGAAAATACAAACTTAACATGGCACACTGCTTGTGTGCCCGGTCCACTAGACACTGCATGCACTATGGGTAAGACACTCCTCTGGCAGGCCTTCCAGCCCTAATGCAGGGTGCACCATAATGTATGTGAGGGCATAACTGCATGAGCAATATGCCCCCACTGTGGGACCTGGGACTTAGTGAGTGAACAGAAAAGCAATTTTAACACATGTGCTAGACACTGGTCAACACGAGTTTCCCAGCGATATCATGGCCACTCTGAAGCCTGGGTTGTTTGGTATCAAACAACTCTGAATGATAAATCCAAACTGATAACAGTATTGGATTTATTACTAAATGTACCTAAGGGTCACCTTAGGGATACCCCCTGCAAAAGCTAACTACCCTGGCATGGTGGCTGACTGATTCCATCCAGCCTGCCACTGTCAGGTACCAATCTACAACCTTGGGGTGAGAGAGCTTTCTCCCTGCGTTGCAGACAAAGCCCTTCCTGGGGGAAGATGCTAACACCCCCTCCCTCAGGAATGTGCACTGCTCTGGCGGCAAGCTTAAATGGCTTACCGCCTTTGGAACTTGATCCCCAGGCCTACTTCCAGCATCAGATGGCCGCCCCGTTGCCAACCCCCACTTTTGGCGGGAGCAATGGTGGGAAAACACACAAAGAGTAGGAGCAATGGCCCTACCTAGCATGCACCACCCCTAAGGTGTTGCATGTGAAGTGTGCTCTCCCTTTAATTTTCCTTCATCTTGGTTGGAATGAAAATAGCTAATCAGGTGTAGGAAAGTGATCCCTGCCCAGGAAATGGTCACTTAGTGGGTGTACCACCCTAAGGTAGATGTTCCATTAGTCACTAACATATTTCCCCCTAAAACATCCACTAAATACCGTATTTAATGGCCATCCCTAGACCAAGAAATCAAATTCAATTTACAAAAGAAGACCAGCACCAAGAAGATCCAAGGCACGAGAACTATTGACCTGCTATATCCAAGGAAAGGCGCCAAACTCTGCCTGCTGCACCCAGGACTTGACAATCACCGATGCAGAGTTGCTGGACAACTGGACAAACTCTAAAGAACCCCAGAGGACCTCCAGGCTTTGCAAATTGCCAGAAAACTCCCTCCAGAGTGGAGGTACCACTTTAAAACCACAAAGAACCAACAAGCCAGTGAGATCCACTTTACTGACTGGACACTAACTCTGGACCCGGAAGCGGCAGCCAGACAAAACTTTAGACCAATGACCGCGATGACAAACCCTGACAATTTGTCAATTTTGGTGGCACTGCACCCTTAGTAGCTCAATAGTACCTCTATATCAATCACTCAATCAATCAATCAGTATTTGTAAGGCGCGGCTACTCACCCGTGAGGGTCTCAAGGCACTGGGGGGGGGCCTCATCCGAAGAGCCACGTCTTGCGGTTCTTCCTGAAGATGGTGAGCGACGGGCTTTGTCGGAGGTGCGGGGCGAGGCTGTTCCACCTCTTCACTGCAGTGTAGGTGAAGGATCATCCTCTGGCGGTGGTTTAGCGGATGTGAGGGGTGGTAGCCTGGGCCCTGTATTGCTCACCTGCTTACAGGCATTGAACAAAAACAGTCTGCCTGGTCTGTAAAAGGACCAGAAGGAACCCCCAGTCAAGGGATGTCAGAAACAACCTAGACTTCCTGCCAGAGTGCCCCCATTGTCCAGCAATTGACCCTTGACCTACCTACCTCCTGCTTCCAAGGGCATCTTTACACACAGCTTCAAGATCACCAATTCGTTCTGCATCCGGCCACCCTGTGGCTTGCATTGAAGGGCAAGCTGTGTGTTAATGGTCCCCCACCCCTTGCGACTTCGACACTCCAAGGCGATTCCCAGGATCCACCTTTATACTCTCCTTTGCAGCATGTTTCCAACTGGCCCCTCCCAGTGGCCTGGCACCAGCTACAAAGGCCATTTCCCACTGCTCCCTCAGGAACTGGGAGCTGCCCAAACTTCTGCAGTTGACCGATAGTGGCCATGGACGACCTCGACTTACCTGCCAAAGGAAACTTGGTAACTGCACTAAATGATTTTCTGTGTATTTTTAAATGTGATCCACCATTGATTCCTAATGTGCCTAATTACGCATGAAAATACTATGGGCCTCGTTACGACCCTGGCAGCCGGCGGTAAGCTGGCGGTAACACTGCCAACAGGCTGGCGGTGTTCCACCAGCTACTATGACCGTGGAGCTGTAGCCACGGCCATACTGCCGGCCCCTCCACTATACCGCCAGGCTTCCGCCTGTCGGTCATAATCCCCAGGGCAGCAGTACAAGCACCACTGCCCTGGGAATTATGAGTCCCCGACCGCCAGCCTGGCCATGGCGGTAAACACTGCCATGGAAAGGCTAGCGGTAAGGGGGACTTGGGGTGCCCCTGGGGGACCCTGCACTGCCCATGCACTTGGCATGGGCAATGAAGGGGCCCCCAGGCATAGCCCCATTGTGCATTTCACTTCCCCAATTTCGGGCAGTGAAATGCACAACGGGTGCTACTGCACCCACTGCACATCAGCATTGCCTCTGGCTCTATTACGAGCCAGCAGCAATGTTGATGTGACTTTTCCACTGGGCCAGCTGACGGTAACACTGTTATTGTCCGCTGGCCCAACAGAAAAGTCAAACTAGGGAGCCAGAAATACCGCCAGCACTGGCGGTATTCTGGCACCCGCAGCCTCGGCAGTCTTCTGTGAAGACAGCTGAGGTTGTAATGAGGGCCTATTTCTATTTAACTTCAAAGATTCATATCTCATAAAGAACTTAACAATTTTGATAATCTTGGTCTTAAAATTTACAGTATTTTTATAAAGGACCTATTTTATTAAACTTACTTCAAAAATTCATACCTCAAAAACTACTCAACCAATTTTGATATTCTTGGCCTTAAAATGTACATAAAAATCTGAAGTATTTTTATAAATTGGTCTTGAGTTATTCCTTTGTGTGTGTGAATTGCAAGATTGATGCTGTGAGTACAACAAATGATTTGCACTTCTCCAAGCAAGATTAGCCTAACTGCTTGACAAGGCTACCATAAAAATTAGAGAATCAGGCGGTCAGGTTTTACCACTGTAAACCAATGTGTGGTGGGTGCCTGAACCTGCTGCACAGGGTGCCTAGATTTGCACATTACATAGAGGGCCAGCCTCCTACAATACTTGATTGCTGCCACTAGAGATGGGGCCTGGGCCCAACTCTTTTCTTTGTTTCTCAGTCCCCAAAAGCTGAATCTCTAAGGCCAGTCTTGTGGTCAGCCTGGCAATGTCCAGGTCTGCTTCTGTGGATTCACTAGTGCTGGAGTGAGAGGAGCTACTCTCACCTCCATTGTCTACAAGGTCTTCATCCACCACAGATGCATCAGCTATCTCATCTCAACCTAAGTTTCTCTGCACTGGGGCTTTTTCCAGTACAAATATGGTATAGTCTGCAGAGTCTCCTTAATTGGTCATAGCTATAAATGTCTCATAAAGTTCCAGGTCCAACTCCTGGTTCTTGGTCTCTGCATCTGTGAGGCTACCAATGGGGCATGTGTGAATCACTGTCTGTACGAGTGCATGTTTGGATGAGTGAGTGCATGAATGGTGCATGGGTGATTGACTGAGTGCATGTGTGGGTGAATAGGTGAGTGCATAAGTGGTGCATGAGTGACTTACTGTGTGCTGACTTACTGTGTGCATGACTGTATGGGTGAGTGAATGAATGCATGAGTGATGTATGGGTAATTGTCTGAGTGTATGAGTAAGTGAGTGAGTGAAATGTTTTTGGGAGATTGACTGAGTGGATACATGTGTATATAGCTGAGTGAGTGAGTGCATGAGTGCTGGATGGGTGAGATAGTGAGTGCATGACAGATGTATGAGTGAGAGAGTGAGTGCATGACAGATGTATGAGTGAATGAATGTATGGATGGTGTATGCCTGAGCGAGGCTACAGATTGTGCATGGGTGACTCACTGTGTGTGAGTGCAAGTTGGGATGAGTGAGTGCCTAAATGGTGCATTGGTGATTGACTGAGTGCATGTGTGGGTGAATAATTGAGTGCATAAGTGGTGCATGGGTGATTTACTGAGTGTATGTATGGGTGAGTGAATGAATGCATGGGTGGTGTATGGGCAATTGTCTGAGTGTATGAGTGCTTGTATGAACAAGAAAGTAGGTGTTTGAGAGGCTTTTGGAAGACTGACTGTGAGTGAATGAGTGCATATATGGCTGAGTGAGTGCATGAGTGCTGCATGTGTGAGAGGACGAGTGCATGTGAGGTATATAAGTGAGAGAGTGAATGCATGAGTGCTGTATGTGTGAGTGAATGAATGTATGTATGGTGTATGGGTGAGTGAGTGAGGCTACAAATGATGCATGAGTGACACTGTGTGTAGGAGTCCATATTTGGATGAGTAAGTGAGTGAGTGCATGAATGGTGCATTGGCTACTGAGTGCATGTGTGAGTGTATGGGTGAGTGAGTGAATGCATAAGTGGTATATGGGTGATTGTATGAGTATATGAGTGCTTGTATGGGTGAGTAAGTGAGTGCATGAGAGGTTTGGGTGAGAGTGAGTGAGTGCAGGAGAGGTGTATGAGTGAGAGTGAGTGCATGAGTGTTGTATGAGTGAGTGAATGAATGTATGGATGGTGTATGGGTGAGTGAGTGAGGCTACAGATGGTGCATGGGTGGCTCATAGTGTGAACAAGTGCATGTTTGGATGAGTGAGTGTGTGTATACATGAATAAGTGAGTGCATAAGTGGTACATGGGTGATTTACTGAGTGCATGAGTGATTGTATGGGTGAGTGAGTGAATGCATAAGTGGTATATGGGTAATTGTGTGAGTGTATGAGTGCTTGTGTGGGTGAGTACGTGAGTGCATGAGAGGTTTTTAGAAGATTGATTGAGTGGAGCAATGTGTATTTGGCTGAGTGAGTGCATGAGTGCTGGATGGGTGACAGTGAGTGAGTGCAGGGGAGGTGTATGAGTGCGAGAGTGAGTGCATGAGTGTTGCATGAGTGAGTGAGTGTATGAATGGTGTATGGGTGAGTGAGTAAGGCTACAAATGATGCATGGGTGGCTTACTGTGTGAACAAGTGCATGTTTGGATGAATAAGGGAATGCATAAGTGTTGCATGGGTGATCTACTGAGTACACAGTGTTTGTATGGGTAAGTGAGTGAATGCATGAGTTGTGTATGAGTGATTGAGTGAGTAAGTGAGTGTTAGAGGCTTGTGGGAGATTGACTGAGTGAATTAGTGCATATATGGCTGAGTGAGGAACTGCATGGGTGAGAGAGTAAGTGCATGACAGATGCATGAGCGAGAGAGTGAGTGCATGAGTGCTGTATGAATGAGTGAATAAATGTATGAATGGTGTATGGGTGAGGAATAAGACTACAAATGGTGCATGGGTGACTGACTGTGTGTATGAGTGCATGTTTGGATGAGTAAGTGAGTGCATGAATGGTGCATGGGTGATTGAGTGAATGTGTGCGTGTATGGGTGAATGAGTAACTGCATAAGTGATGTATGGGTGACATACTGAGTGTATGAGTGCTTGTATGAGTAAGTAAGTGAGTGTGTGAGAGGCTTTTGGGAGATTGACAGGGTGGATGAGTGCATATATGGCCGAGAGAGTGAGTGCATGAATGCTACATGGGTTAGAGAGTGAGTGCATGAGAGGTGTATGAGTGAGAGAGTGAGTGCATGAGAGCTGTATGAGTGAGTGAATGAATGTATGGATGGTGTATGGGTGAGTGGGGCTATAAATGGTGCATGGGTGACTCTGTGTGCATGAGTGCATGTGTGGGTTAATAAGTGAGTGCATAAGTGGTGCATGAGTGACTTACTGAGTGCATGAGTGTTTGTATGTTGAGAGGGGGTGAATGCATTAGTGGAGTATGGGTGATTGAGTGTATGAGTGTTTGTATAAGTAAGTAAGTGAGTGCATGAGAGGTTTTATGGAGAATGACTGAGTGGCTGAGTGCGTATATGGGTAAGTAAGTGAGTGCATAAGTGCTGCATAGGGCAGCTAAGGGATGTGCGTAAAGCAGAGACTCACAGCCTAGGGGTGGGTACAAAGGTAGGTACTTTGGTTCCAACAAGGATTGGTGCCATGCATAAAGGGCACCAAACTGGAGACCCTAGCTGTAAAAACAAGAAAAACGCCTCTAATCCTCCTGCAGTAAATGCAGTTGCTAATCTCCATATGGGATCATATTTGTGGCCTGGCCATGTCAGTGAATTTACAGAGGCAACATTAGTCACTGAGGAAGGTGTAGATCTATCCTGTTATGCCTGGCCCACTAATGTGCAAAATACAGGTAGCACCCTTTGACTAATGGGACTAAGGTAGAATCCTTGAAGGACACTGGGGCTGGTGTCACTGTGGTGACCCAGCACCTGGTCCACTCAAACAGTACCTGGTAGGGAACACTTATCCTATCACCAAAGCTGACAATGTCACAAAGATCCACCTGAAGGCTATGATATCTTTTGACTGGGGGGGACTAGTTGGAAAGAAAGAAGTGGCTGTGTCCTTATCTATCTGTGTAGACTGTCTACTTGGAAATTATTAGGAAAAATCTCCCTGGGCTGAAGTAGAACTGAGGACTCATGCAGCAATGTGTTAGGAAACAGTGTAATGCTCATTTCATATTCCAAACATTTAAGTAGTTACAAGTTTGTCAGAAATAGCCACCACAACAGAGCCACAACAGAGCCTGCTCCTGCTCCTCCTGCTGCCTTCTTCCAACTCCCCTTGTTGCCTACTTGCAGACATTCTCTGTGATGTACCCAAGAATCGATTAGGTACATCACAGTTAAAGTCACACCACAAGACATCCTCCCCCCAAACGAATACTTAACAAAAATTAATAATAAGGGGCCAGATGTAGCAAAGGTTTTTCCCCATTCTGTGTCTATGGGAAAAAGTGTTCGTACATATGGCCCAAGGACACTAAGGGGGTCATTCTGACCCTGGCGGCCGGTGGCCGCCAGGGCCACCGACCACGGGAGCACCGCCAACAGGCTGGCGGTGCTCCCACGAGCATTCTGACCGCGGCGGTTCAGCCGCGGTCAGAAGCCGCTGCTCGGGGGAATCCTTCATGGCGGCGGAGCGCGCTCCGCCGCCATGAGGATTCTGACAGCCCCTACCGCCATCCTGTTCATGGCGGGAAAGCCGCCATGAACAGGATGGCGGTAGGGGGTGCCGCGGGGCCCCTGGGGGCCCCTGCCGTGCCCATGCCAATGGCATGGGCACGGCAGGGGCCCCCGTAAGAGGGCCCCGCAAAGTATTTCAGTGTCTGCCTTGCAGACACTGAAATACACGACGGGTGCAACTGCACCCGTCGCACCCCTGCAACTACGCCGGCTCAATTCTGAGCCGGCGTCCTCGTTGCAGGGGCATTTCCTCTGGGCCGGCGGGCGCTCTCTTGGAGAGCGCCCGCCGGCCCAGAGGAAATGTCTGAATGGCCGGTGCGGTCATTTGGCGGCGGTACTATGGCGGACGGCCTCCGCCGTCCGCCATAGTAAGAATCACCCCCTAAATTTACAACAGTACAATAGGCTGAAAACATTACTCACATACTTTGTGTAGAATATAAAAGTACAACACAATGTGGAAAACCATGATCACACATAGGTGGTCATTACAACCCTGGCGGTCGGTGTTAAAGCGGCGATAAAACCGCCAACAGCCCGGCGGAAAAAAAATGGAATTACGACCGTGGAGGAAACCGCCAACATAGACAGCCACTTTAACACTCCGACCGCCAAGGCGGTACAAACAAACACCGCGGTGGTAACCGCCAACAGACAGGCGGAGGACAATGTACCGCCCACAGAATTCCAACAGGCCAATCCGCCACCTTTTCCGGGGCGGATTCACCATGAACAAAAACAGGCGGAAACAGGACTTGGAAGGGGAAACGCTCACCTCTACACATCCCACGAGGAACCAGGACGCCATGGAACCGGAACTTCAGATTCTTCCAGCCTTTATCTTCCTGCTGAGGAGGGGGAGGGAAAAAACAGTGACACACACATGCAACACTCCCACCCCCACCCTCACCCACGACAACACACACACTAATACATCATGATACATTACAGTTACACCCCCAACCCCTCCGGAAGAATGCAAGGACAAAAGGAAATGAGTCGAATGATTGTAATATATCCAAAGACAGTGATCAAAAATATATATATATATATAAAGATATTCACACTATAAACAAATATATACACCAAGAATACAAGTCCAAGGTATTCCACTATCATTGTCCGTGGACCACTGCGCCCAAAAGGCATGGGCGAGGCCCACACTCAATACCCGAACAAGATGCAGAGAACACTGCTGGGGCATCAGATAGAAATAAAACAGGCACCTCAGGGGGAAGGGAAGGGGGGCACCTCAGCCGGATGAGTGCACAACGCCAGATCCACAAGGCGGCTCCATGCCCACTGTTCAATCCTGGGGAGTGCAAAGCCATAGTCTCTCAAGTCTCTCCAGTGGGTGGTTTACCCACTGTTCAATCCTGGGGAGTGCAAAGCCACAGTCTCTCAAGTCTCTACAGTGGGTGGGTTGCCCACTGTTCAATCCTGGGGAGTGCAAAGCCACAGTCTCTCAAGTCTCTACAGTGGGTGAGTTGCCCACTGTTCAATCCTGGGGAGTGCAAAGCCACAGTCTCTCAAGTCTCTACAGTGGGTGGGTTGCCCACTGTTCAATCCTGGGGAGTGCAAAGCCACAGTCTCTCAAGTGGATAACATTCTCCACTGGTTTCTGGAGGGGGCTTTGTGCCCAGAGTGCTTCATCCTGCCAAGGACTTAGGTAGTGGATGCCTTTCTCCACTGGTTCTGGAGGGGGCTTTGTGCCCAGAGTGCTTCATCCTGCCAAGGACTGAGGTAGTGGATGTGATACTCCACTGGTTCTGGAGGGGGTTTTGTGCCCAGAGTGCTTCATCCTGCCAAGGACTGAGGTAGTGGATGCCTTTCTCCACTGGTTCTGGAGGGGGCTTTGTGCCCAGAGTGCTTCATGCTGCCAAGGACTGAGTTAGTGGATGTGATACTCCACTGGTTCTGGAGAGGGTTTGTGCCCAGAGTGCTTCATCCAGCTCGTGGCGGCCTCAGTCGCGTCGGAATCTTTGGCGCTCACTGGCCTGCAGTGCTGGTGGCCGCGGTGTCCTGGGCAGCGGTGCTGGTGGCAGTGGTTTCCTGGGCAGCGGTGCTGGTGCCGGCGGTGTCCTGGACAGCGGTGCTGGTGGCGGCGGTGTCCTAGGCAGCGGTGCTGGTGGCGGTCTTGTCCGCCGTGCAGATTTTCCCAGTCTTGCCGGTTCTACTGTGCCCCTTCCCCACCTTGGATGGTGGCGCAGCTGTCTCCACATTCCCAACTGTACCCCTGGGAGCAGCTTTGGTGGCTGATTTCTTTCCTCTCTCCCTCCGGGCACTGGCCAACTTTTTGTGCCTTACAGGTGGGGGACTGTCCATGCTCTGGCTCCTTGCCACACTGGCTGCCCTGCTGCCTGGTGCACTCCAGAAGCCGGTTACTACTGGCACCACTGGTCCCGCAGATGTTGTGGCTGAGGTGCTGGGTTGGGACCTGGAGAGGCGGGCCCTAGGAGACTGCAGGGGTGGGTGAGGTGAGGGGAAGAGATCAAGGTTGGACAGGAAAGGTTTTTTGGTTAACACTGGGACGGGTAGATGGAGGGGGTTTGGGAGTGGAAGAAGAAGTAGTGGTTGTAGGAGGTGTACGTTTGCTGACTTTGGGTGAAGGTGCATGAGCTTGAGGCTGTCGTGAGGTGGATGGCTGTTGGGTGGGTGTGTGGCTGTGTTTGCCGAGTTTGGGAGGAGGGCTCACAGACACACTGGTAGAGGACACAGGGGATGTGTGAATGGTAGTGGGGGTGGTGAGTGCACGTGAGCGGGGTGTGTTGGTGATGGGTGTGCTGGTGATGGACGTAGTGGCTGAGGATGTAGTGCATGCAGGTGTGAGTGGAGACAAGACAGGGAGGGAGGAGGGAGACGTGGAGGAGGGGGCCACAGTGGAGGCAGTGGATGTTTGTGTGTCTGCATGTGTATGATGCTTGCATGAGTGCCTGTGGGATGTGTGGTGCTTATGTTTGGTCTGATGGTTTGCTTGGGATAGGCTGAGGTACAGGGGTTTGGGTCTGGGTGGAGGAAGTTGGAGGGGGGAGGTTAGCGACAGGGACAATGGCTGCCATCAGTGCTGAGGCCAGAGTCTGAAAAGCCCGCTGATGGGCTGCCTGACCAGAATGAATGCCCTCCAGGTATGCATTGGTTTGTTGCAACTGCCTCTCTACATCCTGGATGGCATTCAAAATGGTAGACTGCCCAACAGTGAGGGACCTGAGGAGGTCAATGGCCTCCTCACTGAGGGCAGCAGGGGTGACAGGGGCAGGGGCTAAGGTGCCTGGGGTGAAGGAGATGCCCACCCTCTTGGGTGAGCGGGCACGGGACACACGCTGAGGGGCTGCTGGGGGGGCGGTGCTGTTAGGGGGGGTGGCAGCTGTACCTGTAGATGCGGTGGGCACAGAGGTGCCCACCACCGCAAGGGAGCTCCCATCAGAGGAGGAGTCCGTATCGCTGGTCTCAGCTCCTGTTCCCGCTGTGGAGCTCACCTCGCCCTCCGTCCCACTGGTGAATTCAGACTCCGTTGTGTCGCCCTCCAGGGCCATGTGGGATGCAGCTCCCTCCTGCTCCGGTGCCACTGCTCCTCTGCCTGATGATGCTAATGCACACAAGAACAGAAAGCCCACAAAAAGGGGGGGGAGACAGAAGAAAGACATGTTGAGTGCATGCAATACCGCTACCGTTGGCAGACACTACAGACACAGAACCACCCTGCACTACGCCGTGCACTTGGAGTTCCCTAATCAATCCCAGGGACATGGGTTACAAGGGTATGCCCGATTGCTGCACACATGGATGTCACAGGAGCCTGACTAGGTGTAGTTGGCACTGTACACAGGTGGAGTGGGGTGCCACAGGGCCTGCCTTAAGAAGGGACCTTGCCTACTAAACTCGCCCTGGCCTAGGGGAACCCACAGCCCACCTCCCCCACCCAGACACCTCCAATGCGCGCTGAATCAGCTGAATGAGAGTGTACTCACCCCCTTGTGGCTGCTGTGATGCCCTCAAGCACCCATCCAGCTTCAGGTCCGCCACCGCCAGGATCCTGAACATCAGGAGGGTCATGGTGCGACGGGCACCCCTCCCACGTTGGGAGGCCATACCCAGCTGGGCCTCCGCCGTCTTCTTGCTCCAGCAGCGAATGTCCTCTCATCTTTTCCGGCAGTGGGTACTCTGTCTGTGGTAGACCCCCAGGGTCCGGACTTCCTTGGCGATGGCACGCCAAATGTCCTTCTTCTGGTGGGCGCTGACCTACAGGAATAGTACAGGGGAAAAGGAGAACATATTACCGTCCGCACCGTCACAGTCATTGGCCTGCATCCCTACCCTTGCCATGACGCACATGCACTCACCGTCGTTTCATGCAAGCATCATTCTCCCCCCCTATCTTTCATCCACACCACTCCACACAGGCATTGCCCATACAGCATGGTCACAGTGTACTTACCTGTTTGTCTGGAGGACCGTAGAGTAGTGTGTGCTAGGGGAGGACCCCATCCACTAGTTTGTCCAACTCCTCCGTGCTGAAGGCAGGGGCCCTTTTCCCAGACACACAAGTCATTGTCTCTTCCAGACTGAGGTCACAGCAGCACTTGCAGTGTAGGTCCTCTCCTGTCGAAGGTCAGGTATCAAGTGATTGAACAGGGAGAAAATGGTGGTCACGTCCGCGGCGGTGCGTACCGTCACCGCCGGCGTACATCATCATTGGCTCCTGGGACCCATAGGGTCCAATGTTAATCAATGCAGGATTGCGCCGCGGTCTTCGACCGCCTACCGCAACGGTGTACAACGCCAGCGCAGTTACCTCATATCCCCTTGTCCCACTTTACAAGTCAGGCAGCCCCCATTTCAGGGGACCACATGGCATTATTTTGGACTGCGTCACACATATCTAGGCCTTGCTTAAACACTAATACAGGCATATGTCGATTTGCTAATATTTTCCAATAAAGCTGTGTTTACGTAACCTCAGAGTTGGTTGACTCTCTGTTCGCTGTTCTCCTCCATAGGCACCGTCCGCTGGGGCATGTGAGGAGATGGTGGCATCCTCCGGTGTACAGACCACTGGTGGACCTGTCGACAATGGTGGAGCGACATGTGATCATCACCTATAGACTTGATCGTACCACAATCCTGGAACTGTGTGCCCAGTTGGAGCCAGACCTGATGTCAGCTATCCGCCATCCCAAAGGAATCCCCCCTCAAGTGCAGGTGCTGTCAGTACTCCATTTCCTAGCAAGTGGGTCTTTTCAAACTACAGTGGCCATAGCATCAGGGATGTCCCAGCCTATGTTTTCCAACGTGCTGTCCAGAGTGTTGTCTGCCCTGCTGAAACACATGCAGAGCTACATCGTTTTCCCTCAGGTGGAGGATTTTCCTCCAGTGAAAGGTGATTTCTATGCCCTGGGACATATCCTTAACATCATAGGTGCCATTGATGGGACACATGTGGCCTTGGTCCCCCCACGCAGGAGTGAACAGGTGTACAGAAACGGGAAGAGTTACCATTCGATGAATGTGCAGATGGGGTGTTTGGCAGACCAGTACATCTCCCATGTGAATGCCAAATTTCCTGGCTCAGTGCATGACGCTTACATTTTGAGGAGTAGCAGCATCCCTTATGTGATGGGCAACTCCAGAGGCACTGTGTGTAGCTATTCGGTGAGGACATGGACCCAAAACAGTGTGACTAGGTTTCTGGGTCTGGGGATGTCCCTATGAGTTAGTGTGTGTCTAACAGTTGTACCTCGACATTTGCAGGTGACTCTGGTTACCCCAACCTGTCATGGCTACTGACCCCAGTGAGGAATCACAGGACAAGGGTGGAGGAACGCTACAATGAGGCCCATGGGCGAACCAGGAGGATTATAGAGCGGACCTTCGGCCTCCTGACGGTCAGGTTCCGGTGCCTACATGTGACAGGTAGTTCCGTATTCTACTCACCAAAGAAAGCGTGCCAGATCATTGTGGCCTGCTGTATGCTTCACAACTTGGCTTTGCAACATCAGGTGCCTTTTCTGCAGGAGGATGGTCCAGATGGAGGTGTTGTGGCAGCTGTGGAGCCTGTGGACAGTGAAGACGGGGAAGCAGAAGAAGAGGACATAGACAACAGGAACACAGTGGCCAAATTTCAGGTGACCGTGTACCCCAGTGCTTGCATTCCTGTGTAGGACCTTGTGTGATAATGGTTTAGTGGGGTGTATGGGTATGTGCAGTGGCCATGCTTTGGTGATGGGTGACCATGCTTTGGTGTTACATGCAGGGCTTGGGTTTGGGATGTGTGGTTTGTGATATTGGGACATACGTGAGGAGTTGGAGTGATGGGGTGAGGGCGAGGGTGAGGGTATGTGATAGCATGCAGGTGGGTGGGGGATGAAGTAGTTAAAGGTTTGACTTACCAGAGTCCATTCCTCCAGCTACTCCTGCGAGGCCCTCAGGATGCAGTATAGCCAAGACCTGCTCCTCCCATGTTGTTAGTTGTGGGGGAGGAGGTGGGGGTCCGCCGCCAGTCCTCTGAACCGCAAGGTGGTGTCTTGAAACCATGGAACTTCCCCCGTAGGGCATTCCACCTCTTCCTCATGTCATCCCTAGTTCTTGGGTGCTGTCCCACTGCGTTGACCCTGTCCACGATTCTTCGCCATAGCTCCATCTTCCTAGCTATGGTGGTGTGCTGCACCTGTGTTCCGAATAGCTGTGGTTCTACCCGGATGATTTCCTCCACCATGACCCTGAGCTCCTCCTCAGAGAACCTGGGGTGTCTTTGCGGTGCCATGGGGTGGTGTGGGTGATGTGTGGGGTGGGGTGTGTTGTGATGTGTGGGGTGATATTTAGAGGTGTGCTGTGTGAGGTGCTTGGATGTTGTGTGAGTGATGGTGTTGAGTGCCTTTGGATGCTAGTTTGTAGATGGTGGTGTCTCTCTCTGGCCTTCAGTCGCAATTGTTGATGTAAGGGTTTGTGGGTGATTTGGGTGTGTGTTTTATATTGTATTGGATGTGTGGGAGTGGTGTGTGTATGTGTATCAGGTGTGCGTATTTGTAATTGTCCAGTGTGGTAGTGTTTTGTAAATGTGTGTGTATTTTGAGCGCAGCAATGTGTACCGCCAATGGAATACCGCGGTTAAAAGACCGCTGCGTAGATTCGTGGGTCATGATAGTGTGGGCGTACTCCTGTTGGCGTGACAGTGGAGGTTTTGTTATCGCCAGTTTATCACGGACCTTTGGTGTGGTGGACTTGTGTGGGTGTCTGGAGTTTGGCGGATTCCGAGCTGTGGGTCACAATGACCGTGGAGGAATTCCACGGCCGCAGCGGTGTGTTGGTGGTCTTCTGCACAGCGGTAAGCGGCTTTTATCGCCAATGTTGTAATGACCCCCATAGTCTTTGAGATACTCTGGCCTCCTTCGAGTGTGAACTTCCCTGGGTGACAAAGCAGAATCATGATGCTGTAAGGTTACTCCACTGTCTCCCAGCTCATCAGCACACAGTTTGGATTCCACCAACTTAGTATTCCAATCACACCTAGCCAGTCTAAACATGCTCCAAACTTCTCCATTCTCTAGGATCACTAAATTCTTCTTAAGTTCCTTAATGCGAAATGGTCCTAAAAATGTAGACTCCCCATTGCATGACCACCTAGGTTTCTTTACAAACACCAACTCTCCTACTTTCCAGTTCCTGACCACTGCACCATGTTTGTTATCAAATCGTTCTTTATACCTCCACTGATGTACATGGACTCTGCGGCCATCTGCACTCTCACCATTACCATAGCGTCCTAACCACTTGGGGAACAACATAGACCCCGCCACTTGTACTTTCAAACACTGAAATGGAGATTCCTTTGTCAAAAACTTTGGAGCAGTGCGATGGGCCCACAGCTTATCCCTCAAAATATTTCTGAACTCCCCTCTATTTGTCAAGGCTAACTGAGCACAATCTCTTATACGTCCGTTCATTTTTTCCACAAGACCACTGGCTTGTGGAGCATAAAATGCTGTACGCTGATGTTCAATAGACAAATCCATCGAAAATGTTTCATTTCATCAGAAACAAATTGCACCCCATTATCTGTAACAATCAATTTGAGAATGCCTTCCAAAACTAACACATCCTTCAAGAACTCTATCACAGTCTTAGTAGTGATTGATCCAACACAACAAGCGTACACCCACTTAGACTGATAGTCCACCAATACATATCTCTCATTTGTGTTTATCAAATTGAAAGGCACCAATATATCCAATCCAAGTTTGGACCAAGGTTCCTCAGGCACTTCCGTGGGAGATAAAGGTGCTACTCTCATCACTTTTGTTTTATCACTATTGGCACACAACCAACAATCTCTCACTACATTTTCTGTTTCATTGTCAAGCCCAGGCCACCAATATTTTTCTTGTAACCTGGCTTTAGTAAGATTCCTGCCTAAATGTCCTTCATGCGCAAGATTCATTATTTTATCTCTCAACCCTTCAGGTGGAACCACACAGTCACCTTTAAACAATTGATCATCCAAAATGCTTAATTCATCTCTCACTCCCCAAAACTTTTGTACTTCCATATTCAAATCCTTCCGATCTGGCCATCCATTCACTATCATGCATTTTACATCAGCTAAAACAGCATTCTTCTCACTTTCTCAGCACCACTCTTTCTGAGATAAAGCTGACTCCATCACCCACAACACCTAAGCACTCTGCTCCATTGAGTCATCTCCTTCAACAGGTAATCTAGACAAACAGCCGGAGTGGCATTCCTCAGTCTATGTAAGTATTCAATCTTGAAGTTAAACTCCAGCACACTCTCCAGACATATTTTAATCCTAGGAGTGGCCTTTTCTGATCCCTTACGTGTGAGAATTTGCACTAATGGCTTATGATCTGACCTTAGTATAAAAGGTAGGCCCACAAAAAGAACTTAAATTGATGAATGGCCTCTCGTTCAATGACGTAATTCTTCTCTTCCGCTGCTTTCAGAGAACGAGAGGAAAACACAATTACCTTCTCTTCTCCATTGTCTACCTGGCTCAAAACTGCACCTAACCCTTTGAGACTTGCATCAGTGGTGAGAATGTTTTTTTTAATTACATCAAAATGGTTTAAATTCGGCATAATGCCTATGACATTCTTGACACATACAAATGCCTTCTCGCACTCGTCAGACCATTCAAACTTGCTCCCTTTCTTGAGCAACATCCTTAGTGGCATAACTATAATAGTAAAATTGTGAACACATTTCGAATAGAATTCTGCTAGACCTAAAATGGATCGAACGCCATCCTTGTCAACAGGAACAGGCACCTTGACAATTGATTCAGTTAAACTCATCTTGGGTTTAATGGCCTCCCCTGACATCACATGCCCTAGATATGTCACTGTGTTAACTCTGAATTGACACTTTTCTCTTTTAACAGTAAGGCCATTGTCTCTTAGGCGGTCATTATGACTATGGCGGGAAAGACCGCCGACTGCCGTGTCGGCGGTGAACAGAATCCCACCGTTGGATGCAAATGGAAACCCGCCATACAATGATGGAAAAACCCAACCCTGCCAAAAATTCCCAGACCACCACTCCCCGCCAGGACTCTGTTTGCGGGAATGCCGGCCCACCCCACCCCGCCACCGCCAAGCACACCCACATCCCGCCCTCCAAATAATGATGCACAAATCACCTCAGTGGACAGTGGAGGCCAGACGACCATTGGCGGCTGCGACCGCCACAGGCGGCAAGTGGACACAACAGCAACAAGTGCACACATTGGATAGGCATATCACCCACACACCTGACACACATCTAGACCCCCATAAAACACCCCTAGACACACCCCACAATCCCTTGCAACAAAACCAGGACCAGAAGACGGAGAGCACCAGAGCCAGACAGCGCACGCCAGCATACAGGACACGCATATCGACCCACACAGGAGCACCCGTACCCCGTCCCCAGTTCCAATGCCATCCACCACACTCACCATGCCCCCCTAAAAAATCCACGCTTCACCGAAAGGGAGCTAAGGACCATGGTGGACGAGATCCTGAAGGTGGAGCCACAAATATTCGAGTCCGAGGTGCAGCACACACCCATCGCGCGGAAATTGGAGCTGTGGCAGACCATTGTGAACAGGGTGAATGCAGTGGGAGACCATCCACGCACCAGGGACGACATCCGGAAGAGATGGAACGACCTGCGGGGAAAGGTCAGGGCCATGGCATCTAGGCACCACATCGCAGTGCAGAAGACTGGGGGAGGACCGCCACCAACACCACCCGACTACACCGACTGGGAGGAGAAGGTACTCGCCATACTGCAACCAGAGGGACTCACTGAACTCACTGGAGGAATGGACTCGGGTAAGTCATCTACAATTACCCCATATACAACACATCTGCAATGCATGCACCAGCCCACCCCACCCACACCCACCTCGACCTCCACCCCACCCAGCCATAACCCACCACCCGGCATCACCTACAACCCACTAACAGGCCCACATTACTCCCGCTGTGCACAGTCACCCACCCCTGCACATACCCACAATGGAATAATACCCCCACCACAATGCAACCTCACCACTGCCACTAAATGCAATGTCCGTCTCACAAAGGCACCCTGGAAGGAAACTGAAAGTAACACCAGCACAAAATAGCCCAGTTCTGTACTCCTCAAACCTTCAGACATATGTAACAGACATTTCTATGTCCCCCAACAGACACCACCATCCATGCAACCCTAATTGAGGGGACAAGGAGTGCCACAGCCCTCCAGGGAGACAGAGGCTCATCACAAGACTTTGGCAAAGGATCCCTGGACACTGATGAGCAGGCAGACCCCTCATACAGTCCTGGATTCTCACCATGCAGCAGCCCCACCCAGGAAACCACTGTCACCCCTAACACCCAGTCAAGACCAGCAGGCCAGGTGAGGCGTACCCACACAAGTGTACCCAGGGCACAGACTGGTGGAAAACAGCTACAGAGGCCACAGTCTGCCACTCCCAACATGCAGGAAGGTGAGGGCCCCAGTACAAGTGGCACGTCAAGACCTGCGCAGGGGACACAGGCACAGGGGTCTAGGGCAAGTTCAAGTGTTCCAGTGGGTCAGGGGGTAGGGCACCGGATGGATGCAGCAGCCCAGGACGTTATTGCAGAGGTATTTGGGGCCTACCAACATACCCAAGAAAGGTTGGCACAGATTGTGTCCACCCTGGAGCAAAGTCAGAGGATGCAGCTGGAACAACACCAACAGGCCATGCAGTAGTGGAAAGAGCACAATGCCACAGTGGCCACCATTGCTGGAGCACTGCTGCAGTTGGTAAACAAACAGTCTGACAAGCACACCTGACAAGAGGCCCCACAACAGCCCTGGACAACCAGCAACAGATGACCCAAGCAGCAGAAACAGCACAGGAATCACTAGGGCCAACCATGCCACCCCAAGAGGCTCCACAGCAGGTGCCCAAATGTAGTCTTAGGCCAAGATATGGCACTGGAAACCCAGCTAAGAACAAGCCCCCCTCCAACAATTGACACTGCTACTAATGCAAAGCAACCATCCCACCCATTCACC
Source organism: Pleurodeles waltl (assembly GCF_031143425.1). Classification (NCBI taxonomy): domain Eukaryota; kingdom Metazoa; phylum Chordata; class Amphibia; order Caudata; family Salamandridae; genus Pleurodeles; species Pleurodeles waltl. The sequence continues at coordinate 55,224,515 of NC_090445.1, read as the reverse complement.
AACAACACTTGGCTGAGGGCAAATTGAAGTACTATTCTACAAAATGGACCCATCTGGGGCGTGGTCTTGCCGCGATCTATGATGGCCGCCTAAGAGCCGAGCTCCGCACGGCGGTGGGCCACGCGGCGGGGATGGCGGCGCTGGAGGTGCACCAGAGGACCCCCGAACGCGGCGGGGGCCGGCGTGGGGGTCGGTGAAGGCGAGCACCCGACACTCGGGCGCGGGAGGAGTGCCCTCCCCGGAGACGCCGAGCGGAGCGAGAGGGGCAAGTTCGAGGCCTGCGGTGCGGAGTCACCCAGGTGCGGAGTTACGCGTCCCCCGCTGGAGCCCGAGGGAGAGGGACGTGCCCTCCGCTCCTACCTGCGCCTTGGTGGCGGCTCATCTGCAGTCCCCGGAGCCGGCAACAGGTGGGGGCGCCGCCCAGCCTTCCCTCCCTCCCGGTTAGTCAGTGCCAGAGAGGGAGAACGGAGCTGACCGGCGCCGCTGCCCAGAACAGGAGGTGGCCCGGTTTTGGTAACACGCCTCCCAGTGCCTCCTCAACCCCCCCCCTTGCCGGGGGTGATGGGACCGGTGACAGGAGGCCCCACCACCAGCAGAGCACAGCGCACAGCTGCCCCCACCTCCCAGCCTTGCCTGCTACAGAGAAGGCCCTCTCAGGAACGGCAGAAGCCCCAGGGAAGACAGAGGAGTGAGGGCCGAGTCGGTGAGCCGGTGAAGAGGAGAGGCACAAAGAGGTGAGGGAGGTCGATGAGTGAGAGGAAGGATGGGAGGAAGGAGAGAGAGAGAGAAATACAACAACGAGCAGAGAGGGGAGGAAAACGACGGGAAGAGGAAAAGGCAAAGAACAAAGAAGCAAACACCACCTAGTAAGAAGAGAGGCAAGCACAGGAGGGGGGAAGGAGAAAGAAAGAAAAAAAAAAAAAGAAGAGGAAAGAAAAAAGAGGAAAGAAAACAGACAATATAAATATAAAAACAAAAGGAGCAACATTACATTAACAGAGACAGCGAAAAGTCACTATTGACTCCAACAAAGCTAGAACTAACGAGGTATGGAGAGCAAAGAGGGCCAAAAGTAGCAGCGGACCTCGGCTCCAAAGCAACCCCTCTCTCCACAGACCCACGGACCCCCAAGCTAATACGGGAGAGAGCAGCAAGAAACCTCACCCCCACGTGGTCTGGACACAGCCCAGTGGGACGCTGCCCATCATAGAGCCAGCACTAGGATCCTTCCCCCCTTATGCACCAATAACAGCCTACTGCAGGAGGTCGCTTGGAGAGGTACTCACTTGACACCAATTACTCTGAGTCCTCCTCGCCCCCCCTCCGTCACCCTATCTTTTCTGCTGCCCGCGTGTTCACGCTGATTGCCCTCACTGTGACACGGACGGGCACCCCCCCAGACTCCCATCTGCACGGAAAAACCCGCAATGCCCGGAGGCAAGACGGCGGGTAAAGCATTGGGTAAGCCTGCCCGCCAACTACTCTTCTCCGAAGCCCTGCGCCAACAGAAACACTCTTCCACTGCGGACTCTTCACCCCCGCACACCATCATGCCAGAAGACGCTCAAGGAGTGTCAATAGATCGCATACTGCAGAGATATCAGCAGTAGGTCGCAAACTGGAAGGTATGGACAATGCCATGACGGCATTAACAACGGAGATGAGATCCATGCGCCTGGAAATAGCGGGCTTCCAGTCACAAATCTCCGGACTGAACCATCGAGTAGCGGCTGTGGAAAGTCAAGAGATCTTACAGACTGACAGAGATCAGGAACTCTTGCACCTCCGCAGCAAGTTAACCGACCTTGAGGACAGAAGCCGCAGAAACAACATCCGTTTCCTTGGATTTCCGGAAGGCATTGAGGGTACAAACATTCTCTCTTACTTGCGAGACACGCTCCCCAAACTAGCCGACATAACATTCGACCCCCCACTGGAATTTCAAAGAGAGCACAGACTTGGTCTCAAGAGACAAAACATAAAAGACTGCCCTCGCCCAATCATAGCCTGCTTCCTACAGCACGGGCAGGTCCGCCAACTACCACAGATGTCCCGAAGGCAAGGACCACTCCGGCTAGGCTCCCTCAAAATCCGCCTTTTAGCGGACTTCTCCAAAAAAACAGCAGACCGAAGAAGAGCCTTTCTCTCTCTTCATCCTTGCCTTTGCCATTTGGATGTTAAATTCGGCCTCTTCGAGCCAGCCAGGATGTGGATAACTAAGAACGGAGAGTCACAAACCTTCTGTGACCCAGAGGACCTGAAAACATTCCTAGAGGGGCTGCATGACCCGACACAACCCATGGAATCAGCAACCCATCCCACCCAAGACACACAGAACCAAACCAGGGGAATGGGCCTACTGGAAATCGCTCTGGACACCGACGGAAGACCCACTACAGACCCTCAAACCAGGGGCAGAGACTTGGAGAGATTAACGAAAAGCTTCGATGACAGGGGCCAAGTACTACAGGCGGTGGTGATGCACATACAGCTGTCAGACAGAGACAAGTCCCGATCCCCTCTGAAACCCTAGGTGCCCGCCACCTGAAACCAACACGGATATGGTTTTCCTACAAGCCCTCGATATCAAGAACCACAGACTGTCATAGAAACGTTGCAGGAAATACAGGAACTTAATGGCGAAGGAGATCTGACACAGAGAAGTGATGAGTACTCTTTTTCACGTATACTCTTAAGACATTGTACCGCTGAGAACCCCCCTCCGACCAGTAGGCTTTGACCGCCTCAGACTGCTTAGACTGTTCGGATTGTGTGATAGTTTTTGATGGCTCCCGATCGCTCTTGTTCTTCACTACCCCCCCTTTTTTCTCCCCCTCATGTCTGGTAACACTTATCATACCCCATATCACTTCCTCCACCTGGAATCATGGTCCAATATACTCTTCGGGAAGTGTGAGAATTGACGCAACACTCTTGCACATCACTGGCTTGCCCTAACTGGGGTGGGACTAAATGGCTCTGAACTGGGTTTGGGCTCTAGGTCCCAGCCTGCTAATAGGCGCAGTAGTGGTCTAACGATGAGAGCTAGTGCAAAGCAGAACAGACTGCAGATGCTAAGTCCCAGGGTATATACATGCCGCAACCCTTCAGAACAATCAAGGGGAAGTGACCCTAGTAACAGCAGCACCTGTCCCTTCCCCACGCTTCCCTCACCCCTCCCCCTCCTCGGGATACAACCAAAATGCAGCCTCCCCCCCCCACCCTCAAGCCACAAACACACCCCCCCGGACATGACTGGAGACACCTACACGAGGGTCTGGGGCGCCTCATAGCCCCCCCCCCCCAGCGCGGGGCCCGCTGGCCGGGCATCGATGCTCATTCGGCCTAGGTTTTATACCCGCCGGTTAAAGTTTGTGTAATTCGGGACTCGTATCCCGTTCTTCCTTCTCTACCTTCTACTCTATTTCCTCTTTTCTGCACTGATTCACTGTCTCCTTTTTATTCTATTTTCAACTCTCCTTCGTACTCTACGTACCTGTCGTTTTCCCTCTCCTCTCCCTGGCGTCCTCTTCAGTTTATAGAGTCTATTCCACCCTCCCCGAGCTCATACCCACGGGTGGGCTGACACAGGAAGCAAGGATGCCCAACCCGATGGGTTTAGTAGTACCTCTCCGGGTTATCTCATGGAATCTAAACGGTCTCACCCACTTCATCAAACGGAAAAAAGTCCTATCCTACCTTAACTCTAAACAGACAGACATCGCCTTATTACAAGAGACACATCTAGACAGTCTTGAATCTGATAGATTGAGACGTGACTGGGTGGGTACCGTCCTGTTTAGCTGCAACCCACCCTCACCCGGTACGGAGAATGTCCCAAGAAAAAGCGGGGTGGCGATCCTCTTACGTAAAACCCTCCCTTTCACGGTCGTCAGATCGTGGACTTACCCCGAGGGCCGATACGCATTTGCCAAACTGGGAATCGGGGACTCAACATTGTGTGTGGGATTAGTCTATGCACCAACAGGTCCCAAACGTCTCTTTTTCCTTCAGGTCAACCGACTTCTGACTGAGATAAGGGCATCCCGCTACGTTATAGGAGGAGACTGGAACCTAGCTAGTGATGCAGCATTGGACAGGACGGGGCCCCTGGACACGAGCAATAATGCAGACAGAGCCATACAGACTGACATACTCACTGACAATGGTTTAGTTGATCACTGGAGGCGGACTCACCCGGCGGACAGAGAATTTACTTTTCTCTCGCCGGTGCATGGTACCCAATCACGGATTGATTATTTCCTCCTGTTCCACAACCTTGTGGCCCACACCCTGGAGTACGATATATCGGAGTGGAGGCCTTTCAGACCACTCCCCAGTCTTTGTAGCCATCTGCTTAGGCCTGGTATCTCCGGGCCGAAAACCTTGGAGATTAGCGATTCATCGCTATCGATCCCCCCAAGGTATGTTGCAGCTACAGGATCATGCAACCACTTTCGCCCAAGACAACTTAGGCACTGTTGATTCAAGCCGAAACATGTGGGCCGCAGCCAAAGCTTCGATACGGGGACAGCTCATGCGGGACACGGCAATAGCGAATAAAAACAGAAAAGAGCAACAGGTGGCATTGGAACTCGGTATACGCCGACTAACCAGGCAATATACAATACACCCCTCCCTCCTAGGCCGCCGAAACCTAGAGCGAGCCCAAATGGCCCTTAATAAGCTGTACACCACTCAGGCCGAATTCGCGTTACAGAGACTCCAAGGGAGACACTATGAACAGGGTGAGAAGGCGGGACGACGGCTGGCAGCCCAACTCTGTCTAACAACAGGCGCTTTAGCCATCCCAGCCATTCGTTCCCCCTCCGGGGGCATACTGACTCACCCACAGGCAATTGTAAACAAACTTGCCCTGTTCTATAGACACCTCTACACGCCGGAAACAACGACCAACATGGCGCAAGCTGCCACCTTCTTAGAGAAGCTTGACCTCCCCTCCTTAACAGACGAGGGCCGTAGCCTATTAGAACGGGAAATAAGCAGGCAGGAGATAGATAAAGTCATCCCTGACCTCCCGTATCACAAATCACCTGGGGAGGACGGATACCCGACAGAATTTCATAAATGGGTAGGGACAGAGGCAATCGATATTTTATGCGAAGCCCTCAACGAAGCTTGCGAAACACAGACGCTAGGGGCCATATCCAATAATGCTACAATAGCGGTCATACCGAAGCCTGGGAGAGACCCTTTATTATGGGGCAGCTACCGGCCCATCTCTCTACTAAACGGGGACATTAGAATTCTAGCAAGCGTCCTGGCAAACAGACTACGAAAAGTAATCCCGTCCTTAATACACTATACACAGGTGGGGTTTGTGCCGGGCCGGACATCTAGGAACCACCTACGTACCCTATGCCACACCTTATGGGCGGCCAGGGACTCCCCGGAGTCGGCACTGGCCTTGTCCTCAGACGCCGAAAAGGCGTTCGATCGCATAGAATACCTACCTATTTGCGGCCCTGGAGAGATTCGGTCTGGGCAGCAAATTTATCTCTATGGTACGACTGCTCTACGATCAGCCCGCAGCCAGTGTCAACTGCGGGGGCTTCCTCTCTGATCCTTTCCCTATCCGGAGGGGTACACGGCAGGGGTGCCCCCTCTCGCCCCTCCTGTTCCTGCTGGCAATGGAGCCCTTGGCAGCAGCCATTCGTTCGTCCCCCTCCATAACCGGCCAACCACTACCCGAAGGCACCTCCAAGATATACCTATACACTGACGACATTCTCTTAACACTCACAGACTTAGAAGATCCATACCGGCCTTATTAGAGGTAATAGAGGACTTCACAGCCCTTTCGGGATACCGCATTAACTGGGACAAAAGCGAAGCACTACCGCTATCGCGAGTAACCACAAAAGCAGCACTCCTAGGCTACCCATTTTGGTGGATGCCAAAATGTCTTAAATACCTGGGAGTGCTTGTCAACCCAGGACTGGCACACATGGTGGCGGACAACATTCACCCTCTCATTACGCGGGCGAAACTGGACTTTGAGAAATGGACCCAGTTAGGCCTCTCTATGTGGGGCCGAGTACAAGCGGTTAGAATGGTGACGGTACCCCGCTTCACCTATATCCTGGGTCTCCTTCCCTTACAAGAGCCCCTTTCCACACTACGAAGCATCAATGCACTAATTAGATCATTCGTATGGGGCACAATGCGACCACGGCTATCACCAGCTAAACTTTTGGCCCGTCGCACAAACAGGGGAATGGGACTCCCATCAATGGAACACTGCTCTCTAGCCCTCCAAATGTCCCAGCTATCCAATACACTATCGAATATACCAGACCCTCCCTTGTGGATAGCAGTGGAAAGACGACTCCTAGCTGCGAATGAAGGACTCGGACGACCCTACCGTGCAGACTTCCCAGCCACTAACTCGGTGAACCCTATCCTGGCGGCGACCAGGGCATCCTGGCGAAGGGCCCACCGACTGTTTGTGGTCCACCCCCTCATACGACAGTGGCCTACGCATAGGTGGCGAGGTACTCAATTGGCCGCAGTGGAAGCAGGCAGGCATCCTTACCCTCTCACAGGTCCTAGAAAATGATGTGCTCAAACCCTTCCCCAAGTTACGGGAGGAGTTCGACCTACACCCGAATCAGGAATGGAGATATATGCAACTTAAGCACTGCCTTTCGGTCCCTGCCTTCACCTATAGTGGCTTACGTGCAGCAATGGGGGCAATACAAGGGAGTAATGTCGGGTCTCTATGATCTAATTATTCGACGACTCTACTCCCAGCCGCTCTCGGACAAATTACGCCTACGGTGGCAAAACCAGCTGCAACAGGATCTAGATCCAGACGATTGGGAAGCTATCCTAGAGGCACTAGATAGAGGTTCCCAGGAGGCACGCTTGAAATTCTGCCTCTTCACAATTTTACATGACTGGCACTGGTCTCCAGCGAAACTACATAGGACCGGACTCCTCCCGCACGCGAACTGCTGGCGATGTCCAGAGACATCTTGTGACCTGATGCATATCCTGATAAACTGTACAACAGTACAACCACTCTGGGATGCTGTGAGCTCCACTCTGGCTGAAGTAATGTCACTTCTGTCACCACTCACTCCTGCCCTTATACTTCTGCAAGATACGACCTCTCTACCAGATCTCTCTAGACCACACAAGAGACTGTTGCACACAGCACTAGCTACTGCAAAGATTTGCATACTCAGACACTGGCGGTCAGAGACCCCTCCAACTCCGGAGGAATGTATCATAGCCATGACCCGCACTGCCACACACGAACAAATCATCTATAACCTACAAGATAAAGCTCAAATATTCACACAGGTATGGGCTCCCTTCCTTACAAGGGGGCAATAGTGCCCTACCCAGAACCACCACTGTTCACTCCTTCCTCCCCTCTGCCTCCCCTCCCTCACATCCATCCTTTCCCCCTCGCTTCCCTACCCTCGCTCTCGTATCTCCCTCTCCCTCTGCATTCTCTCCCCATCTCTCCCCTTGTTTCCCCTTCTACTCCGTCTCTCCTCTCCTCTTTTCTTTTCTTTTCCCCCTTCTTTTATTCCCTTTCATTTCTTCCCCTTCTTTTCCCTACTGTTCCTCTTTTTCTTTTTTCTCTCTCTCTTTCTCTCTTTTTTTCTCTCTCTCTCCCCCTCGTCGTTTACTCCCACGTCTCCTTCTACAAACCCACTAGAGTTTACATATCGCCCTCCAGCAACACTTCAAACAGACCTCCGTGGCAGACCCTTAACCCCACGTCGTTCGACAGACACCTGGTTCCAGCTGAAACTGGCCACAGAGTTGACAAGAGCCGCAAACCCCACTATCCGCGCTGCAACATCCCCCCAGCCTTTTTTTGGTAATTGAAACCCTGAGACACACTACTACTGCGATGCCACATTCTTCCCAAGGCGAAACTCCCCTGTTCCCTCGTTTGAGTAGGTACAACCTGCCCTCTACCCTTATATCTTCATTTCTTTTAACCCCCCCCCATCGCCTAATATATGTTGGAAGAGAACACTACCTCAGGTTTTCAAAGTACGAATGACACTTTGTTTGTGCCTTATGCGTCTTTCAAGTTCTTTAATTCTCTAATATCTCTGATGTGCAATTATTTCTAAACGCCGGGAACTTGATCCCAGCTGTCTTTGTACCACATTGTGTTATTATCAATAAAAAAATTAATAAAAAAATAAATTGACCCATCTAAGACATCCAACAGGGCTGCCACCAAGTAGGTTTTGAGGACACCCAACCCTTACGACTCCTGTCACTGTATATAGCACAATTCACTCTATTCTAATAATAAAACACATTTCACACCTGTAACACTGTCCCCTGTCTTCAATGTTGAACAAAGTGGAGTATGGATGCAACTGGCAGAGAACAACTTTATTGTCAATTTGTGTTTGATGGTGGTACTGTGTCTTTTAAATTAGGCAAGGAGGGAATGCATATATTGTCTGTCAGTACCATGCAGAAGTGGTCCATGTATCACCTATCATGACCAATCCTCCCTATATGACAGAGCACACTGACAGTATTAGTCACTAACCCCAATGACAGGCTTAAGTACCACACAGTTATTGGAAGTAAAGTTGTATCAGTTGGTTCCTGTAATGGACATCTTCCCCTTCCTCATCCTCACCATCACTCTCCTCACCTCTCTGAGGTAGCTGATCAGGACATATAGCACCCTCCACCTCCAAAAGTGGGATAGAATGCCTCACTGCCACGTTGTGCAGCATGCAGCAGGCCACCACTATTCTACACACCTTATCAGGCCCATAGGCCAGGGAACCCCCAGAGATATGTAGACACTGGAATCTAGCCTTCAGGAGACCTATAGTACACTCTATGACCCTCCTAGTACATCCATGGGCCTCATCGTATTTCCTCTCTGCATCCGTCCTGGGATTCCTCACTGGTGTCAGGAGCCAACGCAAGTTTGGATAGCCAGAATAACTTAGAAAATGGTTCAATACAGAGTCCTCATTGTAATGTCCCTTAGTCAGACAGGCTGGTTTTCTGCAATGTGTCAGTTAGTGACAGGCAAACTTACCTATGATCCACCCTCTGTCCTCTTGTAGTTGTTCCATCTTCTGTGGCACACTACTGTTCCTCAACACAAATGAATCATGGACTGAACCCGGAAACATGGCATTCACATGGGAAATGTACTGGTCTACAGTACACACCAATTGGATGTTCATGGAGTGAAAGTTCTTCCTGTTCCTGTACACCTGTTCACTCACTCTTGGGTGGTATGTGTGTGCCATCGATGGGAATTTTTGCAAAGGCATAGAAGTCAGACTTGATGGCAATGAGGTCATCACTTTGGGGGAATCGCACATAGGATTGCAGATGTTGTATAAATGCATTCAGAAATATTGTCAGTTTCTGGATGAACATTGGCTGTGAGAAACCAGCACCCATGCCCACTGTCACCTGCAGCTCAGTTGGAATGGCATGCTGATTACGATTTCCGGGAGTCAGTGCAGGATCCAGTAATGCACACAGGTCCTGAATAGTTGCACGTGTGAGTCTATAAGTGATAATGATCTGACACTCCACCATGGTCCCCATATCCACAAGTGGTCTGTATACCAATGGTGCCCTTCCTCACCACAAGGTCGGTACCTACGAGGGGTTACAAAAAGGAGTGATGTGCACACATACATAGGCAAAATTTGCAAAATACATGCACTGCATTGTTCATAGTAGTGTCTGTACAATAACTACTACCTGACAGATGTACATGTACATCACTAGTAGGGAACAGAGTAATTCATGTGTGCTACTATACGGAATGGATAGAGGCCTAGGTACTTCATGTGGCTAGTAGACCCTACATTGTGAGTAGTAGGAATTTCAAGATGCGTAGGTGATGGCAAAATGTCTGCCCACTGTAGTTCTACCCCTTAGTTGTGGAAGTGACCTCATACCTCTAGCGGTTGATGTCACAGCGTACGGAGCTGTTCGCACCCTCATTGGCTAACATGGATGCTAATGGGGAATCCTGGTGTATCATCATCGCCGCCGGCAGTGGCGGTGCATACCGCCGTGGAACGTATGCGCATTCGTCATCGTTTGATCACTTGACTCCCTGATCTTGTGCGGACACGTACTCCACTCTGTGTACTGCTGTGGCCTGCCTGTGGCTATGGATTTTCCACGTGGTGCCCTGGGAAAGGGCCCTGGCCTTCACCCAAGAAGAACTGGAGAAGCTAGTGGAAGGGGTCGTGCCCCTGTACGGCAGACTCTACGGAAGGCCAGAGGTTCAGGTGAGTCTGGGTTTGGGGGGCACTGTGTGAGTAATGGATGGTGTGGATTGCACACATGTGTGCTCCTCTGAGCCTGGATGGGCCATGGTGCATGGAATGCTGCGTGCCACTGTCCTGTATGTCTGAGAGTACTGTCAGTCCTATGTTGGACTATCTGCCAGCTGTTCCTACCGTGCAAGTGCCTGACTTCTGTGTTCCATTTCTGTGTCACCCTTCTAGGTCAGTGCCCACCAGAAGAGGGCACATTGGCATGCCATCGCCAAGGACGTGCGGACCCTGGGGGTCTACAACCGGCGGAGCACCCACTGTCGAAAGAGGTGGGAGGACCTGCAGTGCTGGGCGCGAAAGATCACTGAGGCCCAGCTGGGGAAGTCCTCCCAACGTGGAAGGGGTGCCCGTCGGGCACTGACCCCCTCATGCGACGGATCCTGGCGGTGGCGTACCCAGATCTAGATGGGCTCTTGAAGGCTGCACAGCAGTCACAAGGCAGTGAGTACTCACTGACCATACTTCAGTCTGGAAGGATGACTGTGTGTGTGATAGGGCTCATGCTGCTTAGAGCAGGGAATTTGACTGGTGTCCATCTACTGTATGTTCCCCAAAGGGTGTAGGGTTGCCCTTATCAGGTTTCACCTACCTCAGCTCCAAAAGTATTTCAGGGGATGGTTGTAGATCAGTATTTGGTCAGTAGTCAGGGGCATGGCCATGGGCATAGTGCACGGTGCTGCATGTTGGGTGTGTTTGCTGGGTGGGTGTATATCTGGCCATTGTGTATCAGCATTCAGCTATTTACAAGTGTCTCTCCTGTTTTGTCTTCCCATCCCTGTTCTCTTGTGTTGGTTTGTTACAGCATCAACATCAGGCGAGGGAGCTGAGGCATCGGTAAGTGGGGAGGCAGGGGCCCACGGATCCTCCGAGGCAGAGACAACGGACGCCCAGGGAACCAGTGGGTGGGAGGGCGAGGGGACTTCCACAGGGGAGGCTACTACCACAGGAGGTAGTGACTCTGAGACCTCCTCCGATGGGGGTCCTCCGGCAGTGGGGGACCCTAGTGCACACACCACTACGGTGAGATCTTCCGCCACTACCCATACCATCACCAGGCACCTCCTCCCCTGCCCCAGTCAGCCCTGCTGCCCTCACAGAGGAGGCTATTGACCTCCTGAGAACCATCTCTGTAGGGCAGACAACCATCGTCAGTACCATCCAGTGTCTGGCATCAGAGGTGCAGCAGACCAATGCCTATCTGGATGGCATTCACAGTGCCATGTCTGCCCTACAGAGATCTTTTCAGGCTCTAGCCTCCTCTCGGATGGCAGCCAGGTTCCCTGGCCATTCCGTCCCCCCTCCAACCTCCTCTGTAAAAAACTGTAAACTTTGCACTAGTATAGCACACTACTCACCCGTTAGGGTATCAAGGTGCTGTACGCATACCGCTGTGGAACCCCTCCTGGTTTTTCCCTGTGAGGCGCCCACTCCTGGACAGCTCCAGGGTGAAGCCAAGCATCCAAGCGCTGTGAGGGCCGTTGTGGAGATTAAGCAAGCTACTGCCCAGAGTGGGACCCATTAATTAGATTAGGCACCGAGGCGAGAATTAACTGGTCCAAGGGAATTGAGCCCAAGACCCAGTGAGGTGGGAATTGAACCCTGGCCCTGAACCAGATCTCTGCATCAGGGTCTGCCGCTCTAACCATTGTGTCACACTTATCCTCTACCCCTTCCACCACCCCACTCCCTTCATCCGTCCAAAGCACACAATCAGACCTGCTTACAGGCACATCAACACACAAGAAGTACACTTCAAAACACAAGCACCACACCTCCCACCACAAGCATTCATACAGCCAACAGACACCTGCACACACAACAACGTCCACTTCCCCCAGTGTGCCCACCTCTTCCGCCTCCCTGTCTGTCCCCCCTACATCCACACCCTCATGCACTGTACCTTCACTCACTGTTACTGCTCCTCTTCCTGCACTCACCACAATAGCCTACAGCCATACATGCACCCCAAACACCACACCTGCACTCACCACCTCTACTGTAGTTGACACATGCAGCACACTCACCAGACTTGCAGACACCCACCCAACTTACATCCACACTAGCTGTCTTCTTCCACTGTGTCCACCCCCCACCTCCCAAAACACACAAATGCACCAAGACACCCACCCATCAGACATCCACCACACCACAGCACACTGAGCAGTCACGTGCACCCAGTACACGCACACCTACACCCCATACATCAACTCCCTCTGCCTCCTGTCCCACGCCCTCATCCACGCCCACCCCAATTGCTCCCCAAAAACTTTTCCTCTCCCATGCTGACCTCTTCCAACCCACTGGCCCACCCCGTCTTGTCGCCAAACGTGCCCACCTCCATGCCCTTTCCGCTCCTTCCACATCACAGCCCACCCCGGTCCAGCCTTCCCATTCCCGTGCACGTTCCCCGGTGAAGAAGAAGCCCCAGTCAGAGCCTAGCCCATCCAGCTCCACCCGAGCCAAACAGCCCCCACCCTCTTCAAAGGAGAAGCCCACCCCCCCTCCAACCTCCACAAGAAAGTCAAAGTCCCACCCCCGTCGAAAATCCCCAGCCCCCTACCCCCCTTCTGTGAGGTGCCTGGATCCCCATATCGTGCCCCGTTCTGTGGAGTAGCCAGCACTTGTGGGAGTCAGGTGTGGCCAGTTGTGGCCCAGGACAATGTAAATTGTATGGACTGGCCCTTGGCCCTGTTGGCACTGTTTGGCTCAGTGAGCTAATAATTAAAGTTTCTGTGTAGCCTGTGTTTGGGCTGCATGCAGTTACACCCTGGTGTTTGTTTTAATTGTTTATGGGTGTGGGGCTATTGTATGTACTATGGTCAAGTTGCAGTGGCCTTGTGTCGGGTATGTACCTCTTGGTGTGGGGTGTCTGACTTGTGCTGCTGGGAAGGGTTGGGGGGGCGTTGCAGTGTGGGTGCAGTGGGTGAATATATAACTGTGCCCTTTCCTCCCATGTGTCGTAGGTTGCGGTACTTACCATTGTTGTCTTCGTCGGCGGTCTCGGTCGTGTAGGTACATGGCAAGGAGCAGGTCTGGCATGATCAGCAGATCTCTCTCCCTGGCTGCTGCTGCACGTTCTGTGGAACTCTGGTGAGTGTTTCCTTATATTTGGTTCATTTCCGCTTGGCTTTGTGTGGCGGAATGGTGGTTCATAATTTGATGGGTGGGTTGGGACTTTCCGACAGCCTGTGGGCGGACTCTGCCGTCATCTGCAAGACTCCTTTCCTGGCAGTGGGTGGTTTGCGGGATGCGTGTGTTTCGTTTGGATCATTATTTGACGGTCCGGACTGCTCCTCTGTTGGCGGTTTCTACCGCCACTGCCGGCTTAGCGGAACGGACCGCAATGTTCATAATGAGGGCCTTAGTCTATCTAAAACTTCTTTTAACGTTGTGTCATGAGTCAATTAATTTTCACCATAAATTAGAATATCATCCTGAAAAAACAACACATTTCGAACCCCTTCCAGAACCTTCTTCATTAATCTCTGGAAACAAGCTGCTGCTGATGCCAACCCAAACAGTAACCTTTTGAATCTGAGGGCCATATTTATACTCCAGTTGCGCCGAATGTGCGTCAAAAATTTTGACGCACATTCAGCGCAAACGATGCCCCATATTTATACCCTGACGCCCGATGCGGCGCACAAGGGGAATGGCGCTATGTGCGTGAGTTTTTGGAAGCGGCACCCCGCCCTGCGTTAATGACATGCAGGGTAGGCGTTCCCGTCCAAAAACCCACGCATACAGCGGTGCGTCGTATTTATGCTTCCGGGCAAAAATGTCTCCCGGGCCGTAGGCGGCGCAAAAAAATTACGCAAAGCACGAATAGCGTTAAATTTTAACGCCTGGGTCAGGGCAGGCGTTAAAATGGGGCAAACACACCTGTACTTAAGCAGAACACACAGAACAAACAACAGAGCAGCAGAGCAGCAACAGGGAGCTATGGAGGTGCTTTTTCTTCAACGTGCACGTAGACGCAGAGCCCTGCAGCAACAACAGCAGCTACAACAACAACAGCAGGGACCCCAAAGACAGCGCAGAAGGCAGGACAGGATATTCCGCCCAAGAACAACCCTGCATGGCCTCAGGGAACGGGACATCATCCAGAGGTACCGGTTGAACTGGCAGGCCATTCAGCAGCTGCTGGCAAATATCGAACAACAGTTGGCCCCCACTTTAGTGACACCCCGCACTATCCCAACTGAAACAAAGCTGCTTGCCGTACTACACCTGCTGGCAAGTGGCTCCTTTCAGACAACTGGTGCCCTGGTTGGTGGAATATCCCAACCATCATTCTCTGCATTCCTGCCTAAAGTCCTGGATGCCATCATTCGCCTGACACCCCGCCACATCTGCTTCCCTAACACACTGCATAAGCAGCAGGAAATTAAACAGGGGTTCTACGCCATCAGTGGCTTCCCGCACGTCCTTGGTGCAATCGACTGCACACACGTACGCCTTGTGCCACCTGCTGATTCAGAACACCTCTACCGCAACAGGAAGCACACACATTCAATCAACGTGCAGGCCATAGTCGATCACCAAGGACTGATCACCAACATCGTGGCCAAATATCCTGGGAGTGTACATGACGCATTCATCTTCCGTCACTCCACCATCAACCAACACTTCCAGGATGGACGCTATGGCAATGGACTACTTGTTGGTAAGGACAAAAAACAAACCCATACACACACCGCACACAAACCCTCTAGGACAAACAACACATACACCACAATAGCAACACCTAGCCAGGAACACACTGAGGTACTCACATCACTAGCCATGTGTCAGAAGTCAACATTTAACCTGTCACACATTGGAATTTAATCCACAGCCTAATGTGAAGACATCAATGAGTGTGGTTGGCCAAATGTCACTTTACAGATTGGAAGTCTCAAAATAACCTGTACACTAATACAATGCATAAGTCAAAAGGTATGGGATGGCCTGGGCTCATACACATGAAGGTGTCAAATACACTTTCACGTTTTAACTCGGCATGGAACTAACATCACACCCCCAGTGAGGACACACAGACAACTGTATCACTAGTCACAATGCTAGGGAGGGAACACTCTACTGCAACAACAAAAACAGTCCTTCTGACAAACGGTTAGCCAACAAACACTTGCTCAGCCAAGGGAAAATATATCAAAGCAAAGTTTTCAATAACAACCATAGGTTGGAACATTAGTACACAAAAGAGTCACAGACAACACAAGACAACTACAGCCATCAAAGATCCGTACAACACTGCCTCCTACATCTAATTCAATCCATTCTCTTTCTCTTTCAGCTGATCAGGGGTATGGCATCCAGCCTTGGGTGATGACACCATTCGGGAACCCAATCACTGCTGCAGAGCGGGCATACAATGACGCCCACAAGAGGACCCGCAGCATTGTGGAGAGGACCTTTGGGATCCTAAAGTCTAGGTTCTGCTGCCTTGACATCACTGGCGGGAGCCTACTCTATTCCCCAGAGATGGTGTGCAAAATCATCCTCACTTGTGCCATATTGCACAATATATGTGTCCAGAAGAACATTCCCCTCCTTGAACTGGACCCAGGCATGCCTGAGGATGACGAAGAGGAGGATGCTGGGCCGCAACAGGAGGGGGGACAACCCAACACGGCAGCAGGACAGCGTAGGCGCCAGCAGCTTGTAAATAATTTTTTTGCTTAATGTATAATAATCACCTGTATTACACTATTGTAAATAAACACAGATATCAAACACCACATCATGCTTTGGTCCATGCATTACTGAGCACCTTTACTTATAAAATGCTGACGAAGAATGTGGTCTCCTTGACCAACAATGCCATAACAATCATCACAACAAAAAAGAACATTTCAATTGTATGCACAGAGGGTAGGATGTGACATGATACATTGCCATACACAGAGGCCCACATGAGTACAAATGTGGCAAATCCACATGCTACATCAAAACACCTGAGACAGTCTTGCACCCAGACAAAAAAAGTAGATCATGTGAAAGTCACATCACATGTGGTCAGAGACAGGGTGGGACCATCCATGTGTACGTCACCATGTCATCAATGGCTTCTCTCCAGTGGGTGATATGAGCAAAACACAATTGGGACAACATTAGCTGCCACTAACTCAGGAGGAGACCTGGATGTCACAGTGACAACATACACCCAGACAGGTGATAGTGGATCCACATACCAACACACATGTACACATATGTCATACAATCAACCAAATTATTGAAAGTAGACCATCACAGTCGTGTCCCAGTTTGAACCTAGCAGGAAGAATGTGACATGCCACTTAACCAGTTAATGCAGAAAGGGACACAGACACCCACTAAAGAATATTCCCCAGAACATCAGGAACGCTCAGAGTCTTCCAAACATAGTCATTGGGAAATGGTAGGCATGTCAGCTCAAAATCATCATTACTACAAACTTCTAATGGGCTAATGAGATGAATGAATGGTCAACAGTCATACATACCATATGGCCTTACATTAGCCTGCTGCTGCAGGTTTCCCATAAAATATTAAGCCAAGCCATGGATACTGTAACTAATCAGGATGGTCAAATCCTAGGGTGCTGGGGGCCTAAGTCCACTTCTACGGTCCCACAAACATACACAAATCCTGTACTTGTGAGCCAAACACATGCATAAGGTACATGTGTGGCCTACATGTCAAGAGTAGAACACAAAGCACAAACACAAAATGAGGCTAGGACATGGTTAGCCCCATAATAACTGTAAGTGACCATTGCACTCCCTGTTAGGACTCCAGATAAAAGCATCACCATCATAAGTGTGGACCAAATTTGGAGAAGGAATACATCATGGTATCCCATCCATCATTTCCAAACAGCCATCAGCAATTGCCACAAATATGTTGACAAATATGGAAAAGACATTATGTAACGTATCCACACCATTACTGTGTGAATGCCTGCCATACATACAACAATGGACATGTGGCATATCCAAACACAAATGTGTATCACATTGCCCCGTTTGACCCTGACAAATCACCTTCCCCAAGTTAAAAACATGAAGACGTAACAAAAAGATTTGATCATAATTCTACGCATACAGCATGGGTGTCATATTTTGGTCACGTACATGAGTGCACAGAATGCAGAGTCAAATCTGAATGTATACAAAAATTTCACAGATTTAGACAGCAAAATATAAGTTACATCATATTTCAGATTTGACTCAGCAGCATGTGCATTCCTGTACGTTTCAAAAATATGACGCCCATCATGTATGCGTCGGAAAAAATGACGCAAAATGCACATATTTTCGTACATCTCGTACAGTAAATGAATATTAATATTCATATCATATTTTTTCACTCAGCAGCATTAGCACTCCTGTAGGTGGATAAAATATGACGCCCATCATGTATGCGTCGGAAAAAATGACGCAACATGCACATATTTTTGGACATCTCGTACAGTAAATGAATATTAATATTCATATCATATTTTTTCACTCAGCAGCATTAGCACTCCTGTAGGTGGATAAAATATGACGCCCATCATGTATGCGTCGGAAAAAATGACGCAACATGCACATATTTTTGGACATCTCGTACATTAAATAAATATTAATATTCATATCATATTTTTACACTCAGCAGCATGTGCAATATTATGCGTCATAAAAAATGACGCGAAATTATGTATGCGTGAAAATACGACGCAAACCGGGATTAAAAAACGCCGGCCATTTTATGCAGGAAGTGATGTAATAGGATATCCTGTTTGCCAAATCTGTATTGGAAGTTGACTTTCACTTTCACTTTTCAGTCTCAGATTTTTCTAGACTGTGTGGTTCAGTGAAGAGTGTTGTCCTGTGAATTACTGCTTTGTTGTCCTGTGTAGCTTGTCTTTTGTACTTTGTTCAGTCTAATATTGTTGTGTATCATTGTCTCAGTCTGTTAAGTCTAGTTTTGTTCATTCCTGTATTTGTTTGTATTGTCTGTGGGAGTCTGTTGTGGCTAGGGTAGTTATTGGGGTTAGTTGGGCTATTTTCTCCTTTTCTTAACTTCACACCTCTACCTTTCCCCATTTCCTACTTTATTTTTTCTGTTAGTCATCAGTCATAATGTCAGGGAGGCCTCGCCTGTCCAGGATGGGCGAAGATGAATTGGGGGGATTTATCTGGCTAGTGTGCCATTTCCTCCCGCTGATGCTGGAGGCTGGGGGCCGTGTGATACAGGGGTATCACACGGAGGCCCGGAAAATTCGCTGGGAGAAGGTGCGCCATCACATGGTCCGGGTCCATGGGACCATGCGGAATGTCCATCAGTTGAAACACCGCTGGGCCGATCTGATCACGAGGGAACAGGACCTGCTGGACCACCTGGGAGTCAGGATTGGTGGCCATGTTGGTGAGTAGCAATCAATTACATGGACATGATAGTAATCTGTGTGTGAACATGTGATGAATGTTACCCAATCTGCTAGATAAGGAGCTGCCTATGTGTAATGCTAGGGAAACCTAGGCCCTTGTCAATATATATTGATATCCCCAAATTGGCTACACTTTTTCTCCCTCAAACAGCAGAAACTTAATACATATATCTGTATTTGGCAGGTGTGGCCCATCTCTGCGTGATGCAATGATGCAAATGCTGCCTTACTAATGTTTACATATGTGCCCTAATGTGTACGTGTTGCACAATGTGTATGAAGACCTATGCTAGCAGTCAGATGGCTCAGTTGTTCTACACATACCAGATGGCTGTAGCTGTATGTAATGTAGTGTAGCATTTGTGTCAGACAAGCAACACGTTAATGGCTCTATTTGCACTCTACATGTCATAATGGGCAATGAGTAAGTCATGTTGAAACAACATACCTACATATGTAGACCCCATCGCTCGAAATCTGATTTGAATCCCATGATGATGATATACATGTGTGTTTTATACACGTCACATGAAGTCAGATATGTTTTCCACAGATATGTCACATGTGTGTGTGGTTGCTGTGTGTTGAACATGTCCACATAGGCTGTTTGACTGTGAGTGGTCATGCAGTCCTCATGGAACAAGTGTCTGGATGTCTCTCTGGAATGCACATGCTGAGATGTTTGGATAACAATATTGTCGGGGCATAATTATTGTGAGTAAACTTGGACGACACCTGACTGTCCTGGCCACTGCATGTGTGTAGTAGGGTGTGTAACTGTAGCAGGAGAATCATCCAATGTTAATGTTGAATACAAACTCATCCATGCAGTATGAGCATGTGTGAAAGTGTATCATTACCATGTCATATTCTCACAGTGTCATTGTAACAGAATTATTTTGTCAGTCCACCCAGTCTGAGTACATTCTTCCTGTCATGCTTTACAGGTGGACCAGAGCCTTACACCGTGGGAGAGGTGGCACACTTCGACGACCCCGATACCTACAGTGAGTGTTGCCTGAGTGCTATTTGATATATTTATTTGCCAATGACGCAAAATGGACTACTGTGTGTTCAAGAGAAATCATGATGTGATGCGCTGGCCGTTCATTGCCATTGTCGTGTTAGTGTGATATCAAATTGGACTTATGTTTCTGTTAAGCAACACCTAGCCATCTCTGAGATTGAGGGGCTGTAGGACATTACAGTTGGGCCGCAATGGGGAATGGGATGAGTTACTTAGAATACACTGGTCAAAGTAAGACTTGGTCGGGGACTTGACATGAACTGAGTCTGCATATCAGACTGACATTCTCCCATATAGCTTAGGCACATGGCTGTGATGAAAAGTGCATCTTCCTAGTTGAGGATGGACTGTGCACACTGTAGGTTGGATCTTCCGGGGGCATGTACTTACACAAGCTGAACTAGGAGTGTGTGTGACTTGAGTGCAATGGCCTATGTGTTCTGTTGAATCATGAGAATGGGTGTTCCACCTCCTCTGTGTGTGTAGTAAAACATGCCTCACTGATAGTATGTCATGTTGGCAAAAGTCATATCATTGTGACATGTGTGGTCCATGGATGTCACAATGTTTGCCTAAGTCCAACGTGTTGCTAGCCATTCATAGGTCTTGTGTGTGAAGGCACATACTTGGTGAACGTTCAATACACTCCTGGGTGTGCATTTCACATGGGATTGGTGGTTGTTCTTCCCACACCACCCTCAACGACTGGGATGTTAATGTGAAACAGGCTACCTTGGACTGTAGCAACCAGTATCTCACACTTACTTGACACCTTTTGTGTCGTGAGTCAGAACCTAGGGCCAGATGTGCCAAACTGTGTACAAGTTGATAAACTCATAATTATTGTGTGTGAGTTGCAAACATCTGTTTCCTATTCCGAAATGTATTAGGTGATCATGAAAATATATGGGAGATTTTATTCCTAATCCTAAATATGAAGGCTTTTTCCAGTCCTATTTGCAACTGACAGTGGTATGCAAGTCCATTTGCAATGGAGTTTGTGGTTGCTAAGTGAGTCGCAGTTATCATCCACTTGAAGTGGATGGTAACCCACTTGCTAGCTGTAAGGGGTCCCCATTGTAACCCATCACCTTTCCGAGTGTACCAAAATAATCCTGTACAAAACAGGCAGTGGTCCAAGGGACCACTGCGGCCCGTATTTATAATTTTTTTGCACCACATTTGCGCAGCTTTTTGACGCCAAAACGGCGCAAACTTACAAATTACAATTGGAATTTGCAAGTTTGCGCGGCTTTTGCGTCAACAAGTGACGCAAATGCGGCGCAACAACAAATATAAATACGGGCCTAAGTGCCTTAAATTATTCAATATTGAAATTGTCGTAATTTATTTCTAAGTGCTGCTCATTTCCCGTTGAGGTAAACGGCCTACACTTGGGGAACATGTTCTGCGTTATTTCCAAGCGGTCACGGACATGGAGGTCTGCTGTTCCCAGCAGGCCTCCATCCCCGTGAGTGCCCATAGTTGCAAAGGTGGAGCAACTTGCAACCCACATCATTGATGTAAATGAGGTGGCTCTTAGCAACCCCATAGCAACTCACAGACGGTGTCAGATACCCCATTCTGCATTGCAGATTGTTCGTCCCATTTCCCATCTTCCTACATCTGGTCCCTAGTGTAGACATTGGGTTATAGCCCATTGGTTCAATCTTAGCACACAACCAATTCCAGATGGCTTAGAGTGAGGAGTGTGATAGTTATCACATATAGTGACATATGTAGTGAAGTAAGTATGCGGAAGAGGTGCAGCCATGATGTACAAAACCGTAGGGATGATTAGGATGAGTAGTGTAGGGTGATGTCATCCATCATGTAGAGACCTGGATATTCTAGGTGTGATATGCCCTTATGTATGCATGCTTCACATGTACTTCCTCTGAGCCCTTCTGTGAACTATGTTGTGACAATTGCTGCAACCTATACATTTCTAGTAATGTACAAATAACCCATTGTGCTATCCCACCCAATGCAAAGCCAAAGGTAAATATCTGCCTTTTCTCTTCACAGCTGCTAACATGAGGGCGGCCGATCGCATCCATTTTGAGCGGCGTGCCATCCGTTACAGGCACATCCTGCAGGTGCAGTCTGGGTATCGGCGGATGGGCCGCAGGTATCACTCCGAAAGGGCCTCCGGGGCGTGGTGGGCCACACCACAGCCTCCAACAAGTGTGCCACCTACAGCCACCAACGACACAGCCACCAGGTCTGGCCCAGTGGTCCCATCTACTTCGGCTGCCATGGACCCGCCGCATGCAGCACGACCTGGACCCAGCCGTGTGCTGGCAGCAGGACAGTCACATGTCCCACCAACAGCTGCCACTAGCTCGACCTCTGCTGGCACACAAACCCTCCCCACAGACCCTCCCGTGGACCCTGCAGCCTTCCAGGCATTGTCCCAGAAAGTGGACAAACTTTTGAGGAAGGTGGACAACCTGACTGATGACATGAACTATGTAAAGACCCGGGTCCGCGACATCAGGCGCACACTAAGGAGTGCAAACGTCTAGTTCGTTTGCCCTCTTAAACTTTTATCCCTCCCCTCTCACCTCTTTCCTTTTTTTCTCCTGTTAGTTGGGCTTTGGGGATTAGTATTAGGATTAGGATAGGTATGTAGCTTAGTTAGTGTTAGGGAAGAGGGTGGGGGGTCCTTGTTATTTTTCTCAAATATTTGTGTGTGGGTGGGTGGGTGGGGGGCAATGTTGGGATTCATGTTTAATAAAAAAAAAAAAAAAAAAAAAAATTAAACAAAAAAAAAAAAAATATCTGCTTGTTTAGGATAGTGTAGTATGTGTGTAGGTTAGTATGTTTTGTCCTGCATGTGTCCTGTCTCATAATGGTGGGTGGGGGGTTGATGTTTAGATCGTTTCGTTACATGTGTAGAGTAAGTTTAGCTTAGGTTAGATAGGGACAGTTGTGGGTTATTAGTAGTCAGGTTAGATTAGTGTAGGTGTACCTTTCCCTTAGTTGCCTCTTGTAGTACTAGATATAAATAAATATTTTGTTAACCCTTTACTTGATGCGTTAGGTGCTACTTTATCATGGCCTTGACATCCATGTTGCAGAATGATTTAGTGTGACATTTGTGTCCTATGCTCAGCATCCCCTGGGAATGGATGTTTAACATCCCATCTACCCGTGTGCTCACTTGTTAAGTATCCTCAAATTGGGAGACTCCCCATTGGTAGTGTGCATTGTACACCAAGCTTTTGTTATGATATGTGTCCAACTTCACAAAGAGTGCTTCATTACATGTCAATGTGGGTTAATTGTTAGGTCGGACAGCAGTGTGAAGCTCAGGGAGATCTTTGTAGATGAGGAGTTGTTCACACTCATGTATTGCTGCTTTCATTGCTGAGCTACATCATGTGTGTACTGAAGCAGCATGAATTTCCTTCATGGAAGCCTACTCTGTAAGGGAAGTTAATGCAGTGTGATTTGTACACGATTCATTACATTAAGCGGCATCCATTCTTATTTAAGTCTTGCATGGAGCCTACATTTCCCAGCCACCATTTGCTCTCTGGAATAGCGATAGATGGTGCATCATTCTGACCAACACAGCATGATTGTGTGTGCTTAGTTCCTTCCTCAGTTATTTCCCTCAGTATGGTAGGGCTATGATGCAATCCTGGCCAATGCACAGATGGATCTGAATATATGACATCAGGACAGTAGTATAGAGATTCAACAGGGTTGCCACACAGCCACTTTGGAGTTAGGTACTGCACAGTTGAAGTGTGAAATGACACAGAGACACAATAGGTGAGCAAGTGCGATTTTTTTACAGGTGTTGTAGTGCAAATTGTCCATTCAACATTTTGGCTGAGTCCGTTCTGGGGCATCATTTCTTGGTGAGCCTATAGAAGGTGTCAGTGCAGAGGGACAGGATTACCAAATTGTAGGAGAGAGACATTCACTGGCAATGTGGACAAGTCAAACAGTGGATTGCCAAACAGTCATTGAGTGTAGGTGTTCAGAAACTGGGCTTTGACTAAACGCAGGACCTTGGTCAGAGTAGGCCATGGTGCAGGGACTAGGGCTTCCGGGTACTCCTCCGTGTGAAGGTTATCTGTTCCACGTCTTCTTCTTCTGATGTGTGTGTTGCCTCCTCTGTCCTTGTTGTTGTTGGTTGTGAAGGGGCAACACACACCTCAGTGTTAGAAGACATGGAGGCAGACATCCCGGGGGCTAGTCCCTGTGGACTTAGGAAGGGCAATACTGCAGCAAGGAGGGCCTGCTGGTTTCTCAGAATGGCAGCCACATCCCGATGGTAGGCAGCCAGGTCAGCCCTGAGGGGTTCGATGTTGCATTCGTGCACCCGTTGACTGGCTTGCATTCTTAGTTGTTCCGTCAACTGGATGACAGCTGTGGCGATTTGCTTTTGTGTTTCTACAAGTTCCTGCATGTGCGATGTTAGTGCTTGCATCACAGCTGTCTGATCAGCAGGAGGGATCATGCACGAACGCACCCCCTCAAGGCTGGCTGCCATAGTTTGCATCCCCACCCGCACCTCCTTGGCCAGCTCCCGCTGGACCCCAACGACGGTTCTTTCAAAGCTGGTTCCAGTGTCGTCGGAGTCCTCAGCTGTGTTGGAGCTGGCAGGTATTACATTTGGGGTGGCAGGTGGGTCTACTGGGGTGGCTGCTTCTTCTGGGCTCCTCCTTGGGACTGAAGGTGGGGTTTGGAGGCTTCCTAAGACCATGTTGAGGGTTTGTGGGGAGAGGTTGATGGGGTCGTCATCGATGTCATCAGGGAAATCAGGGTCAGGCATATCGGCAGGAGATCCATGTTCCTCTGCAATGAAACAGGGTACAATTAGTGTGTCTGTGTTGTAACAAGTTTGCAAACAGTTACAGGCGTTTGGATGCCTTATCTTTGGTGTCTGTTTTTTTCTGGGTATCTGCTGTCCTTCATATGGGCATTGTTGTAGGCCTATGGCCCACCTGTGTGTCACATGTGTGATGTGGAGCTACCAGACTTGTCTGCCTAATTGCCGCTAGGTGTTGCTTTGTAACATTTTGTGAATAGGCATCTTTGTGTCCTACTAGTCCCTCCGTGATTAACTATTCTTATGTAGAGACATTTTCGAGGGTGTGTTCTCATTATCCGACCTGAGCTGACTTGCTTACGAGGCAGCAGGATAGCTAATGGTGTGATGGACTGAGTCTGACCCACTTTTAATTGACTCTGTCACCCTGATTCTTTCATTTTGCTCTAGCTAACTAGCATTGGCTCATGTCTCCCACAGCAAAGGAATGATTATACATCCGAGCGCATGACATCTTTGGAACTTTTCAGGGAAGTTGTGGTCACTCAGATCCCAACATCTTCACTCTTTTCCAGTATGAACTCATACACAAAAGTCAAAGACAGTATTTGTTTCACATGATGATCTCTTTGAACAACTGACTTGTCTATATTTAGGTGTGAGCCACAATAACCCAAATACTTCAACATGGTAGACTTGAAATAGTCAGCAGGAGAGTAAGACATTGGTCGAAAGCTATCATGGTGCCTAACAGTTTGTACTCTCCCTCTGCTTGTTCTATTTATAGCACAGCATGTTAAGCTTCTAGCCTGCCTGTCTGAATCACTGGGGAGACTTCATCCGTCATATCTGAGCAATGGCCTGTGATCTGGTTTTGCATCTGCAGCAAGGCAGGCAGCGTCTGGTGTTTCTCTGTTTGGAGACTCCCTCTTGTGTGTCTTGGGACAAGGAAGTGATTTTATAAGTCATAAGTCATGGTGATGAGATAGTTTCCCTACGCAGGAATGGCAAATCAGAACCCCTACCCCATCTATCCGCAAAGTACCAGACTGTATCCTTGACTGGGGCACAGAGTGTATCTGTTCTGGCACACTCCAGTGCAGATGTAGGCAAAACAGTGTGATTGGACTTATTAACAACACCCTAGGACTGGCTATTTGGTATATTTCCTGATAGGAAGGCCAATGAGAAGCATGTAGTGCAAAGTGCTCAGAGGCTCTTAGATGTGAGCATATGCGTAAGAGTACATTCAGGGTAAGGTGCAGAAAGGCCTACAGCCTGAGGCTAATGCGCAAAGTATACATTACACTTGCCAGAATACACATTGACTGACTGTGGGTGTTGTGAGTGCCCTGCCAACACACTTGCCTCTCAGGACCTGCCCCATTCACTTTTGATTCACATTGCATGCAGTGTACATGTTCCGTGCCATTTCCTATGCATGTTCATGTTTGGATGTGGTGTGGATGTAAACATTGTTGATGTTTGAAGATGAAGGTGGGTCATGTGTGTTTGATTGTATAAGCCTGTTTATCGTATGAAGGTCCGATTTGTTTGTCAGACTTTGCAGGTGTGTTTGAGTGACCAGTTGCCTATGTCTCCTCCTCAGGTGTTGTCTGAGCAGTATGACATTAGTGATGTAGCCTTGTTATCCAGGCATGTGAGGGACCCTGACGTATGCAGCATGTGTGTGTGGTTGGTGCTGTGTGGGTCCTATTGCTGTTTACTTTGGCTTATGTATGTGTCAGGTATGGACATTGGGCATTTGAGTGTACTGGTGCGTTTGTATTTTTACACTGACTTGTTGCGGATGTCAATGTCACCCCCTAATTTGTGTATGTATATTCCATGGGGAGGTTGCTGCCATTTGGTACTGTAGCTGCACAGAGATGAGAGGCGTTATTGTAAGGTGTTGTGGCAGTTACATTGCAGTTGTTGCTTTGCCTACTGGGTTACTGATAGGGACCTAGTTGCTGTAGGATAGATTTTACAAAACAAGTGCCTGGATGTGAGTTTGCTGTAGTGGCCTTCCTACCTGTCGCTGCTTTCCCTTGGCTCTATTGTTGTACTTACAGGATGTCCCCATGGGGCTGTACTTGTTGCTGTGTTTGGTGGTGCCCCAGCTTCAGTGTGTGCTAGGCATGCCCCCCTACTGTGCTCCTTTACCCATGCCACTCTATGTATATGCTGACTTACATGCATTGTGTAGTAGGTATTCCCCCCCTGGTTGCAGTTAACATTAGTGCATTATAATTCCCCATGCGACTTACCCTGCATGTGCATTGTGTCTTGGTAGTCTGCACTGTCCTGCCCTTGAATCCCTGTGACGATCTCCTCGGGGATGGCGGCTGCAACCATCTCCTCCATGTGGTCCAGGGCCTCCTGTTGTGCTGGACTCCCACCTCCAGTCTGCATTGCTGCCTTCCTGTTCCTGGCCATTTTCTCTTTGGTCCTGCGTTTACAGTCATGCCAGCGTTTCTTACACTCAGTGACTGTGCGGCGTTCTTCAGCCACACTGTTGATCTTGTCCACTATTTGCTTCCATATGGCCTCTCTCCTACTGAGTGGCAATTTGGATGTAATGAAAAGTTGGTGCTGGTGTTCCGTCACCTCTCTCACCAGGATTTCCTGCTCCTCTTCACTGAAGCGACACTTTCTTTTCTTTTTTTGGTTATCCTGGTTTGTTTGTGGGACCTCTTGGCTGGTTCCTGGTCTGCTGTCATCATCCTGGGCTCTGTTGTGTCCACTGGGATCCATGTTGGCTCTCTGGTAACACTGCAGTTTTCGCGCTAGAATTTGACGCAATTGCGTGAGAAAAACCAGCGCTTTCACGATTGCGCTGTCGTAAATCGGCCCATGGTGATGTGCGTCGCCTTTACGTGGTTTTTCCTTACGACCTGACGCCGCTGTGTGCGTCACAATATCCTGACGCCCACCTGTTGGTTGCGCCGCCGTACGTCAAAGTATAAATTTGACGCCCGCACGGCGCATCCAAATGGCGTTAGACGGCGCAAAATTTTTTGACGCAAAACTGCGTTAGCGCAGTTTTGCGTCAAAAAGTATAAATATGGGCCTGAATGCTCCCAGTGGTGTTACAAATGATGTGAGATGTTTGGAATCCTTGTGCAACCTCCCTTGGTGGTAGGCTGCTGACAGATCCATCATACTGAAAATTCTAGCTCCCTTAAGCATAGATAATGTCTCAGCTATGTTGGGTAGAGTCTGTCGATCCACCCATATACATTGGTTCAAATCCCTCAGGTCAACACACATCCTGATCTTAGGGCCATTATCATTCGGGACCAAAACCACTGTGGCCAACAATTCTGAAGATTCAATTTCCTCAATGACATCCATTCCTTTGAGTCTGTCTAATTCCTTTTCCAATAAACTCAACATGAGGTTCGGTACCTTCCTTCCTTTATTAAGTAGCATTATTCTTGAGGATTATCTTGCGTCCAAAATTCTTGAACACACCAAGTTGATCCGTAAACCCATCAGGGAACTCTCTGATTACATCCTCTCCATCACCTACATTTCCTACTAACATGACTTGATCACTGGCATTCAGATTTAATATGATACCCAAATCTTGTTACCCCTTTTAGCCACATAGACTTTCCCTACTGTCTCTCATCCCTTGAAATGGATCCTCATAAATGGTGCATCCAATGAGGTCAATCTTGGATCCTCCCTAGCCTCCTGGATTAATGTCAGGTTTCCGTAAGTGTATATCCAATTTCCCAAAAATGCGTTCCCAATTCTTAGCTCCCACCAATGGTGAACCTGAAACTGCAAGAACTGTGACTTCCTTGCCGTCGATAGTAACCTGGCATTCTGGCATTTTTATACAACCCACATCCACATCATTACCCTGGATTTCATTGGCATATCCTGTGATATGCATAAAACAGCGTGTTAATGCAGATCCTGTGATTCAACATTACTGATCTTGAGACTTCTGCAAACTTTAATAATCTGCCTTTTTTTTCCACACCCTTTACATGTTAAGTTCCAGGCAAAACAATCAGGACTATTCGAGAAAAGGGTTGGATTACTGTAGGAAGATGGCTCTGTATATACTATCTCAAAGTAAGAGATAGTGTGCACAGAGTCCAAGGGTTCCCCTTAGAGTTAAGATAGTGGCAAAATTAGATAATTCTAATGCTCTATTTTGTGGTAGTGTGATCGAGCAGTAGGCTTATCAGAGGGTAGTGTTAAGCATTTGTTGTACACACACGGGCAATAAATGAGGAACACACACTCAAAGACTTAACTCCAGGTCAATAGTTTTTATAGAGAAAAATATATTTTCTTATTTTCTTATTTCTTATTTTACAATAACCAGTTTTTACGGTCTTGTTTTAATTTCTTCTATTGCACTGTTTAGCTTAGCTCAGCACCATGTTCTCAAATAATGCATTCTTGATCGCCCTGTGCTTCAGTCAAGGCTACAGTCTGGTACATTGCTGGTAAACGTGGTAGAAGTTTAGTCTGCAGCATTCATAGAAAATACACATCCTTAGGGTAGGGACATTTTCTTAGAACATCTGCGTGCTAGTTATAAAAACAATTTCTAGTCCTAGTACAGGTCAAGAGGGAGAACCCAGCCAGGGAACCCAAACTGTATGCTGAATGCCCCGTTGCAGATGCTGTTGCAGATTACTGGCCTTGCTCAGGTATGAAGGTTTATGTCCTCCCGGGGGAACCTGAAAGGCAGGCTTAGAGCTTAACATGCTGTGCTCAAAATATAACTTAGAGAGAGAATAATCCAGCAGCACTATGATAGCCTTATTGTTGTGCTTCACTCTCATCGTTACTATTTTAATATTACTGTGTTGTGTAGTTCTGGTTATTGCAGCTTATGCTTTGTTATCCAAAATGCAGTTGTTTTATTAAACTAATCTTTAAAACTTACAACGCCTTTATTGTGATTTATATATGAGACAGCACTGTGTATAAGAGAACCGGTTGTGACCTGATTGACCACGACTTACCTGAGAAGTACTGAGATGTCATGCGCTCGGCTGCCCAATTGTCTCTACCATTTGGGAGAGATGAAGCACTGCTAGTTAGCCTGAGCAAAACCCGGATTTAGAGTGACAAGAGTTCATCTACCGTGGGCCAGACTCAGTCCCCCACATTGTGGACGATCTTGTTGCTCAAAATCCAGTAGTCTCATTAAGATAATCAGTGCCTACGCAACAGGGTTTGCAATTGAAATCAATGGAGGGACCCGGGGGTCACTCTAGCGATGCAGGCAGGGCACAGGGGGGCTCCTCGGGCCATTCACTGACTGTGCTAGGCAGAGGTTTGCCTGGGGGTCACACCTGCACTGAGGTTCGGTTCCCTCTGGTCCTGGGGGCTGCAGGTGCAGTGCTTGGTCCAGGCATCGGGTCCCTTGTTACAGGCTGTCACGGTCAGGGGGAGCCTCTGGATTCTCTCTGCATGCATCGCTGTGGGTGTCCAGGGGGGTTGTCTCAGGCTACTCACGAGGTCGCAGTCGGCTGGGAGTCCTCCCTGTAGTGTTGGTTCTCTGGAGCTCGAGCCGGGGCGTTGGGTGCACAGGGTGAAGTCTCACGCTTCCGGTGGGAAGAATGGAGTCTTCAGAAGTTGCAATAAAGTTGCAAAGTTGTTGCTGGTGTTGAGCAGAGCCGCTGCTCACAGGAGTTTCTTGGTCTTTTGGTTCAGGGCAGTCCTCTGAGGCTTCAGAGGTCGCTGGTCCCTGTTGGATGCGTCGCTGTTCAGGTTTTTCAAATCAGGAGACAGGCCGGTAGGGCTGGGGCCAAAGCAGTTGTCACCTCCGTCGTCTCTGCAGGGCTTTCAGGTCAGCAGTCCTTCTTCTTAGTTCAGGTTGCAGGAATCTGATTTCCTGGGTTCTCGGTCACCCCTATGTACTGAATTTAGGGGTGTGTTTAGGTCAGTAGGGCAGTAGCCAATGGCTACTGTCCTGGAGGGTGGCTACACCCTCTTTGTGCCCCCTCCCTGAGGGGAGGCGGGCACATCCCTAATCCTATAGGGGGAATCCTCCAAAACCAAGATGGAGGATTTCTAAAGGCAGGGGTCACCTCAGCTCAGAGCACCTTAGGGGCGGTCCTGACTGGTGGGTGACTCCTCCTTGTTTTTCTCATGATCTCCTCTGGACTTGCCACCAAAAGTGGGGGCTGTGTCCAGAGGGGCGGGCATCGCCACTAGCTGGGATGCATTGGGGTGCTGTAACAAAAGGCATGAGCCTTTGAGGTTCACCGCCATGTGTTACAGTTCCTGCAGGGGGAGGTGAGAAGCACCTCCACCCAGGGCACGCTTTGTTTCTGTCCTCAGAGAGCACAAAGGCTCTCACCCCAGGGGGGCAGAAACTCGTCCCAGTGGCAGGCTGGCACTGAACAGTCAGTCCTGCACTGAAGGATTGGGTAAATTATAGGGGGCATCTTCTAAGATGCCCTCTTTGTGCATTTTGTAATAAATCCAACACTGGCATCAGTGTGGGTTTATTACTCTGAGAAGTTAGATACCAAACTTACCAGTATTCAGTGTAGCCATTATGGCGCTGTGGCGTTCGTTTTGACAAACTCCCAGACCATATACTTAATATGGCCACCCTGTAGGGGCATATTGCTCATGCAGCTATGCCCTCACCTGTGGTATAGTGCACCCTGCCTTAGGGCTGTTAAGGCCTGCTAGAGGGGTGACTTACCTATGCCACAGGCAGTATTTTGTGGGCATGGCATGATGAGGAGGATGCCATGTTGACTTTGCCTTTTTCCCCCCATCAACACACACAATCTGTAATGGCAGTGTGCATGTGTTATGTGAGGGGTCCCTTAGGATGGCACAACACATGCTGCAGCCCTTAGGGACCTTCCCTGGTCACAGGGCCCTTGCTACCACTGGTACCTTTTACAAGGGACTTATCTGTGTGCCAGGGGCGTGCTAATTGTGGAAACAATGGTACATTTTTAGTGAAATAACACTGGTGCTGGGGGCTGGTTTGCAGGGTCCCAGCACACCTCTCAGTCAAGTCAGCATCAATATCAGGCAAAAAGTGGGGGGTAACTGCAACAGGGAGCCATTTTCCTACAATTACCACATCTGTAGCACTTGGTTTTGTAATTGTCCCGCAAATCTTTAGTTGCCTTTCCTTTAATTCTGTCCTTACTCTGAGTGTTTCTGACGCTTAGCGTCTCCACTTGACTGGTAAGATCATACTCATCCTCAACTACACTGGTCATGTTTACTTCAGCTACATTAGCATTAATGGGTTTCTCAATCATCTCTCGAACCCAACCAGTGGTGTGTTCAATCCCTTCAATGATATCCCTTGCTTCCTTCAAAGTTTGGTTCTTTACTAGTAGCTTCTCTTGGACTCGTGGATTGTTAGTGCAACGCACCAATTGATCTCTTATCAATGAGTCACTGAGTCCTTCAAAGTCACATGTGCGTGCCAAGCTTTTTAAAGATGGTATGTAATTTCCCACTTTCTCCGTCTTCCCTTGAATTCTTGAGAAGAACTTATGACGTTCCATTACTACATTTATTTTTGGGCCAACATGTTTTTCCAACATCATCATAGACATCTCAAAAATATCATGAGGTTCACCTTCAACTGTTCCTATAGTGATTTCATCAAGGCTTTCATAAATATTACGACCTTCAATTACTAAATTGTGTAGGAGGACTCCTTGTTTCCTTGCTGGAGAGAATTTCTCTCCACCTATAGCTATAATATAAGAGTCTAACATTTTCCTCCATCTCTTCCATGGTAAGATTGGTTCCCCTGAACTGTGGAGGTGGTAACATGCTCCTTGCTGCCATTGCTACTATTCAAACAAAATTACTAACATTTAAGCACTTAAAAAGAATGGTGGCAGTAAATTATTTTATTCTGTTGTGGTGGCTGTGAAAAGTTCTTCTTCTTTTTTTAAATTCTAATTGTTTTGTACCTACTGGTACTATGTTGTCCCTTTATATTCCTTAGGTTTGGCAGTGTTTTTACAGTTTCCTTTGCTGTTTGTTTTGTACCCACTCGTACATGTAATTCCTTGTTGTCCCTTTTCTATTCCTATGGTTTTGACAGTCTTGTTTCTGTTTCTATTGCTGGGTTTGTTTTTATTATTTTTTTCATGATGCAGCGACATCGGAGGCTCCTTGACGGTGACTGCATCGCTGGAACATTCGTGGTAAGTTTATTCTTCTCTTCACTCACTCACTTTCCTTTTTTATTTTAAAATTAAAATGCCTATACGCGCGTAAAAATGTGTGCATTACCACACGCGCTAAGAAAGGGTGCTGGCACCAATGTATATTTGAATTTAATCACATGCGTAAGAATGACGCGGTGATGACAGACTCGCGCTGTGCACGGGTTGACAGTTTGTTCATTGGACGCCACACCCACTAAGAAAAGGTGCTGGTGCCTGTGTATAATTGAATTCAATCACATACATATGAAAAACGCGGTGATGACAGGCACGCGCTATGCACGCGTTATCAGTTTTCCAATGGACGCTGTAACCACACGCGTGCTTTGCTCTGTTTAGCAACAGAGCTCGGGCACACGATGTCTGCCTTGACGCTATATCAAGAAGAAATAAAAAATACAAATAAAACGGTTACGGAGGTTAAACAAAATGCTTTGTCAAAAATAATTCAGCTTACCAGTTGGTGAGTGGAATGCAATTAAATCTTCATAAAGCTGGGTCCTTTGTCTTGCTGTAGTTGGATCCCATCCTCGTAGACAACTTGTTAAGAAACAGTGCGATGCACAGTTCATATTCCAGGCATTTATTTAGCTACAAGTTTGTCAGAAATAGCCACCACAACATAACCACAACAGAACCACAACAGAGCCTACTCCTGCTCCTCCTGCTGCCTTCTTCCAACTCGCCTTGTTGCCTGGTTGCAGACATTCTCTGTGATGTACCCAAGAATCCATTAGGTACATCAAAGTTAAAGTCACACCACAACACAATGCTTGGGCTCCCCAGAATGGGGTTGTGTCAAGTCAAGAGAACAGAGCAAACCCTAGAGAGAAAAAGAAGTGTTGGATCCTGATAGAGTGGACCAACCCTCCAAGAGAAAAGGCATGAAGACTGGGGGACCAACTTTTGAAGAAATCACAGGTCAGAACCCCTCTTCTCAGGAAGAGGACTTGTTTTCCCCGGGGGGAACTGAACCTGCAAAGCTTGGGCCTTACCACCCAGAGCTCTTAGGGCCAGTGGGACCCTCTAGGGAGGATAGGTGCAAGGGACAAAGAACCTCTCCCACTCTTGAAGGCCTGAGGCAGCAAGCTCCACAGGAAGAACAGGGTAGTGTCAGTGGTACCCACAGGGTTTATTGGGGAGGATGGACTCCTGCCTATTGAGGCCAGAGACCTCAAGCCTGGTGCAACCAGGAGGGTGGTGGTGCCCCAGCAGTTCAGAGAGTTCCGTCTCTCTCTAGCCCATGACATTCCCCTAGCTGGGCATCTGGGCCAAAAACAAGACCTGAAGCAGGCTACTCAATCACTTTTACTGGCCTGGAATGTTCCAGAAGGTGAAGGACTGTAATACCTGCCAAGCCACTGGCAAGGCAGGAAGCCACCTGAAGGTCCCCTTAATCCCACTACCTGTGGTCGGGTGCCTTTCGAAAGGGTAGAGGTTGACCGTGTTTCCCTCCTTGACCCTCAAACAGCTTCAGGAAACAGGTAAATTTTAATGGTAGTGGATCATGCCACTAGGTACCCTGAAGCCATTCTACTGATGACCATCACTGCCCCTGCAGTGGCCAAGGCTCTCCTGGGTATTTTTACCAGAGATGGCTTTCCTAAGGAGGTAGTATCAGACAGCGGTTCAAACGTCATGTCTGCATTATTAAAACACATGTGACCGGAGTGTGGTTTGACTTACAAGTTTACTACCCCTTACCATCCACAGACCAATGGACTGGTTGAAAGATTTACCCAAACATTAAAATGCATGCTTAGAGCACTCCTTGAAAAACTCAGAAGGAGATGGGATGTCTTACATTCCATGTCTGCTTTTTGCCTACAGGGAAATGTCAAGGCATGTTTTTGCCAGACCTATTAAGAGGTTGCACACCGCCAATGTGACTGCTGCAGTCCACCCACCACCCAGAAGCAGGCAGTATAAATGGAGACACTCACCTCCAGAAAGGGGTGGAGGTGCTGGGGGATGCCGTGGTAGGTGTGTGCCTGTCTGTTGGGGTGGTGACTGCAGGTATGGTGGATGTGCTGCATATAGGGGTATCAGTGGTTGTGGTATCCGAGGGTATGGTGTCTGCGGTGTAGTGAATCCTAGTTTGTTTTAATGGGATAACAGGAATTAGCTTAGCCTTTGGCTTGCAGACTTGTGCCCCCATCACCTAGTGACTTTTAACCTACTTGGCCTGCTCTGTCTTAGACCATTTATTTAGTTAATACTTCTAAGATGGCTGCCTTGTTTATAGTTAGGCCCTTTTTGTTTAGAGTTATGTTATCAGTGTCACCACGCTAAGGCGTCAACTCATACAACAAAAACAAACTGTAGGTGCTCACATTAGAAATTACTGTCCCAAGCATGCAGTGTTATCTATTGTTTTGGAACAACCTACGTCAGGTGTCCAAGTAGATCTGTATAAATACATCACACTTTAGACAGATAATCAAAGGGATTCCGACGAGATACCATTGCTGCTATCGATGCTGCACGTCGCCTTGGCGCTGACCCTTACTTCGTGTTCTTCCGAAGTCTGAGCTCGAGACATCACTCAGGTAACCAGGGTTGGGGGCTCCTTCCAGGGACAAGACATTGGCAGATTAGGTTTAACATACCCAGCTCTCCTCTAGGTAGAAGGTTAGGCTTATTATGATAGGGTACACGGACATATGATACACTTTAATTCTTTCTATGCTAATACAAGATGGTGGGTGTCTTCATAATCATGGCCCTTGTCTTTACAATTCTATCTCTTGTACTGTTCATTATCCTAATCATTGCAGCCAATACGATTTACTGCATTGTATTGAATAAAAACTATTGAAACATTACTGCATCTTCATTATTGCCTGTGTTTGGTTGAAACATAATATATCTGTGAGAAAGGGGTAATCTCCGTTTAACCACGACACTCCCTGAGATGTCATACTTCTGAGTCCATGCATAAAGGCTGCCACAAATCACCTTTAACTGTTTGGGTTGTTGGTGAGGTACTACTAGTGAGCCAGAAGGGTTGGGACTACAGTTGCAACTTGTTGTAGGATAGGCATAGTCACCTACAAACATAAGTACTGTCACCCTTGAACCAGCAGTCTTGCCCAGAGAAAGAGTCCAAACTATGACAGCGGGTAGGATAGGTGTGATGGCTGGATCAGTGAATATTGGTATGGTGTCTGTAGGTGTGCAAGGTGTGGTGTACGTGATGCTGGGGGCGGTGGGGGAGTCAGGGCAAGTCATGACTGTTGCTGTGTCTGCAGGTGGATGTTGGTTGTGTGCGTGCTGATGGTGTGTCTTGTGATGCTTATGTTTGTGTGCGCTTCCATTTTCTGTTGAGGTGGATGCATGCGAGTATGTTTGTGTGCTTTGGCTCGGTCGGGGAAGGGAGGATTTGGTTTGGGAAGAGGAAGGTGGAGGGGGACGGTAGACAAGGGGTGACTGGCTGCTGTCAGTATGGAGCCCAGAGACTGAAAAATACCTGTAGGCCAGCCATTGCACTGTGAATGCCCTCCAGGTATGCATTGCTTTGTTGGACCTGGGTTACTAGTCCCTGGATAACCATTCAACAAGTAGGAGACCTCATCACCCTCAAAGCTTTGCCCCATGGAGCAGACCTCAGTTACCTGTTGCCATAAAATAGTAGGCCAATACAAAATGCATTTCCCTTAGCTCCCACACAAGGTCAACCACAGATCTATTTGTCACATACTTAATGACCTAACAATAATAAATGATGCTCCAAAATCCCGACATGTTGATGACAAAAATACAATAGCCTGGAGAATGTGACATGGAA
Source organism: Pleurodeles waltl (assembly GCF_031143425.1). Taxonomy (NCBI): domain Eukaryota; kingdom Metazoa; phylum Chordata; class Amphibia; order Caudata; family Salamandridae; genus Pleurodeles; species Pleurodeles waltl. The sequence continues at coordinate 55,187,967 of NC_090445.1, read as the reverse complement.
AATACCCATGTCACACTGGAAACATATCGACAATGTACACTTTACCAAGTGATATTTGTCCCAATAAAGTCAAGAGTGTGGTATTACTGTTGCTCAGATAGGCTACACATGTGGCATGGAAATGAACAAGGTAGACATCATCTGCAAGATGTCAAGGAGATATGCCCCCAAAATACACTACACAATGAATCAGCAAGCCCCAGAGTAATCTCCACTAATGTTTTGCACCCCTTACAATGATATACTCTGAGTGCTCAGTAGAAGCCATTAGTACTTTCCATGTTGGAGGGACACAGTAATTGCAAGGACTTGTAGGAGGCCCTCAACATGTTGCCCAATGGTAAGCTACATCACTGTCTCCATTTTGGTCATTCAAACCCAGCTGTCTGTCTATGGATGAATGCCTGTACCCAAACATGTGTTTTAAAAATCATCACAAGCCACTGTCCTGTAGGTTTTCATTATGCTAATGAGGCTACTGGATTTGAGAGGCAGGATCACATGGATTGTGGCTACTCATTAGAATTCCACACCACATGATTCCTGTCTGCCTAGTCCGGGGTCTCCGGCTAACTAGCAGCGCCTCATCTCTGGCCGAGATGATTGTGACAACTGGGCGCATGGCAAGAAAACTCCTCAGGGAAATCATGGTCGATCAGATCCCATCCCTTTCTCTCAGTTACCAAAAGTCTCATACAGGCAAAGACAACAGAGGCAGGTTATAGTTCAATAAGGATTTATTGAAGTAACTGCATCTTAGATAAAAAGACATGTATTGCAATAACTAGGATGACAAAGCACAATAAAAGCAAACATTTGACTAACAGAGTAAAACACAAGAATAGTCCTACCATACTGTCACTAGGAGTGATGTATATGTTTCTCCTACCTAAACTATGTCTGAGCACAGCGTGATACGCCTAATCTGGCCTTCGGTTTTCTCCCTTGGGAGTACATCATCCCTCATACCTGGAGGAAGAAGCCTGGGGTCTAGAGAGACACAGTCCCCATGTGGATCAGGGGTCCGGCCGCCTAGGCAGGTAGCTGCAGCAAAGCAGTCAACAATCAGCATGCAGTCGTGGTCATCTGGCTAGAATCTCCCTCTAACGTGCCTGGGACAAAGGGGTGTTTTTACAATAAAATAGCTGACATTCTAAAAAATAGTCCCCATGTATGAGTTTGTGTTTTCTGTGAATGTTGGAGACACAGCATAACACGTTTGTCAGCAACCCTATCTGACTGTAGCATTGGAGAAAGCACAAAGTGAAATGAATGGCCTACTAAGAACGTAATGCTTTCCTAGGTGAAAGTACGATGAGATAAAGAAAATAAAACAGCACTGCAAATGTTGCTATTGCCAACAAAATAAAGCAATGCTGAATAAATGTAACAGGGCTAAAGTGCACAGCGGCAGGCCTAGTTAACATAAAACAACGTGTCTAAAACACGGCTAAAATAGTTATACAACACCACGTCATGTTGCAAGACAAGTCAGGGCACAAACCTTAACCATTACACTTGTGCAGTGGATTTTTCCATCTGATGCCACATCAAGGGCATAGATATTTACATTGTGGCTCTAAATTCTAGGCCTACCTATCATCACTAATGCAGTTCTACATGCAAATGACATGTTATGGTGCATGAGGGAATGTGTCAGACAATAAACAATGGTGACACATTCTTGCATGCGGCACAACATGAAATGTCTCACCAATGCAAATTTACTGTTCCAAAATCAGTTTGCCATGCACATATATGTGAGGGAATACAGCCATTATTCAATCAACATAGGCAGACCATGCATGAAAGTGCAGCTTAAAAATGTTTTCTAAAGAGAAAGGGACACATGCTTACATGTAGGCACAAGGAATGTTGGCAACAGTGATGTCACATAAATCATATCAATGGACATTCCCCACTTACCAAGGGAAAGTATTGACCTATAGCTGAATCCAAAGAAAAATGTAAGCCCTGTCACATGCATGTTGGACACGTTCATATTACAGATTGCAGTGAGGCACCAGCATGAAGAAAAAAAGTTTCTGGGTGGCAGATGCCAACATACACATTTACCCAGATACATGGCAGAGGGCAGTGGTCCATCACATACTTACCTTTGGTCTGAAACACTGAGGAGTAATGATCTGTTGCATAGAAATTACACTCACAATAACAACAAACAGTACATGATTGATCAATGTACACAGCCGTGTGGTCCCTGCAGAGCAAGTGGTTTGAGGATTCCACCCAGTTTTGTCCTAGGTCCCTGGTCTAATAGGCAAGGCACGTCAGTATAAAACAGATGACATGTCAACGCAAATAATCTCTCATCTGCTGTGTGACACATGGCTCATTCCTAATTGTCAGGGGAAGCTGTCAGAACCTCACTCAATCACTTGGCAATGGGACAGGCAGGAAAACACCATGTACTCACTCCCTTGTGGCTGCTGTGCTGCCCTCAAATGCCCATCAAGCTCTAGGTAGGCCACCAGTTTTTTTCTGCAGTGGGTGCTCCACCGGCTGTAGACTCCTAGGGTCCACACCTTCTTAGCGATGGCTTTCCATATCCCTTTCTTTTGATGTGAGTTGACCTGCATTGATGCAAACGACAAATCAAGAGATAATGTTCACAAGTTTCATCACAAATGGTTGAGTCAGATACATGTCAGTAACATTAAACTAGAACCTTCCTATGTGTTAATACCCCCCAGGTGTGACACATACAAACCAGTAAGTACAGGGCCATGACTACAGACATATATTTCCCAATCTGCAGACCAACCCACCACCTAGGGTGGCTTGGTCTACAGATTGGGAAAAGACCGAGCAGCGAAGGGGTTAAGGGACACCAAGATATATAAAAAAGAGCGGATCATTGAAGAAGAAAGCGATTCCTGTGATTACTTAAAGGATACAATTATAGTAATTTCAAATTAGGCCTATTGATGAAATCAACAAACGATGAAGAGATATGACAATAAATATATGCTTGGTTGCTTAGTATAAATTGAGCACCATTTCTGAATTCTATTTTCTGATTGAAAATGTTGATATTAATTATTTCAATGATTGCTACAATGGAGTTTTATGTGATGTTTGTAATTTATATGTAGTTTCTTTGTATAGATTGTTTGTCCTGTCTGTAGCCATTGTTACTTATATAATTAAAAAAAATACATTTCTTTCACTTAAAAAGTTGTTTTAGGATGAGAAGCATAATTTGTACAATGGTCTGTATGAATGCTGGTGTGATTGAATGTTTCTCTTTGTTTCAGTAGTTAGTGTTCAAATATTAGGGCAAATAAGTAGATTGTTTTTGGATACATGTACAATAAATGTGTACATTTTAATTTACATTCAAATGTTTAATAGTCATATGTGGTTCCCAGAATATCTTATATGCTCTTACATGAACTTAGATCAGAGATATATGTATTTGTATTAAGTACATTTGGCGAAACTTACTAGTTACTCTAGATTGATCATGTGGGACATGCTCTAGCAACCTGACTGAGGGCCACTATGAGACACATCACACCTCTGTGGCTTCTGAAAGGTAAATTACTTAGGCATGAATGGACCAACACAGTCACACTCTGTGAAAATGACTCTCTGCACACAGTCCTACAAACTACTGCCAGAGTACAAACTCAAACATCACACACAGGTAGCAATGAAGGGACTGGCATTGTGGATACAGAAAGTGTCTATTCTGTCTATGTGTGAACATTTGCAACAACAAATGAAGACTCATGCCACTTCAGGGGTTGGGGTTCTTTGCTATGTATCTTTACTACAGAACACATTTTTGGACATTTGTGTCCATCCTACAGAGATGGCATCCAACAAACAAAGGTATGCATTGCCCAATTTCTGCAGTGTGACCAAGCTACTGAGTCACCTATTGTGGTCTCCTAGGAATCAACACACTGTCTGCACTGTGGAAATGCCAGTTATGCAATAAGCCTACACAGGACAAATATGACCTTGACCTATGTGAAGGTGAGAACAGAGCTGTGGGTGTAAGGGACCTGTCATGAGTCAGAGACACATATTGACAATGATGCTAAGTGCACATCAGTCACATATCAGTAACTCACCCCTGTATTCATTCCTAATCTGGTCAAAGGAATGAGGCATTCTGGGCAGCATATTATCCAAGAACCTTATATTGGCCACATGACAGGATCTGCTGGGGTACAGGGAGTGGGCACAGTGCCACAGTTGCATAGCCACAGTGACTCCACCCCAGCCTACACTAGGACCCATAATGGGAGATACATGCGAAAGACCCTGGTCTATGGAAGCAGAGCAAACAGATCCTACATGACACTACATTCCCATCACTTCCATGCATTACAGTACATAGGGGGTCATTCTGACCCCGGCGGCACCGCCGACAGACCGGCGGTGCCCCGCAGGGCATTCTGACCGCGGCGGTTCGGCCGCGGTCAGACAAGGAAAACCGGCGGTCTCCCGCCGGTTTTCCGCTGCCCCTGTGAATCCTCCATGGCGGCGGAGCGCGCTCCGCCGCCATGGGGATTCTGACACCTCCTACCGCCATCCTGGCTGGCGGTAGGGGGTGCCGCGGGGCCCCTGGGGGCCCCTGCAGTGCCCATGCCAATGGCATGGGCACTGCAGGGGCCCCCGTAAGAGGGCCCCACTTTGTATTTCAGTGTCTGCTTTGCAGACACTGAAATACGCGACGGGTGCCACTGCACCCGTCGCACCTTCCCACTACGCTGGCTCAATTCTGAGCCGGCGTCATCGTGGGAAGGTTGATTTGCCCTGGGCTGGCGGGCGGCCTTTTGGCGGTCGCCCGCCAGCCCAGGGCAAATCCCAAAATACCCTCAGCGGTCTTTCAACCGCGGAGCGGTATTTTGGTGGGGGAAGTCTGGCGGGCGGCCTCCGCCGCCTGCCAGACTTAGAATCACCCCCATAATGTAGCCAACAGCAAATTGGCATGTGGTGTGTGTGGCAACCTGAAGGGCAGAGAGCGTGATGATAAGCCTTGCAAACAACAGTCTAACAAGGGCACATGTGTCAAAAAATCTCTGTGGCAACATACACATAGCTCACATTATGCACAACTGACACATACAACAGGCATACTCAGCTCATGCTGTCATGCATGTACATGTTGTCTCACATATACAACAATCTTGAGTAAAGAGTTGTCAGTGGATGGCTGTAATGACACCTCACCTGGTTATGCGCATTCCAACACAAGGTTGATCTAGGAACACAAAACACACACACACCACAATGTGAATGAACTTAAAAAATGGCTCCGGCCACTAATACTTTCATATTGACCCTCCCATTGATGCCACACAGACCGCACTTACAGGCACATTCAATCTGGCACACATGGGCACAATCAAGCTTGTGACGAGGGAATGGATGGTGAAGTACAGAGAAAAACGTGCACATCATGCACTTACCTTCTCCTTTGCTGCACCAAAGAGCTGCCCATAGAGTGGTAGGACCTCGTAAGCTAGCCTCTCCCGCTCCCCTGGAGAGAAGGCTGGGGCCCTATCACCTACTGGATGTGGCATGATTGCTCTCAGAGGCGGCACACAGCAGCTCAGGAAGTGAAGATCATGCTGGTAGCAGTGTTAGGAGTGAATCTGCAGAACATTGTGGTCACATTCGCCACGTACGTGGTCATCACTTCTGGCAGACACAGCCATTGGCCCGTGATCGCCACAGGTAACAACGTTAGCCTATGGCTGTGTCTGCTGCGGTTACAACTGCCTCCCGCCATGATGACTTTTACCGGTAGTCGCAGACGATTCCTAATGTCCAGTGGAGTAGGTCAGGCAGCCGCCATTTAAGAGGCCTGAAATGCAGTACTGGGCTTCAAAAACACAATGACTAATGTGAGAACTCATTTCTTGTCACATATTTTATGTACCCAGGGAGAGGGAGGATATGACAACCACCTGTCCACCGTCCACTGCCAGACCTTCAGACCATGGAAGGATGCCACATAATCCTCCTTTACCGTCTGAATCAGCATACAATAGTAGACGTATGTTGTTAGTTGGAGCCAGATCTGCTGCCAACTATTAGTTATCCAAAGAACATACCATCCATTGTTCAAGTCATGTCAGTGGTGCACTTCCTAGCCACAGGGTCCTTCCAACATACAATGGCCCTATCTGCTGGTATGTCCCAACCTATGTTCAGTCTGGTATTGAAGGGTGTCCTCTCAGCAACGCTAAAACATATTGACAGCTACATCCAGTTTCACCGCTTTGAAGATTTAGCCCATGTGAAGGCTGACTTTTCTGGTTTTGAATACATCCCTCATGTGGTGGGGGCTACTGATGGCACACATGTTGGCTTGGTCCCATTGCATGCCAATAAACAAGTATACCGCAACAGAAAGATATCAACTTCCAAGTTGTATGTTTGGCAGACTTATACATATCACAGGTCTCTGCCCATTATCCATGATTCAGTCATTATGCGGAACAGCACTATCCCCCAGCTGATGTCATGACTGTACCCAGAGGGGGCCTGGCCGGTTGGTAAATCACATCTGTCTTGTTTGTGTGTGCAAAGTGTGGTGCCACAATTTTGATGAGAAGGACTCACTGCTGAACATCTGTCCCGTTCCTTAACAGGAGACTCTGCATATCCAAACCATCCTTAGTTGTTGATGCCAATAAGGAATCCAACTATGCCCAGAGGAAGTCCACTTCAATGAGGCCCATGGAAGAACAAGGCGGGTAGAGGAGCGAGTTTTAGGGCTCCTGAAGGCCAGATTCAGGAGTCTGGACCCCATTGGTGGAGCCCTCTTCTACGCACCCGGAAAAGTGTGTCAGATCATTGTGGCATGCTGCATGCTCCACAACATTGCCCTGCGGAGGAATATCCCATACTTCCCAGAGGAGGGGGAGCCTGCAGTGCCACCGGGTTAGCCTCCTGAAATGCCAAGTGAGGCTGACAGGTGTGAAGATGAAGGAGCTGACCTGCGGGAAGATCTCATCAATAGCTACTATTCTTGAGTGTATTTCATGTGGTGTAATGACTGTGACTGTATGAAGAACTGTAGTTCTCAGAACGTGTGGAGTAGAGTGTTGTGGCAAAACACTGGGGTGCTAATTCTCTGCAATATTCAGATAAAGGGTGACTGAAGAGTTAGCCTTTGACATATCCCCACCTTGATGTAGCTGCTTTGTTTGTGTCAGTCTCATTGCAATGTAATTTCCTTTCCAGATGCTCGATAAGTGATTTGTCTTTGTCTAGGTACCTTCACCATGACATCCCCATGCGGGCATTTCAGAGTTGTGACATTGGCAGGTGTCAGATGCTGTTCCGACATAGGAAGTGGACATGCATTGTTCCAAGTCACAGATTTGGGGTGTATGAGGCCTGTGCCAAGGCAGCTTGAACAGTGTTTGGGTGGAAGGTCTGAAGTGTACATTATACTTGTTTTTGTGCTGTGGTGGGCCAATTGCATCATGTGTGTGATTATGTGGGCATCAAATTTGTTGTCATCAGTGTAAACTAGGCATTTATGTTTCACATAGGCTAAACACTCTTCTTGTATGACCTGTATGCTGCTGTAGATGTGATTCGTCATTGCAGGCCACAGTGCCTGTGCCACAATACTGACATATGTTTGTGTCATTCCACCAGATGCATGGTCATTGGATTATAATGGACATGTGATCATGGACTGTTGTACTGGCATCTGTCTGTACCTTGGTTTGGGTGATGTTGCATTCCTTTGTTTTGGCATGTGATAAGGCTCAAACTGGTGACACAATTCACTTCTCTGAGTCAGCCATTCTTGGCACTGACCGTCCAGATATATGGACAGCCTATGTGCTGTACAGTGAAATAAAATGTTTTGTGTGACCAGACACTTGTATCAATGTATTGGTGTGTGTTGCTAGTAATCCCTAGCAGGACACTGTACCTGTTACAAATGCCTCCTTGCATTAGTATCTTGTGTCTTCTTAATTTACTTCACATGGTCTTATATCTCTACACAGCAAAATGTGGAACAAAAGCAAGCAATGACTTTGTGACAGGTGGATTTACTGAAAAAATATGCTTTTAATGTGAATTGGTGCATGGTTGATAAAAAGAAAAGTGAAGGGTTCAGTCATGGTGGATGAAATCATTGGAGTGGATGACACACATTTGTCAGTCGAAAGTTCAGTGTACTCCTCCCATAGGAAATGGAAGGTGGTTGAAGACAGTCAACAGAGTGAATATGTGGCACATAAAGGAGTTCCATTATGGAAGGGGACACCTGCTGGCCGTGGTCAGAGTCTTGCCATCTGCATCTCCTGGACTGTTTGCTTGACATCCCTGCTTGCATGTTCGGGATCTGCTGATACAGAGGCTGGGGTGTCTGTGACGGGTCCTCTCCTGGCAGGGTCCCCTTCTAGTGGCTGGCACCAATGAAGGGCCTGATGTTGCTGTGCCAAAGGAAGGGTAGATTGTGTCTGACGACCCCTGATCAGGGTACTGTTAATGCCCCTCAACATCCCTGTAAGTGAGGCAAGGTTGGCATTGGTGGCCTCCCACCGTTGAAGCATATCCCCATGGATGTCTCTCTGCAGCTGCTTGATTCTCCACAGTTTGGAAAGTACCAGACCTATCGCACCTTGGGGCTCATGATAGACCCCTAAGACATGGCTGATGGTGTCCCGGCCAGGAGCATCCCTAGTGGCCTCACCCCGCTGGCCCACAACATTCCCTCCATGCACCCTACCTCCATGGGCCTCTGCACTTGCCACCGGATGCCCCCTAATACTGATTTCAGGACCATCATTGTCCGAGGTGTTGTGCTGCAACTCGGAATTCTGGACTGAGTGGCAAATGATGATTGCCAAGGGTCACAGGTTGGGGGGCAAATGGCTGCCTGTTATGTTGAGGCAACTGGGCTGGGAGGTACTGATGTGGCCACAATGAGACTCACTGTTCGGGTCTGACCAGGTGTAGGAGGCTGGCCTGGTTTGTAGTGGGTACCTTGGGTACTTACACCTTACACCAGGTCCAGTTATCCCTTGTTAGTGAATGTAGTAGTGTTCGAGCAGCTTAGGCTGATAGAGGTAGCTATAGCAGAGCAGCTTAGGCTGAACTAGGAGACGCAAAGCTCATGCAATACCACTTATAGTTACACAGTGCTTATACACAAGACAATATTAAGTGTTACCAAAAATAAAGGTATTTATTTGGGTGACACAGTACCAAAAATATCTTAGAGACAATACTCCTTCTGGAGGTAAGTATTATACACAATATATACACTAGACACCAAAATTAGACAAGTAAATAGTCATAGAACAATGCAAACAGTAGAAAATTCTATAGAATGCAATGGGAGATATAGGTCTAGGGGCAACAAAAGCCATACACTAAAAAAGTGGAATGTGAATCACAAATTCCCCCCTAGACAAGTGTAGTGTGTGCATAATCACTGGGAGAGTAAGAATACAGTAAAGATAAGTAAATTACCCCACCCTAGAGCCCAGAAAAGCAGGAGTGAAGTACTGCAAGTTTCCTTGGGACACACTATACCTCGTTTTGGGCATTTTGCAGCAGCCAGCCAAGTCTGCAAGGAACAACTACTGGAATATTGGACCTGAAGACCTGCAAAGGAAGGGGACTAAGTCCAGAAGTCGAAATAAGTTCCAGGAAGGGCAGGACACCCTGTCAACCCAGAAGAGGGTGCAAAAGAAGAGTCCCTGGTTAGTAGAAGACTGCAGAAACGCACCCTAGGAAGGTGCCATCAGGTTCCTGCATGATGCAAAAGATGTCCCACGGTGTGAAGATCATTGCAGATGAGATTTCGTGTTGGAAGGCGCCAACAAGCCTTGGCTATGGCACAAGTGCATTTTTCATCAAAATGGCACTAGATGGACCCAGGAGGGACCTGGGGGCCTCAACTCTGTGTGAGGAGGAAGAGGGGGGCTCTCAGCACTTTAGAGAGCCCTCAGGATGCCAGTGAGCACCCCCAGAAGCCGCAGGATCTGGGATCAAAGGAGGTGCAAAATTCAGTTGATGCAGATTAACAAAGGAGGTCCCACACTCTCGGAGAACAACTCAGCAAGTTGAGCGTTGCAGAGTGGAGTGCTGGGGACCTGGGCCAGGGTGTGCACAAAGGAATTTTGCAAAGAGTCCACAGAGGCCTCAGGAGGTGAAGAAGACACAAAACACAGGGGTACCATCGTTCTCAGGGAAGACAAGGTCTTACCTCCTCCAAATTGCATCAGCAGGACCTCAGGACAGTCTATGTTGATGATGTCCACCCTCTGTGTCTTTAGGAGCACGCTCGTTGCCATGAGAGGAGTCCCAGGGTACTGGTCGTTGCCTTGGAAGGTGCCTGCTTGGAGCAGGGGAGTGACTCTGTCACTCCACGGGAGATTTCTTCGGTCCTTCTGGTGCAAGATGAAGAAAGGGAGTCCCCAGAGCATGCACACTGTGGAAACTGTTGCAGTTGCTGACTTGGAGCTGAGGTTGCTAAAGAAAATTGTCTCTTGTAGACACTTTGTTGCATTTACAGCTTTTCTTGGAGCAGGTTGCGGTTGATCCGAGGTCAGAAGATGTTGAAGTTGTTGCAGAGGATTCCTGAAGGAAACTTGCAAGCAGAATCTAAAGAGAACCCATTGGAGAGACCCTAAATAGCCCTGAAAAGGGGATTGGCTACCTTCTCAGGCATGGACCTATCAGGAGGGGTCTCTGATGTCACCTGCTGGCACTGGCCACTCAGAGCCCTCCAGAGTGCCCCCACAGCTTGCAAAGCAAAATGGCTGAAGTCTGGGACACACTGGAGGAGCTCTAGCCACCACCCCTGGGGTGGTGATGGACGGGGGAGTGGTCACTCCCATTTCCTTTGTCCAGTTTCCTGCCAGAGCAGGGAAGAAGGGGCCCCTGAACCGGTGTAGACTGGGTTATGTAAGGAGGGCACCATCTGTGCTCTTCAAAGCATTTCTAGAGGCTGGGGAGGCTTCCCCTCCCCAGCCTGTATAACCTATTTCCAAAGGGGGGGTGTAGGAAAGTACCATCTTGCCTGGCATGTTACCCCCATTTTTCACTGTATATATGTTGTTTTAGTTGTATGTGTCACTGGGACCCTGCCAGCCAGGGCCCCAGTGCTCATAAGTGTGCCTGAATGTGTTACCTGTGTAGTGACTAACTGTCTCACTGAGGCTCTGCTATCCAGAACCTCAGTGGTTATGCTCTCTCATTTCTTTCAAATTGTCACTAACAGGCTAGTGACCAAATTTACCAATTTACATTGGCTTACTGGAACACCCTTATAATTCCCTAGTATATGGTACTAAGGTACCCAGGGTATTGGGGTTCCAGGAGATCCCTATGAGCTGCAGCATTTCTTTTGCCACCCATAGGGAGCTCTGACAATTCTTACACAGGCCTGCCACTGCAGCCTGAGTGAAATAACGTCCACGTTATTTCACAGCCATTTACCACTGCACTTAAGTAACTTACAAGTCACCTATATGTCTAACCTTTACCTGGTAAAGGTTAGGTGCAAAGTTACTTAGTGTGAGGGCACCCTGGCACTAGCCAAGGTGCCCCCACATTGTTCAGGGCAAATTCCCCGGACTTTGAGTGCGGGGACACCATTACACGCGTGCACTACACATAGGTCACTACCTATGTGTAGCTTCACAATGGTAACTCCGAATATGGCCATGTAACATGTCTATGATCATGGAATTGCCCCCTCTATGCCAGCCTGGCATAGTTTGCACAATCCCATGATCCCAGTGGTCTGTAGCACAGACCCTGGTACTGCCAAACTGCCTTTTCAGGGGTTTCACTGCAGCTGCTGCTGCTGCCAACCCCTCAGACAGGTTTCTGCCCTCCTGGGGTCCAGCCAGGCTTTGGCCCAGGATGGCAGAACAAAGGACTTCCTCTGAGAGAGGGTGTTACACCCTCTCCCTTTGGAAAATGGTGTGAAGGCAGGGGAGGAGTAGCCTCCCCCAGCCTCTGGAAATGCTTTCATGGGCACACATGGTGCCCATTTCTGCATAAGCCAGTCTACACCGGTTCAGGGACCCCTTAGCCCTGCTCTGGCGCGAAACTGGACAAAGCAAAGGGGAGTGACCACTCCCCTGACCTGCACCTCCCCTGGGAGGTGTCCAGAGCTCCTCCAGTGTGCTCCAGGCCTCTGCCATCTTGGGAACAGAGGTGCTGCTGGCACACTGGACTGCTCTGAGTGGCCAGTGCCAGCAGGTGACGTCAGAGACTCCTTCTGATAGGCTCCTTCAGGTGTTGCTAGCCTATCCTCTCTCCTAAGTAGCCAAACCCTCTTTTCTGGCTATTTAGCGTCTCTGCTTTGGGGAATTCCTTAGATAACGAATGCAAGAGCTCATCAGAGTTCCTCTGCATCTCTCTCTTCACCTTCTGCCAAGGAATCGACTGCGGACCGCGCTGGAAGCCTGCAAAACTGCAACAAAGTAGCAAAGACGACTACTGCAACTCTGTAACGCTGATCCTGCCGCCTTCTCGACTGTTTTCCTGGTGGTGCATGCTGTGGGGGTAGTCTGCCTCATCTCTGCACTAGAAGCTCTGAAGAAATCTCCTGTGGGTCGACGGAATCTTCCCCCTGCAACCGCAGGCACCAAAGAACTGCATTACCGGTACTCTGGGTCTCCTCTCAGCACGACGAGCGAGGTCCCTTGATTCCAGCAACTCTGTCCAAGTGACTCCCACAGTCCAGTGACTCTTCAGTCCAAGTTTGGTGGAGGTAAGTCCTTGCCTCCCCACGCCAGACTGCATTGCTGGGAACCGCGTCTTTTGCAGCTACTCCGGCTTCCGTGCACTTCCGGCAGAAATCCTTTGTGTACAGCCAAGCCTGGGTCCACGGCACTCTAACCTGCATTGCACGACTTTCTAAGTTGTCCTCCGGCGGCGTGGGACTCCTTTGTGCAACTTCGGGTGAGCACCATTTCACTCTTCTTTGAAGTGCCTGTTCCGGCACTTCTGCATGTGCTGCCTGCTTCTGAGAGGACTCCTTGTCTTGCTCGACGCCCCCTCTGTCCCCAGACGCAATTGGCGACATCTTGGTCCCTCCTGGGCCACAGCAGCATGCAAAAACCCTTACCGCACGATTTGCAGCTAGCAAGGCTTGTTGGCTATATCTCCACAGGAAAACACTTCTGCACGACTCTCCACGGCGTGGGGGATCCATCCTCCAAAGGGGAAGTTTCTAGCCCTTGTCATTCCTGCAGAATCCTAAGCTTCTACTGTCCAGTAGCAGCTTCTTTGCACCCACCGTTGGCATTTCTTGGGCATCTGCCCATCTCCGACTTGCTTGTGACTTTTGGACTTGGTCCCCTTGTTCCACAGGTACCCTTGTTTGGAAAGCCATCATTGTTGCATTGCTGGTTTGTGTCTTTCCTGCAGAATTCCCCTATCTCAACTTCTTTGTCCTTTGGGGAACTTTAGTGCACTTTGCACTCACTTTTCAGGGTCTTGGGGTGGGTTATTTTTCTAACCCTTACTATTTTCTAATAGTCCCAGCGACCCTCTACAAGGTCACATAGGTTTGGGGTCCATTCGTGGTTCGCATTCCACTTTTGGAGTATATGGTTTGTGTTGCCCCTATCCCTATGTGTCCCCATTGCATCCTATTGTAACTATACATTGTTTGCACTGTTTTCTAAGACTATACTGCATATTTTTGGTATTGTGTACATATATCTTGTGTATATTTGCTATCCTCATACTGAGGGTACACTCTGAGATACTTTGGCATATTGTCATAAAAATAAAGTACCTTTATTTTTAGTATATCTGTGTATTGTGTTTTCTTATGATATTGTGCAAGTGACACTAGTGGTACTGTAGGAGCTTCACTCGTCTCCTAGTTCAGCCTAAGCTGCTCTGCTAAGCTACCATTATCTATCAGCCTAAGCTGCTAGACACCCTATACCCTAATAAGGGATACCTGGGCCTGGTGCAAGGTGTAAGTACCCCTTGGTACTCACTACAAGCCAGTCCAGCCTCCTACATTGGTTGTGCAGCGGTGGGATAAGTGCTTTGAGACTACTTACCACTCTTGTCATTGTACTTTTCATAAGAGAAAAATATACAAAACAAGTTCAGTGTGTGTACACATAGCTAAAAAGTTTTGCATTTCCTCTTTTCACTTCTTTCTAAAGTGCTGAAAAGTACCTCTAAACTTTCTAAAAGTCTTAAAAAGTTTTAAAAGTTTTTTCTCTGTCTTTCAAAAAGTTCTGAAAAACGTTTTCTCACTTTTTCTGTCACTTAAACTCTTTCTAAAATGTCTGGCACAGGCCAAAATGTTGATCTGTCCAAACTTGCATATGACCACCTTAGCTGGAAAGGAGCAAGGAGTCTCTGTGTAGAAAGAGGTTTGAGTGTAGGGAAGAATCCTTCTTTGGAATTGTTGCTTAACATGCTTAGAGAACAAGATAAGGCCAAAGGGGCCCCATCTGTTGAAAAAGTAGCTAATGGTTCCCAATCTGATCCAGGGACTCCCCTAGGAAAAGATTCAGGAAATAAACTTCCTAGCCTGCCCATTACTAGACAGTCTAGCATAGTTGGTACTGAGGTAGAGTCACACCATACAGATAGTGTTGTCTCACATCATAGCAAGAGTATTCCTTCTCACCACAGTGATGTTTTTGTTAGCCAAGCTGTTAGGGTGCCTTCAGTAAGGGATAGGTCTCCTTCTGTCCATTCTCACCATACTTCTGTGTCTAGGAATGTCCCTCCCACCAACCCTGATGACAGAATGTTAGAAAGGGAGCTCAATAGATTGAGAGTGGAGCAATCCAGACTGAAGCTTAAACAGCAACAGCTGGATTTAGATAGACAATCCTTAGAAGTAGAGAAGGAAAGACAGAAACTGGGTTTAGAAACCCACGGTGGCAGCAGCAGTATTCCCCATAGTCAAACTGCAAGAGAGCATGATTCAAGGAATCTGCACAAGATAGTTCCCCCTTATAAGGAGGGGGATGACATTAACAAGTGGTTTGCTGCACTTGAGAGGGCCTGTGTTGTACAGGATGTCCCTCAAAGGCAGTGGGCTGCTATCCTATGGCTATCATTTAGTGGAAAAGGTAGGGATAGGCTCCTTACTGTGAAAGAAAGTGATGCCAATAATTATACAGTTCTTAAGAATGCACTCCTGGGTGGTTATGGCTTAACCACTGAACAATACAGGATAAAGTTCAGAGAGACCAAAAAGGAGTCTTCACAAGACTGGTTTGATTTTGTTGACCATTCAGTGAAGGCCTTGGAGGGGTGGTTACATGGCAGTAAAGTTACTGATTATGACAGCCTGTATAACTTAATCCTGAGAGAGCATATTCTTAATAATTGTGTGTCTGATTTGTTGCACCAGTACTTGGTGGACTCTGATCTGACCTCTCCCCAAGAATTGGGAAAGAAGGCAGACAAATGGGTCAGAACAAGGGTGAACAGAAAAGTTCATACAGGGGGTGACAAAGATGGCAATAAGAAGAAGGATGGTAAGTCTTCTGACAAGGGTGGGGACAAATCTAAAAATGAGTCTTCATCAGGCCCACAAAAACACTCTGGTGGGGGTGGTGGGCCCAAATCCTCTTCCAATCAAAACAAAGAAAAGAAACCATGGTGCTATTTATGTAAAATAAAAGGCCATTGGACAACAGATCCCAGTTGTCCAAAGAAAAGCACCAAGCCTCCTACCACTACAACCCCTACTGCTACACCTAGTGTCCCTACTAATAGCAGTGGTGGTGGGAGCAAACCTACTAATAGCCAATCCAAGGGAGTAGCTGGGCTCACTATTGGTAACTTAGTTGGGGTTGGTCTGATTAGGGAGACCACAGAGGCTGTGTTAGTCTCTGAGGGGGCTATTGATTTAGCCACCTTGGTTGCTTGTCCCCTTAACATGGATAAGTACAAGCAACTACCCCTAATAAATGGTGTTGATGTTCAGGCCTACAGGGACACTGGTGCCAGTGTTACTATGGTAATTGAGAAACTGGTCCGACCTGAACAACACCTACTTGGTCACCAGTACCAAGTAACCGATGCTCACAACAACACACGTAGCCACCCCATGGCTGTTGTAAATCTCAACTGGGGGGCGGTTACTGGTCCAAAGAAAGTTGTGGTAGCCTCAGATTTACCTGTAGACTGTCTACTAGGAAATGATTTGGAGACATCAGCTTGGTCAGATGTGGAGTTGGAGGCCCATGCAGCAATGCTGGGCATTCCAGGGCATATTTTTGCTTTAACCAGGGCTCAGGCCAAAAAGCAAAAAGGACAGGGTGACTTGGATCCTGGAACAATGGACCAAGTACTCCCTAAAGCTAGGGCTAGTAGAAGTAAAGCACTACCTACTATCCCTCCCTCTACAGTGGATTCTACTTCTGAGGAAGAAGAATTCCCTCCCTGTGCAGAACCTACACCAGAGGAGCTTGAAGCAGACACTGCTGAGCTTTTGGGTGAAGGGGGGCCTGCCAGGGAGGAGCTGAGTGTGGCACAGCAGACCTGTCCCACATTAGAGGGTCTAAGACAGCAAGCTGTCAAACAGGCTAATGGGGATGTCATTGACTCTCACAGAGTTTACTGGGAGGACAACCTCTTGTACACTGAGGCAAGGGATCCTAAACCTGGAGCTGCCAGGAGATTAGTGATTCCTCAGGAGTACAGAAAGTTCCTCCTAACTCTTGCTCACGATATTCCCCTAGCTGGGCATCTAGGACAAATGAAAACATGGGACAGGCTTGTTCCCTTGTTTCATTGGCCTGGAATGTCTGAGGACACAAAAGAGTTTTGTAAGTCCTGTGAAACCTGTCAAGCCAGTGGCAAGACAGGTGGCACCCCAAAGGCACCCCTTATTCCACTGCCTGTGGTTGGGGTTCCCTTTGAAAGGGTAGGGGTTGACATAGTTGGCCCCCTTGACCCTCCTACTGCTTCAGGCAATAGGTTTATCTTGGTGGTAGTGGACCATGCCACAAGATACCCTGAAGCAATTCCTCTTAGGACCACTACAGCTCCTGCAGGGGCAAAGGCCCTCCTGGGAATCTTTTCCAGGGTGGGCTTCCCAAAAGAGGTAGTATCAGACAGAGGAAGCAATTTCATGTCTGCTTACTTGAAGGCCATGTGGAAGGAGTGTGGTGTAACGTACAAGTTCACTACACCCTATCATCCACAAACAAATGGACTGGTAGAGAGATTTAATAAAACTCTCAAAGGCATGATTATGGGTCTCCCTGAAAAACTCCACAGGAGATGGGATATCCTGTTACCATGCCTCCTTTTTGCCTACAGGGAGGTACCCCAGAAAGGAGTGGGCTTCAGCCCCTTTGAACTTCTTTTTGGACACCCTGTTAAGGGTCCACTAACACTTGTCAAGGAGGGTTGGGAACAACCTTTAAAAGCTCCAAAACAAGATATTGTGGATTATGTACTTGGCCTCAGATCAAGGATGGCTGAGTACATGAAAAAGGCCAGTAAAAACCTTCAGGCCAGCCAAGAGCTCCAGAAGCAATGGCATGACCAGAAGGCTGTTTTGGTTCAGTACCAACCAGGACAGAAAGTGTGGGTCTTGGAGCCTGTGGCCCCAAGAGCACTCCAAGATAAATGGAGTGGACCCCACACAATTGTTGAGAAAAAGGGTGAAGTCACCTACGTAGTTGACTTAGGCACTGCCAGGAGTCCCCTTAGGGTGCTCCATGTCAATCGCCGGAAACCCTACTATGACAGGGCTGATCTCACCCTGCTCATGGCAACTGGTGAGGGACAGGAAGAAGACAGTGATCCTCTACCTGATCTCTTCTCTTCCACAGAACAAGATGCTCTAGTGGAAGGTGTTGTACTGGCAGATTGTCTTACTGCTGAGCAGAAAGACCACTGCATTAATCTCCTGGGTCAGTTTTCTGAACTCTTCTCTACTGTGCCAGGTACCACTTCTTGGTGTGAGCACACTATAGATACTGGAGAGAGCTTGCCTGTCAAAAGTAAGATCTATAGGCAGCCTGACCATGTCAGAGACTGCATAAAGCAAGAGGTGCAGAAAATGTTAGAACTAGGAGTGGTTGAGCACTCTGAAAGTCCATGGGCTTCTCCTGTGGTACTTGTACCAAAACCCCATTCCAAAGATGGAAAGAAGGAAATGCGGTTTTGTGTAGATTACAGAGGTCTCAACCAGGTAACCAAAACTGACGCTCACCCTATACCCAGGGCAGATGAGCTCATAGATACACTGGCATCTGCTAAGTATCTAAGCACTTTTGATTTGACTGCAGGGTATTGGCAGATCAAATTATCAGAAGATGCTAAAGCTAAAACTGCATTTTCAACCATTGGAGGACATTACCAATTTACAGTAATGCCTTTTGGATTGAAAAATGCACCTGCCACTTTTCAGAGGTTGGTGAACACAGTCCTGCAAGGGCTGGAAGCTTTTAGTGCAGCATATTTGGACGATATAGCTATCTTTAGCTCCAGTTGGGATGATCACCTGGTCCACCTATGGAAAGTTTTGGAGGCCCTGCAAAAGGCAGGCCTCACTATCAAGGCTTCAAAGTGCCAGATAGGGCAGGGTAAGGTGGTTTATCTGGGACACCTTGTTGGTGGGGAACAGATTGCACCACTGCAGGGGAAAATCCAAACTATTATAGATTGGGTTCCCCCTACTACTCAGACTCAGGTCAGAGCCTTCCTAGGCCTCACTGGGTATTACAGGAGGTTCATTAAGAACTATTGCTCCATTGCCGGCCCTCTTAATGACCTCACATCCAAGAAAATGCCTAAAAAGGTATTATGGACAGCAAACTGTAAGAAAGCTTTTGAGGAGCTGAAGCAGGCCATGTGTTCTCCACCTGTCCTGAAAAGCCCTTGTTACTCTAAAAAATTCTATGTCCAGACTGATACATCTGAATTATGAGTAGGGGCAGTCCTATCACAACTTAATTCTGAGGGCCAGGATCAACCTGTTGCTTTTATTAGTAGGAGGTTGACCCCTAGAGAAAAGCGTTGGTCTGCCATTGAGAGGGAGGCCTTTGCTGTGGTCTGGGCACTGAAGAAGTTGAGGCCATACCTGTTTGGCACTCACTTCATTGTTCAGACAGACCACAAACCTCTACTTTGGCTAAAACAAATGAAAGGTGAAAATCCTAAATTGTTGAGGTGGTCCATATCCCTACAGGGAATGGACTATACAGTGGAACATAGACCTGGGAGTACCCACTCCAATGCAGATGGACTCTCCAGATATTTCCACTTAGACAATGAAGACCCATCTGGTAATGATTAGTCTTATTGTCCTTCGTTTGGGGGGGGGGGGGTTGTGTAGGAAAGTACCATCTTGCCTGGCATGTTACCCCCATTTTTCACTGTATATATGTTGTTTTAGTTGTATGTGTCACTGGGACTCTGCCAGCCAGGGCCCCAGTGCTCATAAGTGTGCCTGAATGTGTTACCTGTGTAGTGACTAACTGTCTCACTGAGGCTCTGCTATCCAGAACCTCAGTGGTTATGCTCTCTCATTTCTTTCAAATTGTCACTAACAGGCTAGTGACCAAATTTACCAATTTACATTGGCTTACTGGAACACCCTTATAATTCCCTAGTATATGGTACTAATGTACCCAGGGTATTGGGGTTCCAGGAGATCCCTATGGGCTGCAGCATTTCTTTTGCCACCCATAGGGAGCTCTGACAATTCTTACACAGGCCTGCCACTGCAGCCTGAGTGAAATAACGTCCACGTTATTTCACAGCCATTTACCACTGCACTTAAGTAACCTATATGTCTAACCTTTACATGGTAAAGGTTAGGTGCAAAGTTACTTAGTGTGAGGGCACCCTGGCACTAGCCAAGGTGCCCCCACATTGTTCAGGGCAAATTCCCCGGACTTTGTGAGTGCGGGGACACCATTACACGCGTGCACTACACATAGGTCACTACCTATGTGTAGCTTCACAATGGTAACTCCGAATATGGCCATGTAACATGTCTATGATCATGGAATTGCCCCCTCTATGCCATCCTGGCATAGTTGGCACAATCCCATGATCCCAGTGGTCTGTAGCACAGACCCTGGTACTGCCAAACTGCCTTTTCAGGGGTTTCACTGCAGCTGCTGCTGCTGCCAACCCCTCAGACAGGTTTCTGCCCTCCTGGGGTCCAGCCAGGCTTGGCCCAGGATGGCAGAACAAAGGACTTCCTCTGAGAGAGGGTGTTACACCCTCTCCCTTTGGAAAATGGTGTGAAGGCAGGGGAGGAGTAGCCTCCCCCAGCCTCTGGAAATGCTTTCATGGGCACACATGGTGCCCATTTCTGCATAAGCGAGTCTACACCGGTTCAGCGTCCCCTTAGCCCTGCTCTGGCGCGAAACTGGACAAAGGAAAGGGGAGTGACCACTCCCCTGACCTGCACCTCCCCTGGGAGGTGTCCAGAGCTCCTCCAGTGTGCTCCAGACCTCTGCCATCTTGGAAACAGAGGTGCTGCTGGCACACTGGACTGCTCTGAGTGGCCAGTGCCAGCAGGTGACGTCAGAGACTCCTTCTGATAGGCTCCTTCAGGTGTTGCTAGCCTATCCTCTCTCCTATGTAGCCAAACCCTCTTTTCTGGCTATTTAGGGTCTCTGCTTTGGGGAATTCCTTAGATAACGAATGCAAGAGCTCATCAGAGTTCCTCTGCATCTATCTCTTCACCTTCTGCCAAGGAATCGACTGCGGACCGCGCTGGAAGCCTGCAAAACTGCAACAAAGTAGCAAAGACGACTACTGCAACTCTGTAACGCTGATCCTGCCGCCTTCTCGACTGTTTTCCTGGTGGTGCATGCTGTGGGGGTAGTCTGCCTCCTCTCTGCACTAGAAGCTCTGAAGAAATCTCCCGTGGGTCGACGGAATCTTCCCCCTGCAACCGCAGGCACCAAAGAACTGTATTACCGGTACTCTGGGTCTCCTCTCAGCACAACGAGCGAGGTCCCTTGATTCCAGCAACTCTGTCCAAGTGACTCCCACAGTCCAGTGACTCTTCAGTCCAAGTTTGGTGGAGGTAAGTCCTTGCATCCCCACGCCAGACTGCATTGCTGGGAACCGTGTCTTTTGCAGCTACTCCGGCTTCCGTGCACTTCCGGCGGAAATCCTCTGTGCACAGCCAAGCCTGGGTCCACGGCACTCTAACCTGCATTGCACGACTTTCTAAGTTGTCCTCCGGCGGCGTGGGACTCCTTTGTGCAACTTCGGGTGAGCACCGTTTCACTCTTGTTCGAAGTGCCTGTTCTGGCACTTCTGCGTGTGCTGCCTGCTTCTGAGAGGACTCCTTGTCTTGATCGACGCCCCCTCTGTCCCCAGACGCAATTGGCGACATCCTGGTCCCTCCTGGGCCACAGCAGCATGCAAAACACTTTACTGCATGATTTGCAGCTAGCAAGGCTTGTTGGCTGTATCTCCACAGGAAAACACTTCTGCACGACTCTCCACCGCGTGGGGGATACATCCTCCAAAGGGGAAGTTTCTAGCCCTTGTCGTTCCTGCAGAATCCTAAGCTTCTACTGTCCAGTAGCAGGTTCTTTGCACCCACCGTTGGCATTTCTTGGGCATCTGCCCATCTCCGACTTGCTTGTGACTTTTGGACTTGGTCCCCTTGTTCCACAGGTACCCTCGTTTGGAAATCCATCGTTGTTGCATTGCTGGTTTGTGTCTTTCCTGCAGAATTCCCCTATCACGACTTCTTTGTCCTTTGGGGAACTTTAGTGCACTTTGCACTCACTTTTCAGGGTCTTGGGGTGGGTTATTTTTCTAACCCTTACTATTTTCTAATAGTCCCAGCGACCCTCTACAAGGTCACATAGGTTTGGGGTCCATTCGTGGTTCGCATTCCACTTTTGGAGTATATGGTTTGTGTTGCCCCTATCCCTATGTGTCCCCATTGCATCCTATTGTAACTATATATTGTTTGCACTGTTTTCTAAGACTATACTGTATATTTTTGGTATTGTGTACATATATCTTGTGTATATTTTCTATCCTCATACTGAGGGTACACTCTGAGATACTTTGGCATATTGTCATAAAAATAAAGTACCTTTATTTTTAGTATATCTGTGTATTGTGTTTTCTTATGATATTGTGCAAGTGACACTAGTGGTACTGTAGGAGCTTCACTCGTCTCCTAGTTCAGCCTAAGCTGCTCTGCTAAGCTACCATTATCTATCAGCCTAAGCTGCTAGACACCCTATACACTAATAAGGGATACCTGGGCCTGGTGCAAGGTGTAAGTACCCCTTGGTACTCACTACAAGCCAGTCCAGCCTCCTACAGGGGGGGTGTAACACCCTGCTCTAGGAGGAAATGCTTTGTTCTGCCTTCCTGGGACTAGTCTGCCCAGACCCCAGGAGGGCAGAAACCTGTCTGTGAGGTGGCAGCAGCTGTAGCTGCAGTGCAAGCCTCAGAGAGCTGGCTTGGCAGTACTGGGGGTCCATGGTTGAGCCCCCAGGATGCATGGAATTGGCTCCCCAATACCAGATTTGGAATCGGGGGACAATTCCATGACCTTAGACATGTTACATGGCCATGTTCGGAGTTACCATTTTGAAGCTACACATAGGTATTGACCTCTATTTAGTGCACGCGTGTAATGGCGTCCATGCACTCACAAAGTCCGGGGAAGTGGCCCTGAACTATGTGAGGGCACTTTGCTAGTGCAAGGGTGCCCTCACACTTAGTAACTTTGCACCTAACCTTCAACAAGTGAAGGTTAGACATATAGGTGACTTATAAGTTACTTAAGTGCAGTGAAAATTGCTGTGAAATAGTTTGTGCACTATTTCACGCAGGCTGCAGTGGCAGTCCTGTGTAAGGGTTTGTCTGAACTCCCTATGGGTGGCAAAAGAAATGCTGCAGCCCATATGGATCTCCTGGAACCCCAATGCCTTGGGTACCCAGGTACCATATACTAGGGACTTAAAAGGGTGGTCCAGTGTGCCAGTTGAAATTGGTAAATTAAGTCACTGGCCTACAGTGACAAATTTTAAAGTAGAGCGAACATAAGCACTGAGATTCTGATTAGCATAGCCTCAGTGACACAGTTAGGCACTACACAGGTATACATATTAGGCCACAAACGATGAGCACTGGGGTCCTGGCTAGCAGGATCCCAGTGAGACAGGCAAAACACACTGACATATAGGTTTCTATCTATGAGCACTGTGGTCCTGGCTAGCAGGATCCCAGTGACACAGTAAAAGCACACTGACACACACTCACAAATAGGCCAAAAGTGGAGGTAACCATGCTAGAAAGAGTCTACTTTCCAACACCAGGTTGCCCAGATGGGCCTGAACCATCCTCTATGTCCAGACGTCCAGGAGTGTCTTTTTCACTGAGAGCTTCAGCAATGGGAGTAGTGGCAGTCTTGTCGGTGGCCTCCGTGTACCCAGTGGCAGCTCGACCTGTTGATGTGAAAGTTACAATTTTACTGGTTATATTGTGACCTCTACCTTCCAAAAGTTTACAGTGACATTTTGCAAAGCCTGTGTACATAGTTGATTTGCAAGTTATCCTATTGTGACAGGTACCCATACTATTGGTTGTATTGACCTGACATTTGTGAAGCATGCCAACTCCTTTTAATTCAAGCAGCTGCTGAATTTAGCAAGCCATTAGGACTTGGGAGGCTGGGCAGAGAATGACACCTTGCCACCAGTGCAGGCAAAACAGTGGCTAGGCAGGATGTAGCTTTGACCATTTTGAGGCCTAGTTGATTGTTATGCAGGCAGACCCAGGACTTTGTTGTATATGTGATTTGAGTCATCATGTGGGCAGTGCATTGTAAATGTGTCTGTTGCCAATTTCATTCTGGTGATGCAGCTTGAGGTCTTGGTGATCATTTTTGTTGCACATTGGGTAGGTTGTCCTTTCTGTCCTCAATAGTTTCATCTTGGCTTAGCAATTCAAGATAGAGCTAGGTGGCCAGCCACATCTCTGAGTTGAGCATGACTTGTATATTGGTCCCACCCAGGTGAGTAAGCACCATTTGAAAGTGAGCAGGCAAGGCTTCTTGGACAAGTGACCACTCTTCTGCTATTTGAAGTCACTGGAGCAGTGCGCCCTGGTAGTTACATTCAGACCACTCACTCTAGTTCGTTACACTAGACAAATGTTATCCTCCCAGGTGAGTAAACCTAATTTGAGAGTTCACTAACAGAGGTACTTGGGCAAGTGGACACTGGGCTGGTGATTGGAGTTAGCAAAACAGGGTCCATTGAGCTTTGCATTCAGGTCACTCCCTCCACTTCCCAACACAAGATAAACGTTATCCTCCCAGAAAAGTAAACTTCATTTGAGAGTTCACTAACAGATGCATTAGGGAAAATGCACACTGGGCTGGTGATTGGTGTTACAGGGACAGGGAGTTGCAGTCATGTTACT
Organism: Pleurodeles waltl; assembly: GCF_031143425.1. Classification (NCBI taxonomy): domain Eukaryota; kingdom Metazoa; phylum Chordata; class Amphibia; order Caudata; family Salamandridae; genus Pleurodeles; species Pleurodeles waltl. The sequence goes on along the minus strand of NC_090445.1, from coordinate 55,163,565 downwards.
CCCTGTACTACACACAGTATGAAAAAGTTATCCTCCCAGGTGAGTATACGTCCATTGTGAATGATTTGTACAAGTGAACTCTGGGCTTGTGTTTGGAGTCGGAGAGACAGATCCTCCTGGCCTTAGCAGTCATGTCACTCCCTCTACTTCATACACTTGATAAATGTCATCCTACCAGGTGAGTACACTTCATGTGTGATTTCCCAAACATGAGTCTTTGGAGAAGAGGACACTGGACTGGTGGTTGGAGTCACAGTAAAAGAGCCTCCTGGGAATTGCAGTCATGTAACGCCCTGTGCTACACACACTATGCAAATGGTTTCCTCCCAGGGGAGTACACTTCAATAGAGAGTCAAGACAACGGTGTCTTTTGAGGAGAGAACACTGGTCTGGTGTTTGGAGTTTGAGAAACAGTGGCCCCTGGGAGTTGCAGTCCTGTCACCCTCACTACTCCCCAATACTTGAGAAATGTTATCCACCCAGGTGAGTAAACCTCATTTGGGAATGGACAAACAGTGGTCTTTGGAGAAGAGAACACTGTGCTGGTGTTTGGAGTTACAGATACAGGGCCTGCTATGAGTTGCTGTCATGTCACTCACACTAGTACACACACATGACCAATATTCTCTCCCTGGTGAGCACACTTCAATTGAGAGTTCACTAACGGATGTATTTGAGGAAGTGAACACTGGTCTGGTGCTTGGAGTTACAGAAACAGGGTCTGCTGGGAGTTATAGTCATGTCAGTCCCTGTACTACACACACTAGACAAATGTAATCCTCCCAGGTAGGTACATGTCAATTGGGAGTTGACAAACAAGGGTCTTTGGAGAAGAGGACACTGGGCTGGCTGATTGGAGTAACAGTAACAGTACCTCCTGACCTTAGCAGTAATGTCAGTCCCTGTACTACACACACTTGACAAATGTTATCCTCCCAGGTGAGTACACTATAATTGAGAGTTAACATACAAGGTTATTTGAAGAAGGAAACATTGGTTTGGTGTTTGGAGTTGCAGATCGGTGCCTGCTGGGAGCTATAGTCATGCCAGTCCCTGTACTACACACACTATACACAGAGATGTGAGTCTACCTCAATTGTGAAATGCCAGGCAGGGGTCTTTGGACAGATGGACACTGGGCTGGTGAGTGGAGGAACAAGGAAGCTGGAAAAAGTGAGCAATGAGCATGCATGACATGGCATTTTGGTAACATTTTTATTTTTGTGACTTACCAGACTCCACCCCCCCAGGTATTCCCGTCAAACCTGCAGGATGTGCAAGACCTTCTTCTCCCAAGGATAGAGTTGTAAGGGAGGAGTGGAAGTGCCACTGCCAGTCTTCTTGTCTTGCAACTGCTGCCAGGAGACCAGAGAATGGACCTTGCCTCTGAGGTCGTTCCACCTCTTCCTGATGTCCTCCTTTATGCTAGGGTGGTGCCTGCAGCATTCACTTTGTTGACTATCCTGTCCCACATTTCCATTTTCCGACTGAGAGTAGTGTGCTGGACTTGGGCTCTGAACTATTGTGGCTCTACCCCTATGATTTCATCCATCCTGACTCTTAACTCTTTATTAGCGAAACAGGGATTTTTAATACGTGTCATAGTGGAAATAAATACAGGTGACAGTGATTTACTACAGGGGGTTAGTGCTAAAGGGTATGACTGGACAAAAGTGTGTGCTGGGTGTGAAAAGAGATGGTGAGAAAAACGTAGCGCCTATAATCTGTGCTGTATGGGGAAGAATTTGCTCTATATTTAGTGTTTGCCGTTGTAAATGCAGAGGATTGTGGTGTGTGAAGGGATGTGTTTTATAGTGCCCATTGCTGGTTTGTCCAGTGTGGCAATGTGTGTCAGCTGTGTTTTCTCCTAATCCATCCAATGTGCTGTTGTGTATTATTTAAGTGACCACGGACCGCCGTGGTTCGGACCGTCATGGGTGCCTGCCACTGCGACTTTAGACTTGTAATACGGTCAGGAGGTCAAACCGCCTATTTCCGGGCCTCCACGCCACTGCTGGTCTAGTTCTTTTTTGCTTGGCGGTTGGCAGTCCTGACTGTATAACTCATAATACGGCAGTCTGTAAGACCCCCAATATGGCGGTCTCTTTGGGACCGCCATCATGGTTGCCTGGCGGTCCAACTGCCAAACTCGTAATGAGGCCCTAAGTTGCCAAAATGGCCAAAAACTCCAGCAGATTAAGGCAGATGGGATCACTCACATTACATTGGAACCAACAATATTGTGCTACACAAATATTGTGTCAAAAATATTGAATACAAAAATAGCGTTTCACTACACTTATAAATGTAAGTATACAGATATCGGAAAAATATAATTTCACACTCATATTGTGAAAAACATGCAAAAATATTGTTTTTGATATAAATATATATAGTTTAATTACAAGATATTAAATATTTTAATATAGAACAACAATGTAATGTTAGATATGTGTCTTTATTTATCTACATATGTATATATATACATATATATATATATATATATATATGTAGATAGATAGAGAGAGAGAGAGAGAGAGAGAGGTGGGACTACTGAGCGATGAACCTTGATGTACTCCACAGATGAGTTTACAAGCTTCTGAGGTTAGTTGTATAAGGCTGACCGTTTCAGTTTGCTCTGTCAAAAAGGATCAGATCCAAAAGGAGCGAAGGTGCTTGAATGCTGTTCTTGTGAATGCATCTGCTGAGGGTAGGGTGTGATGCTGTTGAATGCCGTCAAGAGGACCAGAAAGATAAGGGCTGCAGTCTCTCCTCCGTCGAGGATCATGTGAATGTCATCTGTAGGAGTGATAAGTGCTGTTTCTGTGCTGTGATTAGGTCTTAATCTAGACTGTGGGGCATCTAGAAGCTGGTGGTTGATGAGGTGTTTGGTGAAGTGCCTATTGATAAGGGTCTTGATGACCTTTGCAAGGTATGGTGGGAGGGAGATGGCCTGTGGTTGGTGAGCTCGGCTTGGTCTGCCAACGGTTTTATGAGAAGGGCAGTGACTGTGGCGTATTTCCAGGATGTTGGCTGAATGGGTGGAGGAAATGAGTATAGGGGGGGAAGTTTGTTGTTGGATTGAGTACCTTGTTGTGGGAGTGGTGATGGGCAAATGTCTGATGGGGCTGTGGAGTGAATGGACTTTTTCGTGCTGGTGGTTTCATTTATTGTTATGGCGGGCCATGTGTTCAGGGTTCGCTCTTCGTCCATGATTGGAAGATTTGCTGCGAGAAAAGAAGGGCCCATTTGAGGGTCAAAGTTACCATATATGGATGTGTCCTTGTTGAAAAGGAAGTGCAGAAGTTGTGAGGGGGAGTGATGTTGTTGGAGGTAGCTGCAGGCTTGATGAACTCTTGCAAAAATGTCCTTGTTGTTGCTGGTTAAGGCGATGATTTGGTCTGAAAGGGCTGTGCCCTTGGTCTTCCAGATATGCTTGTGGTAGCGCCTAAGGGAGGATTTGAACGTATCTTTGTCTATGAAGTCCTGACTCACTCTCCACTTGAGCACCAGCTGCTTGTAATGTTGTTTCATCAGCCTGAATTCTTCTGTGTGCTAGCTGGCTTGTGTACATTTTCTCGCTGATTTACCAAATTGCAGGGCGTGCCAGGCAGTCAGCACACGCAGCGATCCAACAGTGGAAGTTCTTGATGTCTTCTATCAAGGTGCCTGCGGGTTCGGGCCATTGTGTGGAGATGGCAGGAGTCCAATCTGTTTCTGGGTTATTTTTCCAGAAATAGTGGGCTGGTCCAGAGGTGATGGGTCTCCTGTGTCTCAGGACTGAGACGCTAAAACTGACTTGGCCATGGTCTATCCAAGTCAAAGGCGAAGGCTTGTCAACCATGACATTTTTGAAGGAGTCAGATCTGTGAGGTGTCTGGAGGTGTGGGTTGGTCCAGTGACATGTTGGGTGAGCATGAGGTTGCTGAGTTTTTCTAGGAGGTTGATCGAGTTAGGGTCCATGTAGTCTTCCAAGTGAAAGTTTAAGTCTCCTAGGAGGGAGAAGATGCAGGATTCAATGCTGAGGGGTGCCAGGAAGTCTTTGAAGTCTGGTGAAGTTGGTGCATGGTCCCATTGACCTCTCAAAGAGCGTTTTGCCCAAGGCAAAGCTGGCTGTGATTTCTCGCTTGAAGTTGAGGTGCTCCATGTAGCTGGTCTCCATGTCTGTGGTGTTGGTGCATCTGAGGGAGTCCTTCAATGTACTTATAGTTGGCAGGGATGACCATGACGATTTCTGGAGCGGAGGCTGGGCTCAGCCAAATTTCTGTGAAGAAGAGCTGGTTTAAGGCCCCATCATGCAGCAGGTCGCATACATGTGACATGTTTGCTGAGCATGCTGGTGTTGAGAAGTATGCAAGTGTGGTGTGGTGTTCGGGTGGTGTCTTGTCGGTGTGTGGGCAGGTGGAGTGGACGGTGCCAATGGTGCCGGGGTGGTGAGTGTTGGGGGAAGGAGCGTTCAAGAGAACCTGCAGGGGGAACAGATGAAGGCTCCTTCCATGGTGTGTTATGTGGTGCAGTGAAGAGAGTAGCAGCCAAAGATGAGGCTGTGACGGGCTGTGGCAGGGTAGTGGTGGATGGGTGGAGAACTAGAAGTCCTCACACTGGGTGCGGTCCAGGCATGGATGGGCACTGACTGGCTTGCCTTTGGCATGCCTTCAGTGTGTGCATGCCGCCATTAAGTAGGTCGTGAGAGAAGGGAGAGCTGAAGGGGGTGGTTGGCGAGGCAATCAGAACAGCAGGAAATGGCAAAGCAGGTACTGAGTGGTGTGGATAGGGCATGCAGAAGAGCTGGAAAAATGGCACAGCAGAAAAAAAACTGAAAATAGCAGTTACGTAAACTGCCAAATGAGGCAGAGAGAGAGGCACAAAAAGAGAAGGAAATGACAGTAGTATTAAGGAGACAGAGATAAAGGCACAAAGAAGATGGAGATGGCAATGAATAGACAATGAAAAGGCAAAACAGACAGTGGGAAAATAAACTGTGGCAAAGGCTGACAATTAAGTGGCAGAGCAGACAGTGTCAAAACAGACAAAAATCAACAGAAGCAAAGAAAGACAATTAGGTAGCAGAAAGTCAAACAATGGCAAAGTGAAAAAAACAAGCAGTGGCAGGGACAAACAGTGAAATGCCAAAGACAGACAAACCTGAGTGACAGAGAGCGAGAGAGAGAGAGAGAGAGAGAGCGAGAGAGAGAGAGAGAGAGAGAGAGAGAGAGAGAGAGAGAGAGAGAGAGAGAGAGAGAGAGAGAGAGAGAGAGAGAGAGAGAGAGAGAGAGAGAGAGAGAGTCCAAGCCCATGTAAGTCCTAAGGGGTAAGACAGTCACTTTGCTAATCTTCCTAATCAAGAAAACACAGTGTAAACATCAACACTAAATAAAATGAAAATATCTAAAAAATAAAAATAAAAATAAAATTATATATATATATATATATATATATATATACATACATTAAAAACTATATTCCATTAGAATAATACCTACCCAAAACTCCAGTAATGCCCAACACTAATATACCAATATACAAATATTTAAAACTCACGTAAATAATTTATGCAAATTGGAAAAACGATTCACAACAACTTTTTTTACATTTAAAGAAATTAAAAAAATGTGAATTTAAAAATAATACACCAATAATACAAACTACAAATTAAAAAACTAAACACTAATTACACAACTATACATAAAACTAAAACAATTATTGCCATGCAACAAATAAACAACAATATTGGAAACATTTCAAACTACGATAAGGGAGTTACTTTTTAATTCATCTCAGGTTGGCGTCCTTCTTGCAACCATCCCTTGCATAGGCGGAACCAGATGCGACAATCGGCCTTTCTCCCACAGAGCTCCTAAAGCGTGGAACATGCCATTACACATCAGAGCCTCCCCACCAAGTCTTAGGTTCTGCAAAAAACAGAAGACCTGGCTTTTCCTCTACCCTCTCCCGCCTGCCCTAGGTGAGGATAGCATCACACCTGTTCAGTGCCAGGATACCCGCCCAGGTGACAGTGTGCTCTACAAATATATTTAACATAACATGACATGGACACCAACCTTTATTCTTATTGTGATAAAGTGTCACACGTACGGCTTGGAGTGTTATCACAATAGCACACTGTAAAATATGGAAATGGCACCTGAGTGAAAACTTAGCAGCTATGGCCTTCTCACTCGGCACAGAGCTTATCAGGAAAGATATGAGACCATCCCAGGGCAAGGGGCATTCTCAGATGAGGATCGTATACAGCTTCAGGCACTCCCAGCTCAGAGCAGGCACCTGTGCTCTGAACCTTGGAGGACAGACACACAGCTGAGCTACTTCAAATACTGGTCACAGCGGCACGACATTGCTGAAGCAAATCAGCTTCAAAACCTGAAGGAGGAGGCCACCTGCTCCATTTGCCTGGGTTAGTTCACAGTCACCGTGTCTGTGGAGTGTGAACACGTCTTCTGTCTGTCCTGTATCACTCGGTGCTGTGAGGGGCTGCAGGCAGACTTCCTCTATCCTCAGTGCAGAGAAGTATCTCCAGACAAAACATTCCGGCCATACAAGCAGCTTGGAAACTTGTTGGAAGCGTTGAAACAGTTTCACATACCGAGTCTGACATCTCAAGAAGAGAATCTGTGTCGAGAGCATGAGGAGAAACTGAAACTGTTCTGTGAAGATGATCAGAAACCCATCTGTGTGGTGTGCAGCATGTCCGAGGTTCACAAGACTCACACCATGCGCCCTATTTCAGAGATTGCCCCGAAGTACAAGGTGTGTATGCCACAGAATTGGGTGGGACAGAGTGAGGCATCATATAGGGCTTTATTTAAAAAAATATTTCACTGATGATGTTTTTCACTTCTAAAGACGTTTGTTTTATTCAAAAGGTTTTTTGCATGTCTGAGTACAAATTTTCTGAAAAATCTAATTGCCAAATGATCTGGCAATCACTTCTATGCTCCAGCAGCAAACATTCTACTCATCTTGCTAACCCTCCCTTCACAACAGGGAGAACGCCTGGCTTCAACAGTACATAAGTAAACTTGATAGAGTCTCCATTACAAATGCAACCTTTAATCATCTCTCTCTCGCTTTTGTATGAATGAATGTTGCCATGTTTCCTCCACAGATACTTTCCAACTCAGCTACAGCCACCCACTCCCTTCCGTTTGAGTCTAACAGCCTTAGTATGAGGCTGGCGGTCCTAGGCCGCCACACCGCGGTGGTGGTCGGACTGCCGTGGCTGTGGCAGTCCGACCACCACATTACAAGATAGGCGGGCGGGCACGCTTACAGACAGCCGTCCCCACAAGGATCAAAGATCCCAACGGGCTGACGCCAGTCTTGGTTGTACGTCCTGATTACAACATTGTTCTCTGTCAGCCTTTTCATGGCGGTTTCCCCACCATGAGAAGGCTGGAGGAGAACAAGTGCAGGAGGCCACGGGGGGCCTGAATTGCCCAAGCCCATGTCATGGGCAGTGCAGGAATCCCCCGGCCCTGCACCCTGGAAATGTGCACTGTCTGCTGTGCAGCATTACCACTGGTTCTATTATGAGCCAGGAGCAATGGTGCTGCACCTTTACCACTGGGCTGATGGGTGGGAACCTTGGTTCCTGCCCGTCAGTGCAGTGGGAAAGTTGTTGTAGATCCAGTAAGAATACCTCCATGTTTGCGGAGGTCTTCTCACTACAGGGCAGGCGGGCTGACTGTCAGCCTGCCAGCCTCATAATGAGGCCCCAAGTCTTGCTCACCTTTCATCGGTGTCTCCTTTTAGCCACAGACATGAGCCGACTTTCTCCTGAGCTGTGACTTTATGCCACATGATATGGATTAACAAAGCTGCCAAGGAGCATGGACATCGATTCACCAAAATGCCAAGGGTAGTGGTAGTGACAGCACATGCCCTTTTGTTGCACTTGGCCCTTTTTACAGGGCCATCCCCAATCTTTTTCCCTCCTTCCTCCTATTTTTTCTGACCTGTTTTTGTTGGATTTAGGACTCTGGCCACTTTACCACTGCTAACCAGTGCTAAAGTGCATATGCTCTCTGTGCAAATTGTATTGTTGATTGGTTTATCCATGATTGGAATATTTGATTTTGTAGTAAGTCCCTGGTAAGGTGCAGTAGAGGTGCCAAGGGCCTGTAAATCAAATGCTACTAGTGGGCCTGCAGCACTGCTTGTGCCACCCACATGAGTAGCCCTGTAAACATGGCTCAGACCTGCCACTGCAGTGTCTGTGTGTGCAGTTATAAAGTGTACCCAATTGCCAGGCCTAAACCTTCCCATTTTATTCATGTAAGGCACCCCTAAGGGAGGCCCTAGGTAGCCCCATGGGCAGGGTGTAATGTATGTTAAAGGTGGGACGTGTACTGATGTGTGTTACATGTCCTAACAGTGAAATACTGCTAAATTCAGTCTTCACTGTTGCAAGGCCTATCTCTCTCATAGGTTAACACGAGGGCTGCCTTTAAATATTATTCAAGTGCAGATTCCCTTTGAGAGCTGATAGAAATATGGAGTTTAGAATCTCCGAACTCACAATTTAAAAATTCATCTTTCAGTCATGTTGGTTTTTAGATTGTTAGTTTGAAGATGCCACTTTTAGAAAGGAGGCATTTTCTTGCTTAAACCATTCTGTGACTCTGCCTGTTTGTGGATTCCCTGTCTGGGTCAGTTTGACAGTTGGTCAGTTTGCACCTCTCCTCTAGACAGTGACAGAAAGGGAGCTAGGGTGTAGCCTGCATATCCTGATGAGGACTCACACTCGCCTTAGAAAAAACGGGAAGAGTGAGGCGCGGTACAGGGGCCCTCGATGCTCTTGCCGATTTACATCGGAAAGTTGAACTGGGTTGTAAGAGAAGTTTAGAGTTGACTCCTCAATGCATGAGGTTTGTAATGCCTGTAACTTTGACTTATCTTGAAGACAGCAAGGAAGTAACTGACTGTGATTGTAAACAGAGGAAGATAAATGGAATATGAACATATGAATGTAGAAGTGAACAAAGCCTTGAAGAAGTCCAGTCAGGACGAAACACATGTCGGCTGATGGCTATTCATTCCCATTTTATATGTTGTGTCTGTATATTTATGTATTTATGAATATAATATGATTTTCTCTTTTGTATTAAAAACTTTATAATTGCATGGACACACGTCGTTTGGTTAAGTTTATATGAGTACATGTTTTTTTTCTCTTGGGTTAGTAATTTTTGGTCTACACATTTAGGAAAGGGAGATATTCTCATTTATATATTAGTCTACAATATACTAGGATCTCTCACATCATCTTATTTGGATATTATATAAATATAGACATTGACTATTGATGTGCCCCACTGTATTGTTTATTTATTGTCAAAACGGGTCTACTATTGTAAACCCGGTATTACACATTAACCCCTTCGCTGCCAGGCCTTTTCCCCCTCCTGTGCCAGGCCTTGTTTTGCCTATTTGGGGCAGTTCGCGCTTAGGCCCTCATAACTTTTTGTCCACATAAGCTAACCAAGCCAAATTTGCGTCCTTTTTTTCCAACATCCTAGGGATTCTAGAGGTACCCAGACTTTGTGGGTTCCCTTGAAGGAGGCCAAGAAATTGGCCAAAATACAGTGAAAATTTCGTTTTTTTCAAAAAAATTGGAAAAAGTGGCTGCAGAAGAAGGCTTGTGGATTTCCCCCTGAAAATGGCATCAACAAAGGGTTTGCAGTGCTAAACTCAGCAGCTTCCTAGCTTTCAGGAACAGGCAGACTTGAATCAGAAAACCCAATTTTTCAACACAATTTTGGCATTTTACTGGGGCATACCCCATTTTTGCAATTTTTTGTGCTTTCAGCCTCCTTCCAGTCAGTGACAGGAATGGGCATGAAACCAATGCTGGATCCCAGAAACCTAACCATTTCTGAAAAGTAGACAAAATTCTGAATTCAGCAAGGGGTCATTTGTGTAGATCCTACAAGGGTTTCCTACAGAAAATAACAGCTGAAAAAGAAAAATATTGAAATTGAGGTAAAAAAAACATCAATTTTTCTCTACGTTTTACTCTGTAACTTTTCCCTGCAATGTCAGATTATGGAAAGCAATATACTGTTACGTCTGCTGGACTCCTCTGGTTGCGGGGATATATAGGGCTTGTAGGTTCATCAAGAACCCGAGGAACCCAGAGCCAATAAATGAGCTGCACCCTGCAGTGCGTTTTCATTCTATACCGGGTATACAGCAATTCATTTGCTGAAATATAAAGAGTAAAAAATTGCTATCAAGAAAACCTTTGCATTTCCAAAAAGGGCAAAAGATAAGGTGCTGAGGAGCAGTGGTTATTTGCACATCTCTGAATTCCGGGGTGACCATACAAGCATGTGAATTATAGGGAATTTCTCAAATAGATGTCTTTTTTACACACTCTCCTATATTTGGAAGGAAAAAATGTAAAGAAAGACAAGGGGCAATAGCACTTGTTTTGCTAATCTATGTTCCCCCAAGTCTCCCGATAAAAATGATACCTCACTTGTGTGGGTAGGCCTAGCGCCCGCGACAGGAAACGCCCCAAAGCGCAACGTGGACACATCCAAAATTTTGGGAGAAAACAGAGGTGTTTTTTGCGAAGTGCCTACCTATAGATTTTGGCCTCTAGCTCAGCCGGCACCTAGGGAAACCTACCAAACCTGTGCATTTCTGAAAACTAGAGACCTAGGGGAATCCAAGGAGTGGTGACTCGCGGGGCTCGGACCAGGTTCTGTTACCCAGAATCCTTTGCAAACCTCAAAATTTGGCTAAAAAAACACATGTTCCTCACATTTCTGTGGCAGAAAGTTCTGGAATCTGAGAGGAGCTACAAATTTCCTTCCACCCAGCGTTCCCCCAAGTCTCCCGATAAAAATGATACCTCACTTGCGTGGGTAGGCCTAGCGCCGGCGACAGGAAACACCCCAAAGCGCAACGTGGACACATCCTAAATTTTGGGAGAAAACAGAGGTGTTTTTTGCGAAGTGCCTACCTGTAGATTTTGGCCTCTAGCTCAGCCGGCACCTAGGGAAACCTACCAAACCTGTGCATTTCTGAAAACTAGAGACCTAGGGGAATCCAAGGAGGGGTGACTTGCGGGGCTCGGACCAGGTTCTGTTACCCAGAATCCTTTGCAAACCTCAAAATTTGGCTAAAAAAACACATGTTCCTCACATTTCTGTGGCAGAAAGTTCTGGAATCTGAGAGGAGCTACAAATTTCCTTCCACCCAGCGTTCCCCCAAGTCTCCCGATAAAAATGATACCTCACTTGCGTGGGTAGGCCTAGCGCCGGCGACAGGAAACACCCCAAAGCGCAACGTGGACACATCCTAAATTTTGGGAGAAAACAGAGGTGTTTTTTGCGAAGTGCCTACCTGTAGATTTTGGCCTCTAGCTCAGCCGGCACCTAGGGAAACCTACCAAACCTGTGCATTTCTGAAAACTAGAGACCTAGGGGAATCCAAGGAGGGGTGACTTGCGGGGCTCGGACCAGGTTCTGTTACCCAGAATCCTTTGCAAACCTCAAAATTTGGCTAAAAAAACCACATGTTCCTCACATTTCTGTGGCAGAAAGTTCTGGAATCTGAGAGGAGCTACAAATTTCCTTCCACCCAGCGTTCCCCCAAGTCTCCCGATAAAAATGATACCTCACTTGCGTGGGTAGGCCTAGCGCCGGCTACAGGAAACACCCCAAAGCGCAACGTGGACACATCATAAATTTTGGAAAAAAACAGAGGTGTTTTTTGCGAAGTGCCTACCCGTAGATTTTGGCCTCTAGCTCAGCCGGCACCTAGGGAAACCTACCAAACCTGTGCATTTCTGAAAACTAGAGACCTAGGGGAATCCAAGGAGGGGTGTCTTGCGGGGCTCGGACCAGGTTCTGTTACCCAGAATCCTTTGCAAACCTCAAAATTTGGCTAAAAAAACACGTTCCTCACATTTCTGTGGCAGAAAGTTCTGGAATCTGAGAGGAGCTACAAATTTCCTTCCACCCAGCGTTCCCCCAAGTCTCCCGATAAAAATGATACCTCACTTGCGTGGGTAGGCCTAGCGCCGGCGACAGGAAACACCCCAAAGCGCAACGTGGACACATCCTAAATTTTGGAAAAAAACAGAGGTGTTTTTTGCGAAGTGCCTACCTGTAGATTTTGGCCTCTAGCTCAGCCGGCACCTAGGGAAACCTACCAAACCTGTGCATTTCTGAAAACTAGTGACCTAGGGGAATCCAAGGAGGGGTGACTTGCGGGGCTCGGACCTGGTTCTGTTACTCAGAATCCTTTGCAAACCTCAAAATTTGGCTAAAAAAACACATGTTCCTCACATTTCTGTGGCAGAAAGTTCTGGAATCTGAGAGGAGCTACAAATTTCCTTCCACCCTGCGTTCCCCCAAGTCTCCCGATAAAAATGATACCTCACTTGCGTGGGTAGGCCTAGCGCCGGCTACAGGAAACACCCCAAAGCGCAACGTGGACACATCATAAATTTTGGAAAAAAACAGAGGTGTTTTTTGCGAAGTGCCTACCCGTAGATTTTGGCCTCTAGCTCAGCCGGCACCTAGGGAAACCTACCAAACCTGTGCATTTCTGAAAACTAGAGACCTAGGGGAATCCAAGGAGGGGTGACTTGCGGGGCTCGGACCAGGTTCTGTTACCCAGAATCCTTTGCAAACCTCAAAATTTGGCTAAAAAAACACGTTCCTCACATTTCTGTGGCAGAAAGTTCTGGAATCTGAGAGGAGCTACAAATTTCCTTCCACCCAGCGTTCCCCCAAGTCTCCCGATAAAAATGATACCTCACTTGCGTGGGTAGGCCTAGCGCCGGCGACAGGAAACACCCCAAAGCGCAACGTGGACACATCCTAAATTTTGGAAAAAAACACAGGTGTTTTTTGCGAAGTGCCTACCTGTAGATTTTGGCCTCTAGCTCAGCCGGCACCTAGGGAAACCTACCAAACCTGTGCATTTCTGAAAACTAGAGACCTAGGGGAATCCAAGGAGGGGTGACTTGCGGGGCTCGGACCAGGTTCTGTTACCCAGAATCCTTTGCAAACCTCAAAATTTGGCTAAAAAAACACATGTTCCTCACATTTCTGTGGCAGAAAGTTCTGGAATCTGAGAGGAGCTTTAAATTTCCTTCCACCCAGCGTTCCCCCAAGTCTCCCGATAAAAATGATACCTCACTTGCGTGGGTAGGCCTAGCGCCGGCGACAGGAAGCACCCCAAAGCGCAACGTGGACACATCCCATTTTTTGAAAGAAAACAGTGCCTACCTGTGGATTTTGGCCTGTAGCTCACCCGGCACCTAGGGAAACCTACCAAACCTGTGCATTTCTGAAAACTAGAGACCTAGGGGAGTCCAAGATGGGGTGACTTGCGGGGCTCGGACCAGGTTCTGTTACCCAGAATCCTTTGCAAACCTCAAAATGTGGCTAAAAAAACACATGTTCCTCACATTTCTGTGGCAGAAAGTTCTGGAATCTGAGAGGAGCCACAAATTTCCTTCCACCCAGAATTCCCCTAAGTCTCTCAATAAAAATGGTACCTCACTTCTGTGGGTAGGCCTAGCGCAACGTGGACAGAACATATTTTTTCACAGAAAACAGAGGTGTTTTTTGCAAAGTGCCTACCTGTGGAGTTTGGCCTCTAGCTCAGCCGGCCCCGGGAGGGGGGGGGCAGAAATGCCCTAAAATAAATTTGCCCCCCCCCCAGCTCCCACCCCCCCCCGGAGCGACACTTGCCTAAGGGTTCGCTCCCCCTGCGTGACATTGGCGCCAAAAAACAAATCCCAGGTGCCTAGTGGTTTGACCTAAAATCTGCCAATCTGCCCCCAAGGGGGGCAGAAATGGCCTAAATACAATTTGCCCCCCAGGGGAGCGACCCTTGCCTGATGGGTCGCTCCCCATCTCGAAAAAAACAAACAAACAAAAAAAAAAACACAACAAAAAAATTTGCCCTGGTGCCCTGACGGTTCTGCCCCCCCCTGGGGGCTGTTCGGCCTAATAATAGGCCGATCTGCCCCCAGGGGGGGCAGAAATGGGCTAAAATAAATGTGCCCCCCCCAGCCTCACCCCCCCCCCGGGAGCGACCCTTGCCTACGGGGTCGCTCCCCCTGCGTGACATTGGCTCCAAAAATCAAATCCCAGGTGCCTAGTGGTTTCTGCCCCCTTGGGGGCAGATTGACCTAAAATCTGCCAATCTGCCCCCAAGGGGGGCAGAAATGGCCTAAATACAATTTGCCCCCCAGGGGAGCGACCCTTGCCTGATGGGTCGCTCCCCATCTCGAAAAAAACAAACAAACAAAAAAAAAAACACAACAAAAAAATTTGCCCTGGTGCCTAGAGGGTTCTGCCCCCCCTGGGGGCAGTTCGGCCTAATAATAGGCCGATCTGCCCCCAGGGGGGGCAGAAATGGCCTAAAATAAATTTGCCCCCCCCAGCCCCCACCCCCCCCCGGGAGCGACCCTTGCCTACGGGGTCGCTCCCCCTGCGTGACATTGGCGCCAAAAAACAAATCCCCGGTGCCTAGTGGTATCTGCCCCCAGGGGGGCAGAAATGGCCTATATACAATTTGCCCCCCAGGGGAGCGACCCTTGCCTGATGGGTCGCTCCCCATCTCGAAAAAAACAAACAAACCAAAAAAAAAAACACAACAAAAAAAAATTCCCTGGTGCCTAGAGGGATCTGCCCCCCCCCCCGGGGGCAGATCAGCCTAATATTAGGCCGATCTGCCCCCGGGGGGGCAGAAATGGCCTAAAATAAATTTGCCCCCCCCAACCCCCACCCCACCCGGGAGCGACCCTTGCCTACAGGGTCGCTCCCCCTGCGTGACATTGGCGCCACAAAACAAATCCCCGGTGCCTAGTGGTTTCTGCCCCCTTGGGGGCAGATTGACCTAAAATCGGCCAATCTGCCCCCAGGGGGGCAGAAATGGTCTAAATACAATTTGCCCCCCAGGGGAGCGACCCTTGCCTGATGGGTCGCTCCCCATCTCTAAAAAAAGAAACAACAACAAAAAAAAACACAACAAAAAAAATTTGCCCTGGCGCCTAGAGGTTTCTGCCCCCCCTGGGGGCAGATCGGCCTAATAATAGGTATCCAGGGGGGGCAGAAATGGCCTAAAATAAATTGCCCTCCCCCCCAGGGAGCGACCCTTGCCTAAGGGGTCGCTCCCTTTGCGTGAAATTCACGCAAAGAAAAAATTCCCTGGTGTCTAGTGGTTTCTACCCCCCTTGGGGGCAGATTGGCCTCATCAAAATAGGCCAATCTGCCCCCAAGGGGGGCAGAAATGGCCAAAATATAATTTCCCCCCAAGGGGAGCGACCCTTGCCTAAGGGGTCGCTCCCCACTCAAAAAAAAAGAAATGAAACATAAAAAAAAAAAAAAAAATTGTCCCTGGTGCCTAGAGGTTTCTGCCCCCAGGGGGGGCAGAAAAGGCCTTCTCAAAAAAATGCCCCCCCTGGGAGCGACCCTTGCCCAAGGGGTCGCTCCCTTTTGTCTGTTTCAATAAAAAAAAAAAAATCCCTGGTGTCTAGTGGGGTTTCAAAAGCCGGATTGCAAGCCATCCGGCTTTTGAAACCCTCGGAGGGACTTCAAAGGGAAGGAAATACTTTTCCTTCCCTTTGAAGCCCCTCCGGGCCTCCCAAGTGATTGAAAAAGAAATGCTTTTGCATTTCTTTTTCAATCGCGCTGGAAGCAGAGCTTCCAGCGCGACTAGGGAGGCCCCTGTGACAAATCCGCTCGCGCGCTGACGTCACAGGGGGGGGTGGGGGGGGTCGGGGGTGGAAGGGGAAGGTCTTCCCCTTCCATCCCAACTTGGGGGGGGAAGGGGGGTGCACGGGGGGCGCGCTAGCACGCCCCCAAGTTCCCCTGTGCCTAGGACGAGATGATCTCGTCCAAGGCACAGGGGAACTGTAGCCTTGGACGAGATGATCTCGTCCAAGGCACAGAAGGGGTTAAGACAACGATGTGTGTCAGTGTATGAGCACTCATAAATTTATCTTTACATGCTTAGAATGTGCATTTATTTCAAGTAATGAGTTGCCTTTTGTTGTTGATTGCATATCCTGATGAGCCATCTGTGCTAGATGAGGGAGGGAGGAGTAGTCACTCACACCTGAAAAGGGCTGTGACTGTCCACACACAATGCAGTCTCCAGCCCCCTGGTGTGTGTCTGGGGCCTGGACTGGGCAAGGCAGGATCTTGCAGACAAGAGAGACTTTGCTTTGAAGTTTGCCAACTTCAAAGGCAGAAAGGGATATAAGTATAGGACCAAGAACCCCTGCAAATCAGATTACTTCAAGGATTCAGAGGAACCTCTGCCTGGAGAAGAGCTGAAGAGCGGAGGAGAAATGCTGCCCTGGCATGTGACTGTGCTGTGTTGGGCTATCCTGCAATTGCTGCTTCTGCCTGTGCAAAAGGGTAGAGACTGGACTTTGTTTTGTATTCCTGCTTGAGAGGTATCTCCAAGGGCTTGGAGTAGAGCTTGCCTCCTGTTTTGAAGCCTCAGGGACAGCAAAGGCTTCACCACCCAGTTCAGAGTCTGCCTGCTGTGGACTCTAGTTTGCCAGAGGGTGCCATTCCAGTTCCTGGGCCCCTGGAAATGAATTTCTGGAGAAAAACTTGTCTATTGATGCCAGACAATGCCGTGTGACTTCGCAAAGGTCACCGTTCCCCGGAACCGCAATGCCGCCTGCCCCAAGGCCGTGGACCTCGCAGAAGTGAGTTGACACCGACGTCTGTGTAGGTTTTGCGTCTCTGCACCCGCTGGTCCTGCCCAATTTTGCTGACTTCCGAGTGTCGTAAGTCCAACGCCCATGACATCCAACGCCATTGCAGTGCCTGCTGCCCTGTGATGTCATTGCAACCCGTGAGGTCGCCCCGCAGCATCGTGACTTTCCCGGACTTCGTGCCTGCTGGAACCAGGGGACCAACTTTGCAACCAACAGCACTTCACCTCCATTGATCTGCAGTAAGGACCCGACGTCTCTGCACAAGGCCTCTGCCCTTCTGGCTGTAGCACCGGAACCGATGCCGCATTGGATCCAGCGACGCCTCGCTCCCTGACTCCGTGCACCAGCCCGTTTTCTACTTGTTTGCTAAGGTACTGTACAATTTGCTGAGGTGCACAATTGAATACACCTTCACCTGCCACTATAAGCCCCTAGTAAAAGGTACTTAGGTACCCAGGGCATGGGCTACTAAGGGTAGACTCCTGAGGGCAGCAGCACTGATTGTGCCACCCTCTGAAACAATGCATCCAGATGCACCCAGCAATGCCAATGCAGGATGAGTGTGCTGGTGAAAACCAAAAACACCAACTGGACATGGCACACTGCTTGTGTGCCCTGTCCACCACACACTGCATAAACTATGCGTAAGACATCCCTCTGGCAGGACTTTCAGCCCTTTATATATGAGGGCATATCTGCATGAGCATTATGCCCCCACTGTGTCCTTTGCAAACCTAGGACATAGTGAGTGAACAGAGCAGCCATTTTAATACATGTGCTGGCCACTGGTCAGACACATGTTTCCCAGCTACATGATGGTCACTATGAACCCAGGCTTCTTTGGTATCAAGCAACTCTGAATGATAAATCCAAACTGGTACCAGTATATTTCACTGTGCTGTTTTTTTCTTCATTTTGAATGCCTGCTCAGAGCAAGTGTTAAAGTGACGCACCCATTTTGTTCAAAAATGTTTACGCTAGTGCACCAAAGCACCACAATAGCGTCAATTTTTGTTACGCTATCATAAATACAGTGCAACCATGGTGATGTTAGATGCTGGTATGGGAGGCGCAAGAAAAGTGGTGCATCATAACTGATGCACCACTTTCTTGGAAATATGCCCCTATATGTGTAAGTTAAGGCCCTCTCTTGTGCAGGATTGCGTCACTTTTTTGGTACAACCCTGGCACAAAATCTCATTTGTTAAACCTCGTAATGAGCTCAAATGTACTCATGATAGAACTGCTAAACATATGTGTGAGGTGTTAATATTAAGATCTGATGCCACTTCTTGTGATGTCTCTTCCTGCTAGGTCCTGGGTTGTAATGCCACTCCCCGTGATGTCACGCACCATGTCGCTTACATACTGCCTTTCTTGTTTAGTCCCCCCACTTGAGTTTTTAGGCTTGAAGGTGCAAATCGCTCTGTCTCTGTGTAATCTCTCTGTGGGCTTTTAACCACTCCCATATCATGCCCATCAGTTTGGTTGGTTCATTGGCTTGCCTTTTAAAATTTGCTTGATTTCATTAGTGAAAGGCATGCATAGTCATGCCTTTTCTGGTGTTTGGCCCGCCTCGAGCACACCGGCCAACTACTGAAAACATACGAGGCTCCATGTTTTCCGTATGGTTTCTGGACTACCTTTTCTCTTTATTTCGTAGGCAGCTTGATATTGCTGGGCAGCGCTTTGCATGACATCGACCCTGTTACATAGATAATTGCACTTTTGACAGTTACATGGATAATTGCACTTTTGCCTATACGTTTCACTGCAAGCAAACTTCTGTTTCCCTTGGTGTGTCTGCTTTGCACTCATGTCTTATGTGAAACTTTTTTACTTTTTCATTTTCAGTTTATGTCGCAAGAAAAGTCCGGCTAGGAGTTTACAACGCTAATGGCTCTAACTCAAGCAAATGTGAGCCCCCTTTCATTGTAAATGCTAGTTAGGACCTGTTTCCTGATTGTCACTGACCCAAAAGCACTGTCTAATCATATTCAGGCTGTGTTCAGTAAATAAACTGGGCACTGGGGACAGTAATTTTTCTTCATAGTTCACCTCTTAAAATCCATTCTGCAGAGACCTCGAGCTATAGGGGGGGGTCAGGCGTGGAAAGGATGAGGGTCAGGCAGAATAATGCCTTGCGTCTGATCTGGAGTTTTAGGCACTGGGGAACCAGGTTCGACTCCCAGCGTTGGCTCAAGATCCTGTGTTTCTGGGCAATTACTTCACTTCCATGTACCTAAAAAAATATAAAATATATGAATCTGAGTTTCTGTAATGTAGCGGGCGAGTCATGTAAATTGCTCTGATGGGGCCTCAAGGCTACTTCGTGCTACATAAAACTCAAAAATAAAGAGGAACTTTATCCTGTGCCAATGGGCTTGTAGTTTTTATTGAAAGTGCAGCATGACGTGTGCTAGAATACACACACACATAGAAAGTGATGACCTCTGATCAGGACTCAAAATTATACCTGTCCGCTTTTCAACTGCAGAGAAGTGGAATCTCCGCCCTCCGGAGCAACCGGAGTCCAGAGCAAAGCATAAGAGACTGAACTAACCATGGGGCGTGGTTCAGTCAAATCAGGCAGAGACTAAGGCCCTTATTTATACTTTTTTAGCACCGCATTTGCATCATTTTTTGACGCGAAAGCGGCACAAATTTACAAAATGTAATTGTATTTTGTAAATTTGCTCCACTCTTTGCATCAAAAAATTATGCAAATGCGGCACTAAAATATAAATATGGGCCTCAGTACCGAGTCACACCTGGAGCCACACCCACTCACACCTGGAGCCACGCCTGTGCAGCTTTGGACACTCCCATCTAAAGATGTTCACATGCCTCTGCGCTGTAGACTCTCCTAGTTACAGATGTTCACAGGGCCCTGTCTGCTGCAGACACTTCCAGGTATAGACGTGTCCACCCCCCCACCAGAGAAAGACAATCCCATCTCATCTGCAGACACCCCCACTTCAGCTGGATCCAGCCCTAAGACTCCTGTTGAGGGCAATAAAGAATAGACAAAGACACGCCCACCTCACAGACTGGGAGAAACAAAACTTTTATATAAGAAATAGTGGAAAAGAAACAGCTCAGGGAGGAGGCCTCCTGCTCCATATGCCTGGAATATGTCACATACCCCGTGGCTACGGAGTGTGGGCATGCCTTCTATCTGTCCTTTATCTGTCAGTGCTAGGAATAGGGTGACCACCTGGTATTGAGGAAAATTCTGGACAGGACTGTAAAAAATTGAGGATAAAGGGTCAAAATTCAGGACAAAAACTGAGGACAAAGGGTCAAAATTCAGGACAAAAGTTCAAGAACAAATGTTAGTTTTACAGACACACCCAAGAAGGGCAATGCCTCACTATGTTATCAGTGCATTTATTTACTCTTTTTTAACATAGCACTATTTATTCACTGTGGTCTTTTTGTGATTGCCTCCTGGTATGCTACATTCAGATGTCACATTACGTCCTTGTTCAGAAGTAAATTAATGCCCTTCAACACTGTGTCAAGGACATCACCCCTACCCAAATCTACCCAATCTTTCTTAACCCCTTCGCTGCCAGGCCTTTTCCCCCTTAGGAGCCAAGCCTTTTTTTGGCTGTTTGGGGCAGTTCATGCTTAGGGCCTCATAACTTTTTGTCCACATAAGCTACTCATGCTAAATTTGCATCCTTTCTTTTCAACTTCTAGTGATTCTAGAGGTACCCAGACTTTGTGGGTTCACCTGAAGGAGATCGAGAAATTAGCCCAAATACAGCAAACATTTCGTTTTTTAAAAACAAAATAGGAAAAAAGGGCTGCAGAAGGCTTGTGTTTTTTCCCTGAAAATGGCATCAACAAAGGGTTTGTGGTGCTAAAATCACCATCTTCCCAGCTTTCAGGAACAGGCAGAATTGAATCAGAAAACCAATTTTTTAACACAATTTTTGAATTTTACTGGAACATCCCCTTTTTTAATATTTTCTGTGATTTCAGCCTCCTTCCAGTTAGTGACGGAAATGGGTGTGAAACCAATGCTGAATCCCAGACAGCTAAATAGTTCTGAAAAGGTGATAAAATTCTGCATTTAGCAAGGTGTAATTTGTGTAGATCCTACAAGGGTTTCCTACAGAAAATAACAGCTGAAATAAAAAAATATTGAAATTGAGGTGAAAAAAACAGCCATTTGTTTCCACGTTTTACTCTGTAACTTTTTCGTGCAGTGTCAGATGTTTGAAAGCAATATACCATTACGTCTGCTAGACTCTTCTGGTTGTGGGGATATATAGGGCTTGTAGTTTCATCAAGAACCCTAGGTACCCAGAGCCAATAAATGAGCTGCACCTTGCATTAGGTTTTCATTCTATACCGGGTGTACAGCAATTCATTTGCTGAAATATAAAGAGTGAAAAATAGGGATCAAGAAAACCTTTGTATTTCCAAAATGGTCACAAGATAAGGTGTTGAGAAGCAGTGGTTATTTGCACATCTCTGAATTCTGGGTGCCTATACTAGCATGTGAATTATAGGGCATTTCTCAATAGATGTTTTCTTTAGACACTGTCTTATATTTGGAAGGAAAAAATGTAGAGAAAGACAATGGGAAATAACACTTGTTTTGCTATTCTCTGTTCCCCCAAGTCTCCCGATAAAAATAGTTCCTCACTTGCGTGGTAGGCCTAATGCCCGCGACAGGAAACACAACATGGACACATCACATTTTTACATTGAAATCTGACGTGTTTTTTGCAAAGTGCCCAGCTGTAGATTTTGGCCTCTAGCTCAGCCGGCACCTAAGGAAACCTACCAAACCTGCACATTTTTTAAAACTAGACACCTAGGGGAATCCAAGATGGGGTGACTTGTGGGGTTCTCACCAGGTTCTGTTACCCAGCCTCCTTTGCAAACCTCAAACCTTGGCCAAAAAGAACACTTTTTCCTCACATTTTGGTGACAGAAAATTCTGGAATCTGAGAGGAGCCACAGATTTCCTTCCACCCAGTGTTCCCCCAAGTCTCCCGATAAAAATGGTACCTCACTTGTGTGGGTAGGCCTAGTGTCCACAACAGGAAATGCCCCAAAACACAACGTGGATACATCATATGTTCCCAAAGAAAACAGACCTGTTTTTTGCAAAGTGCCTAGCTGTGGATTTTCGCCTCTAGCTCAGCCAGGTACCTAGGGAAACCTACCAAACCTGTGCATTTTTAAAAACTAGACTTCTAGGGGAATCTAATATGGGGTGACTTGTGGGGCTCTCACCAGGTTCTGTTACCCAGAATCATTTGTAAACCTCAAAATTTGGCCAAAAAAACACTTTTTCCCCACATTTTGGTGACAGAAAGTTCAAGAATCTGAGAGGAGACACGAATTTTCTTTCCACCCAGCATTCCCCCAAGTCTCCAGATAAAAATGGTACCTCACTTGTGTGGGTAGGCCTAGTGCCCGCGAAAGGAAATGCCCCAAAACACTATCTGGGTGGGAAGGGGTGGGGGGAGGGGGGCACCTGCGTTTTTGGTCCTGGACTCAGCAGCCATCAAGGGAAACCTACCAAACCCAGACATTTCTGAAAAGTAGACACCTGCGGAAGTCCAGGGAGTTGTGACTTGCGTGGATCCCCAAAGGTTTTCTTATCCAGAATCCTCAGCAAACATCAAATTTAGCTAAACAATCACATTTGTCCCACATTTCTGTGTGGGATCACTGCAAGGGGACACATTTCCTACCACCCAACGTTCCCCTAAGTATCCCAGTAAAAATTATACCTCACTTGTGTAGGTGAGCCAAAAACATGTCAAACTTGAGGGGGAACTAAAGCGGGTCCAAAAGGGCAGTTTGAAAAAAACATTTTTTGGCTGACAAGTGCAGCCGAATTTTTATCGGTATAGATGAGACATGCTGGGTGGTAGGAATTTTGTGGATTCTTGCAGATTCCGGAAGGTTCCATCACAAAAATGTGGGAAAAATGTGTGATTTCAAGCAGAGTTGAGGTTTGCAGGGCATTGTGGGAAAGAAAATGGTGAGGGGTGCATGTGAAGCACACCACCCTGGAATTACCCAGGTGTTTAATTTTGAGATGTGTCTAGTTCCTATGGATTTTTCTACATGGCAGTGTCCCAAAGTCCAAAAAGTGCAGCCCTCACCATTCCAAGTGGGACGATTTTGAGAGTTAGCCAAGCTCTCATGGCCCAAATGTAAAACCAAAACCCCAAATAATCGAATGTCCTTTTGCTTGATGTTTTAGTGTGCGGGTGAGAGCTGAAAGACTGTTTACCCCTTCAGTTGGGGTGGGGGCATAATCAGGCCCATACTGGTTGGTAGCCACCACCCCACTATTTGTGTTTTTTTTAAATCCCTGACATCTAGTAGACTTTCTGCCCCCCCCCCCGGGGTGTGGATTGGGGGTCATTGTCCCATCTGCCCACTAGTGGGCAGAACATCTTTGGCCCATTTATTTGGGGTGGAAGTATGGCCATACCCCCACCCTCTTATTTTTGAAAAAAAAATCTTCCCTGGCCTCTGGTGGGCTTTCTGACATAATAGGTGTCAGGGCACTCATGAATAGTATTCAATCCTCCATACGTGTCAAGACTTGATACACCATCAATTATAATTCGGACCGGGATGTTAGGAAAAAGTTCTGTTTAGTCTTGAAATATAAAATCCATTGGAAACCAATAATTACAGTCCACCAACAGCCAAAGTTCTGTTTAATCTTGAAATAAAAAATCCATTGGATACCAATAATTACAGTCCACCAACAGCCAACACGTATTTCATCCTATGAGAAAGTTTGTACTCAAAGACTTCATCAGGGCTTCATATTGGTTGCAGGGACTCTAAACGAGTATCTACTTAAGTCCCCATCTCAAGTGAAAATCTAAATATGTGTCTCTAAGATAAACTTGTCAGAATTTATGCCATCCTATTCAGTATAGCGCATACTCGGTTCACTCCAGCTCCGAGGAGTGGAGAGACGCGTTCCCGATCATAACGCTGCGCTTATCCACATGGGTGTGTAAAGAGACTGGAGGTCAGATATGGCCAACAGTAATGTGTCCCCATGGGAACTGACCTTTGCCCAAGGGGCTGCCTCCCCAAACAAAACACACACACCAATACCTAGTGCCTAAGTAGTTTCTGCCCCCGCCTCGCCTAATAGAAATTGGCCGATCTGCCTCCAAAGGGAGCAGAAATGGCCTAAAATATATTTGCCCCCCAGGGAAACAGCCCTTGCCTAAGGGGTCACTCCCCTTGCGTGAAATTGATGCAAAAAAATAAAAATCCCTGGTGTCTACTGGTTTTTGCCCCCCCCTGGGGCAGATTGGCCTAATAAAAGTAGCCTGATGAAGACTCACCTGGGCAAGGTTAGCCTTATTGTCCCTTGTTTGGTGGGGGGAGGTCTCTTTAGGAACGTACCCTCTTTTTGGTATGTTACCCCCAATTTCTGCCTGATGTCAGTGTGTTTGACTGTGTCTTTGGGATCCTGCTAACCAGGACCCCAGTGCTTAAGCACCCTCTCCTCTAATTTTTGTCACTGCATACTGGTAACCAAGTATTTCACTGCAAATTGGCATACTGGTCACCCCTTATAAGTCCCTAGTAAGTGGTACTTAGGTATCCAGGGCATTGGGTTTCTAGGGGATCTCTATGGGCTGCATCATTTCTTTTGCCACCCATAGGGAGCCCATGCAAAGGCTTCTGCAAAACTGCCATTGGAGCCTTTGTGAAAAGGTGCATGCACCCTTTCACTACCATTTACACTGCACCAGGGCACTTATGAGTCACCCATATGTCAGATGTTCCAACCCTGGAGGCTGGGTGCAGAGTACCTGTGTGTGAGGGCACCTCTGCACTAACAGAGGTCCCCCACATCATTCAGGACCATTTTCCCAGACTTTGTGAGTGTGGGGATGCCATTTTAAGCATGCACTGGACATAAGTAACTACCTATGTGCAGCTTCACACTGGTAACTCTGAATATGGCCATGTTTGGTATCAAACATGTAGGAATCATATCCCAATGCTTTTGCAAGCATTGGTTGTATGATTCGATACACTCTGGGGACCCCCAGTACTGCCATTGCAGCCTTCTGATGTTTTCCAGGCAGCCTCAACTGCTTCCACCTCACAGACAGGTTTCTGCCCTCCTGTTGCTCAAGCAACTCGAGCCCAGGAAGGCAGAACAAAGCCTTGCCTTTGGGAGAGTGGTGTTACACCCGCTCCCATTGGAAATAGGTGTTACAGGCCTGGGAGGGGCAGCCTCCCAGAGCCTCTGGAAATGCTTTGAAGGGCACAGATGGTGCCCTCCTTGCATAATCCAGTCTACCCTAGTTCAGGGACCCTCAGTCCCTGCTCTGGCGTGAAACTGGACAAAAGAAAGGGGAGTGACCACTCCCCTGTCCATCACCACCCCAGGGTGGTGCTCAGAGCTCCTCCTGAGGGTCCCTGAGTTTTGCCATCTTGAATTCAAGATTGGCAGGGAACTCTGGGAGCATCTGAGTGGCCAGTGCCAGCAGGTGACATCAGAGCCTTCCCCTGACAGGTGCTTACCTGTCTAGGTGACCAATCCCCCTTTCAGGGCTATTTAGGGTCTCTCTTTTGGGTGGTTCTTCAGATTCGGACTGCAAGACTCCAGCAGGAATCCTCTGCATCCTCCACTTCAACTTCTTACTGAAGAAACTGCTTCTGGACCCTCCAGGAACTCTACAACTGCAACAAAGAAGCAAGATGCCTTCTGCAACACTGTATCTTCAGCTCCTGTCAGCAACTGCAACTGTTTCCCAGTCGTGCATCCTCTGAGGACAGCCCGTCTTCAGCCTGCACCACAAGAGCAAAGGAATCTCCCTTGGGGTAAAGGAGTCACTCCCCTGCTTCAGCAGGCACCTACAATGACGACGGCCGGTGGCGTGGATCCCCTGAAGAGCTGCGTGGATCCTTCAACATGGGTGGTGGATGGAAGTGGTCCTGACGTGCTACTGTCCAACTTTGGTGGAGGTAAGAGCTTGCCTCCCCACACAAGACAGTAGCCCTGTCCACCGCGTGTTTTGCAGCTGCCAAGGCTTGTTGTTGCCATTCCACTAAATCCCTCATGCGCCATGCAGCTCCGGCCCCCAGCACTCTATCCTGTGACGCACAGCTTCCTTAGTGGTTCTCTGGCGACATGGGATCCCTTTGTGTAGTGCTGCATGGGCCTCCTTTTGTACCTCATCTGTCACCATGCTGTGGGACTCCTGTGCATCCTGCCTGGTCTTCTGTGGGCTCTCTGAGTTGCTGAGTGTCCCCTCTAGCTTACCTTCCTGGATAGAGTCCGCTAGGTCCCTCCTGGTCCCAGGCAGTGCCATTTTCTGCTAACCGCATTCTTTCCGTGTGCCAAGGCTTGTTGGCAGAATCCAGTAACACAAACCAGACTGCAATCATCCATCCAGGGTGGGACATCATCTGCAGCAACCAGGAACCCGCATCCATCTTCTTGGGCGCAGTACTGACTGTTGTTCCTCACCGGTGATTCCTCTTTTGCACCTTCATCCGGGTTAGCAGGGGCTCCTGTTCTCCCTGGACGCTTCAGTGTTTCTTGGACTTGGTCCCCTTCTTCCACAGGTCTTCAGGTCCAGGAATCTATTGTTGGTGTCTTGCAGTCTCTTCTGGTTCTTGCAACATTTTCCTTTTCGTGTTCATGTGTGTTCTAGGAAAGTTACTGTGTTTTACTCCTGCTTTCCTGGGCTCTGGAGTGGGTTCTATTACTTACCTTTGGTGTTCTCTATTACTCCCAGCGCCCCTCTACACACTGCACTTGCCTAGGTGGGAAACCGACATTCGCATTCCACTTTCTTAGTATATGGTTTGTGTTCCCCCCTATGCCCATTTCTAACTATTGTGATTTTCTCTAATTGCACTGTTTTCTAACTCTTTTCATGCACAATTCTGCATACTAGTGTATATAATTGGTGCATTACTTACCTCCTAAGGGAGTATAGTCTCTGAGGTATTTTTGGTAATTATGTCACCTAAATAAAGTGCCTTTATTTTTATAACACTGAGTATTTTCTTTCATGTGTGTGAGTACTGTGTGACTGTAGTGATATTGCATGAGCTTTGCATTTCTCCTAGTCAGGCCTTGGCTGCTCATCCACACTACCACTAGAGAGCCTGGCTTCTAGGAACTGTCTACATTTCACTAATAAGGGATAAGTGGACCTGGTATAAGGTGTAAGTACCTTAGGTACCCACTACAAACCAGGCCAGCCTCCTACATTTTGCCATTGGCTTTGTGGTTTGTAACTCACATTTTGTTGCTTTCAATTTGCTGGCTTTATTTGTTGAGTTCGTCCCTTCCCATGCCCAAACCTTATTTACAGTATCCTCACGAGTGCTCCCTTTTTGTAAACAGACCTGTAAATCTTGTTCTTATCTCATCACAGTTGCTGTGCATTCAAAGAACAAGGTCAAATGTCGGGCTCTGTCGTCGGGCTCTGTAGGGGGTTATTAAGACCCCGGCAGTGAGTAAATGTGGCGGTAGTACTGCCAACAGGATGTCGGTACATGCTGCCAAATTATGAGAATGGGGGGGTGGCTGCAGCTCATACCACCATGGCAGTATTAGCTGCCAGGCCACAGATATCAATCTCCAGCCCAGCAGCCAGCACAGTAGCGTCGGCGGCAGTTAGCAACGCCACGAAAACCATGGCGGTAGGCCCTACTGGTGACAGGGAATTCCTCCCCTGTCACCGGTAGGTGGCTCCCCAACTCCCCAACACACACCTGACATCTCCACCCCCTCCATCCAAATCCCCACCCCCATACACACACTAACACCCCCACCCCTGACAATCAAACCTCCCACCCCTTCAGATCCAAACACGCCCCCCACCCCCTCCAATCCTCTCACTCACTGCCCATACATGCACACACCAACAGACACGTACAATGCATACACCCAATCACTCACACTGGCATACACGCATTCATACACACACTGGCATACATGCATTCATGTACGCATACTTCCAGACAAGCTCGCACACATTCTTACACAAAATCACACTGACATGCAGACATGCTTTCACTCACACACATACAACCACACAAACAACACAAAACACACAGACGCATTCACACACTCACTCACACATTCATGCACACACTCAGACACACACACACAACACCCCCCATCCCCTGTCGGAAACGTGACTTACCTTTGTTGAGGAGGTCTTCCGGCAGGGAACGGGAAGGGGCGCTGCTACCGCGCCCCTCTAGCAGAACACCACCAGGCCGTATCACAGGTCATGAAATGGCTGGCGGCATTCTACTGGCGTGGTGGTGCTGGTGGTAGTAGCGCCACCTTACCACCGTCCACCACCATGAACACTGCTGGATTTCTGCCCTTCTAGGTGATGCAATTTCCACACATCATCGTCTATGCACTGCATAGTTTTATTTGAAAGATTATTGGTCTGTGGAATGTAATGATAATTTCAATCAAAAACATGTTATCTGTAATGCCAGTGTGTTACCACACCATGCATACTCCACTCCACTCTGCTCTGTACCATTCCACACCACTGCACCCTACTCTGCCTCACTCCACTTTACACCACTCCATGCTACTGCACTGTGGGACACTGCAATCTTTTCCACTCTTTTCCACTCCACTCTATCCCACTGCACTCTATGCTACTTCACACTACGCCTCTCTTCTCTACTCTGTACCACTCCACTCTACTCTATGCCAATGCACTTTTCTACACCACTGCACTCTGCGCCTCTGCATGCTATACCACTCCAGTCTAGGCAACACCAATCTAGTCCGCACAACTCCACTGTATGCCACTCTGCAACACTGCACTGTACGCCCCTGCACTCTATGCTAATCCACTCTATGCGAATGCACTTTACGTCACTCTTATCTACTCTGCACCACTGCACTCTACACCACTTTACTCTGTGCAATCACACTCCATGCCACTCTGTGCAACTCCACTCTACTCTGCATCTCCGCACTCTACGTCTCTTCACTCTACTGTGAAACAATCTACTTTATGCCACTGCGCCCTGCGCAACTGCATTCTATGCCACTGCACTCTACCCTACACCTCTCCACTCTATGGCAACGCACTCTACTCTGAAACAATCTATTCTATGCAACTGCACTCTACCCCACTGCACTCTAAACCACAGCACTCTATTTCAATGCACTCTACGCCAATGCACTCTAAACAACTGCACTATATGCCACTGCACTTTGACACTCAACTCTGCAACACTGCACTGGCCTCCACTATGCTCTACACCACTCTACTCTGTACTACCACATTCTGCACCAATACACTCTATTCCACTGCACTCTATACCACTCTGCATAACTCCAATCTACATCACTGCACTTTACACCACTATACTCTGCTCTGCACCACACTACACTACTACACTCTACACAATTTACGCCACTTCACTCTATGCCACACAAGTCTACTCTGCACTGCATGCCACTGCACCACTCTACACTACTGCACTTTCTGCCACTCTATTGTATGCCACTCTACTCCACCGCACTCTATGCCACTCTACTCCCACCCATGCCACTCTATGCCACGGCACTCTATGCCAATGCACTCTAAACAACTGCACTGTACGCCACTGCCCTTTACTCTGTACAACTGTACTCTATGTCACTGCTCTCTCTACCAATCTATGCCACTCAACACCACTGCACTGACACTCTACTATGCAACATTGCACTCTCCGACACTGTACTCTACACCACTCTAGTATGTACTACTGCTTTCTACGCTACTGCACTCTATGCCACTGCACTATACAGCACTAAACTCTACTCTGCACTGCACCACTCTACACTACTACACTCTGCACCACTCTATGCCTCTGCACTGTATGCCACGCGAGTCTACTCTGCACTCTACCCCACTGCACCACTCTGCACTACTGCCCTCTTTGCCACTCTATTGTATACCACTCTACTCCAATGCATTCTATGCCACTCTACTCTGCCCCATGCCACTCTTTGTCACTGCCCTCTATGCCAATGCACTCTAACTTGAACTGTATGCCACTGCCCTCTACTCTGCAACACTGTACTCAACTCCACTGCTCTCTTTGCCACTCTGCACCACTGCACTGACACTCTACTCTGCAACATTGCAGTCTCCGCCACTGCACTCTACTCCACTCCAATCGGTACTGTAGCATTCTATGCCACTGCACTCTATGCCAATGCACTCTATGCCACTCTATTCTGCATCACTCCACTCTACGCCACTGCACTCTACAGCACTATACTCTACACTGCACTACTCTACACTACTCCACTCTGCACCACTCTACACCACTGCACTCTATGCCACATGAGTCTACTCTGAACGCTATGCCACTGAACCACTCTACACTTCTGCACTCTCTACCACTCTATTGTATGCCACTCTATGCCAATGAACTCTACAGCACTATACTCTACTCTGCACTGCAACACTGTACACTACTCCACTCTGCACCACTTTATGCCACTGCACTCTATGCCACACACGTCTACTCTGCACTCTATGCCACTCTACTCTGCATCACTCCACTATACACCACTGCACTCTACAGCACTATACTCTACACTGCACTGTTCTACACTACTCCACTCTCCACCAGTCTACACCACTGCACTCTATGCCACACAAGTCTACACTGCACTCTATGCCACTGCACCACTCTACACTACTGCACTCTACCACTCTATTGTATGCCACTCCCCTCCACTACACTCTATGCCACTGCACTATACAGCACTATACTCTACTCTACTCTGCACTGTACCACTCTACACTACTCCACTCTGCACCACTCCACACCACTGCACTCTATGCCAGGCAAGTTTACTCTGCACTCTATGTCACTGCACCACTCTGCCCTACTGCACTCTCTGCCACTCCATTGTATGCCATGCACCTCCTCTGCACACTATGCTACTCTACTCTGCCCAATGCTACTCTATGCCACTGTACTCTGTGCCAATGGACTCTAAACTGCACTGTACACCACTGCTCTCTACTCTGCACCACTCTACTCTACACCACTGCTCTCTTTGCCACTCTACACCACTGCACTGCCACTCTACTCTGCAACATTGCACTCTCGGCCACTGTACTCTACTCTACACCACTCTACTCTGTACTACTGCATTCTACGCCACTGCACTCTAAGCCTCTGCACGCTATGCCACTGCACTGTGCATCACTCCACTCTATGCCACTGCACTGTTCAGCACTATACTCTACTCTGCACTGCACCACTCTACACTACTCCACTCTGCACCATTCTACGCCATTGCACTCTATGCCACATGAGTCTACTCTGCACTCTATGCCACTGCACCACTCTACACTACTGTACTCTCTTCTTCTCTATTGTATGCCACTCTACTCCACTGCACTCTATGCCACTCTACTCTGCCCCACGCCACTCAATGCCACTGCTCTCTAAACCACTGCACTGTACACCAATGCAATCTAAATAACTGCACTATACCCCGCTGCACTCTACTCTGCAGCACTGTGCTCTACGCCACTGCTCCTATGCCACTCTACTTCACTATACACCACTATGCCACTAACATTTAGCTATGCTGAACAGCAGCATGGCTAAAACACATGGGTAAAGCCAATAACTCTGTGTAGATTATACCTATTGGCTTTGCCACTGTTAGTTAGTACTATGAGGTACAGAGGTCCTTGAAAGAACTGTGAATGTGTAAGTCCTTTTTTTAAACATGCATTACACACATCATAATATTGGCTGCTACAAAATGTGCAAATACATTTTGGTTAAATAAAAAACCTCTCTAAAAGAAAATATCTTTGTCATCTCAAAGCTTCAAGGACTCCTTTGATTAAAGTCAATGAAGGTTTCCAAGCCCCTTTACATTTGCAGATTTACCAGTTGTGCACATTTGCATTTCTTTAGGGAAGGAGACGCACTGGCAAGAAGGCCTTTTCTTATCTGTCTGCCCCTCCCTCCCTCAGAGCACCAGAGACTCCAGCTGGGGAATCTGATCTGTCCTAATTACATTTTGTCCTTTAGTGAAAGGCTAAAATTACAGACAAATGCTGTCCTTAAGCCTTTCATCACCAACAAGGGATGGCAAGGCAAAATTACAGGTGGTTCGTGAAAATTACCGACGGGTGGTCACCCTAGCTGGGAGGGGTTGGAGACAGACTTCCCTTGTCCTCAGTGCAAAGAAACGTCTAAGAACAAAATATTAAGACCCATCTGGGAAACAAAGTGGAGGTGTTGAAACAGCTTCAGACCCCGAGTGCGCCCCCCCAGGGGGAGAGTCTATGCAGAGAACATGAAGAGAAGATGAAGCTGTTCTGTGATGATGACCAGGTGCCCATGTGTGGTTTGTCGAGAGGCCAAGGAACACAGACAGCACATGGTGCGCCCCATTCCAGAGGCTGCCCAGGGGTACAATGTGAGTGCACCACGCCACAGGTCTGTGCTATGGATGGGGTTTAACACTGTGCTTTCCTTTCCAGAGGCTGCACAGGAGTATAAGGTGAGTGTGCCGCAGCTCTTTGAGGGTCTCACTCTGTGCTTCCCATTCCAGAGGTGCCTATGGGTACAAGTAGAGTGTGCCACAGCTCTGTGAGGGTCTTGCTCTGTGCTTCCTATTCCAGAGGCTGCCCAGGAGTACAAAGTCTGCCACAGCTCTGTGAGGGTCTCACTCTGTGCTTCCTATTCCAGAGGTTGCCCAGGAGTACAAGGTGAGTATGCTGCAGCTCCGAGATACGGGTGTTTCTCCTGCAGATGTTATAAAGTTGAAGTTTGCTTCAGATAAACTCTGGACAAACGAGACCACAAAGGTCAGTTCACAGAATCACAATTATGCAGTCTGCTTTCAGTTTCCCATTAAACACTAGTAAAGCTTCACCAGCACAAGGTCGCCATTTGGTTGTGGGATAATTACTCTATAGTTATCGTACCTGTAGGAAAGTACCATCTTGCCTGGCATGTTACCCCCATTTTTACATGTATGTCAGTTTGTATTTGCCTGTCTCACTGGGATCCTGCTAGCCAGGACCCCAGTGCTCATAGTTTGTGGCTTGAATGTGTATACCTGTATAGTGGCTAACTGTGTCACTGAGGCTCTGCTAACCAGAACCTCAGTGCTTATGCTCTCTCTGCCTTTACAGTTATCACAATAGGCTAGTGACCACTTTTACCAACTTCAATTGGCACACTAGAACACCCTTATAATTCCCTAATATATGGTACCTAGGTACCCAGGGTATTGGGGTTCCAAGAGATCCCTATAGGCTGCAGCATTTATTTTGCCACCTATAGGGAGCTCAGACAAACCTTTACACAGGACTGCCATTGCAGCCTGAGTGAAATAACGCACATGTTATTTCACAACCATTTTCACTGCACTTAAGTAACTTATAAGTCACCTTTATGTCACTTGCTGAAGGTTAGGTGCAAAGTTACTAAGTGTGAGGACACCCTT
Source organism: Pleurodeles waltl (assembly GCF_031143425.1). Classification (NCBI taxonomy): domain Eukaryota; kingdom Metazoa; phylum Chordata; class Amphibia; order Caudata; family Salamandridae; genus Pleurodeles; species Pleurodeles waltl. The sequence goes on along the minus strand of NC_090445.1, from coordinate 55,130,338 downwards.
GCACTAGCAAAGGTGCCCCCACACAGTTCAGGGCCATTTCCCAAGACTTTGTGAGTGCTAGGACACCATTACACGCATGCAATACATATAAGTCAATACCTATATGTAGCTTCACAATCGTAACTCCAAACATGGCCATGTAACATGTCTAAGATCATGGAATTGTCCCCCCCCCCCATGCCAAATCTGGTGTTGGGGAGCCAATCCATGCATCCCCGGGGCTCCACTATGGACCCCGGGTACTGCCAAATCAGCTCTCTGGGGTTTTCTCTGCAGCTACCACTGCTGCCACCCCAGAGACAGGGTTCTGCCCTCCTGGGGTCTGGGCAGCCCAGTCCCAGGAAGGCACAACAAATGATTTCCTCTGAGAGAGGGTGTTACACCCTCTCCCTTTGGAAATAGGTGTTAAAGGCTGGGGAAGGTAGCCTCTCCCAGCCTCTGGAAATGCTTTGAAGGGCACAGATGGTGCCCTCCTTTCATAAGCCAGTCTACACCTGTTTAGGGAACCCCCAGTCCCTGCTCTGGCATGAAACAGGACAAAGGAAAGGGGAGTGACCACTCCCCTGTCCATCACCACCCCAGACCTCTGCCATCTTGTTTCCAGAGGTGTGAGGGCACTCTGGAGGCCTCTGAGTGGCCAGTACAGCAGGTGACGTCAGAGACCCCTCCTGATAGGTGCTTGCCTGACTAGGTGGCCAATCCTCCTCTGAGGGCTATTTAGGGTCTCTCTAGTGGGCTTTTCCTCAGATAACGACTTGCAAGAATTCACCAGAGTTCCTCTGCACCTCTCTCTTCGACTTCTGCCAAGGATCGACCGCTCACTGCTCCAGGACGCCTGCAAAACTGCAACAAAGCAGCAAGAAGACTACCAGCGCCATTATAGTGCCCAATCCTGCCGGCTTTCTCGACTGTTTCCTGGTGGTGCATGCTCTGGGGCCTGCCTGCCTTCACCCTGCACTGGAAGCCACAAAGAAATCTCCTGTGGGTCGACGGAATCTTCCTCCTGATTCAGCAGGCACCAAATGTCAGCTTCACCGGTACTCTGGGACCCCTCTCATCCTAACGAGCGTGTCCCCTGAAACACAGGTGGTGGACCCAAGTGACTGTCGAGTGGTCCAACTGTCCAAATGTGAAGGAGGTAAGTCCTTGCCTCCCCTCTCCAGACAGTAATCCTGTGCACCGCGTGAACTGCAGCTGTAAGGGCTTCTGTGCACATTTCCAAGAAATCCTGCATACACAGCTGAGCCTAGGTCCCCAGCACTCTGTCCTGTGATGCTCAGCTCCCTGAGTTGATCTCCGGTGTCATGGGAACTCCCTTTGCAGTGTTGAGACGACCACTGTGTTCAGACTTCTTGAACCCGTGTTCAAGGACTTCTGCGGGTGCTACCTTCTTGTGCATGGGCTCTCTATGTTGCTGAGGGGCTCCTCTGTCTCTTCTCCCAAGTGGCGACATCCTGGTCCTTCCTTGGCCAAAGCAGCAACCTTTTTCTTCAACCGTGACTCTTACAGCTAGCAAGGCTTTTTTGTGTTATTTTGCCAAGGAAACAACTCTGCATCCTCCAGCACGCCATAGGACATCTTCTGCATGAAGAAGAAGATCCTAGCTCCTTTTGTTGTTGCAGAATCTTCAGCTTCTTCCACCCGGAGGCATAAATTTTGCACCTTCATCTGGGGTTTAGTGGGCTCCTGACCCCCAGGACACTTTCGCGACTCTTGGACTTGGTCCCCTTTCTTTGCAGGTCCTCAGGTCCAAGAATCCATCTTCAGTGCTTTGCAGTCTGTTGTGGTCTTTGCAAAATCCTCTATCATGACTTTAGTGTGTTTCTGGGAAATAGCAGTACTTTACTCCTACTTTCCAGGGTCTTGGGGTGGGGTATCTTAGACACCATTAGTGATTTCTTACACTCCCAGCAACCTTCTACACACTACATTAGGCTAGGGGTCCATTCGTGGTTCGCATTCCACTTTCTTAGTATATGGTTTGTGTTGCCCCTAGGCCTATTGGATCCTATTGTATTCTACAGTATTTGCACTACTTTCTGACTGTTTTACTTACCTGATTTGGTTTTCTGTGTATATCTTGTTTATTTTACTTATCTCCTAAGAGAGTATATCCTCTGAGATATTTTTGGTACATTGTCAATAAAATAAAGTACCTTTATTTTTCATAACACTGAGTATTGTCTTTCTTATGCTATAGGCCCTCATTACGAACATGGCGGGTTGGCCCGCCATGCAGGCATTGGCGGCTGAATCGGCCAGCTGGCATGGCTGGCCAATCCGCCATTTTCGGAACGGCCCTCACTCACCGCCAGGCTTCCGCCGTCAGGTAGCCTGGCGGTGAGTGGAAACACTATCCGCTAGGGTAGCTGCGCTGCCCTGAGGATAATGTTCCTATTTCCACCAGCCTTTTCCTGGCGGGTTATCCCGCCAGGGAAATGCTGGCGGAGGGGGTGCCATGGCCAGTGCAGGGGCCCCAGTGCAGAGTCCCGTCGCGCAGGTCACTGCCCGATTTTCGGGCAATGATCTGCGCGACAGGTGCAACTGCACCTGCTGCACAGAGGCATTGACGGCGGCTCCATGTGGAGCCACCTTCAATGTCCCTGCCGGGCCTTTCTGTGAGCCGGCGGGTGAAAACAATGTTTCCGCCCGCCGGCCCACAGAAATGTTCGTAATTTGACCTGCTGGGTTCTGGAGTCGGTTTTGACTGCCAGCATGAACACAGTGATTGTTACCGCCGTGTTCATAATGACGCCCATAGTACCTATATGATATAAGTGGTATGGTAGGAGCTTTGCATGTCTCCTAGTTCAGCCTTGGCTGCTCTGCTATAGCTACCTCTATCAGCCTAAGCTGCTAGAACACTACTACTCTACTAATAAGGGATAACTCGACCTGGCACAAGGTGTAAGTATCATTGGTACCCACTACACGCCAGGCCAGCTTCCTACAGTACCACACAGCACCCCCTTTAAAGAGTCTCCCAGGCTGTAGGTCTTGTCCGCGGCACCTCTACACTTGTGAGGCTTCCACGAGTACAAGGTGTATAATGCCATGTGTTAGTGAACGTTGTTACCAGGGGCAGGAGGCTGCTGGTGCCCAAGAGCAGGTATTAGTCACGGGTGGGACATCAAAGTATACCTAAGAGTACACAGTGTTAACAGTTACTATGTACCTCCGGAACTGAGGTGGACACAGACCCATATAGCGCTCTCCAATATATTATTGTTTCAATTCCTCCTCCCTTCTAGCTTCCTTTTGTGTGTCTGTACCCAGAGATAGACGGCCCTAATGGCCCCCAGTGAGTCCAAATTCATTTCTCCCATCGCTGGGCTCCTATAAATCGGTTAAACTATTCCTGCGTCTTTCCTTTTCGTTGTCCCTTCGCGTTGTACCTGGCCAGGGTCAGGGGGTGTTCACCAGTCCTGGGTGGGCCTGGACATTGTCTGGACATATGTGGACTGTATCAAGGAAATAACTGGCTGATGACCTTAAACAATGGTGCATCCACTGCCCTGACCCTTCATGGGCAATAGTTTGCCCTACGGCTGGACTGATGGCATGCATCTCAGTTCAGAAGACCCCACTCTGGTCAGTTTAGGGAAGCAGCACTGCATAGCATGAATCTTTCTAATGTGACATTTGGGGGATCCACAGGTTGTGTGGTGCACTTTCAGTTTGATATAACATGCTACTTGTAGAGCAAGAATGAGTGTACGAGTGATGGCGTAACAACACTTTACAAGGCCTCCCTGGAAGGTACAGTAATGAGGCTGGTTAGACCTGGCATTCTTGGCGTGGGTTCCCCTAATTTTTTGCCTTCTGACCTCCTGTTTTGCTAATTTATTTTTGCTGGTATCTGTGCACTTTACCACTGCTAACAAGTGCTGAAGTGCAGGTGCTCTAAACATGGGCACATTGGCTTATCCACAATTGGCATATTTAATTTACTTATAAGTCCCTAGTAAAGTACACTATGGGCCTCATTCCGACCCGGACGGGCGGCGGACGCCGCCCGCCGGGCGGAAACCGCCCAAACACCGCCCCGCGGTCAGAAGACCGCGGGGGGCATTTCAACTTTCCCGCTGGGCCGGCGGGCGATCTGCAAAAGATCGCCCGCCGGCCCAGCGGGAAAGCGCCTTCCACGAGGATGCCGGCTCCGAATGGAGCCGGCGGAGTGGAAGGTGTGCGACGGGTGCTGTGGCACCCGTCGCGCTTTTCAGTGTCTGCTAAGCAGACACTGAAAAGCAATGTGGGGCCCTGTTAGGGGGCCCCTGCAGTGCCCATGCCATTGGCATGGGCACTGCAGGGACCCCCAGGGGCCCCACGACACCCGTTCCCGCCAGCCAGGTTCTGGCGGTGTAAACCGCCAGAACCAGGCTGGCGGGAAGGGGGTCGGAATCCCCATGGCGGCGCAGCTTGCTGCGCCCGCCATGGAGGATTCCCATGGGCAGCGGGAAACCGGCGGGAGACCGCTGGTTTCCCGTTTCTGACCGCGGCGTTACCGCCGCGGTCAGAATGCCCATGAATGCACCGCCAGCCTGTTGGCGGTGCATTCGCTGCCCTCGGCCCTGGCGGATTCAATCCGCCAGGGTCAGAATGAGGGCCTATATGTGCCCAGGGCCTGCAAATTAAATGCTATTAATGGGCCGGCAGCACTGATTGTGCCACCCACTACAGTAGCCCTTTAAACATGTCTCAGGCCTGGCACAGCAGAGCCAGTGTGTGCTGTGTGTAGTTTTAAACTGCCATTTCACTCTGGTAAGTGCAGCTACTTGGCAGGCCTGAACCTTCCTATTTATTAGATCTAAGACACCCCTAAGGTAGGCCCTTGCTAGCCCCAAGGAGAGGGTTCAGTGTATTTAAAAAGTTGGACATGTACTTTTTAGTTTAACATGTCCTAGAAAACTATTACATTTCTTTTTCACTACTGCAGGGCCTTTCTCTCCCATAGGTTAATATTATGATTGCCTTGAAACAGTCTTTAAGTGTAATTTCCAATTGTGAAAAGATCGAAATTTAGAGTCTGGAATCACAATTCAAAATCACAACTTATGGTGAAGTCAAATTTACATTCTAAGTCTGAAGATGCCAATTTTTTAAAGTTAGCATTTTCTAACTTTAAGCATTCTGTTCTGCCTGTTTCTGAATAGATGTCTAGGGTGGGTGACAGTTCGGCTTTTGTGACATTTACATCCTGATAGCCGATCAGCAGGTTGATGGCACTGACTGGCCGGGATGGGAGAGAGGAACTGACACTTACACCTGAACAGGACTGCGTCTGGCCACACTCAAAGAAATTTATAACCCTCCCTAGAGTATCTGGAGCCAGGGAAAGGAGGACGGGAACCTTGTCTACTTCAAAAGCCTCGCTTTGAAGTCTCCTCCACTTCAAAGGCTCAACTGGGTATACGTATAGGGCCCTAAACCCCACCAAATCAGTATACTTCTGGACCTAAGGACATTGTGCCAGGAAGAAGGACTGCTGTGCTACCAGGAGGGATTGCCATTATGCTGAACTGCTTTGCTGTGTTGCTTCGAGTGAGAAGGACTTGTCTTCCTACATCCCCTAAAGAACCAAGTGACTCCAAGGGCCTGCCGGCTTACATCCTGTTCTGAAACCTTAGGGCCACCAAAGACTTCCTCAAACTCTGCATTAGCTGAAGGACTCTGCCAACTATGCGTCTTGCCCTGCCAAGAGGTGTCAATTCCGTCCTGGGACTCTGCAGCTGTTCTCCTGCAAAAACCAATGCATTGACACTGTTGTTCCAGCCGGAACCACCACATCCTCCCTCGACACTGCTGCTCTGAGGTCAAGGACTTCACGTCGTTGACTGCGCGGCTCAGGATCAAAGCATCACCACCAGCCCCGGCACACTGCCTTAGCTGCACGGCTCGACAATGACACATCCCTTCATCGCAAGGGGTTAGACACCACACCTCAAAGCCATTGCTTCAACGACTGAACGGCTCGACGGACGACAGGTCCCCCGGGCTGCGCGGATTGGAACTGACGCACCGCCTTCGCATCGCCTCCTCTTCGTCAATGCAACCCTACCTTCAAGGTACTGTTCAGTGGGCACAGTCTGTAGCCTACCTGCCCTTCTTGGTGGTTGGCCTGAACTTTGGATTTACCCAGGTCTAGTGCAACCTCAAGTAACCTTTTAGCACTGTTGACATCTAAGCACCATATTGCAGTTTATTCTTTAAAAAAAACATATTTTGAGTTGTACTTTTTTCATTCTTGTCATTTTGGTTTTAGTTTACTCAAACAAATATTATCTGTTTTTCCGAACAGGTGTAGAGTCTTTGTGGTGTTTTCACTGGGTTATTGTAATTTAAGTTTTGCACAAATACTTTTCACATAACCTCTTAAATTAAGCCTGACTGCTCTATGCCAGTCTACCAGAGGGTGACCACAGGTTTATATAGAGTGTGTTTTGGACTTACTCTGAACAGGATTGTGGTCCCTACTTGGACAGGGTGCCAACTAGAGACCCAATTTCTAACAAGGCTCCCCGAACATCTCTAAGGTACAGTAAAGAAACACCCCTCACATCTCTATGGTACAGTAAGGAGGCTCCCCTCGCATTACTTGTTACAGTAAGAAGGCTTCCCTCACATTTCTATGTTACAGTAAGGAGGCTTCCCTCACATCTCTATGTTACAGTAAGTTGGCTCTTCTCACAGCTCTGTGCTATCCTTGTTTTCCACCTTGCGCCTGCTGGAGGCCTCACAGAGTCCAGCTTTCCCATGGATTACCCAGGTGCCCCTGCTCTGGATTCAGATTACTGAGCTATTTGCAGGGCCACTGGAATTATCTGTCAGTGAACTACCAAATTGTGCAGCAGGGTTAGTTAAATTATGCATAAAAAAAAAGGCAAGTTATGCTGTGTATTATGACTCACTTTGGGATAATATTACTTTATTAGTTTGCTACTTTTAGCCATGTTAACACTGCCTGGACATTAGTATCAGTTTAACCAACAAGTACAACAGAAAGGTGACCAGTCAACCTTTATGAAGGGCCTTCCACTTCGTGGCAACACATGTTGCTGCACTTTTTGTAGCTTTTGATCTGTTTGAGCCAGAAACAAGATGACTGCAAGCTAAACAAAACGTTAGTTGAATTAGGAGTCCTTAAAAAAAATCATTAGAAAGCAAAATTAATTCATATCAACGAGTGAATTGTGCAAGTTCACGCCAAAAATCAGCAGTATCACATTTGAAGCACCTACCTTCAGATTCTCCGATTAATGATGAATCAGGGATTTTCAATATTCATATTTCACTTTTCTCTTTTACTATTCATATCCATAATGCACATTGTTAGAAATGAGGTCTCTAGTTGGCAGTACCCTTGCACCCTGTCTAAGTAGGGACTCTCACTCTAGTCAGGATATGGGAGATACCCGCTCAAATAACCCCTGCTCTCCCCCTTGCTAGCTTGGCATGAGCAGTCAGGGTTATCTCAGAAGCAATGTGTAAAGCATTTGCACATAACACACAGTAATAAGTGAAAACACTACAAAAAGACACCACACCAGTTTTAGAAGAATAGGCAATATTTAGCTGTATAAAACAAGACCAGAACAGTAAAAATCCAACATACTGTGCTAAAGATATGAATTGTGCAAGATTTAACTCAAAAATACAGTTCCTTGAAGTCGATAGCTCCACCTGGGGCTATCACGGCATCGTGATCAACAAAACAAAAAGTTGAAGCCGGCCGCGGTGTCGCAGGCCAGCTACGGTGTCGGTAAGACCTGCAAACAGTACCTTTGGATTTGCAGGGCGTTGTGATCTTCACAATGAGCTCTGGAGAGCGGCATCGCTGGCATCGCGGTGTCGGTTCCGGAGTCTGTGCGGGAGTCGTTGGGCCCTTGAAGTCACACGCATTGAAGATTGAACTCTGGGTTGATGAAATGAGGAGTGCTGGTGTGGATGTCTTCGGGGCTGTGGTGAAAAGTGCGATGATGTGTCGTGCGGTGCCCACAGTTCACGGTGCAGGCAGCAGCTCGGGGATGGCATCCTGCGGCATCGGTGAGACCAGGGCTGCAGTGTGAAGCAGGGTGGTGCGACGTGCGGTGTCACCAGGTCATGGTGCAGGCAGCGTTATCGTCATTGCTGAAGCGCTGTCATTGGTAGGCCCAATTCGGCAGGCCCAAGTCGGCAATGCAGATCGGGACAGGCTCCGTGTGGCGTCCACGGATCGCAGTGCAGACAGAGATGTGTGTTGACGACACTGGAGTCGATGGTGCTGGCGTTGGTGGACCGGGGCTGCGGTGGCAGACGGTGCTTTGTGCTCCTCACAAGCAGTGTCCACAGGCCACGGTGCCAGCAGGGGGGGTGTCATTGGGGAAGCCCAAGCTGCGGTGTGAGCAGGCGTTGCTGCAGTGTGGGCCCACAGGTCGCGCACGAGCAGCAGCTCGGTGAAGTCGTCCGATGATGACATTGGTGAGACCAGGGTCGTGGTCTAAAGCAGGGCAGTGCGGCTTCCTGTGGCGTCGGCAGATCATGGTGCGGGCCAACAGCACAAAACACACAATTCTCAGTGCTGCAGATCGAGGAAACTGGAGCCTTTGGTGTTCCTGAGACTTCCAACAGGGGGCAAGCTCTACTCCAAGCCCTTGAAGAACTTTCTCAAACAGGATACACTGCAAAGTTCACTCTTTGCTCTCTTTTAAGGCAGAAGCAGCAACTGCAGGCCAATCCAGCAAAGCAGCACAGCAAAGGGACAGTACTCTTCTTCCAGCTCTTCAGCTCTTCTCCTTGGCAGAGGTTCCTCTTGATTCCAGAAAGATTCTAAAAGTCTGGGGTTTTGGGTCCAATACTTATACCCCTTTCTGCCTTTGAAGTTGGCAAACTTCAAAGCAAAGTCCCAAGTGTTTGTAAGATACTTCCTTTTCCAGGCCAGCCCCCAGACACACAACAGGGGGTTGGAGACTGCATTGTGCGACGGCAGGCACAGTCCTTGACAGTGTGAACCACCACTCCTCCCTCCACTATAGCTCAGATGGCTCATTAGCATATGCAGGCTACACCCCAGCCCCCTTTGTGTCACTGTCTAGAGGAGAGGTGTAAATAGGCCAACAGTCAATGTGACCGAGACAGGGAATCCACAAATAGGCAGAGTCACAGAATGGTTTAAGCAAGAAAATGCCTACTTTCTAAAAGTGGCATTTTCAAACTAACAATCTACAATCCAACTCCACTAAAATATGTATTTTCAAATTGTGAGTTCAGAGACCCTAAACTCCATATTTCCACCTGCTCTCAAAGGGAAGATGCACTTTAAGGTTATTTAAAGGCAGCGCCTATGTTAACCTATGAGAGAGATAGGCCTTGCAACAGTGAAAAACAAATTTGGCAGTATTTCACTGTTAGGACATGTAACACACATCAGTACATGTCCCACCTTTAACATACACTGCACCCTGCCAATTGGGCTACCTATGGCCTACCTCAGGTGTGCGTGCCTTACATGTAGTAAAAGGGAAGATTTAGGCCTGGGAAGTGGGCACACTTGCCAAGTCGAATTGGCAGTTTACCACTGCTCACACAGATGCTGCAGTGGCAGGTCTGAGCTATGTTTACAGGGCAACTCATGTAGGTGGCAGAATCAGTGCTGCAAGCCTGATAGTAGCATTTGATTTACAGGCCTGGGCACCTCTAGTGCACTTTACTAGGAACTTATCAGCAAATCAAATATGCCAATCATGGATACACCAATCAACAGTACCATTTATATAGGGGGCACTTGCACTTTAGCACTGATTAGCAGTGGTAAAGTGAACAGAGGCAAGAGTCCAGTACACCATAACAACAGGAGGTCAGAAGCCAAAAAGCTGCCAGGTCTAACACACATATAAGCTCCTTCTCAGCGGTTCATAGCCATTTCTCTAGGCCTACATTTGAGGCTTTGAAGGCATGGGCAGAGTGGGCAATTGTCGAGGGCCCCACCTTCCAAGGGTCAAAATACAGGCTATAATACTGTTGCTTAAAACCCCCCAGCTCTTTTTTAATTTGAGAACCGAGCATGTTTAACAGAAACGTAGATGCAGATTTACCAAGGAATTGCCATGCTAGTCATGCAAAGTGATGCATAAAAAAGCTTTACTTTCCAGCACAAAAGGTATTTCACTCTGGAAAGGTGCTCCTTTCTCTGCACAAGTAGCGCTTTTATCTGCCTGGTCCACTTTGCATCAGTGTGTATTAACTGGGTTTGGTCTAATTTTATAACTGAGCGTGCTTACCAGAAACATACGTGCTGGTTTATCAATGGTTTGCTCTGGAGCAAAATCACATAAAATGATCTAAAGCAATGCAAACTCCTGCAAAGGCATTTACTTTCCAGCACTAAGGGTATTTCATTGTTAAAAGGTGCTCTTTTCACTACACAAATAGCGCTTTGCTCTGCCTGTTGCACTTTGCATCAATGGTGTGTTACTTGGGTTAGAGCAATCACCCATAGTTTTTGATGCAAAACCTGATTTTGAGTGAAAACATGTCTCCTAGAAGCAGGCAGTAACACAGAGAATGTTGGACTCTACACCACACACTGAATGTGTGCAGCACTGTACGCACACATACAATGTGTGGGATTTTTTAGATTCTCTGTTGTCATATGATTTTGTACCTATCTTTGCTAGACAGTAAGCACACACCTCCACATTATGTTGCAAAGGATGTGTGTGGTGGTAGGCAGCCTCTCTCTGACCTCACAGCACTGTTTCAATCTAACTTTCCTGTATCTCTCCTCCATCTACTTCACTTCTCACTCAATACCATCTCTGTCTTTTCCCCACATGTCTATTTATCTCTCTTCATGTCTCTACTACTTTACCTCTTGCTCAGACCTTTTTCTACTTTACAACTGCCTTCTCCTCTGTAGCTCATTTCTCTCTGTATCTCACTACCTCATATCTCTCTACCCATCTGTTCTCTCTCTCGCTAGCTAACCTCTCCATTTACCTCATCATTAGTTTATTACCTCATCGTTCCACCTTCCGTTTCTCTCATTCTGCCTTTGTCCCTTTTCTTTCACCACTATAGATATCTTACTCCTTTCTGCCTACCTCTATTTCTCTACCTCTGCCCCTTTTCTCTGTCATCAACTCCTCTGTGTCTATGGCTTTCTGTCTCTTTTCCTCTCTCACACAAACACATCTGTCTCTGGACTTCCTTACTGATTTCAACTCACATCTTCCTTAACTAACTTTTTCAACCTCTGTATTTATTGATCTGTGTGTCTCACCATCGTGTTTTCTTTTTCTATCTCACAAGTTTCTCCCTTAATATAAACCTCGCCCATCTTTCTCTGTTTCACCTGTGCTACTCAGCTTCCTTTCACACTCACCACATTCTCTTTTTAACATTACCCCTCTCCCGACCTTTCTCTTTACATGACTACTGTCTACAGGTGACCCTTTTATCTTCTCTTTTTGCAATCTCTCTACCTTGCGCCTCTTGTTTTCCTCAAGTCTCTCTGTGACAACTTCTCACTGCGTTTACCTCCCTGTAATTCACCTCTCTTTATACTGTACAGTACCCTTCTCTCCCTCCACCTCACCTCTTGGAGTACTCTACCCCTCTGCCTCTATCTACAGTTCTTTCTCTCTATCTCTGTCTCTCTCTACTACACGCCACAACTTTACCTATTTCTCTCCCTCTCTTTCTCTGTCTACATCTTCCTCTTTCTACCTCTCCTTATCTTTACTTCTGGCCACCTCACCTTTATCTATTTAATTTTCTTCTCTATCTTAGTTATGCATATTTTTCTACATCATCTCAATCTCTAATCCCTTCTTCTTACACTTTACATCTCTCACTCTACTGTTCTCTTTATGTCATTGGCATTTTTGTTTTTTGGTGCCCTGTGTCATTGCCACTGTGCCAATATACTGGCTTTAGTGCCCCAGATCAGTGGTTCCCATCCTATTGACTTCTGTGGACCCCCACTTTATCATTACTGGAACCTGGGGACCTCCATTGAACCATTATTGGAATCCGGGGACCCCCCACTAAGTCATTACTGAAAGCAGGGGACCTAGTCAACTAATATTATTTAATTTTCAGAGCAGTCGCCAACCCCCTAAGGAGGCTTCGTGGACCCCTAGGTGTCCCCAGACCACAGGTTGGGAACTTCTGCCCCAGATGATATCATGGATTCCTCAAAAAACAACTTGTACAAAGTCCACTTTAAAATACTGAGGGGATGGATGAGCCCTCAGTGAAGGGGGTAAATTTGGAGATGAGGTCTGGTAAACTAAAAATGGATCAGGATTCCGTTTTGAAAATAATCTCCTGACCTGCCACCCCTGCCTGCTGCCAGCTGAATTTAGGGTGGTCATGTTTTAATATGGAGCCCTGACAGTCTATCCCATGGCTATGTCCATGTTCAGAACATGGCTTGGTCTAGTCCTTTTCTCTTCCCCAATGAGGCCGACCCTGACAAGATACGGCTCTGCTAAATGCCACCCTTTCCCCTTATCACCAGGTAGAGGAGGCTCATTGAAGCTTGTGAGCCCACTCCCCCTTCTGATGGGAGGGAAGGGGTTTGGTGAGATTGAGGTAACATTAAGCCTCACACAAGGCTTCTCTCAACTTCCCCTGAAGCTGCATCTCTCGACTGTGCTGCTTCCTGCTGCCCTACACCAGCTCACTTCAGTAACAATGAAGAGCTGTACATAGATAAGGCCAGCGTCATTCCATCATTCCTGACTGGTCCCGTGCACTGGACCTTCAAGGTATGGTAAGTAGGTGGAACCAGAGGGACACTGGAGGGATTGATTTAGCAGCTGTTTGTATCACGTAGCTACCATCTCATTTATAAAGTTACCACCCCCTATTAACTGCCAGATGCTTCACACTCTAGGCTTTCACTTGGCAGGATTCGAGTAAGTGGTCCCATAAATATGTAGAAGGAGCACATAATTATGTGCCTATACCCACAATCCAGGGTGCTGCCCCAACAAACAGGGACTGTAGCATGAGCTTTGCATCTTGAGTGCATATGGTACTTAGACATATCTCTGAGTTAGTGCTTGGGCTCCAGACAGAAATCTTGGAAAAGCAGGGCAGTAATTACCTCTTTGTGTTTCCGAGCTCTGCTGTTTACAAAACATGCACTAACTCAGAGGTTTTCAAGTTAATGTATGTACTCAAGACCCACAAAGAAATGTACAGATCCCTTCTGTGCCAGCACAGAAAAAAGGGAACTTGGTATAAGCTTCTGACCGACCCATAGAGACTGAGTAGCACAACTGACCGAATTATGACACTATAGAGATAGGTTTCTACCCCTGTAAGTTGGCTGCAGTTCGGAGAAATCAGACGTTTTATATTCAAGATCTAAAGTTTGCAAAAAACATTACCAAATGTTCTGTAGATAACGTCAATATTACTCAACATAGCTACAGGCCACATGGTAACTGATGAAGTAACTGTTCTTGCTTTCTTTAATCAAGCACAGGTATCGGGGTTAAGGGAAGGGATTTGGTAATAAGAATCTGTGGTCTGCATTTCAGCAATCACTTTGTGACCATGTGGAGCGACTGAAGAAGGAGCTGAAGGACCTGCAGACATGGACAGCTGAAGGAAGCAGGACGGCGGAGGAGCTTGAGGTGAGGGGAGCCCTGATGCTGTTTATGTGAAGTAAGCTGTAACAGTGCAGCGAGGTGAGAGGCACAAGGGTACCCCTGAGAGACTAAACTAGAGGTGAGGGGAGCCCTGCTTGTGCTTATGTAAAGTGTAACAGGGCAATGAGGTAAGAGACATGGGGTAACCCTGAGAGGCTAAACTACAGGTGAGAGGGGCCCTGCTTGTGCTTATGTAAAGTGTAACAGGGCCTGTTTATGTTAAATCTCTCAAATAATTAAAAAAAACTTCAAACATAACCTACTCAACAACTTTCAGTAAAACTAAATAGCCAATACCTACTACAGCACGAACAGCAGCAACTGGAAAACTGACTTCATTTTCTACTCTAAACGCCCTGCAAAATGGAGAAACATTTTCCTTCTACGCCTACAAATTACAAAATGCCCCATGGAACTAAACTCACCACTGCCCCCTCCCAAAGCTTTAGAAGTGAGATGCTTGACAGGAACATTGAGCTAATTCAAGCGTCAGACCATCACTTCACCATCTTGATCAGCACTTCCTGTCACTTCTCGCATTATTAACACAAGCTGGTTTTGCTCCCGACCCACCTCCTTCACTTCATTCCCGGTCCATTAACCCAGAATCTATTCCCTTCCAGGACTCCTCTTCCACTCTATGCACCACTGCCATCCCCATCACATTCCTTAGTCTAGAAAGCATCATTCTAAACTCCGCTGCACCCAACCTAACTAACGACCACACTGAAACACAGCCCCTAGACTCACACAGGGGACATGCTAGCGCCAGCCCCAATTCTAGACCGTACCCACTGAGCCCCCTTCAACCTCAACCCCAGCTCCCAATATGAAACCCATCCACCCCAAACAAACCCAATACACCTGCCTCCTCAGTGACACCAGCCTTCATTCTTTTCAAGATCACTCACCCTCCAATTACTCGGTACCTGGCGCGTGCCCACACACCCATGGAACAGGAAGCCTCCTGATACTGTTACCCTGCTAATGAGCAGTATAGAACAAAAAATTGACTCTCTAGCTAAAGACATTTATCACCTATAGAACGACCTTGCAATCCAGGTCAAGTTAGCACACAACTCCTCCCAGCCCTGCGAATAGAGAATTGGACTCCTTATAAAAAATATCCAAGCAGTTGCAGCACACCTGCTGAACCTCTATTCCCTTGAGCCGCCCAACCCACAGACCCTACCAAGCTCACAACCCCCTATCCTCAATGGGAGTAGAATCACTCAGCAAATCCTACAGCACAAACACCCAGCAAACTGACCCCAAACCTCCCTCCAGCATCTCAGTAATCTTGGGCACAAATCGAATCCCTCAAGCTAACATATTGCCCAAACCACCTGCTCAATACACCAGTATCCAGTCACTACACTCTATCAGTAATAGTAATAGCTCACTAACCTGCAAGCTCCTTACCTGCAGATCAGCAGTGAAACACTTCACAGTATTAGTGAAACTATACTTGCTGACCTAATAGACAGTGCATTCCTAATGGAAACCTGACTCAGTGAACACTCAACCCTAATTCTAGACTTGCTTACACCTCCTGGCTATTCTATCATCAGATAGGACGGGACAGGCCAGGACAAACAGGGGGAGGGTTCGCCATCACCCACACACAGAAACATAGCTTAACACCCTAGCCTCCACAGAAGTTTTGGCCTTTGAATACCTCAGAGTCAAACTCGCAGCTAAAGACACCACTGCTACCAATATTCCCACCATCTATCACCCCGCTGGTGATCGCACACTCTTCACCAAAGAACTAAGGGCCACATGTACAAACCATGGAATCGCAATTAGGAAAGTGCAATTCCAAATGTACGAAACTCCATTAAGTTTATTTTGCGATTTCCAATGGGTCACAAATAGACCTAACTCATTAATGTTAATGAGGTAGGTAGCAATTTGCGGCCCACTCGGAATCGCAAAAATCACTGGGATGGTGGCCTGCTGGGGTCAGCAGACCACCATGTCTGTGATTGCGTTTAAATAAAGCAATCTTTTTTTTCTCTTTTATTTAACGCAGTCCGTTTTCCTTAAAGGAAGGGGTTAAAACCAGTTTGAAATTGGTGTTAACTGAGATTGTTTTGAGACCGCATTCACGGTCACAAAACTTGAACTGCGACTTGAAATTATGAAGAGACGCCGTTGGCATGCCCCTTCCTAATTGCTACTCACCAACCTATTTTGCGATTCGGTAAATAGATTACCCTATCGCAAAATAGCATTCGTACATACAAAAATTCTTTCTTCTGTGCACAAACTACCCAATTCTGCAAATCGTGCTGTTTGAGCACAGAAAAAAGCTTTGTACATCTGGCCCAATACAAGCTAATAGCACAGTACTTCCTAACTCCCTAAATGACGTGTTCCTATGGGACTTCAACCTGCAATGGAATGATACAGAAGACGCCACAGTCTGTAACCTATTAGCCTTCCTGATATCAATGACCTCAAGCAACTTTGCAACAAACAGAACCACAGCAAAGGCTCTACTCTAGATGCTAAAATTATCAGAAGTGAGCTTGTCTCCCTTCAATCCATCATGCCCATCGAATGGTCTGATCACCATCTTAATACTGTTTATTCTCAATTCCCATACCATACACTACCCCCTCCCACCAACAAACCCACTCACTAGGCAAGCAACATCAAACAAATCCCCCTAACTGAGCTGGAATCCAGGATCAGCATCCAATTACACGTGCATCCTCTCATTCACACCGGAGATGACCTCACCGCCCAATATAGTTCAGTTGTGTGAGATGTTCTTGACCAAGTTGCAATGCTCAATCTAAAGCAATCTAGAAAAATCCAAACTAGATCCTGGTTCAACCTAGAGCTTAACAATGAGGGGAGACAACTAAGACAGACCGAAAGGCTATGGAGACAGAACCCCTCACCGGCACACCTCACACTCCTAAGATCCAAATGTCTCTACTACAAGAAACACATCTTTAGAGAAAATGCCACTTTCACAATCAACTGGACTGCGCATAGAACAGGCCAAGGGAGCTCTTCAACATAATAAAACAACAAACTACCCTTACCTCCCAACGTGAAACAGCAGCCTCAAATGAACACTGTGAAGAAATAGCGATCTTCCTCACTGATTGTATTGCAAAAATTGAACAATATCTATTCGCAACACTAGTCCAACATCCCAGCCCGCCTGCTTCAATGACACACAGATCATCATGGACACCCCCTACCAAGACTTAATTAAAGACCAGAGTGATCAAATAAAAATCAAAAACAGTATTGATCTCCTACAACTACAAAATATTACTAAGCGAACAGTTCTAACCCATGACAGAAGGAGAAGTCTTCAAAATAATTGTGAACTTGAAGCCCACATCCCACACTCCTAATGCCCTCCCCTTCACCCTAGTACAGAACCTCAACCATATAATCTCTCTGTGTTGGACCAAAATCATCAACCCCTCTCTATCATCAGGCTGTGTACCTGAATCCCTTCACATAGACCAAGTCACACCAATTCTCAAAAGACGAGGGGTGGACCCCAACAACCTCAATAACCTCAGACCTATCACCAACCTTCCCTTCCTAGCCAAAACGCTGGATAAGTGAGTCCTGCTCCAACTCAACCAACACATGGAAGAATTCCACCTCCACAACATGTTCCAATCAGGATTTAGGAAAGGCTGTAGCACAGAAACTGCTATGCTCAGAACATGAGATGACATTCTCAGATCCTTACATGAAGGCAACTCCTGCCTCCTAATCCTATATGGACCTTTCTGTGGCATTTAAGACAGTAAATCATCTACCTTTACTTGAGCCACTCAAGAACTACACTAGTATCAATGGCACTGTCTTGAGATGGTTCATGTCCTGTCTGCAACATTGCTCTCAACAAATAAAAATGAACAGTTGCCTATCGAAACCCGCACCGGTTTCATAAGGTGTACCTCAAGGTTCAATCCTCTCTCCAGCCCTATTTAATCTCTTCATTAAACCCCTCAGTTATTTTGAACCAAGCAAGGGTCAAGTATCACCTATATGCAGATGACACACACCTCTGCTACAGAATAAAATCACCTAGAGACCATCAGCATTTTAACACCACACTAAGATACAAACATGCCTAAACACCAACCACTTTAAGCTGAACCCTAACAAGACAGAACTACCCCTCTCCCTAAAAAATAATCCTTTACCTATCCAAGAATGGCTCAAGAGTGTGGATGCGCTAAACTTCTTTCTTCCGCTTTCCAACTCCATCAGATTCTTGGGTATCACCCTGGACAAAAACATGTAGCTGGAGCATATAAACAACTCAGCTAAAGGAGCACTCTACACACTAAAACATCTGAAGGAAATCAAACCGTTTATTCCCCCTGATGATCTTAAGTCTGTAATGCAATGACTAGTCCTCTCTAAACTTGACTACCGCAATGCCATCCTCACATGAACTCCGAAATGCCAACGCAGCTGCCAGTCTCTTCACAGAAAGTAAACGATTTGATCACATATCACCTTCCTGGAAGAGTCTCAATTAGATTCCTATTGAAAGTAGACGCATCTTCAATACAGCTTGTATCACCTGCAAAGCCTTCATGCAAAAAACCCAAATACCTAGAAACCAAATTATTGAGATTAGGAACCGTCCATCACTGAGAAGCTCCAACTCTTTTCTTCTCATATCTCCTAATCTGAAGAAGAAATCATACCAGGCACCTTTCTTCTCAGGTAAAGCTCCTAAGATCTGGCACTCAATTCTAATGATCTCCGCTTCAACCCCTGTTTTTATGGCTTCAAACAAGACCTCAAATCTTTACTGTTAAACAACTACTTAAGCATGCGCACAAGCTGAGGTATAATTCCCAAAGATCCAACCCACATCAACACAATTCATCGGGACAGTCACCTGACTCTTACAGTCTTATCTGTCTCCAATGCCATTCCACAATGCTTCATTATTTACTTTCGGGACTTTTTGATCTCTTAATGCTGTTTTAGCGTTAACTTTTGTTTTATCAAAGACTGTGCACCCTAGGTCTCTCTCCCAAGCTTTCCTAGATTTTCATGGCCCAGTAGGACATAACGGTAAAGTGGTGTGATATAGGTGGGATATCAGCCTGCGGTTATCTGGTGTGGAAATGACAGTGGACAAGGGATGGAAGTCAAGAGGTTCCTCGGGGTATGTGGGTAGTCTGACTCACAGAGTTCTGTACAGGCGATGTAATATGAATTTAGACATAGGTGTGGGGATCACGCCTTTAGGTAATTTCTATAGTAGGTTTCAATTTACCATCATGGAAAAGGTCTCCTACCGTGTGTAAGTGAAGAGAGGTGAGTGTTTGCTGTACCAAGCGCTCTTCAGTTAGAGGTAACCAAGGATTGCTATGGAGGGGTAAATGTGGTGAGTATAAGGGGCAGGTCACCTAGATATTGTTGAAGTTAAAACAAAGCCCAGCACGTTGCAGCAAAAGTCTGTCTATCCGTGAGTTTTCGGGGGAGGCCCCGAGGGAGCAAAGAAGAGAGTGGTAAGTTGGAGCGTCTCCAGATTAAGGTATGGTATCCTGGCATCCGGGTGATACCAGTAGTAAGCAAAATGTGTCTGAGCCACTGAGTAGTACAGGCATATATTCAGCACCCCAAAGCCACTGCGTTCATAAGGCATTGTCAATGTTTGCCATCTGATACGTGGCCTACATCCTGCCCAAATGAGTTGTCTCAAAAGGCTGCATAGTGTATTGAAAAAGTTATTAGCGCAGTATGAATATTCAAAAATAAATATAAAAATCGGGATAAGACTACCATCTTAATGATGGCAATGATTCCTCCTGTGGATAGAGGTAGGTGGTCCAGCTCCCCACCTGTGTGGTTACCTTGTCAATTGCTGGACCATAGTTTAATCATATGACTTCTTGTTTGTCCCTATGTAGGAAAATGTCCAAATACTTAGTAGAATCGGTGCACCATGTGAGGGGGTAGTCTAGGTTAGAGGGCATGGTTGCTTCCGTAAGCGGGAAGAGTTCTGATTTGCATCAGTTGACTGACAATCCAGAGAATAAACCAAACCAAAACACCTCGCAAATTAAGGGGGGCTAGTTAGTAGCCGGTCTGCGTACAAATCGTAAAATATCATCCGGGTAAAGAGAAGCCGGCAATGGCCCCCTCTGAAATTGGAGCCCCTAGTCGTTCTTACAAGTGTCAGACAAGAGGGCCCATAGCAATAAAAGCAGCAGGGGGAGGGGGCAGCCCTGCCGCATGCCCATTGTAATGGGGAAGTGGGGAAAGATCACTCCATTCACTCAAAGACGGGAAGTAGGTTCTTGATGGAGGAGCATAATGAAGTCACAAAAACTCCTGGGGAAACCCAGTTTGGATAGTGTTGCATGCAGGAACCGCCACTCAAGGGAGTCAAAGGCCTTCTCCGCCTCCAACTCTACAGCTGCTGCAGGAAGAGTTGGAGATATCTGATTTAAAACTGGAAAACAGTATGCAGATTAATGGAGGTTGAGCGATGTGGCACAAAACCAGATTGCACAGGGGATCTTATGATCTCTATAAGCAATGAGAGGCACACCGCTATCACTTTAGCCAGAATCTTGTTACCATGATTCAATAGAGAATGTGGCCTATATGAGGTGCAGAGCTGAGCGGGGTTGCCAGATTTCAGTAATAAAGTAATGACAGCTTTGCTCAGGGTTGGGTGGTGAACCCCTTCCTTTAGTGATTCTGCGTACACCTCTAAGAGATGAGGAGCGAGAATGTGCTTATAGGCTTTATAAAAGTTCCCAGTGAACCTGTCTAACCCAGGATCCCGGGTGCCACTTAGGGCATCTATGGCCTGTATGATTTTGTCACTAGTGATCGGTTGGTCTAGGGATTGCTGCTGACCAGGACTGAGCCACACCATAGCGATTTCTGCCAGGTAGGCTACCAATGGGGAGTCACCTCCCCTGTAGCACGTGGTGTATAGTTTTGGTAATGAAGGGAGCTGTCAACTAAACCTAGCCTGACGTGGATTCGAAGGCACAGAAGGATTTAAGTGTAGAGAAATGCTCACTTTCTAAAAGTAGCATTTCTGTAATAGTAATATAAAATCCAACTTCACCATTAAGCAGGATTTGGTATCACCATTCTGGTCATACTAAATATGACCTGGCTACTCCTTTCAGATCAGGATCTACCACTCAAACAGTATATGAGGGTAGCCCTAATGCTATCCTATGAAAGGAGCAGGCCTCACAGCAGTGTAAAAACGAATTTAGGTGTTTTACACACCAGGACATGTAGAACACACATGTTCATGTCCTGCCTTTTACCTACATAGCACCCTGCCCTATGGGCTACCTAGGGCCTACCTTAGGGGTGACCTATATGTAGAAAAAGGGGAGTTTAAGGCTTGGCAATTACTTTTAAATGCCAATTCGACGTGGCAGTGAAACTGCACACACAGGCCCTGCCATGGCAGGCCGGAGACATGGTTAAGGGGCTACTTATGTGGGTGGCACAACCAGTGCTGCAGCCCACTAGTACCATTTAATTTACAGGCCCTGGGCACATGTAGTGAACTTTGCCAGGGATTTACAAGTAAATTAAATAAGCCAATTGGGTATGAGACAATGTCATCATGTTTTAAGGAGAGAGCATATACACGTTAGCACTGATTAACAGTGGTAAAGTGTGTATAGTCCTAAAGCCAGCAAAAATTAGGTCAGAAAAAGAGGAGGAAGGCAAAACGTTTGGGGGTGACCCTGCAGAAAGGCCATTTTCAACAGGTAATAATCAATAAAGGTGTGTATGATACCTGCATTGTCAGTGATGGTGGTGCCACTGTCTAGTGAAAGGCTAGTGATGTATATGGCTTGATAGTTTGGCTGGAGAATCTGTGCAAGGGTGCATTGCAGCCTCTCACCCTCACCATACCTGCGGGCCAGCATACTTTCCCAAATATTTAACCTCCCTCTCTGCCAACTCATGAAATTCCTGTAAGAGCTTAGCACGGTCAAGTAGCACATGAAGGCTGGACCCAGGCATCTCTGCAAGATCCATTCTCCGAAGATCACCCTCTACCCCGGCCAGATCGTTATGAATGCTGCAAAGCACCCCGCATGTTTGCCTATGCACACTCCTGTTATATAGGCTTTAAAGGCTTCCCAGGGCATGGAATGTTTGCCCACTGAACCAGTATTAAGGGAGAAGTACTCCTAATAGAATCTTGAAGCTCCATATGAAAGACCTCATCCAACAGGGCATTTTTGGGGAACTGCCACTGTCCAAGCGGTCTAGCTCCCCAAGGTATACAGAGAGAGACACCACATCCGGAGAATGATCCGACAGTGTTTGAGGTTGGTGGATGATGTCTGTGACCCACAGCGAGACTCCATACATTATGTGGGGCAAAGTAGAGAGTGAAATCTGTTGTGTGAGGGTGGCAAGATCACCATATGTCTAATAATTGAGAGGTATCAAGGAGGTGACTTGGGGCCTGTAATGACTAGTTATTCCAATGGAGCTAGTAGTGTCTAAGGAGGAGATGCATATGATGTTGAAGTCCCCGCCAATGAGTATGATATCTACCCGAAAGCACCCCATGAGTACCGACAAGTTATAATAGAATTCTGGGGTGTCAGGGTTAGGTGCATAGACATTATCCAGTAGCACTGATCTGTCAGCCAGAGTGCCCATGACCAGGAGATGTCTGCCTTCTATATTGGAAGTACAATTATGACATTTAAAGGGTATGCTTTTGTGGAGCAATATGTAGACTCCACAGGAATAAGAGCTGTGGGAGTCAAAGTAATGATTTGATCCCCATGGGGAGGCACACATGCAGGAGAGATGCGGGGAGAGATGGGTTTCTTGAAGAAAGGCTAATTTGGTTCCATGTCTATTCAAATAAGAAAGGGTATGTTTACCTTTTCTAGGGTTGTTTAAGCCACAAATGTTCCATGAGACTCACAAGAGATTGAATCTCCATGAATTGATATTAGGTGAGGTCATGTATTATAAGAAAAAAGAAAGTGATCGGTGGGAGCGCGTGCTACGAGTGTGTCACGTAATGTAGCAGCTGTGCATCTAACCACATCATTATTAAGGAACATAAAATAACTCCAGTCCCCCTCCCACCCACATAAGAGGAAAATTCTTCAGCAAATCCCAATTGAATCCCAGAAACTTAAGACAAACTTCATAGTGGTGTACATGTTGAGGGGGTGACAACATTCCCCAAAAAACGTCCTTGTGGTCAATAGAAGTATAGCATGAATGAATATATATGGCCCTGACATTGTTATAAAGAGGGCTTAGTACCAAGAAGAGTTACATCCACGTCAATACCAAGTTAGATTCACAGGCAACACAGGGTGTCATCTGTGATCTAAATACCTAGGATAGAAAAAATGAGGATGGGTACAGTGGTTAAAGTGGGTTAACTGCTGGAGAGTTGGTAATAGAACCAGTAGGCGAAAGTGGTGGGGATGAATGAGTAGGCCTGCGATGTCCCTTGTCGCGTGGGCTCTCATTATCCTAAATGAGACTACTGGATTTCTAGGTAGCAGGATCGTTCCTGGTGTGGGGGACTAAGTCTGACCTACTTAGATGGACCTCTGCCACCCTAAATTCGGTTTTGCTCCGGCTAACTAGCAGTGCCTCATCTCTCCCAAGGGGAAGGGATGATTGGGCAGCCGAGCGCATGACATCTTTAGTACGTCTCAGGGAAGTCGTGGTCACTCAGATCCCAACCAGCTCTCATTTACAGTATGATCTCATATACAAATGACAAAGGCAGTTTGAGTTTTATAGATTGTTTTAATAAAACGACTGCATTTTAGATATTAAGGCGTGAGCTGCAATAACCAGAACCATACAAAACAGTAGGATTGAAATAGTCAGGAGGAGAGTGAAACATAAGAATACCGCTATCATGGTGTTAATGGATTCTATTCTCTCTCTCAGTTAGTTCTATTTGGAGCACAGCATGTTAAGCTATTAACTTGTCTTTCAGATTCCCCGGGAAGCCATCAACCCTCATACCTGAGCAAAGGCCTGTGATCTGGTTCAGCATCTGCAACAAGGCAGTCAGCGTCTAGTTGTGGTTCCCTGGTCGGAATCTCCCTCTTAGTCTATTGGGACAAGGAAGTGTTTTTATAACTAACATGTCAGTGTGATCACAAAATGTCCCTACGCAAGAATGTATATCTGCAATCCAAAGACTAAACTCCTACCACGTCTATCGGCAATGTACCAGACTGTATAGACTAAAGCACAGAGTGAGCAAGAATGTGTTATTGAAACTCCAGTGCTGAAGTAGGCTAAACAGTGTGATATAAAACATAAAACAAGACCGTAGAACTGGCTATTTGAAAAATAACAGTACGAAGCTGAATAAAAAGCATTTAGAGCAAAGTGCACAGAGGCTCTATGCTGCGAGCAAAGGAATAAAATACATCCAGGGCAAAGTGCACAAAGGCCTAACCCCTGAAGCTAACATGCAAAGGATACATAAAACTGACCACACTACACCCTCCCCTTGTCGGTAGCAAGTGGTTCTAATAGATAAAAATATGCCCCAGATACAAAAAATATATATAAAATACATTTCGACAAGTCCAGAGGACACCAAAGCATAAAACAAAATTTAAATTTGTAAGCATGTGACGGAAAAAGCCAAATCGGTACAATGTAAATTTTAATAAAAATAAATAAAAATCAAATTTTAAATGGAAGCCACTGAAAGCAGGAGATCCTCCACTTCGACAGATGTCAATGCTGTAAAATCCACAACAAATACGATCATGGAGCAGGTGTGTTCCAAAGCCCAAGAACCATCCAAGGCGGCACCCCGTGCAGGGCCTATGAACGAGACAATACCATCTTCCTCCAGGAAGGGAATCTCGTAAACTGCCTCACGAAGCAAACGCAACCGCAGTGCACATGTCTGGGAATGAGCCCTAATCGGGAACATCAACAGATTAGCATCAACCACTGGGGGGTGCTGCAGTGAGAGACAGAAAGCCAGTGCATGTTCAAACGAGCACCAAAGGCACCGAAACACAGGTTGCACACAATCCAAAACTTGTCGGAATGACAGAGATCAGTCACACTCCAAATGTCCCAGGAGTGTTGCTCCAAAATGCTGCATCATGCGTTCACGACACAGCTGCGCTGATGGGAGCGCCCACATTGGATCTCGTTGCGGTGGGACAGCCATTGTGCAAGAACAACAGCAACAGCAAAACGCCATCCAATAAAGCCAAAGTAATCGGAAATCCCCCAAAAATGCTTCCGAAAATAGAATGAATAGCCGAAGGTATCAAACCGAATATGGAAGAGAAGGTATGAGCGAAACCAACACCAACGGCTTTGAAAAAATGTGCAATTCCAGCAGTGCTGAACGCATTAAATATACATCCCACAAGTTCACCAAAGTGGCTCGGAAAGTTAGTATTTAACAGGGACTGTATTTCTGCTGATGAACTCGCCACCTGAAGTGCGTAGGTCTCACGTGCAGATGTAAGGGCCACATGCTTTTGAAACAATAGAGCCTTTAGTCGACTCAACTTGTCGAAATTCATCTTGGAAGTAGCAATGTGAGGCCAGATGTCCGCTACCTCCCTAAATTGAGTGGGGGGAACCAACACATTCCCGCAGCACGTAACGGCCTTGGTGACAACGACCACGTAAACTATTCCGGCACGCATGCCACAACAGGCTTCACTGTAAAGAAGGACGTAGCTGCCGTTTGAAAGCACCTGGAATGTGTTTTTAATAACGGGGACTGGAACTCCCTTTAGATAGCAAGGCAAGTTCGCAACCGAGGTATTACACGCCCCATGCAAGGACAGCTGCTTACAAACCATCGAATCTCTGACAGAAGTTTCGCATTCACTACCGCTAAGAAAAACCTCCCTCATACCATTAAGACATCTGTACAAAAAAGGAAGCTCCCACACCTCATGTATGTAACTGTCTCCCAATTTCTCATATCTGCCCACTGGAATATGCTTCAAACAAGAAGTGAATTGTAGAGTGGAAATAGGCAAATTTATAACCCCGTGTATCAACCACTCAGCTGACGGAATCTCAGCCACAGTAAAAGGCAACTTCTCCAATTTCTCAATATTCAACATAACATATGCTGCTTCCTTTTTAACCATTAGCTGTTGTTGACGTGTCAAATTAAAGGAAAAAAATATCTCCCTGGCTCTGATGTGCTGCCACGGAACGCGACCCGCCTTCAATGTCTGTAAAGTCCAACTTAATTGCATAATGGACCGTGTTTGACTCTGCCCATGATATAACAAAGACATATTGGATCTAATAATGTCTATAGCAGAGGAAACTATGTTATCAATCGTATATACACGGTCGGACAGGGTATGCATTCCATTATCCACGACAGATAACGCTTGTTTCAAATTCTCCTGATCTGTAAGCTCACTAAACGTGGCATTAATATATTGCTGCCAATTTTTCATTTTGGAAGGGACAGGTATGCCAGGCAAATTCAACTCTCTAATCGTTGCTAAGCCCAAACAGCTAGTCTGTAGTACAGTGTCATTTAAGAAAATTATTTGGACAGGAACAATACATGCCCTAAACAATGTGTCCCTACCCCTCATTTGCCAATTTTTCGTTCCCCAAACACTTTTCAAATCAACAGTTTTGGACCAGTATTCATATCCCTCAACCGATAGTTTGGATACAAACAAATTTGAATACAGTAATTTAGTATCAGTCAATAACATTTGCTTATTAGTATGCGGAGTAACCTTAAAATAGTACGACTTAGCACTCTGTTGATGATGCCCAGAAAAATATGCAAATTTATCAGAATACGTTTTAGAACTCCCCTTTGGAGGAGTCGGGCAATGTTCCCATTGCATATAGTCAAATATTGATTTAGGGCTACTAGCTTTATGAATAAAGTGGTGTCCATAATAATTATAACAAAACATATCACCATAATTATCTCTAAACTGGTAAGCATCTTCATTTTCATAGACAGTATAATATTGCAATTCTGTCAACGTAGAATCAACTGTCTTCACATCCCAATCATCAGAAACAATGCCTGGTATAACGATATCATTCATTGATAATTTGAGAACATACGGTATTTGAATTATTTCAGTGGGACCATATATATTCAACATTACTCTATCCCACACAGTCCCATCCGGAATTGGTACAG
Organism: Pleurodeles waltl; assembly: GCF_031143425.1. Lineage (NCBI taxonomy): Eukaryota > Metazoa > Chordata > Amphibia > Caudata > Salamandridae > Pleurodeles > Pleurodeles waltl. Next base: position 55,103,518 of record NC_090445.1, on the reverse strand, counting down.
CGGAAATGTTCACAAAGGACAAGTCTCTTCGAACCATATGTGATGAAAAATGCGGTTTTAACACCTTCTCCACCTGCTCAATCTCAGATCGTTCAGGAAGAAAATGACCATGTATCAACAGAAAAAAGGTAACAAACCCCAGCCATAGGAAAAAAGTCATCACAGTCATTAAAAGCCACAAATAGTTCCAAGTAACAACAAAATATGTGTGTTTGAGCCAACACAGCAGCTCACGTGGACCCAGGGCTGGTGTTGAAGAGGACGAAGAGCCCGACACGGTATCATCATTGTTATTAAAGCAGCCAGAGGCAGTTCTCGCAAAAGGTGCAACCGTAAACAAAGGAACCGTGGTACGCTGTAGATAACACCTTCAGTAACATCAGTAGTCACAGCAATTTGATAAAAAGATTCCAAATTATCTGCCGTTAGTGGAACAATCGCAAGATCAGCTTCCACCCTCCCCAAGCTCGGAGAGGAAACAGCGTCGGTGCAAATCACCTGCAGCGGAACATCAACCCCAGTAGTGAGAGGGATTCGGGAACTACTGGGCGTTCCTCTTGGTCTGCTGTGCAGAATCGGCCACATGTTGTAACTTGACATTGTCGATCAATACAAAACGATTTCCTTTGGCCCCTTGCAGCGGTGGTAAAATCACAGTTCTTGTGCCGTGGATCCCTAGCACAGGAACTGGCACTCGATATGAAGGGCCAAATTATTTTTTCACTGCGACCTTTTCACGCACAAGATCCCCAACTCTGGGAATCCGACCAGTAGGTGTTACTGGTTCATCCTTAATTCCTGTGGAGGCAGCACTGGCAGAAGAGTTATCTTCACGGAATTTTTGTAAATCCTGCAAAACAGTGACACGATCATTTATGTCAAAGGGCGTATCGCCGCCTTCACACCTGGACCATCTAGATCAGGAACATACATTTGTGTTCCAAACAAACACTCATATGAAGTACGACCCCTAGGGACCTTCTAGGCAAGTTATTCAGTGCTCTCTGTACTCCATACAGGTGGGCTAGCCAACTACGACCCATACCTATAACTCTGGCCGTTAAGGATTGCTTTAAATCACGATTTAAACGCTCCACAACAGAATTTCCCTCAGGATGAAATGGAGATGAGAACTGGAGCTGGACCCCCAACGAAGCCATGGTGTTCCTGAATGCCTTAGAGGCAAAAGCAGGGCCCTGGTCCGAATGAAAAGCTGCAACTGCATATGTATCGACAAAGATGCGCAGATCTTTAATAACAGTTTGAGTGTCAGCCGAGCGCTGTGGCCAGACCCACACAAATCTGGAGCACGAATCTACAGCTACCAAGATATATTTGTATGCACTATCTGGTGTCAACGGACCACAATGATCCAAGTACACACACTGTAATGGTTTATTCGATATCAGAAGGGGCGTCTGCTACGGGCGTCTAGCCGTGGAAACTTTAATTTGTTGACAGATGTCACAACAAAGGACATACTGCTTTGTCTCCTTATAGAGACCAGACCACCAATAACGAGCCTGTAAGAGTGAAATTGTGGTTGCCACGTCTGCATGTGCAGATGTCGCCCCCTCATGTGCTGCAGTAATTAATCGAGGACGCTCAATTTTATTGGGCATCTCACGTACACCAACGCCAGGGATCTTAACCTCAGTGTTTAGCATACCACCCATGGAATAATGATATTTAGAAGGGAATCCTTTAGGATATGGCATGCCATCAGCCGTAGCCTTTATGGCAGCCAAGATCTCTGTGTCTGGTTTGGAACTCGAACGAGTCACTGCGGCTACAGTGGCAACTGCCACTGCCGATTTCGCGGCTTCATCAGCCAAAGTATTCCCAGCAACGTGTATTCCAATGCGCTGGTGTCCAAGTGTATGTACAACATGGACTTTAGGAAGCATTTCCTTCAGATCCGCAACCTTCCCCCACAGCAATCTGTGTTTTATGGTGTTACCTTTGGAATCTCTGAACCCATTCAACCGCCTGTAATGCAAATATTCATTTAAAGACTGAACACAGTAATAGGAATCACAAACCAGCAGTGTAAATTGTGCCGGATCCGCATGTTCCAAGGCTAACAACAGAGCGTTCAGCTCAGCCAATTGTGCCATACAGTCTCCCAAGGTTTGTGTATAAGTATGTTGGGGGCAGAACTTCTCCCCCTCCATATGGCCGCTCACCACCGCACATGCAGCAGAATACTGTTGTTTAGTCCCAAACGCTGATTGCGCAGAGCCATCGGTGTACATGACCACCTGATATTGATCAATAGGCAATGTGCCAGCAGGAACTGGGTACTCCATTTCATATTGAAGAAATTCCTGAGTCTGCAGTTTAGGGTCAAATATGCAATCTACATCAGTGGCTGTCAAAGACGTTGCCCATTGTATCCATCGCGGGTGTAATGCTTTTGAATTAGGAACACTCGCTTTCGGAACAGCCTCTAAGGCTGGTATCGGGGAAATGACAATGATGCGTTGGCCCTGGGCAAGAGGTCATTCTTTAATCACAGCCATCTGTACAGCAGTGAGAATTTTCTCAGTTTGTGCAAAACGTTGTTCTGCAGCAGAATACAAGTGGGACTTGTATGCCATCAGGACTGTCTCACCCTCATTAAAGGTGACATATGTAAACCCAACGGCCCCAGCTATAACCCTGATGACCAGATGTGTCTTATTGTCCCGTGTGTGTAAATGCTTTACTGCTAAGAGATCAGTTTGCAAATCTCGAAGAATATGTGTAGGCTCAATCATCCAAAATCTACTCGAAAAATGTGGGCGAATTAACTCGTATAATGGCTTTATACGTGTAGCATAATCAGGAATGTAAGTTCTGCCAAAATTTAGAAATCCCAATAACGACTGTAGTTTCCTAATCGTATTAGGTGGTTGCAACCGTGCACATTTTTCCAAAAAGTGTGGCGCTAAGCTCTTGCCCTCATTCGACAGCTCATATCCCAGAAAAATTACGCTGAGGAAGGCAATTTTCGACTTTTTGAAGTTAAATTTGTAGCCAATTTCGTCAAATCCCACAACAATGCGGGCTACCCGTCTTAAATGTTGCAGTAACTCGTCACCTGTGAGATAAATATCATCAACATATGACAAAGCTTCAGGGTCCAACTCGTGCAAAATTTCAGTTACACAAGCCGAAAACAGTTCTGGGCTATTCTTATATACCTGAGGCAAACAACAAAATTATTTTTCCTGAGAGCCAAACGCACTAAAGCTTGTAAAATCCCTACTTTTGGGCGCTATATTTTGGCAGAATAAACCATTCGAGACATCTAAAGTTGTTTTGTATTTCTTACACACAATATTATTCATGAGCGCTACACTGTGTGAATTTTGTATTGCAGATGTGCGTGTATGGCCATTTAAATGTCTGTAATCCACCACTATCCTATAAGAATGGTCCGGTTTAGCTACAGGAAATAAGGGATTATTCATCGGCGAGACACAGGGTCCAATAACTCCCTGGTACTCCAAGTGTGTAAGTATTTTCCTTACCGATGCCCTTGCTTCAAATTTTATAGAATATTGCGGTTGCAGCTGAGGTTTGCCCTTAATCGGAATTACATGATAAGGTGAATCCCGATTCCACCCCACATGATTTCTATATAAGGCGGGTGCCTGTGCTAGAGCCCATGTATTACTATAGGACTCTACAAGTTCTCCCGGAACAAGTGGTGAGAATGAAGGTACAATAACCTCCTCCCCAACTGGACAGTCGCAAACAAAGCCTGGGGGCCAATCCTGTTCGGCCAGCAGAATGTCATACAATTTGACTACACGATCCCAAAAGATGGCGTTTATAGTGTGCTCAATGTCCCCTTCTAATTGCAAAGTTACTGTATAAACTCTATCGGGACCAGAGACACCCATATCTGCTATTTCGACTTGTATGAAGTCATCAGTTGCTTTCACCTCCAGATGCTCTAGAAGATTCCGGCGAACTATTGTGACCTCTGCCGCGCTATCTAACAGTGCTAACGCCCATGTCTTGTTTTTCAAGAGAACTCACTTCTTGTGTGGCATGTCTAACTGAGACTGCCGCCACCTTCTTTTTAAACTGCTGCTTTTGTTGGGTCGGTTTCTCTTGTTTCTTGACCGAAACCTCCGTTGAGTGTTGTGATTCCTGTCTCGGTTTCACGTACTCTGTCCTCCGCTCTGACCGCCCACCTCTCTCATTTCTCTTTTCCGAAGAGTCCTGAAAGGAACGAGATTGGCGTGTATCAGTGTATTGATATCTATCAGGCGTTTTCAAGTTATCCCTATTTCTAAGATTATACCTAGTCTGCGGGGTCTCCCGTTGCGGAGAACCTCCCCTTTCTTTTTTAGGTGTTTGTTGTTTTTTCTCCCAGAGCTTTTTAGTACCCTCAGGTTGTTGTTGTTTAGTAGTATCTTTACAACCCTTACCTTGAAACTGTGGTTTCTGTGGTCTAGCCCCTAGGGTATCACGACCGATACTAGAATATCTTTCCGCTATTATTCTCGGCAGCTCCCGCTTCTGATCGAGTTGCGGGACGTCACGAAGACGCATATGCACTGCTAGTGCCACTGCCTCCCCTTTTAGATTACTCAATATGATGGAAGAAACCGTGGCAAAATTGCCAATCAGTTGCATCCCTAGATCTAAGGCTGGGGCAGCCCCATATTCATCTTGAATCTGTTTAAGCACTTCCTGTAAATTAGCCAATGTCGGTGTACCGTGTGCTGTAGTGTAGAGCGCGGCAAACACCGTGCCCCATGTATTACAATGGTCCACAGTAGGAACCATACCAAACGGTAAACACATCGTCAATATTCTATGTTTATCCTGAAGTCCTGTATGGGGAAATACTGCTTCCAGCGTATTAATTTTTTGTGCCAGCCAAAATGGAGTTTGCTCTCGTTTAGCCGGTACTTTACCCATAACTGAGTGTATAGTGGCCGGATTGATACCTGGAACCACCGCATGTGGTTGCGCCGGAGCAGCACGTGCTGGGTTTGTATTTAGTGTCTGCATCACAAATTGAACTAAGCGTCTATATGTAGCCGTTAAATCTGTATATAAACGACAAACTTCAGCCACCGCTAATTGTGCAACCGCAGGATGTGGTGTATATGTGGCCAATAAAGGCCAGGTAGGACCATCATTACTCAGTGGACCTAATTTAACTTGTGCTATGGTGTGTGGGAGGGCGCCATCAAGCCAATTATGGTGTTCTTGATAAGATAAATGTATCTCTAAGTATGCATATGCCCTGTATTGTCCAGGGGCATTTGCAACAGTGTAATCATGAAAAGTGTGTGATGCCCCATCAACTGCCGGAAATACGACCCAAGAATAAAAAAGCTCTGTTCTATAGGCTGCATGGGCGTCCACCACAAACGTGACCGGACCCCCCTGGTTCGTCAGACCATGTGCTAACAGATGTCCTGTGAGCGGGTGTCGCATATTAAGTGCGACGTTCACTACTTGGGGATTCGCCATTATGAAAACAGCGCTAAGTCAGAGAAGGCACACCAATATCGGGGTTTTCCTTTCAAAGTTCAAGCTTGAACAACCAACCACAAAATCATAGGATGTACCTATATTGTGTTGGCAGAAATCCTCAGCGCCACGGACGTCTCCGTTAACGTCACCGAGGAGTGAATATATATATGAGACCGAGATAGTCAGCCGGACCCGAAAATTAGAGCCAGACCAATCGTTGGCGGCGCCATGTTGCGTGGGCTCTCATTATCCTAAATTAGACTACTGAATTTCTAGGTAGCAGGATCGTTCCTGGTGTGGGGGACTAAGTCTGACCCACTTAGAAGGACCTCTGCCACCCTAAATCCGGTTTTGCTCCAGCTAACTAGCAGTGCCTCATCTCTCCCAAGGGGAAGGGATGATTGGGCAGCCGAACGTATGACATCTTTAGTACTTCTCAGGGAAGTCATGGTCACTCAGATCCCAACCAGCTCTCTCATTTACAGTATGATCTCATGTACAAATGACACAGGCAGTTTGAGTTTTATAGATTGTTTTAATAAAACAACTGCATTTTAGATATTAAGGCGTGAGCCGCAATAACCAGAACCATACAAAACAGTAGGATTGAAATAGTCACAAGGAGAGTGAAACATAAGAATACCGCTATCATGGTGTTAATGGATTCTATTCTCTCTCTCAGTTAGTTCTATTTCGAGCACAGCATGTTAAGCTATTAACTTGTCTTTCAGATTCCCCGGGAAGCCATCAACCCTCATACCTGAGCAAAGGCCTGTGATCTGGTTCAGCATCTGCAACAAGGCAGTCAGCGTCTAGTTGTGGTTCCCTGGTCAGAATCTCCCCCTTAGTCTATTGGGACAAGGAAATGTTTTTATAACTAACATGTCAGTGTGATCACAAAATGTCCCTACGCAATCATGGTGTTAATGGATTCTATTCTCTCTCTCAGTTAGTTCTATTTCGAGCACAGCATGTTAAGCTATTAACTTGTCTTTCAGATTCTCCGGGAAGCCATGAACCCTCATACCTGAGCAAAGGCCTGTGTTTTTATAACTAACATGTCAGTGTGATCACAAAATGGCCCTACGCAAGAATGTATCTCTGCAATCCAAAGACTAAACTCCTACCACGTCTATCAGCAATGTACCAGACTGTATCCTTGACTAAAGCACAGAGTGAGCAAGAATGTGTTATTGAAACTCAAGTGCTGAAGTAGGCTAAACAGTGTGATATAAAACATAAAACAAGACCGTAGAACTGGCTATTTGAAAAATAACAGTACGAAGCTGAATAAAAAGCATTTAGAGCAAAGTGCACAGAGGCTCTATGCTGCGAGCAAAGGAATTAAATACATCCAGGGCAAAGTGCACAAAGGCCTAACGCCTGAAGCTAACATGCAAAGGATACATAAAACTGACCACACTACACCCTCTTGTATTGTTTGCAAAACTGGGCAGCGTTCCAGGGGGTCTGGAAGGTGTGATGACGGCCATCCGCCTCAAGGTGGGGGAACACCATAAATGGAGCGGTGGAAGAAATGTGGTGAGTGGGCACATAATGCTGAATATTTGGTTGGTTAACCAGTCTTGGGCTCACAAATGTGGTGAACGTGATCATGATGTGGCCATGTCCACTACCCCACAGTCCCCCATACCTGGAAGTGGCATGGTAAACTAAAGAGCCCCGGGTAAAAGCAGGGAATACACTTCACTGGAGCCCAGGTTGTTGCCGCAGCAGGCGGGGTGATCTAGCAAATGAGGTTGAAGATTCCACTGTAAGCGGCACCTCACCAGCAAAGGCCACCACCACACAATGATGGCAGGAGGTGCAGGAATGCTCCCCAAGAACGGACCATGCGCTGACCGACAGATGCAACGTGACAGCTGGGACTCGCCCCACGTATGCAGTGGAGACTTACACTGCCTCCTAATGGTGTGTGAGGCAGCATCAAGCCGGATCCTCCTGCAATCAGGGAGAGGAGAGTGGGAGCCAGGGATCAGTAGCACCCAGCCACAACCACCGTGGCCTCACCCTCAGGCTCACGAGCAGCACCTATCGCTTCAGGGCCTCTGAGCGCTGCATCAGGCTGCATCAGGCCGCGGCAGTGATGCATGAGGTGGCTCCAGGAGGGAGACACCACTATGCTGGAGCCTCCCACAGTCAGGGAGAGGAGAGTGGGAGCCGAAGAGTAGCTGCGCCTGTCCACATCCACAGCAGCCCTGCCCTCAGGCTCACCCACAGCCTCATAAGGGCCTCCGAGGGCTGTGTCAGGCCGAGGTGGTTGCAGTACTGGTCTGCAGCAGCATAGAGCACCGTAGAGGGGGTGTGCCCTGTCCCAGAGCAAGGCTGTGGGTCGAACCAAGCGCTAGTGTGCCTCTTCAGTATTTCTGATGGTTGTAGCAGCTTTCGGGGTCTCGGGATCGGACGAGCTTCAGTGCGGTATGGCCATTTTAGTTGCCTACATGACCAAATGCCCTCCCCCCGTACCCACAGATTAAGACAGTTGCCTTGACAATCCTGAATTTCTCTTGACAGTCAAGTAGTGAAGCTAAGTTAAAATAGGTATATGTTGGTGAATGGGCACCAGGGTGATTCCTTTAATATAATGTACTTCTTTAGGTTGCTCATTATCCTCTATGGAGTTATTCCTCAGTGACACCTTCTATTACAACCTCAACTAGTTGCCCACTTTGGTGTAATTGGGTGTCTGCAAAGTGTTATAATTACTTTCAACTTCGCTATTCCTGCTGCTTTATGAATACACTGGCTATCGATGATAGCACACATTGTTTAGTTTATCACCTAATATTTACATTTGAAGCAATTTCTTTCCATTGAAGGTCTTTGTAGAGAGTCTGGTAACTTCTTAGACAGGTATAGCATATACATTACAGCTTGTGCCTCAATCTTCATTCTTCTATGCCCACTTGAAATTTGTAATATTCATATCAAACCAGTTAGACCAGGCTTCTAGTCCTCTGGTTGGGGAGATCGCTATTTAGTTAGTTCTGATGTATTGAGGATTTGGAGGAAAATGTGGACGAGCAGGTCCTGGATGTTCTACAACATTTACTTATTCTGTGATGGAGGTAAAAAGACAGTCTGACATAATGTAAATAAGAATTGGTAAACTTTAATGTGCTAGGCATGCAACAATACTCTTTAGTTTAACACCAGACTCATAGGCCTTCGCAAAGTGTGCTTAAATTACCACAATACTACATCAAAATATATGTTTATCATCAGCAATATTCGAAATTAAACAAATAGGGACAATATACCAGTACCAGGGATAAAGCCGGCAAACCAGATAAAACCAGGAGTACATGCCAGAGAGTTCCAATAGTTACGTATTTGCCCGCTTTTCAGTAGCTTTGAATGGGCTTACACAGAGGCTGCTAAAAGTACTTGTAGGAATCAACTACACAAATTACACAAATCTGTCCCACGCCAGAAGAAAAAGGGGAAAAAAATGCATAGCCCAAAATATCTGATGCTTTGTGCCTGCACATTCTGTGAACATGAGCACAGGATATTCTTTCGTGATATGTACTGCACTTGTGAAGTGATCATTAGCATGAGACTGTGCTAATTGCAACATTAGTGTGGAATTTGGCGGCCATACTGAAAGGAGTAAGTCTTGATCCACTGTAGAATGCCTCTTTAAAGCAAGGCTTTAGGCTACACTTGTAACATCAGTGTTTGTTTGGTAACCACATTGGAACAGATAAAATGCTGCAAAAATACATTGCACAATGCCTTATTACTGCAACATAGAGCAGATATTGGAGAATGAAACTTTGTCAAACGTTGTTCAACTTAATGAAGCCAGACAACATAGAAGTAGGCTTAGGTGTCAGCTACATGTGCCAGTGACAGGCTAGGTGCCTTTTGAAGATCAGGATGGGACTGGGCACAGCCCCCAGACCATCCTGTTCAAGGAAGCAAAACACCTCCCCACACCCAAGCCCTTTGTCCACTGTCTGGGAGCACTCTGCATCTCACTGCAGGGAAGCCATCTGAAGTTGGGTAACACTGGACACTGTCAGAAAGGCCTTTTGGCTTAAGGAGAAAAAAGACAACTTTCTCAAAGTGAAATTTTCAAAATAGTAATATAAATAGGCTGGATTTTACATTACTTTTAAATTGAGTCCCTGGAACGATTTCCTAGCTACTTCCAAAATGAAGTTAAGCACTATGGGCCAGATGTACCATCACGGCCCATTGCGATTGGGTAATAGCGATTTTTAAGAAATCGCTATTACCGACTCGCAAAGGGCCATGTATCACATTTGCGAATCGGTAATAGCGATTTCTTAAAAACCGCAAATGCTATTACCGAATCGCAAATTGCGATACCGGCCCCATTCGCAGCTATGGGCCTGTTGGCCCATAGCTGCAAATTTTTAGCATTTCCAAAATTGCGATTTCTGAACCAGAAATCGCAATTTTGGAAATGCAAAAGGCATGTGTGCTTTACATGTTCAATTTAAAAATGCAGATGGTTGCAGATCATGGTATTTTGCATGTGCACAATACCATTCTGGGAAAAATCGCAATTTGCAATTTTTTGCAGCATTGCCTTGCGACCTGGATTTCTACTTGGTAGTCTGCGAGTGCCTTTCATGCATTGCAGACCACTATTTTGCACTCGCAAACGGACGATTTTACAGTTTGCGCGTGCAAAATATTTTCATACATCTGGCCCCATATGTATTTTATAGTGTAACCCAGTGCTTTCCTATGGGCCAGCCAGCCTGACCATGGTGATAAACGACTAGGGGCCAGATGTATCAAAGAATTTTGCATTCGCAAATGGTGCGAATTGCAAAATTCGTCCGTTTGCAAATGCAAAAGCACCTTTCTGAAATAGCGATTCCTTAAAATTGCGACTCCATTTAGAGAATCGCAATTTGCGATTCTCTAAATGCGGCATCACAAATAAGGATTCCTTATTTGCAACCTCATTTAGAGAATCGCAAATTGGGATTCTCTAAATAAGAAATGGCAAATAAGGAATCGTTATTTGCTATTTCAAAACCACATGTAACAAGCAATTCCTTAATGCGAATTGGGCATTAAGGAATCGCCATTAAACCATGTGCAAATTTTAAAAATGCATTAAAAATGCATTTTTAAAGTGGACATGTAACGCACACATGCCCCTTTGGCATGTGTGCGCCTTACATGTCCTTAAAAAACTTCTTGGGGTGCAGCAGAGGGGGCCTTAGGCCCCCAGCACCCTGGGGTTTGCATTTCCCAAATTGTGAATTCCTAACTGGAATTCGCAATTTGCGACATGCAAAAAATTTGCAAATATGGGCCTACAGGCCCATAGGTGCGAATGGGGACAGATTCTCTATTTGCGATTCGGTAATAGCATTTACGATTTTTAAGAAATCGCTATTACCGAATTGCAAAATCATACATACCTTTTTGCATTTCTAAAATAGCGATTTCTTAAAAATCGCTATTTGAGAATTGCAAATTGGTTGTATGATACATCTGGCCCTTGATGTTTTTCACTGCCAGGACATGTAAAGCATTAAGCATACATGTCATGCTTTTTAAATACCACGACCTCTGCCCTATGGGCATTTAGGGACTACCTTACGGGTAGCTTACAAGCGTTAAAAAGTAAGGTTTAGGCCTGGCAAAAGGCTTATCTAGCCAGGTTGGAATCTGGGCAATTTAAAACTGCCCAGATTGCATTGGCAGGCATAGATACATGTTTTACAGTTTAGTTTAGTGAGTAGCATCATGTGTTCCTCAGCCTAATATATTAGCATAAAATATACCAGCTCTGGGTGCATGTAGTCCCATATACTAGGGACTTTTTAGTAAATTTAATGTGCTAGTTAGTTATATGCTAATTTATTAATGTTTGAAAATGAGAGCTTAAGCATCTTAGCCCTGGTTTGCAGGGGTACAGCGGACAGAGTCATGTGGCGAACAAAAACAGGTTCAGCACAAGAAGGCAAAATCTGGGTAAATACCATGCAAAGGGTGATCATTTCCAACAAGGGCAACTTTTGCTGGGTTCCTTTTTGCTGTTATCTAATGAGTGTTGTTGGGTGTTCCAGATCTGTGCGTGTCAAATGATCCAGGCTTTACAGGGGAAAAGTGGGTCAGTGGTTTTGTTCTAAGCAATTGGTTTGTTGCTGGGGTATGGAGGGTATTTCTGGACATTACCAGCCAGCAGGACCTATATTGAACTTATAGTACTCCTGGAAATGGCAAAAAGGAATAGTCTCTACTTTTCCTCTGTCGCATATGCAGCAGCAGAGCAGCAAAAGCAGTTAATATCATCTGTGCATGCTGAGCATTCTTATATCGGTGTCCAAGGACCTGGTATTCTCACAGTGCACCTGAAGCAGCTGGACTCAGCACCAGAACTCGGAGTATATGATGTAACCGGGAATGCAGTGTTGAAAAGATGATCTCCATATTGTTAATAATCTAGGGCCAGATGTAGCAACCCGTTTGCGAGTCGCAAACTGCGAAAATCGCCGTTTGCGACTCGCAAACGTGGGCTTGCTATGCAGAAATGCATTTTGCGAGTCGGATCCGACTCGCAAAATGCATTTCCGACTCGCTAATAGGAAGGGGTGTTCCCTTCCTATTAGCGACTCGCACTGGTATGCAATTCCATTTGCGGCCGCTTGGACTCGCAGTTACCATCCACTTGAAGTGGATGGTAACCCAGTCGCAAAGGGAAGGGGTCCCCATGGGACCCCTTCCCCTTTGTGACTGGACCAGATATTAATTTTTCAGGGCAGGCAGTGGTCCAAGGGACCACTGCCTGCCCTGAAAAACCCGAAACTAAAGGTTTCGGTTATTTTTTTAAGTGCAGCTCGTTTTCCCTTAGGGAAAACGGGCTACACTTAAAAAAAAAAAACCTGCTTTATTGAACAGCAGGTCGCTAACATGGAGGCCTGCTGACGTCAGCAGGCCTCCATGTTAGCGAGTGCCTATACTCGCAATGGGGCCGCAATTTGCGACCCACCTCATGAATATTCATGAGGTGGGTCATTGCGACCCCATTGCGAGTTGCAGTCGGTGTCTGAGACACCGTACTGCATGGCAATTTGCGACGTGCAAATTGCGAGTCGCAGGGACTCGCAATTTGCAAGTCGCAAATTGCTAAGTTGCTACATCTGGCCCCTAGTGCTTAACAGGTCCACATTACAAGGTGTCCATAATGTAGAATGGGTCATACCAGTGCTGTAAATATTGATTTTCACCTTTATCGCCCCCATAAACTGTGGGCATACCAGTTTTAGTCCTCACATTAGATGCACCTGAGATTATCAGGTTCTTTCCGAAAGGTCATTCACGATTCTGGACACTTTTCCTATGAGCAGCTGGTAAATGTAAGTGGGGGCTATAGAGGTTCATGGATGACGATGAGGAGGGTAAGGGCAGAGATGGTAGACTGTGATGAGACTAGGATGAGAGTTTGATGCTCCTCCATGCTGTGGAAGGGGGTCAGGTGGAGGCCAGTAAGGTTTTCCTTCCTTCAGCTTGGCCCAAGGCCCGAGTGTTTTCTACTGAGACAACTTGGCATTGTGCTCTCTCACCTGGTAATCCCAGATATACCATTTCAGCCTACTCACTTCCTTTGGCACACTATTTTATTTAATTTGCCTTGTAGCCTGCTTTATATTTTCCTACCCTTCCTCATTCATGAACTGAAAACACAGACAATGAGCATTCTGAGGGTGCCAAGGCTAATGCCACTGCACTGTTTCCACCGGGCTGCCATAATACAACATTTCCGCGGGTCAGCCCAGTGGAAACATCGTAATACGACAGTGGGGAGGCCGCCGGCTTCGCGGCTGCCTCGCCACCGCAGTATTGGAGTTGTGACAGTCCGAGCCCCCCCAACTCCTGATCGGGCCCTAAGTCTTACTTACGGATCCCTAACTATGGCCCTCATTCCGACTGGGGCCGCCCGTCGGAATCCGCCTAAATACCGCCCGCGGTCAAGAGACCGCGAGGGGTATTCTAACTTTCCCGCCGGCCCAGCGGGAAAGCGCCTTCCACGAGGAAGCCGGCTCGGAATCGAGCCGGCGGAGTGGAAGGCGTGCGACGGGTGCAGTAGCACCCGTCGCGCTTTTCAGTGTCTGCAAGGCAGACACTGAAAAGCGTAGTGGGGCCCTGTTAGGGGGCCCCTGCAGTGTCCATGCCACGGGCATGGACACTGCAGGGGACCCCAGGGGCCCCACGACGCCCGTTCCCGCCGGCCAGGTTCTGGCGGTAAGAACTGCCAGGCCGGCGGGAAGGGGGTCGGAATTCCCATGGCGGCGCAGCATGCTGCGCCGCCATGGAGGATTCCCCAGGGCAGCGGGAAACTGGCGGGAGACCGCCAGTTTCCCGTGTCTGACCGCGGCGGTCAGAATGCCCTTCGGAGCACCGCCGGCCTGTCGGCGGTGCTCCCGCGGCACGCGGCCCTGGCGGATTGAATCCGCCAGGGTCGTGATGAGGGCCAATTTGTTGTTCAGATAACCTTCTCAGTCGACTTGCAATTTTCATATTTTCACTTTAATGTTGTGACTGAGCAAAAGAAGATGGCTTATAAGTTCTTTGAATTCCTGAACCATGTACTCTGGTCGTCTCACTTCCAAAAGTAGTCACACATTTCAAGAGTGACATTAGTGGGAATAACATAGAGGTAATCCATAAGTAAAATTACATGAGTGTACTAAGATGTGTAGTAAAGACACAGCTTTTTCAACCACAGCTTTTTTTGTTTGTTTAAGCATTCTCTATGATGGAAGACAATGGGAGAGTGAGAGATAAAGATCAGTTTTTGCAAAGTTAAAACCACTCTGCTATATGGTGGGATCAGACTGACTGCACATAGTGTTTGTCTCAGAGAAACGTGGTTGTGGTATGTGGTTAACATGAAAAGCATTATCAGTGAAATATATGGGGAGAATGTGATAAATCTCACTGTATTATAAAAATACAAATATAATGTGATTTGTTTGGTTTTTAATGAAGGAAATCTTCAAGAACCAGACCAAGAAGATACTGAATACATTTGAGCTTCTGCAGCAGTTTCTGGAGACGGAAAAGACACAACTTATGAGCGAACTGAAAGAGGAACATGAAGAGAAGATGACAAAGATTCGGGAGAAACTGAGCAAACTGGAGAAGCTGCAATCTACCCACCAAGACCTGATTACAGAGGTGGAAGGGAAGTGTCAGCAGCAGGACGTGGAGCTACTGAAGGTGAGAAGTAAAGTTCTGTAGGACTGAAAGAGTAGAGTTCGTCTGAGGGAGAAAGTGTCAACAGTAGGATGTGGAGCTACTGAAGGTGAGAGCTGAACATCTGTAGGTCCAGATGAGTAGAGTTCCTCTGAGGGAAGAAGTGTCAACTGCAACATGAGGGACTACATTAACAGTTTATTTTGTTCTATGTTTTTGTTTCCATACAGAACTAAACACAGCATGAGGCCCATGACAAAGTGCTTTTGGAGGCAGAAAGCGTTACATTGGCAGGGAGGTTATTATTCTCCGGTTAGGGTCAATTATTAGATGCGGAAGATGAGCAGGATCAAGTAAGGTTCAGACTCTGAAATAAAAACCAACAACCTGTTAAGAAAGAAGGGCTTTCAGTCACCTTCTGAAGTTTACCTTCTGAAGTTTACCTTCTGCAAGACGGTAAGATAAGAGAGCTCCATAGTGATAAAAAAAGTGGGAGGGTCATCTACTTTTCTGTCTTCTGCATTCAAATTGAATGCTCTACTTTACTGTACTATCCTGCATTTGTCACTTTTTAGCACATATACAACATATCCATTCATTAAATATTTAGTTGTTTTTTTATTAATAAGATGGGTCAGAAACCAAAGCAAAACAGCAAATTGCCCTCCACTATAGTCAGTCCCTCCCTCAAAACATCTATAAAAGTAGAGATGATGGAGATGGCAGATGAAAAGAACTAATGCACAAAAAACATCCTCAACCCAAGTGTACTCTCGGAGGTCAAAAAGAACTGTAGGAGACACAAGCCCAAAGACCCGTAACCAAGTCCATGCAGGGATCGACCAGGTATATGGCTCATATTGGATAATCAACATGCATACCATCCGGGTAGATGACCCAAATGGGGCTTCCCTCGCAGGGGTTCCAAGAAGATAGAAAATCTCAGCCCAGGCCCGAGTCCACTAATCAGCCAGTTGCCTATTCAACAGCTTGCAGTTCAGGGAAATTGGGAGATATAATTGGGAATGTTGCACCCACCTAAATACCTCTAAAGGGACACAGTGGACTCTGTTCAACCCTCACAACTCCCACAAAATGGGTTTCATTGTCCCCCTGTGGGTTTCACAGCTCCCAAATATTGGAATCCCAGGAAAGCCATGCAATGAATCTGGAGTGGAGAACTCTGCAAGCAGAAAGGAGGTAGACCCCATGGGAGCATTAGGGTCTACACCCTCAGGGGATTATAGCCAGCAATATATTCAAAGCAACGATGATGTATCTGACTCAATTATAATTGCCATCAATATCTCTCTATTAGCTACATTTAAGGACCTCTCTTGGCAGTCACACAAACGAGAATTCCAAGTGAGCTCAAACAAATGCTCTCCCACAGAGTGTTCATGCTCAATTAGCGTGTTATGCTCAATCAGAATATGGATCTCTGTGTAAATAAGCACTAGAGAGGAACAGAATGGCTGGTGATACCATAATCAATAAGGTAGCTACATTGCCGGAGCTATTGACCAGGCTAGTAAATCACTTTGGAACCACACAGACCAGCACTGGACATTGAGCCAATCATGTGCAGAAGGAGGCCATGGGACATGCAGGCAGTGACTCAATGAGAGGTCCCGTTGGGAGACTTGTCCTAACAGAATTGGATTTGCAAGATAACCCAATAAATCAAGGCTCCAAAAGTAACAGCGGGCAAAGTGATACTAGTGCGAAGTAACAACATGCCCCCTCATCCCCCTCTTCCCCTTCCAGCCAGTTGGACAACCTGGGCAGAAATATTGAGGGCAGTAAGCAGTTGCAATATGAAGCATGTATCGAACAGAGCAGTTCCTCCTGTGACCTTAGCTGGTACGCCATCGATAAGTTATAATGCAATTGACCCCTAGCTGTGCAAAATACTTAAAAGGCCTCATTCACGACAACAAAAGAAAAAACTATGAAAATCCTTGAAAAACAGCAAAAAAATGGAGACAAATCCACAACGTACAAAATGGAATGCACAGTCAATCACAAAAACTAAGGGGTATATTTATAAGCCCCTAGTGCCACCTTGTGCCACATTAATGTCATTATTTTTTACGTTAATGTGGCCCAATGAGGCTAAAATCCATGTGCCGTATTTACAGAGTAGAACAATGTATGCATTGTGCCACTCTGTAACCCTCTGCGCCACAATATGCCTGTGCAGCGCATTATGTATGCAAAGGGTGGGGGTTCCCCAATTGGGGAGGTAGAAAAATGGCGTAAGTAAATCTTTGAGATTTCCTTGCGCCATTTTTTACGGCACTTTTCAAGCCTGTTCCAGAGCAGGCATTAAAATGGAGCTTCCATTCTTTAGAATGGGGCCCTATGTACTCTGCAGGAGTAGCGCCAATATTTTAGAGCTACTCCTGCAGAGTACATCAATAACGTCATGAGAAATGACACTATTGTCTTCTACCCTGCATCATGGTGAGCCGTATTTTAAATACGGCGCACACATGGTGGCGGTAGGGGCATGCTAAGGGGTGCAGGGAAAGTGGCGCTGCACTCGGTGCAGTGCCACTTTTTATACATCTGCCCCTTAACTTCATAACAAATGGGAGGGGGCAGGGCGATAACAGAAGGGTGGATGAGCCACCAGGACAAAAGCAGCGCAGGTTGTACCAATCTACCTCAGAATCAGTAGAGCGCAATATGCTGCTGTCCAGAGTTTCTTCCCCAAAGGCGTACTTTAATAAGATCATTATTCTTTGAGCACGGCATAAGAACATGCAAAGAGGCAGTGTTATGAAATGTTTTCATCTGATGTCCCACTGGAGTTAGCATGAATTGTCAAGTTCTTTGCTACAGCTGGAAGGCTACTAAGGGCCTATAATCCATACCTGGGTACATCATGTCAGGCGGCATCAAGTACAATCTTGCTTGAATACAAATAATGAACTGGCGGGTCAGAGGTTTGGCACTCCTTTCAGGGATAAGTTTCAGAACTGCCCTCACAGGTTTTACTGACCTAAATATTTGACCTTACCCGCTGCACAACAAATTGCACATTGGAGCACACTTGGACTTTTTGGAAATGTTGCGCCCATTTTTCTATAATTAGTCGTTATCCATTAAAGAAAGTTGTGTTTTCCCATTATTTGCTGAACCCCGATCCATTTTGCAGCCCATACATTTCAGCAAAGATTCTCACCGAATGGCTCTTTTTTCACGCCTTAAAAAAAATTAAACGCCTTTTCATTCCTGTTAGACTTTTCATCGTTGGCGTGGTCTCCCTTAACTTTTTGCCTCTGTTCCCCAGGTTGTTGATGTGTGCTGGACTCTGATTTTACTGTTTTTTGTTACTCTGGGCATTTTACCGCTGCTAACCAGTGCTAAAGTGCAAGTGCTCCTGTTTAAAATGTGTATGTAATTGGTTCTCCATGATTGCCATGTTTGTTTTACTGTGAAGTCCCTAGTAAAGTGCACTAGAGGTGCCCAGGGCCTGTAAATCAAATGTTACTAGTGGGCCTGCAGCAGTGATTGTGCCACCCACACAAGTAATCCTGTAATCATGTCTCAGACCCGCCAGTGCAGTGTCTGTGTGTGTATTTTTACACTGTAAATTCGACTTGGCAAGTGTACCCACTTGCCAGGCCTAAACCTTCCCTTTTCTTACATGTAAGGCACCCCTAAGGTAGGCCCTAGGTAGCCCCAAGGGCAGGTTGCAGTGTGTAGGACATATAGTAATGTGGTTTATATGTCCTGACAGTGAAATACTGCCAACTTTGTTTTTCACTGTTGCAAGGCCTGTCTCTCTCATAGGATAATATGGGGGCTACCTTTAAATATGATTAAAGTGTAGATTCCCCTAGAGAGGAGATGGACATGTGGAGTTTGGGGTCCCTGAACTCACAATTTATAAAAATACATCTTTTAGTAAAGTTGATTTTAAGATTGTGCGTTTGAAAATGCCACTTTTAGAAAGTGAGCATTTTCTTGCTTAAACCATTCTGTGACTCTGCTGTGTTTGAGGATTCCCTGTCTGGGTCAGTTTGACAGTTGGGTTGTTTTTCACCTCACACCAGACAGTGACACAAAGGGAGCTGGGGTGTAACCTGCATTTCCTGATTAGCCATCTCTGCTAGGAGGGAGGGGTGGAGTGGTCACTCTCATCTGAAAGGACTGTGCCTGCCTCTGACAATGCAGACTCCAACCCCCTGGTGTGTGTCTGAGGCCTTGCCTGGGCAAGGCAGGATTTCACAAGTAGGTGTGAGTCCCCTTTGAAGACTTCAAAGACTAAAATAGGTATAAGAAGGGCACCCAAATCTACAGACTTTAGAAACACTTCTGGAACCAAGAGGAACCTCTGCCTGGAGAAGAGATGATAGCTGAGGAAGAAGTGCTGCCCTGCCTGTGACTCTGCTTTGTGGAGCTTTCCTGCAGTGCTGCTTCTGCCAGAGTAAGAGGGCAAAGACTGGACTTTGTGTGCCTTCCATCTTGTGAAGAAATCTCCAAGGGCTTGAGTTAGAGCTTGCCTCCTGTTGTTTGAAGTCTCAGGGACAGCAAAGACTTCTCTCTGCCAGCACCTGGAGTCTCTGGAGAGACTCCTGCCCTAACAAGTGGTGCCCTATCCAGTCCCTGGACCCTTGAAAGGAAAGCTGGTGGAAACCCAAGGAAATCGACTTCAGACGACTCCGGACCGACGCCGCTGCTGAATCCGGTGACGCCGCCTGCACCCAACGCCGTGACCTTCGCTGGAACGCGATGCTCTTCGCAGGCCCGACGCCGCAGCAGCCCTGCTGAAGTCCGCGACTCCGTGGAAGTCACTACACCACGTCGTGACCGACGCCGCTCGTAGTGCACGGATTCAACGTTTCGCACAGACGCCGCGATCCCCGACTTCCCGCATCGGCTTGTTTTCACTCTTCACCAAAGGTACTGTACTTGGGGGTCTACACGACTCCGTGTCTGGAGCTGCTGGTGTCAGCTTGTTGGGAACGACTCCGTCACGACGCCTTGTTAACATCTGATCGAAGCATTTTTTGTTTCTAATCGCTATTTTTGAGTTTAATCTTTAAAAATTCATAACTTGACTTGTGAATGTCGGATTTTTGTTGTTCTGGTCTTGTTTTGTTTAGATAAATATTTCCTATTGTTCTAAACCGGTGTTGTGTCAGCTTGTAGTGTTTTCATTAAGTTACTGTGTGTGGTGGTACAAATACTTTACACCTAGCACTCTGAAGTTAAGCCTACTGCTCTGCCAAGCTACCAAGGGGGTAAGCAGGGGTTAGCTGAGGGTGATTCGCTTTTACCCTGATTAGAGTGAGGGTCCTTGCTTGAACAGGGGGTAATCTGACTGTCAACCAAAAACCCCATTTCTAACAATTCCTGACACATCAAGTATATAAACCATAGTATTCTGAACCCTATGGCTGCTTCAGAAGGTCCAGGATGTGGTCCCCTTATGCTGTTTGAATAGAAAATATCTAATCATTATTTTAGCTCATCTTGCCTCCCTGTCCATTAGTCAGTTACCAGTATCTATGCTATGTCCTTTGGGCTTAATAAGGTGTTAGAACACATTTACCTTAAATTAAATACCACCACTAGCACCCAATCTCCTACTTTTATTCCAAGATCCCAATACTGGATTTCAAACTTCAGATATCTGAATTGGGTATGGTTCTTTGTTTTAGCAGCCAAGTCATGGATTCTCCTGCCAAACAGTCTTAGGAGGTAATCTGCATATCTTCCATTTATGAAAATGTAAGATATTTTGGTTCAATAATAAATATTGTCCCAGAGCACACAATTGTCACCTTACCACTCTTATCAGTCTAAAGTAACACAAAACCTGCAGCTCTTTTTTCACTGTAGGATTGTCAACTACTCAGTTTCAAAAAAACTATACCACATGCCACCCAAACAGATTACTGAACACTGCCTGTCCTCATTGCACAAGAACTCAGCTCAGGTACTTCATGGCAAGCAGTAATATTTTCTGAACTTTGGAACATGCTTTCAAGTGGAAGCCTTTCCCACATCTCCTGAGGATTATTGTTCATCAGAACCATTGTTGACTCTGTTGCTGCTAGTCAGTGTTTGAGGGTCTCTCAGAACCTCACAGTTGACATTTTGTCCTAGAATTGTATTCACAATGCTGTGGACTTTGAGCTAGTCAGTGCCTCACTATCAGGAGCACATTTGTGGTTCTGTTTGTGTAACATATCAGTATCATCTTCACATCCAGTGTGGATTCAGGATTGGTACAAGTGAAAATCATTAAATGCTTTACATGTTTATATCTCAGACAATATTCCCTGGTAAAATCCATACATAAGCTTATTTCTATAAAAAATGTAAAATAATTGACAGCTGGGAAGGCTTGAGTCTCACCTACTCATTAAGGCCCAATATTATGAAAAGTAAGAAAGCAGATCCATAACTATTTTTTTAATGTACTGAAGCTGAAAAGACAGTCCTATGATTTTCAGAGGCACTATACCGAAGTCTCATGTTGGATCTATTTTTCTGAAAAAATGGATACCTGCAGTAAACTCTTCAAATTCTTTACTGATGGATATTTCACAAAAGGTGGTTTTAGATGGATCGTTAATGCAATGACCAACAAATTAAATCTCTCTGAAGCATATTGAAGACCTGACCTCAATAAATGTATTTGTTAAGATGCTACAAAAAAGGTGCCATATTGCCAAGTCTGTTCTAAACAATAAAAGACCATTTCCTGTCATAACCTGACCTCCTCTCTTGGAGGCTCTGAGAGATGTTTTAAAGGCATCAGCGAAGTGGGTTATTGCTTAAGAGACTGTGGCCCTCATTACAACCTTGGCGGCAGACCTCCGGGCGGGCGCCAATGCGGCTGTACTCCCGCCGTGGTAATTTTTAGATCCCCTGTGGGCCGGCAGGCGGAAACCTGGTTTCCGCCCGCCGGCCAAGTGGGGATCACGGCCGCAACACAGGAGCCAGCTCCAAATGGAGCCGGCGGTGTTGCGGCTGTGCGACGGGTGCTGTTGCACCCGTCGCGCTTTTCACTGTCTGCATTGCAGACAGTGAAAAGCTGCACGGGCCCAGCAACTCCCCGTACCACCAGCCTTTTCCATGGTGGTTCAAACCACCAGGAAAAGGCTGGCGGTAGGGGGACTCGTAATCCCCTGGGCAGCGCTGCCCTGTCGGATTAAAACCGCCGGGACTGAAGTGGCGGTAAACCGCTAGTCCGCCGCGGTCATAATACCCGTGGAAGCACCGTCAGCCTGTTGGCGGTGCTGCCGTCGAAACAGCCCTGGCGGTCTTTGACCGCCAGGGTTGTAATGACCCCCTGTGTCTTCCAGGCCCCCTGCCCCCGAAAAAGTGATTTCTTTATGCCACTTTTTTTTCTCTCTCTCAACTTCTTCCTTTCTCTCTGCCTTCCTCTGCCATAGACTCTTTCTCTCTCTATCCAATATCATCTTCAGGATTTTGGAGCTCCTGCAGAGACCAATGTAAACCATTTTTGTGTGACTCCTCATCTGAAAATGTAGCTTATGAATTAGTATTGTTATTTGGCATTGTGAGTGCTTCAATTAGCAGAAAATCTGAAATTCTGTTATAAAATTCGAAGTAGTTGCGAAAGGACCCAAACAACATTAAAATGAAACTGGTGGCTTCCATGACTCCCTGTGGAAAAAGTTAAAGGGTAGAGACACAAGGGTGCACTTCTGGACCTTGTGGCAGGACAGATGGACAATGAATGCAGATGTTGTTCTTTGCAGAGAAAGGTGAGTCAGGACACTTCCTCCTTTGAGACTTGAAAAAATGGACTAGCTTGTTCCACGTAACGCGTAGAAGGTGAACTCCAATTCGTATATCACAATGGACAAAATAATTTCACTGACAACTGCTTGACTCTAATCAACTCCATCTCCCATGTAACAACTGAGTGTGAGGATAACATTATTTCTTATAATTATCTATTATCCATATTTAATTAAGTTACATTATTTTATCAGCATTTGTTTAGAGCTCTTCTACCATTAGCATGGCACATGAGCACTTTTAGAGTGTGTGCTCCCTTTTGGGATTTTCATTGACCAATTGTGTTCGATTAGTAAATATTGGTTTGCCCAAAGCACTGTTCATTAGTAGTTTATAATTCTTAACATTTTTAAAAAGGATCAGGAATTGCTTTTTGGGAGTCCTAGGTGTGGAGGCCTCCTGACTAGAACTATGGCACTTATCATTTTACAAATTATGCACTGACCTTTTCCTATCTGAAGGCTAAAGGAAATCAAATCGAGCCTCCAGCAGACCTTATTAGCCTGCTGTGGGACAGCATAGCTGGAGGGTGCAGAGGTGGAAACAACAGCTGTAGTCCTACGAAACAGTTCTTCTGCTGGTCCAAAGAGGTATGCAGGTGAGAACAAGTCCATCTAAGAACCTCTCATTGGCTCCTTCTGGTGGTAAAAATAGCTTAGTTACAGAAATGAGGGAAAGGGGTAGAAAAACCTGTACAGAGACATTCTGAGTTGCTATTATAATGCTCTAATATGTCTTATTGTTTTGTTTGCCAATATTGTTGCCATCTTTTGGTTGTCTTTATAGTAAAAACTATTCATATTATATGCACTATATTTTATTAAAATAAAATTATATTCCTGGTGTGAATTCTTGATTGGAACTATTCTTGGGGAAAGGAGAGTTGGATTCTAATAATTACAATTACTTCTGTGAGTCACACAGGACCTTCGTTATGTGAAGTTTAATGGATTATGTGAGTTACAGTCCACTGGGTTCTTTGTCTGATGTTGGTATGTTGACTAAATCTGTGCTGTGAGGGGGTTTAGAGAGCCAATATCTCATGAAGGATTCTGGAGAAATTCCAGAAAGATTTGGGATTTCATATCTGCATTTCAAAAGATTTGGGCATTTTTAGTTCACTGGGTTTCACTGAGGTGGTTTAGCCATTCCAGTTATACAAACAGTTGTGGTATTTTGAAAGGTGCCGAGATATAAGAGGGCATGCCTGGATACCCTGCATCAGTATATGGATTCTTGCCTCGGAATGGCTCTTTTTACAGCAATTAGAAGCACTGGTCATCATTTAGCTTACACAAACTAGATCAAGGAAGCTCGTTTTTGCTTCCCAGTAAGTTTAGTACAAGATGACTTAATTCAGTTTGCAATGTGCTTCATAAGTTATTAATAAGCTAGAGTGCATTGTAACTTTTCTGCTGTTACATTCCATTTTGTGTTGAAGTCTTAGCCGCAGGGTGACTCAATATGGGCCAAAGTATCTTGTCATCGGTAAGAAAAATCTCCAACCCCAGTAGTAGCTTAGTGTCTCTTCATAAAAGAAATCAATGCCTAAAATCATGTGGTATAAATATTTATTTCTTAACTTTGTCTTTCTCTCTAGGATGTGCAGATCGTCTTGGGCAGGTATGTTATCTTTTTCTCATGACAACTAAAACTCAATTTTGTCAATTTCATGAATCCTTATCCTCACTTAGATTATAGTACAAGATTTTTAAATGATAACATTCACTAAAGAGTGGTATTTGCACAGTACTGCTACGTTGTAATACCGTGTTCTTGAGTATGAATCTTAAACAGCAGGTTAAGTAGCAATGTTTTAAGAAGCTTAATGAACTGAGTAGGGTTTGAGCAAGAATAATAATTTGCTGAAAGTGAGCTTCAAAGACAAAGTGTCTGGTGAGTAACACAACAGCCTGCCATATATGAAAAACAATAACTAGCACCTGTGACTGTAGTGTCTTAGAAATGTAAGTGTTAGAACCCCGTGATCAGGGGTGGACTCATGAAGGAAATTATGTACTCGATCTGGGAGATGTCAGGATGTGGCCTAATGGTTATTGGGATATTGAAAGTTCAGTTGAATGTTGTACGCTGATAAGTAAAGACCTTAACTAAGAGCTCTGTGTGTGGTGTGTTCTTGTACATGCTACGGGGCTGGGGAAGAAGCAACAACTTGCGATGAGTAGGGGATATGCTCTCCGAAAAAATCTCCCTGAGAGTTTGCAAGAAATAGCTAATTGCCCGTGCCTGTCACATGTGCCAAAGCAAAACCGAAGAAGCCTGCAGTTGGTGTTTGAGTGCAAGCGCCACTCCAGCCAGTATGAGGCCTTGTGGAAAAGATGAAAGCCCAACAAGGATGCACTGTTGGAAAACCCTGCCAAGACTTGCTGGCCTGGTTAAGGAAAAAGAAGGTGCTGCGCCACAATACAGAACCATCAGTCATACAAAGAAAATTCTAAAGACTTTGATAAGCAGGTACAACACAGGCAGCAACAATCAGACACAAACAGCAAAGTCTACTTTCCTGCCTTATGACCTCAGAATGGACAAGGTGACTCGAGAGCCAACACAAGAGTTGCGCTCGACAAGTTGTTGGTTCCCGAAGATACCGCCAGGGACAGGGAAGGTGGCAGCCAGTGGCCTTTAGCACAGCTCACAAGATCTTCATGATAGTGCAGATTTCCTAAGACTGCCACAAGAAACATGGAATACAGTACTGCTGCATTCTTGAAACCTCCACCACCATTCAATACCACCAGAAAACAGAACATTGGCACCAGATAGCCAGCCCTTGGCTGGAAATGGTAGCAGGGACACCAGTCTGTAGTTGAAGAGCCTTGAAGGGTGCCCACAGGGTTTCTTTAGAAATTGGAAGTCACTTCCATGTTTCTAAATGTCTGGGAAGGAGGAAATGGAGGCATTTGCGAGGGGGGTGATTGTGGCGCTGATGGGTTGCAATCCCCTGGAATAGGTGTGGTGGGGGCACTTCATGGTGGAGGTGTTTCTTTTGGGTTGATGATGGGGCATGTGGTTAGCACTGTGCCGTTAGATACCTTTGGGAGGCATTTGGCGAAATCTCTCAGATCTGGTTATGGGCCGAAGTTGCTTTTTGATTTTGTTCCTGATTAATTGACCGAAGTTGCTTTTTGATTTTGTTCCTGATTAATTGAGAGAAATTATTCAACAGGTCCTGCAAGGGGTGATCAAGTTGGAGGCAGGTAATGGTGAGATGAAACTGTACAATGGTGAAGATTTCTTTGTTTCTTTTGTTGCACAGAGCATTTGGTGGTCCCGATCATTTGGTCGTAGTATGTTAGGCAGATTTGAACATGCTTCTGTCTGCATTGTCCTGGCTCATTCTCCATTTGCACTTCAGTTGGTTGCAGTGACGTATCATCAGTCTGAGCTCCACGGTGTACTATCTGCCTGTCGGTCTAGATCTTGTATTGCTGTGTTGGAAAGGAGACAAGGGAGTTGGTGGAGGAGGTGATCGAGCAATGGTGATCTTGATGGCTTTGGGGAGGCTGACCTGAACCTCAAAAGAGTCAAACCCCCAGCTGTTACCCAGGTCACTCGGATTTACCCTGGAGACTGACTTTACCATCAAGGAACATATCAGCAAAGAAACTAAGACAACTTGGTACCAGCTTTCCCTACTTAAGAAAAGGAAACCATTCCTTCCAGAAAGCTCACCACCTCCTGACCCACACATCCAGGACTGGAGATGAAGAATGTAAAGAAATAAAAGAAAAAGCCCAAGGCATCAGGCCTTCTCCATCTGAGAACACAGGATCTGTCAAAAGATCTCATATCTATCAGAACCATTCCAAATTAAAAAATAACTGAAGACACACTTCTTTAGAGAAAAGCATATCATGACACAGTAACAGTTTACATCGTCTTTCAAAACCCTCCACTTCCAATCACTTCTTGACTGTACCTTTCTCATTTACCCTGAATAGTGCTCTTCTGTCTTTTGTCTAGGTTTGTATTACTCAAAAGCTGCATACATACTTAAAGTATGTTACAGTGCAACTGACAATGTATTGTCATTGGTTCAAATTTAGGTTTAGTTTTTTCTGACATTGAGTTGTCAGCATTGTGACCCAACCCCCACACAGTGCAGCTCACTTCTGAGGTTCAAGCATCCCATGTCATTTGTCAGGTTACCTTAGGGCACGAGTTGAAGTTACTTGAGATAGCTTTAACTCTAACAAGTGAATTTCTGTAGTTTGGTACATTTAAAATGTGAGTGTGACTATAACGTCCCTGTAACCTTTTGTTTTTTTTAAGTGAAAAAAAAATATATATATACATATACATATATATAAAACATTAAAAAAACTAAAAACTAGCATTAAAACATTAAAAAAACAAAGAAAGGCATTTAGGCCCTCATTACAACCTTGGCGGGCGGCCGCGGCCGCCAATGCGGCCGCACTCCTGCAGGGTCTATTATGAGATCCCCGCTTGGTTTCCACCCACCGGCCCAGCGGGGATCTCGGCCGCAACACAGGAGCCGGCTCCAAATGGAGCCGGCAGTGTTGCAGCTGTGCGATGGGTGCAGTGCGCCTGTTGCGATTTCCACTGTCTGCTAGGCAGACAGTGAAAAGCTGCATGGGGCTGTGGCAGGGGGCCCTTGCACTGGCCATGCCAGGCGCCTCGTGACTCCCCTTTCCGCCAGCCTTTTCATGGCGGTTCAAACTGCCATGAAAAGGCTGGCGGGAGGGGGACTCTTAATCCCCTGGGCAGTGCTGCAAGCAGCGCTGCCCTGGGGGATTTAAACCGCCGGGACCAATGAGGCGGGAAAACGCCGGTCCCGGCAGTGCGACCGCAGCGCTTCCGCCACGGCTGTAATTCCCCTGGAAGCACCGCCAGCCTGTTGGCGGTGCTTCCGACAGTACAGCCCTGGCGGTCAAAGACCGCCAGGGTTGTAATGACCCCCATAGCGCCTTGAGACCCTAACGGGTGAGTAGCACGCTCTACAATCGACTGATTGATTGATTGATTTACAAAAAACATTATACAAATTTAGAAACAAATGGAAATATAAACAAATACTATAAAATTAAAATTATAACAAATTTCTAGGAATGCAGGAGAGACAGGTGGTACACCACCATCACCTGGAGATCACTGGAGAAGGTCCAAGGGAGAGTAAAGCAAGCAGTGGGTCACCACATCAGGGTCCTTGGGGCAAAGCAACTGTCCTCCTTATGACCCAGCAGGCCACAGGTCAATGCCACAGCAGGTCAGTTCTGATGGCAGTTCCTCATAGCTGCATAACAAGTTCCTCTGGCACGTCTATACAGTATCTGGTGCCAAGTCCACACAGTGTCTCAAAATGTGGGGGACAGCCCCCCGTACTTCTACTAATTTTGCACAGCTTCCACAGAGAGGAGAGAGGGGTTCCAACTAGCACTAACTGGTTCCAGGAATGTCCAGCACTGACTCCAGACATCAGTAGGGGGTAAACAAGCCCTTTGTGTGAGGCCAGGGCACGGCCTTCACATATACAGCTGTGCCCCGCCTCTACCTCTCCCAGCCCAGGAAAGCCATTCAGTATGCAGATGACCTTTTGTGACACCTTCACCGTCCCTGTGTACAAGCTGTCTGAGAAGTATGCACAAAGCCCAGCTGTCACTCTGTCCCAGACGTGGATTGGAGTCAAGCTGCAAAACACCAGTCATAAGCACAGAAAACTGCTCACTTTCTAAATGTGGCATTTCTACAATGGTAATGAAAAATCCATCTACACCAGTAATCAGCATTTCTCACTACCATTCCAACCATACCAAACATACCTATGCCACCTCTCATAGATCAGACAATACGGCTTAGACATAAGTTAGGGCATATCCGATACAGTCCTATGAGAGGGGCAGCACTCACAGTAGTGAGAAACTAAATAGGCTGTTTGTCACTACTAGGACTTGTCACACAACCAGGCACATGTCCTGCTTTTTACCCACACAGCACCTTGCCCACAGGGCTAGCTAGGGCCTAGGGGTGACATATATAGTAAAAGGGGAGTTGCAGGCCTGGCAAGTAAAGTTAGATGCCTTGTCCCTTTGGCAGCACACAAAGGCTCTGCGGTGGCAGGCCTGAGACAGGTTTGAAAGGCTACTTCTGTGGGTGGCACAAGCTACGCTGCAGTCTCACTAGTAGCATTTAATTTACAGGCCCTGGGTATAGGGACACCACTGTACAAGAGTCTTGTAGGTAAATTAAATGTGCCAATTAGGTGTAAGAAAACCATACCAAGTTTAGAAGGGAGAGCACATGCACTTTAGCACTGATCAGCAGTGGTAAAGTGCTCAGAGTCCTAACGTCAACAAAAAGGGGCCAGAAAAAATAGGGGGAGGAAGACAAAAAGTTTGTGGATGACCCTGTAAAAAGGGCCAGGTCCAACAATGATAGATATATAACTTTTAAAAAGAACAAAGAACAATGAACCAATTAACAAAATTCATAAACAATTTAATAATTAATCTTCAATTTAAAAAGGATGGTTATTTAAAAATTACTTAATTAACTTGTCACCCTATACCCCTACAATCCTAGCAACCCACACCTAGAATGTAACTAAAATAAATAAGTGTAGCACAATTTACATAATTGATAATCAATGAAATAACTAACAACTATTAATTAATAATTACTTAAGTAACTTCCCACCCTACAAACCCAGCAGTCAACTCCTAAAATATAACTCAAATATAACTAATATATCAAATTTTACACAATTCACATACTCAATTACATATTTATACATTAATAATTATTTTTAAAATATTACTTAATTAACTTCCAAACAATGCCTCTACAAACCTAGCAACCCACACCTAGAATGTAACTAAAATAATTTAGTATTACAAAGTGTTGGACCTGGCTTTTTGTCAGGGTCATCCCCAAACATTTTGCCTCCTTGCTCCTATTTTTTATGACCTGTTGTTGTTGGCTTTTGACCTCTGGGCACTTTACCACTGCTAACCAGTGCTAAAGTGCATATGCTCTCTGTGTAAATTGTACTGTTGATTGGTCTATCCATGATTGGCTATTTGATTTACTTTTAAGACCCTAGTAGAGTGCACTATATGTGCCTAGGGCCTGTAGATTAAATGCTACTAGTAGGCCTGCAGCACTGGTTGTGCCACCCACTTAGGTAGCCACTTCACCTTGTCTCAGGCCTGCCATTGCAAGGCCTGTGTGTGCAGTTTCACTGCCACTTCGACATGGCATTTAAAAATACTTGCCAAGCCTAAAACTCCCCTTTTTCTACATATACGTCACCCCTAATGTGTGCCCTAGGTAACCCCTAGAGCAGGGTGCTGTGTGGGTAAAATGCAGGACATGTACCTGTGTAGTTTACATGTCCTGGTAGTGTAAAACTCCTAAATTCGTTTTTACACTACTGTGAGGCCTGCTCCCTTCATAGGCTAACATTGGGGCTGCCCTCATACATTGTTGAAGTGGCAGCTGCTGATCTGAAAGGAGCAGGAAGGTCATATTTAGTATGGCCAGAATGGTAATACAAAATCTTGCTGACTGGTGAAGTCGGATTTAATATTACTATTCTAGAAATGCCACTTTTAGAAAGTGAGCATTTCTTTGCACTTAAATCTTTCTGTGCCTTTCAATCCACGTCTGGCTAGGTTTAGTTAACAGCTCCTTGTGCATTCACTCAGACACACCCCAAACACAGGGTGCTCAGCCTCACTTGCATACATCTGAATTTTGAATGGGTCTTCCTAGGCTGGGAGGGTGGAGGGCCTGCCCTCACACAAAGGACTGCCACACCCCCTGCTGGGACCCTGGCAGACAGGATTGAACTGAAAGGGGACCTGGTGCATTTCTTAGCCACTCTTTGAAGTCACCCCCACTTCAAAGGCACAATTTAGTATAAAACAGGGCCTCTGCCCTACCTCATCAGACACTTGCTGGAGAAGAAACCTGAACCAGAAACTACATCCTGCCAAGAAGAACTGCCTGGCTGCTCAAAGGACTCACCTGTCTGCTTTCTACAAAGGACTGCTGCCTTGCTGTTGGCCTGCTGCCTTGCTGAACTCTTGTCTGGCTGTAAAAGTGCTCTCCAAGGGCCTGGATAGAGCTTGCCTCCTGTTCCCTGAAGTCTCAGGACCAAAAAGACTTCTCTTTTTCATTTGGACTGTTCGTGCGCTGAAAATTTTGACGCACAGATTGCTCTGCGGTGAGAAAATCGTTGCACGCCGACGCTGCTCGACGCGACGCCTACGGGGCGACCGGAACTTCGACGCGCGGCCTCGAATGGACAACGCCGCCCGACTTCCAGAGAGGAAATCAACGCGACGCCTGCTGTGAGAAAGAAAATTCCACGCACAGCCTCACGGAACGGCCGAAGAATCCACGCACAGACCCTGGGACATCTGGTAATCCCGCGTTCCATAGAAGGAGACGGTCCACGTGCCGGAAAACGATGCACGTCTTCCCCGAGTGAAAAATAACGATGCAAGCCCGTGTGTGAAAGGGCGCAACCGACGCACACACCATTTTACTTCCTGTAGAACGACGCACGTCTCCCCGCGTGAAAAATAACGGCGCAAGTCTGTGTGTGAAGGTGTGTAACCGACGCACACACCATTTTTCCACGCATCTCCTCTTCTGCGGCCCTCTGCGGAGATTTTCCACTCCAAACCAGGTACTTTGTGCTTGAAAGAGACTTTGTTTACTTTTTAAAGACTTAAGACACTTCATATCACTTTTCAGTGATATCTTTACAAATTCATATTGCATCTTTGATCGTTTTGACCTGCAAATATCCAGATAAATATTCTATATTTTTCTAAACACTGTGTGGTGTATTTTTGTGGTGCTATATGGTGGTACTGTATGATTTATTGCACAAACGCTTTACACATTGCCTTCTAAGATAAGCCTGACTGCTCGTGCCAAGCTACCAGAGGGTGGGCACAGGATAATTTGGATTGTGTGTGACTTACCGTGACTAGAGTGAGGGTTCTTGCTTGGACAGAGGGTAACCTGGCTGCCAACCAAAAACCCCATTTCTAACACAAAGGGACTGATTATGAATTTGGTGGTCCTAGGACTAGCACTGTTTTCACTGTGCTGAATGGTGGAAACGTCGTAGTACAACGTTTCTTCCGGTCAGCCCAGTTGAAACATCATAATACGACGGGGTTTGAGGCCACCTTAATGGCAGCCTAAACCCCACCATATTCCTCTGAGATTGTAACGAGGCCCATAATTTCTTAATATTTTAGAGTGATTATTAATTCATTATTACTTAATTAACTTACGTCCATATACTCCTAATAAACCAGCATCCCACACCTAAAAATACAAAACAAAAATGCGATTACAACATTTACATAATTGTTAACCAATCAAATAATTAGGTAAAACAATTAATTGTTAATTAATACCTAATTAACTTCCCACTCTGCACCCCTACAAACATAGCAACTCACACCTAAAATATAATTAATTAAATGAGTATTACATAATATACATATTAATATCATTCACATACTTACTTAAAAATAATTAATTAAATAATACGTAATTATCACCTAATTAACTTCCCACTCTAACCCAACAACCCGCTACAACACAATAAATTAGTATTAAGAATTACATAAAAAATTTAAATCACTTAACTGCAACACATTAAAATAATGCAGAAACAATATTCTTTACAACTATATTATTATTATTATTGAAAACGACATTAACAAAAGCAATATTCTTAATAACGATGTTACTAACTTAAAAAAAATAATATACCTGACAATGTTTGTGTATTACAATATTTGTGACTGATTTTTCAGCATTCCCATCATTAATAACTCAACATTTTGTCCAAATACCCCCTCTCCATCTCTTGAATCACAAATTGCAGTCACAAATCCTGTTTCTACCATCTTAGGATGCAAAATTAATTTATCCCTTTCTACCCTTTTACCATAAAGTTGCAGTAGCAAACACATATGTCTAACCCAAGCTTGATTTTAGTAATGTCATCTACATTAGCTTAAAAAAATATATGTATCTCCATTGCATCCAAAATGCCATTATTATAGATAGCTTTTATCTCATGAGTGAAGGTGCATACTATAATCGATAACAGAGGTATGAGACCCATGTCTACAAAAGAGCTCTTTACAATACAAGTGTGTGATGCTGGTGCCCAGTTAAAAGGATCTAAGCATTTCTCATAACAACCATCATAGCGGGGGATTTATTTTGGACACAATGTTGAAAGATCTGACCTGGGCTCTATTGATGGTGTCTCCTGCATGATCCTTTTATTTCTCAAGCATCTATAGGAGAAGGTTCCTGTAGTATGTACCTCATGGACAAAGATCACAGAATGATTCTTACCTTTCTCTTGCTAAAACTCTGATAAAACAGACACAGGGTAGTTCTTCCTCTTCCATGGCACCCACAGTATTTAACTACCTCCCACCTGCAAAACCTCTTCCTTTCCTTCTCCCAGGACTTTCAATGTGCACTTTGCCAAGCAAATGAAGTAGACCACATTAGTCACCTTCACAGTGACAGCCTGGTTCCTCCAGCTCAATGTACACAAAATCTCCCCATTTCCACTCATTCGAAGCCAATAACTTATTAGTCATGGCCAAACTTTACTACTGCATTAGCCTCCTCATCAACCTTTCCTGATCTGTGTAAGGTGGGTTGGCTTTTGAGTCAATTACGGGTCATGTTTAAGTTCTTCATTTTCAGAGCCATTCATGAAATTTAACATTTCTGCCCTGCAAACACCCTCCCCCACCATCTTAGGCTATTAGCCATCCCTTAAACCTCCATGCACAGAATCCTGGTTCACACTCTGTTGCCTCAGCTTTTTAAATAATTACACTCCTCCCATTTACCAAAGAGCACTGCTTTCTCCTCAAGCATTCACAAAAAACCTAAAGGCCCACAGTATGACACTAGCAGATCACTACTGGGTAGTGTCCCCACCTTTTTCCCCTCAGACAACCTGACCACCCAAAACGCTTTCAACATCACATTTTTGTTGTTTATGTTTGGTTGTGTTGGGTCAGTTTGGGTCCAGTAGCCCCCATGGGTTACTGATCTAATTTCTGTCCTTAATCCTAAGCACAACCTTTTAGTACTTGACTCTCAAGGTAGCGAAAGAGAGCTGTTCAAGGCTCCCTCAGGCACGTTACCTGGTTTGGAAAATCACTACTGTACATAATAACCCTTGATAAATTACTGTCCATTCTGTGCTTTTACATTTACAAAGGAAAAGTAGATCTTAGTTTGCAAACGGGAAGAGCAAATCCGAGGAAAAAACAGTGAAGCCTGACATAAGGAGAAAACTCCAATTGCTTGCAAGTATAACATTGAATCTTTCGTCCTTGTATTTGCGATAGAACCTCTAAGGCCACACAGACTTTAAGAGGAGGCTGAAAGATGAGAGCATTTTGCCTGACTGTTCTTGTTCACTTCTAGGTTGATTCTGATTTACCATTATAGGACTGGCACCGGGGAGAGATGCCAAAGGGTAAATGTGAGAAATTGGGTTTTGATTAAGGGGAGTGAAAACCCTTCTTGAGCAATAACCACAGTCCTTGTGAGGATGAACCACAAAAGTCACTAAATAAACCTGTGCTTTTCCTGTGGTAGAATGGTACAAAAGACGTCAGGCTTAACTTAGAGGCAAAGTGTAAAGTATTTACACAGCACACAAACAGTCATAAAGTGAATACATAACACAAGAGATATCTGACACTAATTTAGGACTATAGAGTAAAATGTAATGAATATGATCAGACATAAACAATAAAAATCCAGTAGGTAGAACCAGAGCTATGCAATATTTAAGGTTTAAGTAGAAATAGCTCCACAAAGCAGAACGTGCTAACTGTTACACTAGGTTAGGGCAAAGTTAGAAATTCATGCCAACTGCGGTGGGCTGCAGGCCAGATCCAGGGCCAGGTTAGTCCCTTCAAAAAAAGTTACCTTCTCAGAGTCCAGTGTGTAGAGTTCAAAATTCAGGATTTCACTGGAGGAACTCAACTGATGCCCCCCAAGGGTTCATGACCTGAGGAGGCACCTCTTGGGGATCAGGAACTCACTCCAGCAGAGGCCAGAAGGACTCAGGCAGGTCCAGTTGCAGGTACAGGCATAACAAGTTACAGCAGATCAGCTGTGCAGTTGCAGGGAGGCCTTTGGTGCTTTTTGTGTCACTGTAGCTCTGAACAGGAGTACAGCCAACAGACTCCTGTGGTCATTCTGGTAGTCTTGGGTTCAGGGTGATGGTCGTTTCTCCTTCAAGCAGAAGGGCGGACCTCAAGCAACAGGGCAGTCCTTTGAAGAATAAGGTGGGCCTCAAGCACCAGGGCAGTCCTCTGAGAATCAAGGTAGGCCTCAAGCAGCAGGGCAATCCTCTGAAGAACAAGGCAGGCTTCAAGCAGCAGGGCAGTACTCCAGAGTACAAGGCAGTCCTACTGTAGTCTTTCGCAGGTCCAGGAGTGTACTGAAGAGTGGGGCTGAGGGTCCACTATTTATAACTGGTGCTTGCTTCGAAGTGGAGGAAACTGCTCGGGATTTCACCCACACAGATGGAATTTTCTTCCTCCATGCACAGGTCCCAAGGTGTCTGGGGTGCCAAAGCCTGGTGTCAAGTTATTTGTGAGTGTTCTGTGCAGCTCCTTTGAAATGCAGATCAGGCAAGAGGTAACTTCGCCCTTCCATCTGGCAGGATGGCCCTCTCTGAACTACATCTAGGATCTTTTGTTCACAGTCTGGGCCCAATATGTATTCCTAATGGGGGAGCAATTAACATGCCCAGGTACCTGGAATCTTCTAGAAGGCCACAGAAAGGTTGGGGCAATAAAATGCCAACTTTCTAAAAGTAGAATTTTCAAAAATGTTATCTAAAATCCTACTTTACTATAAAAGACAGTTTTAAATTACAATTCACTTGAGCCCAAACAAGACATTTCTATCTGCTCCAGTTTGTAAACAGGCCATTGCTTGTGTGGCCTGCACAAGTAATGGGTCCACATTTGGGCTCCACTAGGAACCAAACACCCTATTGTTGCGGTTGACCCTCTCAGGGTAGCGGAGCAGAGCAGTCAAAGGCTGACTCCAGGGAAGTGGTATGGGCTTGTAATCACCATTCCCTGACATGCAACACTGACACTTAATAGATGATTGTCCAGTCTGTGCTGTTTCGTTTGAAAAAGGAAAAGAACATATATTACACACACACTACTCAATACTACACATTAATTTGCAAATGTACATAGGCTTGATGGAAATACCTTTTGATGACATTGTGTAATCAGCTCTGGCCCCCTAAAGGGATCAGGTTCACCAATTCACATGTCAAAAATCACCATCTCAGGAGTACATGCAGTAACTGAATATAACCATGAAGGAGCACATGTATTTTGATCATGAGTGACTGTCAACATCATTATTTCAACCAATAAAGCATTTACCAAAATTAACTTCACATGGGCTTGATTACTTTACAAATATTTATACCATTCAAAATACAATGGTAAAAATAGCCCCTAGATGGCATCACATTGTGATCACACACATGTAACCATACACTTCACCACTAGAGAATCCTGTACAACCTGTACATATCCTTCACCACCTTTAGGCCATGATAAAAGCAGCCATAAACTGGGCCTCTATAAAGCCCACCACTCCCAGCTAAAGAGCACATCATCTAGCCTGGGGAGTGCTTAAAAATGCTTATAAAACCTGGGTATTCATCTTTTTCTAGACACTGCAGACTTAAGGCACTACATTTCAAAAACACTTTGTGGAGCCTCCAGAGGGAAGATGCTGCACTCCTGCAGCTTCCCTGTAACTATGGGCATCGTTGGTGGGGACTCACAGTCTTAGGGCTACCACAAAGGGAAAATGGGCTGAACTGTAAATCCCTGCACAGCATAGTGGGGCACCCCTTCAAAATCAGTGAATAATTGATGAGCTGCTCTTCATCTGCTTCAGGGAGAGCCACTGCCTTCCTTTTCCTTTGATTTCTGCTGTGCCACATCATACTGGTCAGCCCCTTTTCTTTTTTTACCAGGGTTGCCCAGTGCCACTGGGGCACCCCACACTCTGCTAATGTTAGAGGAAGCCCAGGGAGCGCACACCTGGCTGCCCCCACCCGTGCAGCACTCCTTTGTACTGCTGTGGGAGCCAGCAGGTTTTGTCTGCCCTGCCCTCTTCTGATGTCAAGGGGCTGTGGCGGCCTCCCGTTGCCCCCCAGGCACAAAGAAGAGGAGCGGGGAGGGCCAGCCACTACTGGGGGGACCGTGGAACCACTCCCCCTACATTCTCTTCTTCCTGGGGCCCAGGGAAGGGATCCTGAGCCGCTCCTGCACTCTGCTAATCCCGTCCATTGGGGCCTGATGTTGGGGCCCTGGGACCCCAGTAATGAAACCCACCTGGGGTGGGGTCCCCAGATCCACTGGACACAGGGGAGGGGGCCCCATGCACATTTCCTCCCAATGTGAAAAATCAGGAATCCTCCTTGCGGTGACCCCTGGGCCCTGGCCTACCCCAGGGGGTTAAATTGGCCGGGTAGTGGAGCTCCATGATTGTTTTGTGGGTCAAAGGTCAAAATCATTCTCAGTCAGATATCTCGGGCCCCATTGGGCCGTGTTGCATCTCTTTGTCTCATTTTGCTCCTGGTGGCAACCCATAGCCACCTGGAGCACGTTAGACCTTCTGGCCTCAAAGGTAACAAACTTTGCAGGGAGTTGATTTCACTTGCTCCCTGCACCAGTCTTTCTCCTTGGTTTCCTCTGTGCCTCCCTCCTCCTTGATGTAGAAGCCAACTAGTCCTCAAGGGGCGTGAGGGGACCAGCTACCTTGGCCCTGGGGATGGCCTCATTGGTCCTTGGGTCAACAGAAGTCAGAGTCCTTAGTCCAGATGGCATCAGGGGATTCTTCCTTCCAATTATTTATGGCAACTGCCTCCAGTCTCAGGCCCTCATTACGAGTGTGGCGGTCTGAAGACTGCCACACTCGCAATGGTGGTCTTACCGCCGCAGGCCTGGCGGTAAAGACCGCTGTATTATGACATCGGCGGTTTGGCCGAAGCCAAACCGCCACAACGCCACCAGTACCGCCATGGTGGTCGGACCGCTGGGCCAGAGGTGAGCACCTCCGACCCAGCGGCAGCCTGAAGACACCGTCAGCATTACGACTCAGGAAACCTCTAGGCTTTTTGCAGCGGTCGCACCGCCACGAAAACCCTGGCAGAAACGCACCTGACGACAGGAATCCCCATTCCTCTCACCCGCACACGCACCCCCACATGTCCACACACTTGCAGACACACACCCCCACTAACCCACACACTTTTGACACACACCCCCACCCGATTGCACGCACCCGCACAATCACCCTCACTCTCAGGCACACAGGCAAGCACTCCCAGCCGTCCGCATACATTCACCCCTCAGCCACCTACCGCATACTTACACATCCCCACCGCCCCTGCATACATACACACCCCTACACCCTACATGCATGCATACGTACACACATGCACTCATGCACACCCATTCTGATACACACACACATACACGCACACACCACACACTTGCGAACACCACACCCACTCCCCTCTTATGCCTCCCCCGCTACCCTCATT
This sequence comes from Pleurodeles waltl, assembly GCF_031143425.1. Lineage (NCBI taxonomy): Eukaryota > Metazoa > Chordata > Amphibia > Caudata > Salamandridae > Pleurodeles > Pleurodeles waltl. The sequence goes on along the minus strand of NC_090445.1, from coordinate 55,065,375 downwards.
TCAGTCGGTCCACCTACCTGTGTGAGCAAGGTGGTCCTCCGGGAGGGAATGGGTATCGGAAGTGCTACCACCAGCATTGCACTGCCGTGCAGGGACCGCCATTCCATATTACTTCTCGTAATACAGCAGAGTCTTTGCGGCATGGCGGTGCTGGCTGTGGAACTGACGGTGTCGGATTTCTGCCTGTCAATGGGTGGAAATCTGTTGGTGAGTCATTATATGGCGGTCTCCGGACTACCAACACTGGCAGTCTTTTGGCGCCCGTACTGACGGCAGTCTTGCCAAAAGAGCACCAATGTCATAATGAGGGCCTCTGTGTCCAGCAGAACACATCCAAAAGAGAGCTCTTCTCCTGCATAAGACCTTTTTAGAGGGGGCAGAAGGGTCCTGCAGTGATGCACATCTGGTCTATCCTGGTGTGCCACATCACCTCTCCGTACCTGTCCCAATGTTCCTGCATAGCCAGCTAAGATATTTCAAGATGGCATCACTCAGGAGTCACTTGCCACATCTGCTCACGTCACTGGCATCTCTGCAAGTGCCTTTCACAGCAAATTCTTAAAGGGAGCCACCTCTTGTGTGGTGGGTCCAGAGGTGTGGGCTCCCACCTTGGTTTAGTGGGCTTGGGCAGGCCCATCCCTGGCACAGTGTGACAGCTGGTTGATTGATGCAGAGTGTTCTGATACACACTTTTCTCCTCAGGAACTTAGTGAAGCGCTGTTAATTGCTCCCTATGTGTGGGAAGGCTAAAGGCTTCTAAAAAATGGCCCACACAGGCTCTGTTGGTTATGTAATCATTAACTAATATTGTATGCATTTAGGGAGCTACACAAATTGTGGCTAAAAACTGATGTTTAGTAGGTCTGGGAGGAACTCACGTAGTTTCACTCTGCGGAATTCCAAGCAGTTACATGAAAACTCAGCGAAATTCCGAGTAGATCTGTGAAAGATCTGTGAAAGGGTGGAAGTCCACAAGTTGTGCTGCTTGCACTGATTTTCAGCACCACGCACTTGTTCTGCACAACAAAATGCGCATGAACGGCACCACGCAGCACGCCAAAGCGTGCTGTTTCTTGAGTTGGGTTTGCTGCTGCTTGAATATTTTCTACTTGAGTGACAGTTTTCCCGCTATAAACGGTGGCACGCCTGTGTTAGAGAAATGTCATCTGGTGCCCTCCTAGCACTAGGGGTGGGTGGAATTTGTTGTTCTGCCTGTAGAATTGGAGTAATTTAGTAATAGTGTCTTACTCCTTAATAATTCAGCACTACTCTATTTAACCCCTGCCTGTGCGCTAGGCTTAGAGGTGCTGCCTGGTGACACAGGCTGCGTACTGTACATGTACATTGAAGTTGTACAGTAAGGCTAGCACAACACATGCATGAGGAATAGATAAGAGAATTCACACCAAGATATATCCCTGAAACAAGGCTTTAGCACTGTGCTTGGTTCTTTCAATCCCAGTTTCAGATGGACAGAAAGGATTGTTCGTGACTGTGCTTCCCAAATAAAAAGTAACAATGTTTTCTGGAAAAATTAGGCCCATATTTATACTTTGTTTGCACCGGATTTGCGTAATATTTAACGCAAATCTGGCGCAAACTTAACTCCATGTTTATACTTTGACGCTAGACCCGTCTAACTTCAAAGTTATGGAGTGTGAGCCATTTTTTGTACGTTGAAACCTACCTTAAGCTAATGATATGCAAGGTAGGCGTTCCCGTGCAAAAAATGACTCTAAGGCATTTGCTCCTTATTTATCCTCCGGCGTCAAAATGATGCACGGGAAGAGGCGGGCCTTAAAACATGGCGCTAATCCTGATTTGTGCCATTTTTTAATGCCTGGGTCAGGGCAGGCATTAGGGGACCTGTGGGCTCATTTCCATGGTCTGACCATGGAAGCAGGCAACATGTTGCCCTTCCCTGCACCCACGGACACAACCTGACACCCTCGCCCACCCCTGGAGGACACCCATGGATGGGGGGACCCATCTATGGTAAGTAGAGGTAAGTATTTTTTTGTTTGTTTGTTAAAGTGGCATGGGGGGCCTAACTTGGCCCCCCCTACATGCCACTGTGCCAAATGGGCACGCCCAAGGGACAGAAGTCCCCTGGGCATGGCCAATCGGCAGGGGGGCATGACTCCTGTCTTTGCTAAAACAGGAGTCATTTCCATGGGGGTTCTGCGTCAAAAAACAATGCTAGTCAGGTTAGAGTCAAGATTTTTTACTCTAACCTGACTTGCACCATTCTTTGACGCACAGCCCCCAGTCTTCCCTACACCTCCGCTGCCCGGCCAGCGTCATTTATTTTGACGCTAACCAGGCCGCAGCGCCGGCTACCACCATTCCTTAAATATGACGCCCTGCTGGCTCTTTGGAATGGTGCTAGCGCAGGTTTGCGTCAAAAGTATAAATATGGGCCTAAGTTTATGTATTCCAATTCAAGCAAATTAGCAAACTAAAATGCACAGAATTCCTCCTGCACAAGTTCCCATTTAGAGAGATTATTGGATGGAGCGCGTGCCAGCGGTATTGATAATCTTGCTTGCGCTGGTGGTTTTTGTAGGCTCAGGAAACACTGTAGAGTTTAACAGGATTTTAGTCTAATAAACCACAACACACCACAGTCTACAGAAAACTTGGGAGGGAAATGCACTCTTTAAGTGCAAAGATTCCCCAACATACTAAACTGAAAGCAGCCTGGCATATTTTATTATATGGACAGAAGAAAAAAAATTGGGGATCAGGCGAGCTTTTTAGTGGGTTTCTAATTACCAAATATGCAAACACCTGTAAACATATACAATTTGATTTATGACTGCCTTCTGTGAAAGCCAGGCACCCTTCGATATAATGAATTACCTGGTAGTTACTCAGCATTGCTTAGTTTGCCTCTTTACCTCCATGGTTGCTAGAGCTCTGCTCCTGTGCCTTCATGTTCCTGTCAGTGGTCTTTTTTTAATGCCAAATACCTTGACGAAGATACTAGAGTTACCAGGATAACACAAACAATCAAGATATATGTCCTCTAAAAATATGCAGAAACAAGTCCAACACCACACAATAATAAGAATGGTTACCAAAAACACATAACCCCTTTCATTTAAAACAATCTCTTCTACAATTGCCCCGTGGCCCTGTCCTACACTGAAAAATCCAATGCTATTTCAAGAGGTGTGTAAGCTGAAGACTCTGACTGCTGTCTCGTTTTAAAGCTGGCGGTCTCTTTCCTACTCATATGTGATCTCTCTTCCTCTTGACTACCCCGTAGATGAACGGCACCCTGAAACAACCATAAGACAGCGTAAGCGCTGTAAAAAAACAAGAAATAAATTAAAACGTCCCTGGATTTTGTCCGTTTAGCTATCGCTTTGAGGATAATGCTTCCGTTCTATGTATCTGGATAGGACACTTTCTTTGCGTACTCAGTTGTCTAGATATTGTACTGCTGCCATCATGTGTGCATGTATGGGTGTAGTGGACACTCGCCATAGGTGCCCATGTGTCTGGTTGTTGCTGTTCCTCTCCTGGCAGCAGTTTGCTGGCTCAGGCCACAGTCTGCAGGCGTCAGTGGAGTGACACTTTGAGTGACTGCCTATCAGCTCTTTGAGCAGTTTACATTATGGGTTGTCTTTCGCTTGCGCTGTTTATTTCCCTTGGATTGCCAATCCCTGGGAACACGCAACGATCCTGCATCAGCCACCAGCACAATGGCTCTACCACAAGGTGCAGAAGGGGTGAGTTTTTATGTAACTTAGCGGAAGTCTGCAGAGTAAAACTCCACTAGTTCCGCCCACCTCTACCTAGTGGCCAAAAAATTGCACAAGGGGATGTCAATTCTTGCACGGCAACTTACTGTTGGCGAGCCGTGCACAGGGAAAAGCTCCACCACACAGCAGTTGGCAGAATTTGTCTGGAACTCTGTGTTACATGTATAACACGTAGTACCCAAAAGTCCTACTCCGTCGCTGGAGTGGAATTTATTGCCCACCCCTAATATTTAGATTGCTAAACATTTGTTCAATGCAGTGGAATTTGGCTAGTTTCTTGCAGCATCAAACGAAGTGCAGTTCTTCCTCTGGGTTGGTCACTTAGCTGTGCTGCTCAATGAGGACTTTATCATTCAATACTTTGATTGCCTGCTTCATAAACCTTGAGAACCTCACTGTTAGCTGGCCTGCATCACCCGGTTGCTTTCCTGCGGAAAGTGCTTTTGCCTTTTTATCACTCCACCAGCCTTCTTCTCTCCTCCATATTCAACGAAGAATGTTGAAGGACTACACAGACTTTGGATAAAGTCAGTGGTCAGCTTTTACGTGGACAGGACAAATGAATTCAGACTGGACAACCAGCTCCTTGTTGTCTTTGTGGGGAAGATGAAAGGCAAAGCAGTGTACCAGAGGACCTTGTCAATATAGACATCTGCAAGGCAGCGATCTGGGCTTACCTCCACACTTTTGGATTCTAAAGTGAGGAGAGAAGGCCACTTCACACGCTCTGGCCTTCAGGATTTTTTGGTATAAGCAGCAACCCACCCACCTCCTGGTTGACAACCACTTAGGGAATCTATTCAGAAGGTGAGGAATCTGCAGGAAGAAGTGTCCATCGGACAAAACATTTACTTACCTTTAGTAATGCTCTTTCTGGTGGATACTCTTTATTTACCTGCAGATTCCTCACGGAACCACCCACCTCCCCGTTGCATAGCTGATGATCCCACATGTCCTCTTGATGCTTTATGGCCCAGTGATGTCACAAGGACTCAAAGTGGAGCCAGAACCATCTATTGGTGTGGGAGAGCTGTTGATGAGTTTCTGGAATCCAGAATGGCATCTAGGATGTTTAGAAGGTGAGTAATGTGCATGTAGATAGAGTACCCATCAGAAAGAGAGTTAACAAAGGTGAGTAAATGTTTTTGCTAACCAATAGTTTTGTGCTTTGTCATTTTCATGTCCTCTGTACTGTGACTCTCTTGGGTATGTCTCCACTGACTGCCTTCATGAAGGTAATCTATATTACACAAAATTGCAATTAAATGATTGTATGTTGGAAAGCCGCCTGCAGGAACAACGAGTGCCTGAACAATGAGGTCGGAACACCGACCTCGTTGTTACCACTAATGCCTTTACCACCAATGCCTTAACAACGATATTTTGTTGTAAAGGCATTCCTGGTAAAGGCATTAGTGATAGGCATCCATTGATCCTGCATGCGTCACCCCGACCCCCCACCCCCGCCCCAAAACCTAAAACCCCCCACCCCCAACCCTGCCCCAAAACCTAAAACCCCCACTCCCCCACCCCGCCCCAAAACCTAAAACCCCTGACCCCCCACCCCGCCCCAAAACCTAAAACCCCCCACCCTGCCCCAAAACCTAAAACGCCCCACCCCCCCAACCCTGCCCCAAAACCTAAAAACCCCAACCCCCACCCCGCCCCAAAACCTAAAACCCAGCGACCCTCCACCCCCGCCCCAAAACCTAAAACCCCCGCCCCCCCACCCCGCCTCAAAACCTCCCGCCCCAAAACCTAAACCCCCTGCCCCAAAATCTGAAACCCCCCACCCCGCCCCAAAACATAAAAACGCCCCTCCCCCCAACCCCGCCCCAAAACCTAAAACCCCCCACCACGGCCCCAAAACCTAAAAAAAAAAACGCCCGCCCCCAGATCCCCATCGCAAAATCTAAAACCCGCCGACCCCACCCCAAAACCTAAAAAACCCCGCCCCCCCACTTACCTTCGTCATTGTCTCGTCGTCCGCGTTGCCCTCCTCAGCCAACTCCCTTGTTTGTGCCTTAACCACGCATGTGCGTTGTTCAGCACATGCGTGGTTAAGGCACAAAATAAGGAAGTCGTGGTTAAGGAAAGTGTTTTTCCGCTTCTGTTAACCAGGACTTCGTTGGTTAGGAGTCTGCGTAGAGGGCGTTTTCCCAATTAAATACACCAATACAAATCTTATCTTCTCGTGGGTCCGTTGTTCTTCTCATGTATCTCCCCCAAAAATGTCTGTTTCTGGATCACTAAAGGGAAGTAGTTTACTTTTAACCTTTTATGGGCTGATCCCCTGTTTTCTTCCTTGTGAACACAACATCCTGCAGTAGGTTCAATTATGGTAGAAGGATTCTGCAGATCTCTCAAAGATACCACCTACTACCTAATTATATCTACACTAAGTCTGTGGAATGATACAGAGCCACTAGTTTGCAGGATTCTGGGACTACTGTAACTGTACTCTACCGGCCGCATAGGACCTAGGACCCGATTTAGATTACCCTGAGTAAAATTTACTTTATCAGCCTAAGTCTTCCTCTGAAGGAGTACAGGTCGTCGGAGGAAAGCCGCCTGTCCATCGACTCTATTTGGAGTAAACAGTCAGATTGTTTTTATTGTTTTTATTTTTTACTGTCCGTGACCACTAGGAGTACCCCACGGTGAAAGACAATTAAAAAAAATTACCCCCACACCATGGGAGAAAACTCCCACATTGTTGAGCCCATTTTTTTCCGTTTCCAAACAAATCTCTTCGTTTGGGAGTTTGTTGGAAGTTTGGTGAGCGTCTGCCATTGGTGAGGAACACTTACACTAAACTTTATATGACTTTGCATGTACCACCATGACAATGGTTCATAGAAACTTGCATTTCACCAAAGGGCAAGTGGTAAACTCTAAATGTGGTGGGCAGAGTAATGGCAGAATGATGGATGTAAAGTCCTCTACTGCCCTGACTCTCTTTACTCCGTCTGCCAAAGTCTAATCCAAGCGGTGGATCATTATAGTGATTGTGAGTGTTGACCTCAGCATGGTCGGCCTGCTGTGATGACCACATTCACTTGTGGATGTTGCCTTGATTCCTTCACAGAAAGTGTGCCAGCAACAGTTTTGAAAAAGGAAACCTTGGGTGTAAGGTGAATTACATATTGTCTAATGTGCTGGTAGAACATTTCAAAATAATCTAAAATAGCATGATTGGATCCTTGAACAGCAATTGGGGAGGAAGTAAGGCACCATCTAACCATGCTTGTTTTATGCCTATGTGGAGGTGCCCCAAAAGCACCTGGAATTTAGACCTGACTGAGATTTGCTTTGTCACTCACTGTGACCCCTAGCATTCGAGAAGGTGGCCAGAAGCAAAATAAAAAACAAAATTCCCGGCACTTTTTATTGTTATGGTTTGTTTCTTGGAATGCTAATGAATGGTTGATGCTTAAGGCAAAGCACAGACTTAACACGAGTGACAAGCTCATGAAAGAGTAGAGTTTTCAAAGGGGTGGCTACCATAACTGGTAATTGGATCTTCAAGCCAGTTATTCCTTGCCAGACAAACCCTTATGACCTCTTCTTCACAAGAGAGTTGCAGCCCTGCAGTGATACACATGCACCACCTTTCCATAGTCAACTGTACAATAGGAGTGAATTCAAGCCATTGGACACCAGCAGTGAAGGACAATGTCTCAATGTCCACTAATTGTAGTGGGCCCCAAAGAAAATTCCTTTCAATTCTGCAGAGAGATCTGCAAGCATGTTTTCATCCTTCACAGGAATCAAATGCTTCACTAAGGTCGAGGGACATTTTGACCCAGAACAAAATTGTGTTGAACCATACACAGTTACTTAAACACCATCCCCAAAATTTAGACAACATGACCAATATGGCCTCGGAAAGAAACTCCAATCAAAGAAAGGTTTCAAAGGTGTATTTTACAACCACAAAGTTAATGTCATGAAGTCTGTGTGTAAAATCAAATTATAAAGATATATTAATACCGTAGGCTGCCCAAAGCGGTGAACAAGTTTAATCAAATTAGCATCAGCACAATTAAGCATTCAAGAAAAATAATACATATCATTAAGGAAATTATCTGAGACACAGAAACATATCTCAGGTCAAACTGTATTAGCATTTGTCAAGCTCAAATAAGGATAGTATACAAATTCAGGGCTGGACATGGTTAGTCCCTACAGTTAACTAAATTAGGAGATGCAAGTGTGGGGATAGGCTAACACATGTGGGCAAAATACAAAATGAGACAAAAATAATTTGAAAAACAATATCTCTAGGTCTACAGAATACTAACTAGAAAAATATAGAGTGTGAGTGTCAGCATACTAGCTTCGAATCTAGAAAAAAGGAACATGTCAAGGGAAATGGCAATCAGCTGAGAGATATACTTCTCCAAGGGACAGCATTCAAGGATTCTTCATCAGCAAAGTAAATAAATCAGAAGCAAATTCAGACCAAAGCATCATCAGGAAGGGTGCAGAGAGACTGCACAGAATCTAGGGCAGAGAAAAGGCTGACTAAAACTTAGTCCATCCCTATGCAAAATGCACATTACATTCTGATTCATTGATCCAGTGCCACCATATCCGACACAAAAAGGCATTGTCCAATCAAGACATCGTTACATTCCAATTTCTTCTCATGGTTTGCAATATGCTTGTCTCAGTTCCATGAGAATCTGTATGCTAAGAGAAACAAATTATTTCACGTTAAGTCCACAGGCCTAAATGTTTCATACCAAGGTCACTAAACTAAAAGCCTCTGTACAATGGAACAAAGAACCTATTGCTACTCATAGATACGGAACCTAGTGGAAATATTCACGTTAGAAAGAACAATGATTTATCACTTTACATGACTGCAAATACGAGCTCCACAGACCTAGTTATGCTAACACAGGAAATAGAAACCACATCAAAATACTTGTTAATAAACGCACATAATATACAAACTTGTAAATTCAGCATTAATAATTATACAATCAAATGGAATAAACATTTTATTATAAATTGTAAAACTGTTAATGCATCACGTTAGATATATACACTTTAGCATTATTTAAATCTTATTAGCACATTGTTAAATCCGGTAGACACAAGTGTGACCACCACAAATGAAAACATGAGCACTTTTAAAATACATGTCAGTGCACCTTTCTGTGTTAGGCTGTTACACATCAGACATAATTTGTTACCTTCTGCTGACATTTGGGTCACTAAAAGCTTTATTAAAATGAACGCTGCAACAGATCCAAGAGACAATGTTGCACCCTATAACAATTATATATGTGACTTGAGAACCTTGAGTGCAGTGAGAGTGAGCGAGAAAAATGAACGCAGAGTTCATGTACAATATTGCTTTATAACCGGCAGATGTGATCAAATGAAAGCCGAGAAACCCCAGGAAGATGCTGCTGTGCAGCAGACTCTGCAGAACAGAAAACATGCCTCCTTGCAGGATAAGCTTCTGGAATTAAAAGGTAAATGCATATTTGATTACTAATGAAACCCATCTAAGGAAGAATTGTTTGTGCTGGAGGGTTGAGTGCAGGGCCAGGGCACCTTTGAGTACTATGAAGAATACACTCATAGGTTAAAGTTCCAATAAACGGCTGTTATGGTCTGCAAATTACCCTGATGTTGGGTAGGAGGGTAGTGTAAGGTGTGTGAGTTTGGAATCTACGGATAGTGAAAGAGAAAGAATTGGTGTGAGATCTGATCCTGATAAAAATGGTACCCCACCCTGGGCCTATTACCTGAGACAAGAACGGACCAAACTGAGAACCGTACTAAGACCATATTGACTTCATATGGTCACAGTTTTCATCCATTCCTGTCGCAGATGCTCTGCCCAGCCACACAGGTGTGGATGTTGTGTGCGATATGAACTGAAAGAGAGAATGCAATGTGACAGCGTCCAAGTATGAGTGTACTACAAAGACGAGACAAACAATGGGCTCAATAAAAAGAAAAATAACACTTTTATTACTCTGTGATGCAAAGAACATCTCCAAAGAAGCTAAAAGTGAGAAAAATATCCTGTCAAATTACAACACACATAGCAGGGCAGACTGAAAATGCATTTAATTCTCAAAAAGCACACATTGTCATGGTAATACCAGATAAAGAAGGGGACACCTTTATGTTAGGATGTGCCCTGAAGAAAAGGCAAAGTGCTCTCACTAAGACTGACGGTAGCCACTGACTGAAGTGGGCCAATACAAAGCCCCATGCTGTATGCTGAGTTGAGCAAAAAACAAAAGTGAATGGCACAACAATAAAGGTATGCGCCAATGGTGCAATTAGGGGGAGTGCGGAGATCACTATCGGTGGAAGAAAAGGAATGTCACTGCAAAGAGCAACTCTATACTGTGGCTGTAGAAGGCATTTCCTAAAAAGGTGCCCTCTTTGGGAAGAAAGCTCTTCCTTAAGGAACAGGTGAAAGTCAAGCTTAAATTTTGCAAATTTGTCTGTCAACTTGGAATTGCTGGTGCCTATCACAATAGAGACTGATGAATCACCATTTACGATTGGTGTGGTATTGTTGCCAAGAGATCCTGAGACCAAGGCAGTACATCTGGTTGCTTACTACTCAAGAACCCTTTCCACTTCAGAAAGGAAGTATGACTTCCATAATAGGGAGCTGCTCGTGATTAACGAAGCCTTCACGCATTAGTGACACAATTTAGAAAGGCCATTACATGATGTCACTGTCTCGATGGACTATAAAAACTACTGTGTATAAAATCAGTGAAATGTCTAAATGCGAGATATGACAGATTTCTTTTTTGGCTTCCTCTAATTTTCAGTATACAATCACTTGCAGACCAAAGAATTAGCATGGCAGGATAGATGTTCTCTCTAAACAATTAGAAGAACAGGAAGAACTGATACCTGCTACTAATATCTCATCAACCATGTCACAGGACTCTGATATAATCACTATGTTTTTAAAGCAAATACGACACAGACATGAAAAGTTAAAAGGAGAACAATGGTTACAAAATAATTTAAGAGATTGGAAGAGAGTGGGAACGTATTGTAGGGCATCCAGAACAAAGAAAGATGTAAGAATTATTGTAAAGACATTTGTGGTGGCCTAGCACGTCAAAATCTATTCAACAATAGATCAGTCAATGTTCCTTTGGTGTTCAGGCTAACACAGAGAAAGTCAAGCCTATAGGATTTGTACAACCTTTTCCAGTGCCCTCACAACCTGGGTCAAGATTTTCTATAGATTTTATAGTTTAACCGCTCATGTTACTCACACATTATAGAAGTAATGAATTATTTCACCAAAATGGATCGTTCTAATGGATACTTCTACTTGCAGACTACTCACTTGTAGAATTATCCCAGTATTTAGGCTTGATCCAGAAACATAAAAGCTTTCACATTTCCGGTAGGGAGCGTTGGCTTTGCGTCAATGACAGAAGTAGTATCAAGTGACCTTGCCAAAGCTTTTTGGCACCCACCACAGCATAACCATGTCAATTCCCTTTTCCCCCACTCATTTGGCACAGATTAGGAGCTTGCTGTTTCCTTAGACTTGTGAGTTTTCATCACAAAAAATAATTTGCAGTGTAGGGCATATGGCTCCTCCAAAACGTTCGCTCTTCAAGCCCTGTAGGGAATGCAAGGGACAGGTCCCCATTATCGAACCCCACTTAATCTGCCTTTGGTGCCTCTGCTCTGAACATGTCTCCAGTATGTGTGATTACTGTCACAACATTCACCTCAAAGCTATTAAAGAGCACAAGGCAAAGTCATTCACATAAGTCACCCATTTCCGCCACTATCCCCTCCTACTGTGCAAGTTACAGATCCAATGGTGACTCCTCCTTTATATGTTCTGGAGAACAGATCTAGAAGAGAGCACCAGAGACAGCTGGAGGAAGAAGGGTATAGACCGAGGATCCATTACATTTTTTGCTCTGATTTTGATTGCCTTAATCTTTAAGCTTATGGTTGTGGCAAACTGGTAGACCTTTAATCATCCAGTGGTTTGGACACTGGCCCTGAAATGAACATGGAATTCCCAGCAGGACATCACAGTCCAGAGGTAATGTCGTTCCATTCTGTAGTCAAGAAAGCTGCAGAGATACAGGAGCTGCAGCTACCAACACAGGCGGTTCAAGATAACGTCCTCACTGAGGTGCTCCTCATGACTGTACCCACATCGGAACCTCTTCTGGCCTTTAATGAAGGATTGCTGGATCCTGTTTTGACAGCATAGGAGAAGCCCACCTCTGCACTGATGGTGAACAGGCTGGTAGGGAGGCACAATTGGCGAGGCTTTGTCACTATTTTGCATCTTGCATAACATATACTAATCTTCACATTATACACACACACCTGTATAGAGTGTGATGTTCATGTTAAGTTAACCACAGTTACTATAGGCTTCAGTTTAAATGATGTACGCTTTCATTAAAATACACTTTTGGCTGCTATTTTCTTTTTGCTCTTTCCCTCCTTTCAGGAGCCAACCTGCTTTAGTTCACATTAATTAGATTTTTGCAAAATGTTTTAGTTTCTGTGAGAATTGTTTATCTCTTTGTGTTTCACTGAAAGATGAATAATGAATCACTGCATCTGTGCTGAGGACAGGCTGACTGTGATGTCATCCTGCTATAAGATATCTCTTGAAGCCGTATTTCAGAAAACATCCATTGTGTGACATCTGGGAAGTACTTTGACCCTCAATATCGTGTAATGCTCCATCCTGATTAGTCTTCTCACCCTGCTACCAATGGGGAATGTTTCAGCTTACCAAGAATTTAATGTTTTAATTGTGCATTGCTGTGCTAATTAGATTTAGAGGCCCCTTTCTCCTTTCCTAGGTCCCAGCTCCTCACTTACCTGGGACTGGTCCTCTGACCAGTTTAAGGCCCTTTCGGACCCGGCCTTGCAGCCACTACTCTCCGTGCCTTTGAGCTTTCTTCTCTTTCTCTCACACTCCTTTTCCTCGTTTGCTCACTCTTTGCCTTTACTTTCTGCCTCTTTCTCTCAATTTTTGCCTTTGCTTTGTGCCTCTTTCTCTCTCACGCTTTGCCTTTGTTTTAGGCCTATTTTTCTCAGTCGTTTCTATCACTTGTGCCAATTTCCCTCATGCTTCGTCTTAACTTTGTGCCTCTTTACTTTGTGCTTCCATCTTTCCCCCAGCCTCCTGTGCTTTACCTCCTCCCACACTCCTTATCTCCTGTCCTGTGTCATCCTCCTGAGTCTTCCCACGTCTTCATCCCACCTCCTCTTAGCCCTGTCCACCACCCCGCACCCCTCCATTCACAGGATCTACTAAACGGTCCCTTCCATGCTTTTCCTCCTCCCATCTCCCCGCTACGTACCTGCTTTCCTGTGTCTTCCTCATCTGTCTTCTTCCCGCCTCCCTTTAGCCTCAGCCATTGCCCCTTTGCTCCTCCCCCTCCTAGGACTTACTTAATGGCAGCCATTTTGCGTCCCACTTGAGGAGGTGCTCAGACCCCAGCTCCCCACTTGGTCCTCTGACCAGTGTATGCCCTTTCGGACCCGGTATCGCGGCTGCTGCTCTCTGTGCCTTTTTCTCCCTTTCTCTCACATTGCTTTTCCTCTTTCTATCAACTGTTTGCCTTTACTTTGTGCATCCATCTCTCACTCTTTGCCTTTGCTTTGTGCCTCTCTCTCTCTCTCACGCTCTGCCTTTGCTTTTTTGCCTCTTTATCTCACCTGTTTCCATTAATTGTGCCTCTTTCTCCCAAGCTTTGCCTCACTTTTGGCCTCTTTTTGTCACCCAATTTCATCACTTGTGCCTCTTTCCTTCATGCTTTGCTTTTGCTTTGTGCCTCTTTAATTTGTGACTTTACCTTGTGCCCCTAACTTCCCCACAGCCCCATACCCCTCCTGTGCTTTTCCTCCTCCCACTTCCCCAGCATCTTACCTGATCTCCTGCGTCCTCCTCTTATGTCTTCTTGCCGCCTCCACTTAGCCCTGTTCACCACCCCTGTACTCCTCCCCCTCCCAGGACCTACTTAATGGCAGCTGCTGCATGACCACGCCGCTGGAGTGTTGAACGCACACCTATTTGTGCTTGTCTGCACCTGTCCACGCCTCACCATCTCACAACCTCACCTCAACCAACACCACACCTGATCTTCAGCATACCCATACATGCATGCTCCTAAATACCTGTCCTCTCAAAAAACACACCATCGAAATCCTAGACCTCACAACAACAGCACACCAGACCTCCTCTTTGTAATAGAAACCTAGATGAACCCCACCTCAGCTCCTAACAAGATACAAGCTAGATACAAAATGGCACGCCAGGACCTCCTCCACAAACCCGGCTTGCCATCGTCTGCAAAGACACCCTCAAATGCACAACCACTACTGATCTGGACACTCCACTTTTTATGGAGCACAAGCACGTCAACCTGCAAGCAAACAGCACTTCGGTGAAAGGCATTCTAGCTTACAGACCACCTGGCCCTTAAGGCAGCTTTAGAAACCTCACTTCAGACTTCATCCTCCCCCTCACCATCAACTCCAAGAACTTCCTTCTTCTCAGTAACCTCAACTTCCACCTTGAAGACCCCCTGACCATTGCTCCTCCGATTTTCTCAAGACTCTATACAGCATGAGACTTTCCCAACTCGTCACAGACCCTACACACAATGTAGGACACACTTTAAATGCAAGCTTACCCTCTGGCAACAGCATCAGCTACCGCTCCATCTCACCACCACAAGGACCGACCATAACATTAGCCATTTCAATATTACCACGACACAAGCCAAAGCTCCCATCAACACCAACCAACCCGGCTTGTGCTACACTTGAAACAATCAAACCCAACACCACCAACAACCTAGCTGAGGACATCACCAACTTCAACCAATGGATCTCCAACTGCATCAACTCTCTTGTACCCATCAAAACTCATACACATTGCAAAACTAACAATGGACCTCTTAGTATACAGAACAAATCTGAGACTCCAAAAGATACTGCAAACAGCTGGAAGGGAAGGGGAGAACCAACCACAACGCCAATGCCAGATCAACCTACAAGCTTGCCTCAGGCACTACCACCACGTCCTGAGAGTTACGAAGAGAAGATCCATCTTGGATAGGATTGAACCCAGTTTCAGCAGCAGCTAAGAGATATTTGCCATAATCAAGGAATTCACCAACCTCAACGCCTCACCAACTTTATCACTCCTTCCCAGGAAATCTGCAACAACCTTTCAACTTACTTCTGCAACAAAATCGAGAAGATCTACAATTACTTCAAAAAGCAACTGAAGCCTGAGAACTTTTCAGCAAACTGTACACCTACCACTCGGACAGACACCTAACCAACTGGAAAAAACTCATGAGGAAAACACTGCCTCAACCATAATGACCATTCACTTTGGGCCCCCACAGACCCAATGCCTACACCATATCTAAAACGTAGGAGGACCCAAGATCAGCAAATTCTTCACCCACTTCATCCACCCATTCCTTCGTCAACTCCTCCTTTGAGTCTGCAACTTTTCCAGAGGAATGGAGGTATGTTGCAATCACAGCCCTCCTTAGAAAACCCCAACATACTGAACAATTTCTAACTCATCTCCTTACAGTGATGCCCAATAAAGGTTATAGAGAAAGCAATCAACCAGCACTCACCGACCACCTGGAACTCCCCAATCTTTTTGACCACTCCCCATATGGCTTTTTAGCAACCACAGTTAAGATACAGCACTTATTGTGCCACAGATGAGCTCTGCACTCTTCTAGGCCTGAGGAGAAACCACTGCCCTCATGCTGCTGGACCTCTCAGCACCATTGAACACCGTGTCACACTCCAACCTCAGCAAAAGATTACACCCTGCAAGCATCCAAGACCCAGCCCTCAAATGGATTTTCTTCTTCTTCACAAGGAGAACACAACAAATTAGACTCTCCCATACACATTGGAGCCCAAGGACCTAATCTGCGGAGTCCCTAAAGGATCATCCCTCAGCCCCACCCTGTTCAACATTTACATGGCACCACTTACTGACGTCATCAGATCTCAATGCTTCTCCATTATCTCCTACATCGATGAGATCCAGCTCATCCTCTGTATGTCAGAAAAGCCCCCCACAACCAGATCCAACTTCACTAATGCATAATCTACTTATCAGAATGAATGAGAACTAACTGCCTGAAACTCAACAAGTATAAGACATAAGTTCTGATCTTTGGGAATAAGAACTCCACCTGGGACTCCACCTGGTGGCCGTCAGAGCTCGGCCCAACTCCATCATCTGCCAGCCATGCACATCACCCAGGGATTACATTACATGACATATTTAATATGGCTGCACAGGTGAGCGCAGTTAGCTCCTCCTGCTTCCACATCTTCAGCTGGATTCCCAAGAGCACCAGACATACAGTCTCTCAAGCCCTAATTGCCAGTAGACTTGACTATGGCAATGCACTCTTTGCCGGAATGCCCAATCTCCTCCTCCACTGTCTTCAGACCACCAGAATGCCTCTGTTAGGCTGGCCCTGGATTTCTGTTGGCGCCCCCATATTACGTCTCACCTCAGAGATTTCCAATGGCTGCTGATTCAAACTCCTCACACACAGATACAAGGCACTGCACAACATTAGACGAGCATACTTCAGCTGCCACCTCCACTTCTACCAGCGTACCAGACACCTATGCTCTGCCTCTCTCTCTCTCTCTTGCACACACCCTGCATCTGCAAAAGCAGGATGATTTGCTTTCACTCAAAAACATGGAACGTCCTCCCTCTACACTAAAGGGCCTTCTCCTCGCTTCTAGAAATAAGCAAGAAGATAAAGACCTGGCTCTTCAACTAAGATCCAGCAGTGGATATTTACAACTGCTTTAGTGCCTGGATTCCTCTCGGGTGATAAGCTGTGCTTTACAAATCCTGATAACATGAGATTACATAACACTCTCTCAAGATTAGGCAGTCACTTTTGCCCATGCTCAAAGAGATAGACTCTTGAAAAAATCCATTCTCACTTACTAGACTGAATCTTTATCTGATTTTGCCTTGCAGAGGCTTTAATTACTGACACCGCTTGTGACTTCTCCCTCACATTTCCTGGTTTCCTTTTAGCTTAACATGTTAAGGAATTTCCCTTCAGGGGAAAATGCAGCTTGTTTGATTTGCTACTGACCACTTTAACTAGTTTGTCTTTATATTTCTTATTTGGAATTACTCAGAATTATACTGACCAACACGTTGATGAGCTGATCATTGATTTATGACGAATTTGAACTATTTGAGTTTGGAACTTTACTAATCTGTTCATTAACCTTCATGGTTTACAACTCTACTACTGTCATTCCGTGGAGCTTTATGTGCTTCACTACCATTGATATATTGTTGATTTGTTCATGTTAACCCTCAGCCTGGGACAAAAGGTCCATCCACTCGAGTGTAGCTTGTACGTTGCACCAACGATCTTTATGATGCAAATACCATCCCGCTGCACCTTCTACCATCCAGCACAACCAATTGTCAAGAATTTCTATGAATTTTATTGTTGAACTGTCCATGTTACAGAGTGTAACACATCACAGTAGTGGTTGACTATTTCACCAAAATGGAACATTTTACATCCCTCAGACTGTTACAAACAACTATTGAACTGGCTCACAATTTTCTTAATTTAAGTTCCACGGTTTCACAGACATTATTATTTCAGATTGAGTGGCGCAATTCATTGCACATTTCTGGAAAGGACTGAAGAAAGTCCCAGGAATCAAATATTTTCCACTTACATGCTATTATCCACAGAGAGATCGATAGACCTCAATCTGAACCATGCACTAGAACAATGCCTTTGCTGCTTCTTAATGGAACGCCCAAGTGAATGGAGTAATTGGATCTCCCTCGCAGTCTGCACACAGCAACTCCTTACACTGTTCAATGGAATCTCTCTTTTCTATTGCTCAGTTGCTCTTCTAGTGTAAATCCTCAAAGTTTCATGGCCCTCTCTCTCCTGGATCTGTTCCTGCCATAATGCACCTTGTCACACTCATCAAGGAAGTTGAGAGGGGAGTTTAATAACATATTCAAAATTAATGTCAACATTTAAGAGTCAGGCTGATAAACACTGTGTAGGAAGTTGGCTCTGTATGTGCTATTTCAAAGTAAGGAATAGCATGCACAGAGTCCAAGGGTTCCCCTTAGAGGTAAGATAGTGGCAAAAAGAGATAATACTAATGCTCTATTTTGTGGTAGTGTGGTCGAGCAGTAGGCTTATCAAAGGAGTAGTGTTAAGCATTTGTTGTACATACACACAGGCAATAAATGAGGAACACACACTCAGAGACAAATCCAGCCAATAGGTTTTGGTATGGAAAAATATATTTTCTTAGTTTATTTTAAGAACCACAGGTTCAAATTCTACATGTAATATCTCATTTGAAAGGTATTGCAGGTAAGTACTTTAGGAACTTTGAATAATTACAGTAGCATTTATACTTTTTACATAAAACACAGATAGGTGTTTTAAAAGTGGACACAGTGCAATTTTCACAGTTCCTGGGGGAGGTAAAGTATTGTTATTTTTAACAGGGAAGTAAGTCACTTACAGGTCTCAGTTTTGGGTCCAAGGTAGCCCACCGTTGGGGGTTCAGAGCAACCCCAAAGTCACCACACCAGCAGCTCAGGGCCGGTCAGGTGCAGAGGTCAAAGAGGTGCCCAAAACACATAGGCTTCAATGGAGAGAAGGGGGTGCCCCGGTTCCAGTCTGCCAGCAGGTAAGTACCCGCGTCTTCGGAGGGCAAACCAGGGGGGTTTTGTAGGGCACCGGGGGGGACACAAGTCCACACAAAAAGTACACCCTCAGCAGCGCGGGGGCGGCCGGGTGCAGTGTGTAAACACGTGTCGGGTTTCCAATAGTTTCCTATGGGAGGCCAAGGGGTCTCTTCAGCGATGCAGGCAGGTAAGGGGGGGGCTCCTCGGGGTAGCCACCACCTGGGCAAGGGAGAGGGCCTCCTGGGGGTCACTCCTGCACAGGAGTTCCGATCCTTCAGGTACTGGGGGCTGCGGGTGCAGGGTCTTTTCCAGCCGTCGGGAAAGTAGAGTCAGGCAGTCGCGGTCAGGGGGAGCCTCGGGATTCCCTCTGCAGGCGTCGCTGTGGGGGCTCAGGGGGGACAACTTTAATTACTCACGGTCTTGGAGTCGCCGGAGGGTCCTCCCTGAGTTGTTGGTTCTCCACCAGTCGAGTCGGGGTCGCCGGGTGCAGTGTTGCAAGTCTCACGCTTCTTGCGGGGAGTTGCAGGGGTCTTTAAATCTGCTTCTTGAAACAAAGTTGCAGTCTTTTTGGAGCAGGGCCGCTGTCCTGGGGAGTTTCTTGTCTTTCTTGAAGCAGGGCAGTCCTCTGAGGATTCAGAGGTCGCTGGTCCTTTGGAAAGCGTCGCTGGAGCAGGTTTCTTTGGAAGGCAGGAGACAGGCCGGTAAGTCTGGGGCCAAAGCAGTTGGTGTCTTCTGTTCTTCTTCTGCAGGGGTTTTTCAGCTCAGCAGTCCTCTTCTTCTTGTAGTTTCAGGAATCTAAATTCTTAGGTTCAGGGAAGCCCTTAAATACTAAATTTAAGGGTGTGTTTAGGTCTGGGGGGTTAGTAGCCAATGGCTACTAGCCCTGAGGGTGGGTACACCCTCTTTGTGCCTCCTCCCAAGGGGAGGGGGTCACATCCCTAATCCTATTGGGGGAATCCTCCATCTGCAAGATGGAGGATTTCTAAAAGTTAGAGTCACTTCAGCTCAGGACACCTTAGGGGCTGTCCCGACTGGACAGTGACTCCTCCTTGTTTTTCTCATTATTTTCTCCGGCCTTGCCGCCAAAAGTGGGGGCCGTGGCCGGAGGGGGCGGGCAACTCCACTAGATGGAGTGTCCTGCGGTGCTGGAACAAAGGGGTGAGCCTTTGAGGCTCACCACCAGGTGTTACAGCTCCTGCCTGGGGGAGGTGTTGGCATCTCCACCCAGTGCAGGCTTTGTTACTGGCCTCAGAGTGACAAAGGCACTCTCCCCATGGGGCCAGCAACATGTCTCTAGTGTGGCAGGCTGCTGGAACCAGTCAGCCTACACAGATAGTCGGTTAAGGTTTCAGGGGGCACCTCTAAGGTGCCCTCTGGGGTGTATTTCACAATAAAATGTACACTGGCATCAGTGTGCATTTATTGTGCTGAGAAGTTTGATACCAAACTTCCCAGTTTTCAGTGTAGCCATTATGGTGCTGTGGAGTTCGTGTTTGACAGACTCCCAGACCATATACTCTTATGGCTACCCTGCACTTACAATGTCTAAGGTTTGGCTTAGACACTGTAGGGGCACAGTGCTCATGCACTGGTGCCCTCACCTATGGTATAGTGCACCCTGCTTAAGGGCTGTAAGGCCTGCTAGAGGGGTGTCTTACCTATACTGTATAGGCAGTGAGAGGCTGGCATGGCACCCTGAGGAGAGTGCCATGTCGACTCACTCATTTTGTTCTCACCAGCACACACAAGCTGGCAAGCAGTGTGTCTGTGCTGAGTGAGGGGTCTCCAGGGTGGCATAAGACATGCTGCAGCCCTTAGAGACCTTCCCTGGCATCAGGGCCCTTGGTACCAGAGGTACCAGTTACAAGGGACTTACCTGGATGCCAGGGTGTGCCAATTGTGGATACAAAAGTACAGGTTAGGGAAAGAACACTGGTGCTGGGGCCTGGTTAGCAGGCCTCAGCACACTTTCAATTCAAAACATAGCATCTTCAAAGGCAAAAAGTCAGGGGGTAACCATGCCAAGGAGGCATTTCCTGACACACTGTACATCTGCTGCAGAGTATTAGTTGGGACAGAAGGGTTAGCTATCCATGAAATGTTTACACTTGACTTGATTGCAGCTTAAGTTTGCTCTTGCATTTGTGTTCCCCTTGCTCTATTCTCAAGCTGGTAGGACAATGGATGGAAGCCATGGATTACACTGGAAACTGGACCACTTCCTGATATTCGTAGATGCTTCACAACAGTATGAGGAGGGTTGCTGCATTCATTGTGGCCAACTCCAAAACTTAGGGCCTGGATTAGAGTTGGTGGACAGGTTACTCCATCACAATGGTGATGGATATCCCGTCTGCTGAAACACAAATCCCATAGGATATAAGCCGAAGGTATATATGTCACCGTTGTGACAGAGTAAACCCTCTGCCAAACTCTAAATCAGGTCCTTAATCTCTTGGAAGGGTTATGATGCCTTGGAAAGATCCTCTTTTTCCTGATCCTGGGAGCCAGCCACCTTTGTGTATCTCCCCGAATGTTTTTTTCCATTCATCAATAGTACCCAAAAATGCCAGATCCCAGTACAAAACTCCGGGGAGGTATATTTTGGGGAGAGGAGCACCCTTCAGATTATTGGAAAAGATCTTGCTACTGAGGGTCCAATACTTGGGCATGCAGTCTTCAAGCCATCCATCATTCAAGTTCAGAAAAGTTCAAGATTAACATATATGGAGAACTGGAGATTAGCTTGATGGACGCTTACAATTTGCTGGTGGGACAACTGGGAGACAGTGACTATATAAACTCAGTGTAGGCACTAGACTAGACTAACCAGATGTAGCAAAATACTGGTGCTTCACCAGGTAAAGTGTCTGGATTTGTTTTATGTTATTAAAATATATGTTTACATCACACCTCAGAATTAAAAAAAAAATGTGCTTCATTTTTGCTTCCTTGGTGTGTACAGGTCATTTGCAGGTCTTTACATTTTGGTGTGTAACAACAAATGACATTTTACCGCCTTTCCTTTCACACACTCTGTGCCCCATCAAGATTGTCACATAATTCACTTTACGTTTCCTTCTTGGACTGTAAAGAGACAGGAGTTTGTTACCACGAATCCCCATGTTAAAAACTGAGCAGAAATTTGTTGGAAGACATAGACTGACACTTAATTTCTGTCTTTGAAATGCAACAAATGCGATAAATACATACGTTAAAGGCATCTTTATTTATTGCTTGAACTTTCACGACCCACCAAGAATCAGCTCACAATCCACCAGTAAGTCATGACCCACAGTTTGGGAAACACTGATTTAGATTATATTGGAGCACCCCAACCAGGACATATTCGGTGCAGATCAGCATACTACAGTAGTATAGAAATTACTTTTCTTATCAGTCTTTCACAATGTATAGAAATGGCCTTTTGCATTAATCTATCAATATAAAAATCTAAGTATTTGAGTGCAGTAATTATCAATTGGGTCCAATCTAATTTCCACAACTCTGTGGTAGTGATGGCCACTGGATGTGTAGTATTTTGTTGAAACTCTGCAGTAATTAGGCTGAGGTTTTGACTTTTGGAGTTGGCCCATCTGTATGGAGATTGAGGTAGTGGCCCTCAGAGTTAGCTTTTTCGCCATCACCTTCGGTTTCTGCTGTAATCTGAGAGTCATTGTTAACTCTCAATCAAGGAGTAGGTAAATAAGGTCACTTCTATGCATTTTTTTTTTCTTTTTATTTCCAAAACTCTGTCCTTCTTAAGTTATAACTGCAGGTAATGCACAGTATGAGGGTTTATCCTCTCATACATGAATTATTGTAACTCATTAAATCTAGGTCCCTAGGCTTATTCTATGCAGCATCTGTAACGGGCTCAAAACGCACTAGGTCTCCTACTTGGCTTATTTGCTTGTTCTTCTATTTCCCACCAGGCGAACACTTTCAATTGTTTTCCTAAAGCCAAGCATATCTTATTTAAAGTCCTCTGTATCAATACCTTTTTTCTAACAAATTAGGACAATACCTTCGGCAGCACCCCCACCTAGTAGACAGCTTAGATCACTGTGTTTCAGTACGTCCAACCTACTTCAACAAATGCCTTGCCTGTCATACATTTGTCTACATCTGTCTTTCTGGGTTTCTAACCATAATCTCTATTATGCTCACCTTAGATATCCCTTCAGCAAGATTAACCTTTTTGGGTAACAGAGAGCTTTAGGCATATTTTAAATTGACATAACATCTTCATGTTTTTTCTGTTATGCTGAGACTATTGCATATCAATCTAGAATTTGCCATTGCATATCTGTCTTTGATAAATCTGTCTTGGTTTTCATTTGATAAAGACGGAGAAGTATTTTCTTAAGTGCAGAGATAGAATCATTTTAAATAGAGAGGTTTCCTACTTTACTCTTTGAAATCAAGAGTTCCATACTGTAGTCTATTTCTAATATTGTAACTAAGCTAATAAACCTAACAAGAATACAGATTGCATCGGTGTGATGTGGACTGCTTCAGCACCATGATGTGGTGGCTTTCAGAGTTATGTTCTTTGCCATCACCTTCAGCTTCTCTCTGTAATCTGAGAAAAGTCTGTTTATATCTTAGCTTTGGGCTCAGAGCAACTTTCGAGGTGGCAAATCACCCCTACTTTAGAGTCTAGAAGCGGCAAGGGCTCATTTTACCTGGTGTGAAATGCCCAGGTTTTCTTGGGCAAGATAGAACTCCGGGGTGCTTCTGAGATAGTACCTATGAACTGGGGCCCATCAATTGGCCTAAAGTGCTAACCCATTCCTAGGGCAGAGTTCCACAAACCCATAGGGAACACCTATGCTCCCCCCATGCTCCTTCTTTGTTAGAACTCAAGGAGGCTGTCCGTATGTCTGAGAACATACCCTGGACATCAGTTCTATCCTGTAAGACAGGTTTTCAGCTTCTCTGGAGAAAAATGGTCCACTGAAGATTGCCTCAGAACTCCTGGAGATTCCATGCAGGTATGTTGTGCTGCCACTAGACTTTGAGATCAGCTACCAACTCAAGGCTGCCCTCCGTGTACCCTTTGGAATGTCATATCTCCTGAGAGGCCCTCCCAGACATCTCTACGACAGATCCTTTAAGGACCCCAGTTAGATCTCCAGAAAACATAACAAAGTTATTGTCCTGGACCTAGTCCCCAGCCACTGATACGAGGACTCTCTCGGCATCCAAGGTAGAGTTCCAAAAGCATACTGGGTTCTCCCAGGCTTCCTAAGGGAGCGCTATTGATAGAGGCTCCCTTGTCTAGGGTGCAGTCCACACTTGGACTCTACTCAGTGACACAGTGCTAGGCAAGTCTTGGAGTTTAACTGGCACCCTTAGAAGCTGGGACAATCAAAATGACAGAATACTCACACGACAGGAGAGTAAGGAACAGAACAAGGAACACAAAAACGAACTGGACTCAGGGAAAAGCAGGATTGGAATCAAGGTCAGGAGCAGGTCTGGATACAGGTCAGCTCCAGAACTGGAGCACTAATAGTTAAGGCAAGTAGATCACAGACACAGGAACAGTACAGGCAAGACTAGGAACAGTGACAATTACAGAAGGTTTGAGGCTGAAAGATGAGGTGGTTCAGGAGAAAGTGGACTGAAGATAGCGCAGTGTGAGAGGTGGAGGGGTACTGGAGAAGAGAAGTGGTGTCAGGGTGAGGGAGGGAATGGAATAAAATGTGGAGGAGAGAGTGACGTATGGAGGGGAGATCAGGAGTAAGGTGTGAAAGTCAGGTATGGATGGGAATGAGGTAGAGGTGAAGGGGAGAGAGACATGAAGAAAAGATGAGGTATGGAGAGGGGAGTGGGTGAGGGATAGAGGGGAGATTAAAATCTCATATAAAGGAGGAGTGAGGGTCAGGTGTTGGAATGACAGTGAGGTGACATGGGGTAGAGAGTGAGGGCCTGATTTAGTATGCGGCGGACGGGTTACTTCTTCACAGCGGTGACGGATATCCCATCCGCTAAAATATAAATCTCATTATCTTCAATGGGATTTATATTTTGGCGGATGGGATATTCGTACCGTTGTAACGGAGTAACCCCTCTGCCAAATACTAAATCAGGCTGTAAGTGTTGATGCGGATCTGATAGTGGTACAGGTGTAGAGTGAAGTGAGTAGAAGGTTGGAGAGAGTGAGTTGAGAAGGATTCACAGGTTGTTTAAAGTATTAGGGATACAGGTAAGAATTGGCTAAAATTGTTTATGGTCTAATACAAATTTTATTTTTTATTACAGCAATTCCTGTAGAACTGGGTAAGGTAATTAATCATAATATGTTTGTATTTAACTCTTTTCCATTGTTTTATTTGATTTCACAAACTAATTTTCTTATCTTGCTTTCAGAGTGGAGATTCATGAAAACCTATGCAAGTGAGTAGACCTGATTCAGCTTGATATTACTAAACTCTGCCCCCTCTTTGTAGGCTTCATGGAAGTGGTTAAGACAATGAATTTGGGTCATACTGAGCCACTTGTGGGATTATGATCACTGTGGCCATGCTGACCCACGGGCTGTGATACCCTGGGGTCAAACTGAAACACAGGCAGAAGCTAGGACGCCCTAGGGTCCTACGGAGCAGGCAGAGTCTACGAAGCCTTTACAGGGACTATCTCTATAACAGTATAGCATCATCCTGAGACATGGGAGAGGTTAGGATAATGAGAGATCAAATGTTATAAGTAGGTAATAAGACAACAAGGGGTTACAGCAAGTCAAGGGATGGGCTATGCTAAAGGCCATAGCAAACTAAGGGAAGCCGTTTGATACCATGGAGTTATACTGAATCGTAGCATGGGCATGAGAACATGGGGTTAGACTAAGACATGGGAGGGGCTCAGATAAACTGGGTGGTAGCGCAGTGACTTTACTCACCTGTGGTTACAAAGCGTCATGCTTCAAGGTATGGATTTTGCTTTTCAGTATTACATAGTTTATAGAAATTTTTTAAAATGTGAATTATAGTCCTCGAGTCGATATACATAATTTAAAGGGCACTGGCAACAATTTCATATCATGTACTGAATTTTAACATTGTTGTCTATCCCTACCTCTTTGAACAAAGATAGCAGTCTTTCCATTATGTTCATGGCTCTAAAGGTTCTGTGTCAAGTGGCACAATATGTTACTGGTTTTGTGATTGTTACCACACACACATTTGGCATCAATCCAATGACTACAAAGCATAAAATGACTTCTGGTCTTGTTTGAGAGGAGCCCATTTACATAGCAAGAATTAAATATCCTTTCACATTCGATTTAATTTGGCAAATTAATGATTAGGGCTTTTTGTCTAGAGGATTTCTTTAAAAAGATTTTTCAGGGTATTACCTGTTTCAGCCATGTTTGATTAAATGTCTGACAATTTCAGGTACTCAGAGAGGCAAGCCGTTCAATTTGGGATATCTAGTTCTTACTGGAAGCCAATGCTACTGATATGATCTTAAAACCTGATTCTTGACCACCACCATTTCCCCATTTGATACTTCAGTGATCGGACAAACTGTCCAGTGTTCTATTGCATGACCACAATCTATCCAATGCATTACTGTATTATTCTGCATATAATATCTGGTTCTGAATTTTCATTCTCAGTCTAGTACTGGAAGTCCAAAACGGGCTTCAATTTAGTATTCACAAGTTAATCTGCATATTTCACACTTGGATCTGTTGGCTGGTTTTGTACTGGATATTTAATCACAGCTCCCACAGGTTTTCATATTGCATGAGTAATCTTGTGCCTCTTAGACTGAATCTTGATGCTTATATGTTTCATGATGTGACCACCTATAAATGTCTTGAAGGTTTCCCAAAGTGTAGTGAGTGAGCTTTGGACAAGACTGGAATAGAGTGTGTGAGCTCTTTGTAGGAAAAATGGATTTCCAGCACTGGGTTAAAACATATACAAGTAAGTACCTGAAGGCTTGGGAGGAAGGTAGCACAGAGGCTGATGACTGGAGTATGCAGGGACAGGCTTTGATCGGGAAATGGAAAGTCTGTAAATAGAAACTATTAGAAAACCCAAGTTCTACAACAAAGGGGAGCAAGGGATACAACCAGGGGCGGTGCCTCTGTTAGGATGTTGCCCTACTGATTATTTTGGCCCCTGGCCCCAAAATAACTGCCAATAAATGCATTAAGTAAAACACTTATTTATATATTTAAAGTGCAGCAGCTGTGAGTGTCTCTGTGATTGAGCGATCAGATATCTCAATAAAATAAGTTTTACCTCTAGTCATTTTTAACAGCATTTCCTTTGCATACCAATCCTACATTAGTACACACATTGACCGGCTATTTACCATCACCAAAAGATCTCCGGCAAAGAGCCCCTTTGTGGAGCCCGTCAAGCATTGCAGTGCCGGCCTGACCAGGAGCTTAGCCCAATGATGAAGCATGTCACCAAATGGTGAGTGAGGGCTCTTGCTCCAAAAGATTTGGACTTCCAGGAACCTATGAACTATAGGAAGTTACTCTTTCAGGGGAACTGAGTATATCTTTTGATTTATATATTGGATGGGAGTACTATACACAGGACCAGGACTTTGTTTCCGAACCTCCCATGTCTCTTTAGCCCTTCTTTTTCTTGTTGTTTGTTAAACGGAGATTACCCTTTTCTCACAAGAGCAACAAGTCTCAATCACACACAGGCAATGAAAGAGATGCAGTGAAGTTTTCAATAAGTTTTATTAAAAAAACTGCAATTTACTGTGAAAAGCATGAGCTGCAACGATTAGGATAATTAACAGTGCAAGACACAGAATTGTGAAAACGAGAGTCATGAGTACAAAGACCCCCACCATCTTGCAATCACATAAGATGTACCATATGTGTGAAATATCCCTTAACACCCTAGCATGATGAACCTGATCTCTAACCTAGGGAGAGAGCTGGGTGTGATAAACCTAATCTGCCAATACCATGCCCATGGAACGAGCCCCCCAACCTTTGTTACCTTGTAATGAGGTCTCTAGATCAAACTCCATGGTGACATGAAGGCTGGGTCTGCTTCAAAGCGACATGCGGCATAGACAGCACCAATGGCATCTGGTAGGAACCCCTCTGATTAGCCTGTCTGCATGAGATGTATATATACAGATCTTGTGTTCCCAAACAATAGATAAAACAGTATGCTTGGGGCGGCAATTAGAAAACAATCCCCTCAAAAAGTACAGTATGCCGCAAAGGTGGAAAGTACAGACTGTGGAACTTACTATGTCAGCTCTACATTGGCGCTTTCACGGAATGGTACCGATAACACAGAATCAAAACATCTCTCGTAACTCAAAACATGGCAGCCATCTTAGAAGAAATAATAAAATAAGGGGCAGATTCATGGAAAGTGTTGCTGCACCGAGTGCAGTGCCATTTCCCTGCGCCCCTTAGCACTCCCCTACCACCACCATGTGTGCGCCGTATTTAAAATGTGGCGCACCATGGCGCAGGATAGGGGGCAATAGCGTCATTTCTCATGACGATATTGATGTACTCTGCAGGAGTAGCGACAAAATATTGGCGCTACTCCAGCAGAGGACATAGGGCCCCATTCTAAAGAATGGAAGCCCCCTTTTAATGCCTGCTCTTGTGCAGGCGTTAAAAGTGCCATACAAAATGGCACAATGAAATCTCAGATTTCCTTACTCCATTTTTCCGGCTCCCCTAACGGGGAACGCCCCCTTTGCTTACATTATGCCTGGCGCATGCAGAATGTTTTGCAAAGGGTTTCAGAGCGGAGTAATGCATGAATTGCGCCACTCTGTAAATAAGGCGTGCAGATTTTGGCCTCGTCGGGCCACATTAACGTAAAAAATAATGATGCTAATGTGGGGCAAGGTGGCGATAGGGCATTATCAATATGCCCCTAAATGAGCTAAAACAGAGCCAGCTAAGTAGGTAAAAGTCACTGGGTGACGGGGGCACAGGGATGCAAGCAAAAAGCTAAGCTGTCTCCTTAGTCCCATTAAAACTACATTGGATTCACTACATAATGAAATAATTATGTATTACGTCATATGTTCCAGGGATCATGTTTATGACGTAATTCAACTACAGTAGTTGCCGCTGGCTCTAAGGCAGAAACGGAGCACAAGGACTCCCACCCCCACCAAGACCACGAGACACCTGCCTCCCTCGGTCCAATCAGCCTCCCAGCAGGGAATTCAAAATATCCCCAAGAAGCAGATGCCACATAGTCTCAGCTGTAAGGCCAAGACCCAATCAGGTGTGCAGGCCCCCACTAGGGCCACTCATTCAGGTGCAGATCCCTCCAGAAAGTCCCCGTCATCAGGGCCCAGAGCGAGGCTGGACATTAAGGGAAGTAATGAACTCTGAGCCCCCTCTTCAAAGGGGCCCAGGTGCCGACATCCACCTCTGAGTTGACAATGGGTGACTGACAAGATGCGCATTTAGGCCTCTTAAGTCCGAAGTGTGTGGTGTTAGCATTTTTTTTTACAAGGGCCCACTGTATCGGATAGTCAATGTGTCTGTCTGGTGCTATCTACTGTAAATGAATGACTACCAGTCACGGCTCTCTGAGCGGCAAAGGGGTGGGGTGGTGTGCGGCTGGTGGAGGGTCATGTGGAAGGAGGGGGGAAAAAAACATTTAATTACAAAAAATTAATAAATAAAAACGTACCTGCACTGGCTGCCACACCGCTCCTCTTTCCTGGGCACTGCAGGCAGGCACAGGCTTCAGCCTGCCCTGTGGCCAATCCTGATGCTGCTCAGAGCAGCGTTCGGATTGGCTGGGGTGTCTAGCTAGGGTGCTCCCTCGGAGACAGGGAGCCTTTGCTTTCTCTCAGCAGCCCAGCAACACAGTGCACAGGTCACTGCAGGCAAGCACAGGCGCCCAGCCTGCCCTGTAGTCAAGCCTAACGCTGCTGCGAGCAGCATTAGGATTGGCTGGAGCACCCAGCAAGGGCACTTCCAGGCAGACTGGGAGCCTGTGCCTGCTCTCTCCAGCCCGGTAGGGCCTGTGCCTGCTCTCTCCAGTGCCGGGTTGGAGAGAGCACAGTGCGCATATGTGTTTGGCCGAACCAAGACCGTCAGCCAAACGTGCGCATGTGTGTTTGGCCGGCCGAGACAGCCGGCCAAACACACATGCTCACTGATGGGAGTGCACAGTGCACTCCCCGTCATCCCCCATGGCTCTCCCCCTTAAACAATGAAACGATAATAAACACAGTTTTTATCATTTCTTTGTTAAAGGATTGCAGCTGCTGCTGCTCGCGAAACAACGTGACGCTCCTCTGTCATAGCGGAGGAGCCGCCGCTGATGACTACGGTCTTAAATATGTGTGTCCTCGTTTATAGGTGATAAAATTACATTTAATTTGTGTTTGAAGTTACTATCCCTGGTTTAGCCTTCTCCCACGTGAATGGTGAATAAAAAGCAGTAATCATACAAAAAGTGTATTTCTAGAGCACTATCTTGGTCCCAATGTAGCCTCCTAGAACTGTTGCTTGCCACATATCAGATGTTTAGTATTACCTGGCTCAACGATTGGCATTTTATCCACCTGATAAGGATGAAAGGATGACATTGCTTTTATATTTCTGGATGATTTCAAATATTCAACTCTCCAGGGCACATGGGACAGTGCCACGAGCGGCCCTCTAGAGCACCAGTAGTAGTGTCCAGGGTTGTGTACCCTGAGGCGTGTATGTTACAAGTTAATTTGGAACACCACAGCCTGTCGTGTGATTGGACAGGGAAGCCTCTGCCTCAAGAACACAGTTGTGCGCAGTGTGGCATGCTGAACTGAAAAACAGTTGCACCTAAGAGGGAAGATATGCTATGTGACACGATAGCATATGTATGAGACTTCAGTTCAGAGGGTCTCCTGCACACTATCATCACGCCCACTCCCTGCACTTATGTTACAATGGCGATGCACCCCTCTGTGAGGGCCACTGCTACAGAAAGTTGTGAGCAGGCCCAGTTCTAGAGGTGGGCCAGGCCCACCCCAGTGTGATCCTAGCCCACCCAAGTCCATTCAGAAGTGGAAAAGCGGGCCCACGTACCTGGGCAAAACTTCCTGCTGACGCACAACTCGAAAGGATGCAATAGCTCTAGTGTGACTGGGCAAGTCACAGAGTCAGGCCTGTCTATTGTTACGTGCAGCATGACAATGGATCGGCCGAGGATGCATAGCATTTGGTGCACCTACTGCCATTACATTCCTCAGGTGACAAGGAGTGAGGTGGGGTGAACAGCTGCTTCTTTTTAGTAGTACGCTTAACAAGTCTTAGGCAGGGGAAGTTGGCTTAAGTCCCTTGCAACAGATAAAATATTTTTTCAAAATAAGAAATTAAATAACTTTACATTTAAAGAACTAAATGAATGCAATTAAAAAATAAATTCACCCTGCATCTTGTGGCAAAAGAAGAGGTCAGAACTGAGACAAGGAAAGGACAGAGTGAGAGACAGTAGGAAATGAGACAGAGTTGGCAGTACAGACAAACTGAGAGGAAAGAGAAATAATTGAGGGAGAGAAAAAGAGGCTAGAGGAGGGAAATAATTCTTGATAAGCACATAGAGAGTGAAAGAGGGAGAAAGGAGAGAGGGAAACGGGCAAGGAAAAGATGAAGTGAGGAAAGCTGAATTGGACAGAAGGGTAGAACAAGAGATTGGTATAGAAAGACATAGATAGGAAGCACAAGTGCAGAGAAGGGAGATGGCAAAGGGAGAAGAAGATCAGCAAAGGATGGATGCAGAAGAGGATGTTGGAAGTGTCCTGTTCAGTAAAAGTAATTGTATTTATATATCGCTTACTTACCCTAATGAGGCATTGAATTGCTTTACTGCTAGAAGTGCAGTCCTCTGGAACCCAATGTTAGTGGTTAATGTTAGTTTACAGGCATTGGGTTTTAAGGAGGAAATGTTGTGGTTCATGAAATGAGGTATCATCCAATTTTGGAATTACAATATGAAGGATTAAGGTAGCCATGAGATTGAGAGGAGGCTATAAGCAAAAACAGAGTGCATGCAGAGGATGGAAGGAAAGAAGAGGGTGAATGAAGAAAGAAATGAGAGGAATTAACCGGAAGACAATGATGTATCAAGGTCATACACACACTCCATAACACACACTGCTTACTTCTGAGGTTCCAACAGTCTACAGCTTGATTTAGAGGATGGTGATACCTAGAGGAATTGCCAAACTCGGATGAAGACCCAAGAAAGGGACAGTCTGGTACTATACCTTCAAAAAAGGGATAACATGGTAAAAGAAATGTCACCTATGGATTCTTTACTGTTTCTAACACTTCCTCCAGAAATAGGTGGATTTTCCTTTACCATTCAACTCTACATGAGACTTTTGGACTGTTCTCTACTAAAGGTAGAATATGTCCCCTCCATTCCCTGAATAACCATTGGAAGCATCCAGAACTGAAGGCACTCACAAGGACACAAATATATTTAACGTCTACAGAGAATGGTCTTCTGCAAATTAATAGGTTTGATAAAGCTGGGCGGTAATCCTGCAAAGCACCAGGAGGCCGATTGAACACAATGGGAGCCTCTTTTTAACACCTGCATTTAACAGGCGTTAAAAAATGCGGATGAAAATGTCGCAAAGGAATCTTATAGTTTCCTTTGTGCCATTTTTAGGGCCCCCCCCCCCAAGCGTCAGAACGCCCCCCTTGCATACATTATGCCTGGCGCAAGCATAATGTGGCGCAAGTGCTTACAGTGTGGCACAATGTAAGCATTGCGCTGCTTTGTAAATATGGCGTGGTGTTTTTGCCCTTCCAGTGCCACATTAGCATAAAAAAATTATGCTAATGTGGCGTTGGAATGGCGCTAGGCCACCATAAATCTGGGCCTAAATCTCCCCGTCAGGTGCCTACCAAAAATGAATGTGTTGTTGTGTGTTGTAACTGGGGCTCCTGTACAGCGCTGCAATACCTATGCGGTGAGTTTGCGCTATATAAAACTGCAAAAATAAAAACAGAAAAGTGGATCCATTTAAATGGGATAGAGGTTTGCAGTCGGCAAACGGACTGTGTGTGGTATCTTCCTAAATCCCTTAAGCAACGTGAATTTCACAAGATGAAGCTCTCTGCTTACAGACAGTCATAAGAGACACTGCAACCGGCTCATAAAACTCTGCACAGTAAACGGATATTACAATCAAAGCTTCACTGCAGGAGGGATGAGTAGTTCTCGGATTATAGTATCATAGCGCCGTGTCCAGCATATTTTCAAAGCACAGCAACACTGCAGGAGTGTGTTATGTAAAATTAACTGTTGCAGAAGGCTGTAAAGCTTTAAAGGCTTGAGTCCATTTTCAAAGAACTGCAGAAGAGCCCCACTTGGATGTGGATAATTAATTTAAAACAAACGCTGTTGTTAAACAGGGCTTCATTTATTTTTCCAGATAGACCGAGGGAACGCCTGTTTTTTATTTTCTCGCCTCATTCACAAATGCTTCAAAGATTCCCGTATGCTGCTAGCTCCTGCCTCCCTTGGGCATTCATACAAATCCAGGCTGCACAATGCACATCGAAACTTTTATGAAGAAAAATGACATGTTGTTTTCAAAGAGCCTTTCCGGTCTGACACCTTCTGTCTTGTACAAGTGTAAATTGCACAGTGGACTCCCTGTGACTGTCCTGCCTGCACATCAAGGCAAGGGTTTCCTCCCCCAGCAGAGTTTACAGCCCACCCTGAGCCCTGTGTGCTGTGTTGGTGTATGGCTTGCAGCCTGCATAAAGCCGGGGCTTCCAAATGCAAACAATAACATTCAAGCCATTTGTCAGAAGTTAAACACACAGGACCTGGTAATAACAGATGAGCTCGGATGGCACCATTGCCTCGGGCTGTAAGGAAATCCCAGGAGGCCCCGCTTACCTTGGATGCTCTGTGCTCTTGTGAACAGGGAGTGAGTTACCATAGCACACTGTGGGGGTCATTCTAACCATGGCAGTCCGCGACCGCCAGGGCTAAAATGACGGAAGCACCGCCAACAGGCTGGCGGTGCTTCCCTGCCCATTCTGACCGCGGCGGTAAAGCCGCGGTCAGAAAAGGGGATCCGGCGGTTTCCCGACGGATTTCCCCTGGCTGGGCTGAGTCTCCATGGCGGCGCTGCAAGCAGCGGCGCCATGGAGATTCCGACCCCCTTCCCGCCATCCTGTTCCTGGCGGTAAAAACCGCCAGGAACAGGATGGCGGGAACGGGTGTCGTGGGGCCCCTGGGGGCCCCTGCACTGCCCATGCCACTGGCATGGGCAGTGCAGGGGCCCCCTAACAGGGCCCCAGCATGATTTTTACTGTCTGCATAGCAGACAGTGAAAATTGCGACGGGTGCAACTGCACCAGTCGCACCCCTGCAACACCGCCGGCTCCATTCGGAGCCGGCTTCTGTGTTGCAGGGCCTTTCCCGCTGGGCCGGCGGACGCTACCTTGGCGGACGCCCGCCGGCCCAGCGGGAAAGTCAGAATGGCCTCCGCGGTCTTCTGACCGCGGAGCGGCCATTTGGCGGTTCCCGCCAGGCGGGCGGTGACCGCCGCCCGCCAGGGTCAGAATGACCCTCTGTGTCTGTATAAGTTGATAAACTCTAGAGGGGGGTTAGGAAAATCAAGTGAATGGCGCTCCTACCTCCATAATATTATTTCCTAATCATATCGAAATGCACGGTGCCTTCTACTGAGGTTAACCCCTCCAATAACCTCAACTAGTAACTCAATGTTACCTAAAGCATAAAACAAAGTATTAGCACACGTGATTATGTCAAATGAAATTAAGCATATTATAAGTAATCAATTCAAATCAAATATAATCCCAAAAGTATCAATTTTTATAACACAAAGATCAACAGAGTACATAGAATCTATATTACAAAAATCCAATTGCAAGTTAATTGATCATTAGTCCATATCCCAATATGAAAGTCCAAACAATTTCTCCATTCCAAATAGGGATCCAAAATAAATTCAAGGTTTCCAAACACGATTCAGTCCAATTTAAAACTGTCCACTAATGGTATGTCCGTCCTGTCGTCAACACGTGTTTCATCCGAGGGGTACCCCTGGATTTCATCAGGACCTCCTACAATAATATTATCATAAACACCATTGTAAAAATCACCACATATTTTGATCATACTTCAATTTATATAATAATACATAATGTATGCAATGGAAACCAAATATAATTAATTTTTTTTTTTTTTTTTTTTAAATTTATAAAGATTAAATTCCAATTATCTACTAATAAGTCTCAAACATCATCCAGGTGAACAAGAGGAGTATGTATAAAATTAATCAAATTAAAAAATAAACAATAAAATAAACATGCAATATTCCGAACCTCAACACCATATTCGTGATAACTCCACAACATCTACTAGTAATCTCCTAATAAGCCTCAGTGTAAATATATATCCATGCAACTAACCCTACCTCGGAGGATCTCTCCACTTGTTTATGTTAAGAATTCTTGACTATCGCAAATCTTTAACAAATGCTTCTGTTAGAAGGGAAAATAGGAAGTATTGAGTTATCAAGCTCCATTTTATATTGATAATAATATAACTCATTCTTTACCTTCATAACTTACCCTGTGTCGTGTCTCTCATTAAATCAAGAAATTCGAACTCCGTTTTAACTATCTCCTATAATAAATATAAACAAGACCTATTAGCTCTGCTATGTTAAGTAATATGAGTCTCTTATTAGCGAATATTTCAAAAGGCGATATCCGAGGTACAGCGACCTCGTTTTATCACTTACCAATTAATTCTTATGTTTAGAGCAACGCTCAGCGAGTACGCATTTCGAGTGTCAAAGCCGACACTCCTCAACTGCAGACGCTATATACAGCCGCCCCTTAACTAAAATAAAGAAAGGACTAAACTTGTTTACGTCCGTACGTTTCTAGTAATAGAAACTAAAGACGGACAATATTATTTCCAAATTACGAGCACCGAAGCCACTCGTAGTCTGAACGGTAATAAACCCAAATTGTACAATTTTAGACTATGCCCTTAATTATGTCCAGACAAACATCTCTACTATGTATGGACATTCTCTAAAGACTCATAATGTAAATCAGATTATTTTCGAAAGAACGCATTATTCTCAAACCTAATTAACAATATGGACTCATACATCCTATCCTATTGAAATAATGCCTTCATACCTCTAAGTGTATCTACAACCATAATACATATTAAAACACATGCATGAGCTGTAATATATAGAATATTGCCTACTCGTCAATATATAGATTTGGTCCCTAAACATTAATTATTTATCTCCTAAAAAATACTCTAATTCGTAGTCCGTATTGAGACCTCGTTCTACAGCCCCCAATTGTGAAGTTAACCCCCGTGGTGGAAATAGGGAACTAGCCCTTAGAAGAAGGGAATCGCGATGGATTTTAAAATTGGAGGCTGTAGAACGAGGTCTCAATACGGACTACGAATTAGAGTATTTTTTAGGAGATAAATAATTAATGTTTAGGGACCAAATCTATATATTGAAGAGGCATAGCAAATACAATAAACGATGAGGTCATAGATAATAACCAATGAAAACCATTCAACCACAATAATTATCTTAACTGCGAGCAACAAGCCCTCTTTTCTTGCGGGAGCAGATCAAAGTGGACGGAACAATGGAATAATAACCAAAATAATAGAGAAAGCCATAAGTAACGTCTTTGGCAAAGTCCAAGGAAGAAGGAGAAGCCGACTTCAGGTGGATATCACCACATCCGGAAGGCACTATCCGCTGATCGTAGGAGCAGGCAGAAGAACGTTCTTTCAAAGAAAGGGCCTCTGACACAAAACCAGCCTGTTCAAGTCGAAGCGGTTGGTGCAGGAGAAACCGGCACTGAAAAAGAAAAGGGTGGGTTAATAAAAGAGGTGGGATAATACTCGCCTCCGCTTCTTTAATAAAATCTAGACTTTCCTTTACTAAAGCTAGGAAAATCTGAATTTTATTACAAGAACGGAGGCTCCTATTATGCTTATTTAAAGCATATTAACAACAGAATCAGCCATTGAAGAAATAGGTTTACAATAAAAGGTTCTAAAGGTAGTAACATTAGACCAATCCGCCGATCTAAGAATGTCCTCCAAGCGAGCTCCAGCCCAAAGAGCTTTAGAAGCCATAGCACCTCTAGTGGAATGCGCTCCAAAAGAGGTAGTGTCGATACCCGCAAGTTTCATAACCCATTTTACCCAGCGAGCCAGAGTAGGAGAAGATACGGGTTTATGAGGTTTAGAAAAAGAAATCAGTAACTGGTGAGAGGAGGACGTTCTTAAATCTGCAGTTCTGGCAATATAAACTTTTAAACATTTACCAACACATAGTTTGGGATGCAAAGGAAAATACGGATAATGGACAATAGAAATGTTAGTCTTGGTTCTCCTATGAACTCTAAAAGATACATCCGAAGGAGAAAATTGAACAGAAGAAATATCCAAAGCTCTTACATCAGAAACACGCTTCAATGAAACTAAGCATAGTAACATAGTTAACTTCGCAGAAAGACATTTTAAAGAAAGTACATCATTATCGAACCAAGAATTGAACAAATTTAAAACCAAATTCACATCCCATAATTGCGTATATCTAGGTGTAGGGGGATTAGAAAATCTTACTCCCTTCAAAAGACGACACACCAGAGGATGTTCCCCAACCGGTTTACCATCGATACGAACATGTTCAGCAGAAATGGCGGATCTGTAAGTATTCACCGTTCGATATGCCCTTCCTTGGGAGGCAAGAGATGCTAAAAAGTTAACGATTAGAGTCACATCGGCTGAAAAGGGATCTGAATTCCTGTCCAAACACCAGCCACTCCAGACCAACCAGGCCGACTTGTAGGCCTTGGATGTTCCTGGGGCCCAAGAGTGGCGGATATATTGAGCAGCTTCTTCCGAAATTCCTGGGGTTCTCCAGGCTGACCCGAAATCTTCCATGCTATGAGAGTTAAGGAATGGTCGAGAATCATGTCGTGGGGGCGCCCTTCTGGATCGAGCAGGAGGTCCGGGAAGGAAGGAATTAGGACAGGAAAGTCTACCGATAATTCTAGAACCGAGGGGAACCAAGGCTGGGTTTGCCAAAAGGGTGTAACCAATACTAGGGAGGCTCGTTGACGACGAACCTGGGCCATGACTCTGGCAATCATCAAAAAGGGAGGAAAGGCGTAATTGAGATGGGGAGACCAGTCTTGGAGAAAAGCATCTGTATCGAGAGCTTGGGGATCCGGTCTCCAACTGTAAAACCTTGGGAGGTGAGAATTCAGCCGAGAAGCAAACAAGTCTATTGACATGAGGCCGAATTTCGAAGAAAGTTTGTTGAATACTAAAGGATGAAGACGCCAATCGCTGGAGTCTTTTAGGTAGCGTGAGCACCAATCTGCTATGGTATTCATTTTCCCAGGAAGATATTGTGCCGTGACCGACAAATTTCGGAGAAGGCAAAACTCCCAAAAACTTTTGTCTAGATCTGCAAGGGGTTTGGATTTTGTTCCCCCTAGATGGTTGATATATCTTACGGCGGAAATGTTGTCCATTTTTAGGAGAATAGAACAGCTCACCTTGTCCTTTGCGAAGGTCTTCAGAGCAAAGGAGCCTGCAAGCATCTCTAAACAGTTGATGTGCAAGGCAGACTCCTTCTCTGACCATACGCCCCCAGTCGAGACGTTGCCACACCTTGCGCCCCAACCTGTCCGACTTGCATCGGATTCTAATACTAGATCTGGGGCCGAGGAGAAAATAGCTCTTCCGTTCCAGGCTTCCAAATGATCGAGCCACCATTGAATCTCTGCGCGAGAATCCTGATCTAAGCAAACGATGTCCGAGTACTGAAGGCCTTTGCGGAGATGACAAATCTTTAGTCTTTGAAGTGCTCTGTAATGTAATGGCCCTGGGAATATGGCCTGAATGGATGAGGCCAAAAGGCCCACAATCCTTGCCAAGGAACGTAGGGATAGACGAGAGAGACTGAGGACCTGCTGTAATTCGTGTTTTATACGACATACCTTCTGATGGGGAAGAGATAGAGATGTGGTTTTGGAATCGATGAAGAAACCTAGAAACTCCACTTGAGTAGAGGGAACCAGAGAAGATTTCTCCATGTTTACTAGAAAACCCAGAGACTGAAGTAGACGAAGGGAGATGTGCAAGTGTTGTAACAGGGTATCCCTGTTCTGAGCCATTATGAGAAAATCGTCCAGATAGACGATCAATCTTATTCCCTGAGCTCTTAAAGAAGCTACCACTGGTTTCATCACTTTTGTGAAGCACCAAGGAGCCGAAGCTAGACCGAAAGGAAGGGCTTTGAACTGAAAAATCGAGTCTTTCCATTGAAACTGCAGGAACTTCCTGTAAAAGGAATGGATAGGAATCGTAAAATAAGCGTCTTGAAGATCCAGGCGAACAAACCAATCGCCCTCCAACAGAATGTCCCTGAGATGTAGGATCGTTTCCATTTTGAAATGATTGTAAACAACGTAGTTGTTGAATGGTTTTAAGTTTATCACTGGACGAAATTTCTTGTTTTTCTTCTGTACCAAAAATATGGTGCTGAGAAACCCCGAGGGATGGAAACAAGTCTTTTCTATTACATTTTTTGAGATTAAGGATAAAATCTCCAGATTCATCAAACGCGATTGTTCTTGAGAGAACTTTAGAGGAAGAGGTGGAGAAATTTGGCCGGGAACTTGATAGAGATCTATGCAATACCCCTGAATAGTTTGAAGGACCCAAGGGTCCGCGGTAATTTGGCACCAGTTTGTAAGAAAATGGGCTAAACGACCACCTACGGGAAGAGGGCCAAAACACAAATTTCTTACCTGAGACCTGTCCTCCCCTTTGACGGAAGCTTCTGCTCCTGAAGCCTCTCCCCCTTTGGGGGTAGAACTGAGGTCTGAAGTCCGTGGAGTAGATGGAAGAGCCTCGGAAACTGCCGCCGCGGGTGGCGAAACGGCCGGTAAAGCGGCTCCTTCCTTTACCGGCCCTGGCAAAAACTCTAGAGTTGAAAATTTTCTTCATTGAAAATTGCGCCTTATCCAAAGTTGCAAAGGTAGAAACATATCTACCCAGTTCTTTAATAAACGAATCTCCAAAAAGAAGACCGTCCGCCTGTTGACCTTCTTCTCTGGCGGCGAAACTGCCCAATTTAGGCTCTATCTTGAGTAGAAGACTTTTACGTCTCTCTTGAGAAATTGCGGTGTTAGCATTTCCCAGCAGACAAATTGCCCGTTGGGCCCAATTGGATAGAGCTTCAGGGTCAATTTGTGAGCCTTCCAGCCTGGCATCCTCAGCTAAATCCAGGATTCTAGTCAAAGGACCAACCAAGTCCAATAATCGGTCCTGGCAAACCGACCACGCACGGTCGACCCCTTTCTTAGGATCCTTACCATACTTAGAGAAAAATAACACCATGTTAGGATCAATTACCGGTGTTGAGGTAATATTATAAGGAAGGGAGGGACGAGGACATTCAGATCGTAGTTTACTTCTCGTGGCTTTATCTAACGTGTGTCTTAAATGACACAAAACATATTCCGCCACGTGATCAGACGGGAACCATTCCGTAGAATTTGGGTGGTGTATTAACTTCGGATCAAACATTGGTTCCCCCAAAGCATCCAGTACTATGGAATCATTATTCTGTAAAGGATTTGTATCAGACAGAGAAAATTTTTGCCTCTTCTCTAAAGGCCCTTTCCAGAGGTCGTCAGGACCCTGTAAATCATCATCGTCCCCATCATCATAATCAATGTCATCATCAGTATCCCTCAACTGAATAATATTCAAAGGAGAGGGATCCTTTTCCACCGTTTTGGGTTCCTTACGGGGGGAAGGACCAGCCATTTGGGGAGATTCGTCAGAATTCGAAAGTACTTGGGCTTTAGAAAAAGTGCGCTTTTTTCCTCTACCTGGTTCCGCAATATTGGAACCCTGAGAGGACATTTTCTTAAAAGACAACTCCAGCTTTTTTGACATTTGAAGCATAGACGAAGAAACCGCCTGTTGTACAGTGTCCTGAATAAAAGAATTCAGATCAGCCCGTAAATTGTCCATATCAATATCATTGGAATGATCAGCCACTTGTTTTGACATAATAACGTAATCACAATAGGAAAAAATAATAATAATGATAATAATAATAGTAATAATAGTAATGAAGAACAAGGATGCCAGGCAGAAAAACCCCAAATTGAAAAGGAAACTGTTTAAAATTAAACAGTAACCAAATGTGAGAAACTGGGGCTGATTGCAGAGGCCCCCTAACTTTTTGCCCCCATTTTCCACTTTATGCTGGTGTTTTCCTGACTCTGATGGTGCCCTGGGTACTGCTAACCAGTCCCAGGGCCTGTGCTCTGTGTAAAATGGATATGCAAATTAGGCTAATTATAATTGGCTAAGTTAACCTACCTATAAGTCCCTAGTATATGGTAGGGCATGTAGGTTTAGGGACCACAGCATAGGTGGTGCACACCTAGGTGCATTGCTGAGGTGCCCAGTGTCATTTTAAAAGCAAGCCTGCCTTGCTGGCTGCTTTTAAATTAAAGTTATATGCAAATTCGACTTTGGAATTAAAGGTACTTCCAAAGTCTTAAACTACCTTATTTTTACATATAAGTCACCCCTAAGGTGTGCCCTATGTGCCCCTAGGGCTGGGTGCCATGTAACTATAAGCAGGGACTTTATAAAAATAGATTTATAAGCCCTGGTGAGGTAAAAACAGCCAAATTCGTTTTTCCCTCATTGAAGTAAATGGCCTTCATAGGCTAGAATGGGCAGACTTTATTTAAAATTTTAAAGTCTCCTTAAATGTTACATACCAAGAATTTGGTATCAAATTGATTGTTATAATAAATCCCACAACTTCCAGTTGTTGGATTTAATATAACTAGTGCAGGTAAAAAGTTTAGACTTTACCTAAAAAGTTGCCAATTTCAGCTCTGCATTGTTTTTGCTGCTGTGCTCTGATTGGCCAGCCTGCAGCAGCTTCTGCCAGGCTACTTTAATGAGGTGTGAAGTGGCCTGACTTCACACAAAGGAATGTGCTTGGGGGAGAGAATCTCCCCTCAGCAGATGGGGAAGCAGGAAGGGGGAGGGCTGCCAAACTGGTCTTCAAAGGCAGAGAAGGACATTTGCAGCACCCAGCAACACCCCCACATCCTGCAACCCCAGACAGCTAGGTGCCCCCTTGATTAGATTAGGAGAGGGCAGGAGAGGGGTGTGTTTATGATTTTTAGCCACACCAGTGGGTGGGCTCAGCCAGATCTCTCCTCTAAAAATCAGATTCATCCATTTTGGATTTTTAGAGACTGTTGCCTTCTGGGATGGATTTTTGCCACACTTCCCAGGAAGTGATCATCACAGGGGGACGACCCTGTCCCTGATTGGAGGACCAGGGCCCCCCTGCTTTTCACCCAGGAGCAAGGATAAAACTGGCAGACCTGCACCCACGCCTCAGATCCCCTCCAGAATTCAACAAGAAAGGAACTAAAGAAGAAGAAGGACTGCCCTGCTGGACCCCTGGCCTGCACCTGGACCCTGCACTCAGAAAGACTGCACCAGCTGCACACTTGGGCTTCACCACAAGAAGGACTTTGCCTGGCTTCAACTGGTTCAAGGAGGGACTCCCTGTTTGCTACAGGTGAAAAATTGCTAACCAGAGTCCCCTGCACCAACTCCTGAAAGAAGCGACCAGCTGACCACTGCCCAGTGGCCAAAAAGGAGTTTGCGCCAGGTGCACTCTGGGAGTTGAAGTCCGCACTTCCCAAGGACCATCACAGAACTTCTGGACCCTTGGGGTGAGCTGTGGACCCCAAAAGAACCTTAAAAGAACATCTGGGTGAAGCCCCAGAAGTTTGGAAAAGATTGGAGAAATTTTGGAAAAAAGCTCCATAAAGTGACCGACCCGACGCGGAAATTCTAGCCGGCTTGCCTCAACCGCGACCCGGCCTGACTTCGTGGTTCGTCCCGGTAAAGAAAAACATCCAAAAAAGAGACTAAGTCCGAACGTAAAAAGTTGACCGGGACCTTCCAGCCATCGTATCCGAGAAGGGCTCCACGGACGTCGGATCAAGATCCAGGTTTACCCCGGTCGAAGGATTTTCATCTCGAAAAAACGACTAAGTCCGAAGGTAAAAATCACCACCGAGGAAACCGACTTCGCGTATCCGGACAAGGGCTCCAGGAGGTCGGATCCAACTGGCAGGTTCGTCCCGGTGAAGAAAAACTTCAAAATAAAGACTAAGTCAGAAGGTAACTTTTTAACCGAGGCTTCCCGCGACCTGTAGCCGAGCAGGGCTCCATCGCGGTCGGCCTGAAAGTTTGACTTTGTCCCGGTCCTGGTGCAACCAGATGACCCGATTGGCGCTTTTTGTTTCTAAGCGCTAGAAAATAATAATACTTTAAAAATTCATATCTCCGGTTCCCCTGAACCGATTTTAATCGTTTTTGTGTCATTTTAAAGATAAAAATATAAGCTATTTTTATAAATTGGTTTTGGATTTTTAAACTGTTTCCTGTGTTTTATTTAATTACTGTTTTGTGATATTTGAATGCTTTACACTTTGTCTCCTAAGTTAAGCCTTGACGCTCGATGCCAAGCTACCAAGGGTAGAGCTGGGATTAATTTACTGAGACCTAACTGTACTTTTGTGGAGGTTTGTGGCTTGTTGCTAGGTGTAGGTACCTACCTGCCCTACCAATAACCCATTTTCCAACACCAAAGGGTTAAAATTTTATATGGGCGTAAACA
This sequence comes from Pleurodeles waltl, assembly GCF_031143425.1. Lineage (NCBI taxonomy): Eukaryota > Metazoa > Chordata > Amphibia > Caudata > Salamandridae > Pleurodeles > Pleurodeles waltl. The sequence goes on along the minus strand of NC_090445.1, from coordinate 55,022,076 downwards.
AAGAGTGACCCAAATCCAAGGATATAAAAAAGAAATACAGAAGAGGGGCGTGTCGCGCCTTCCGCGAACAAGCCAAGCCTCTCCGTAAACAGCTGAGTTGAAAAACGGAGCCTCTCGAAGCAGGGAGAGGTTTCCGTAGCGACGCGTCTGTGCCGGCCGAGCTCCTCTGAGGAAACGCGTTGAAGCGAGACGCGCTCCTCAGAGAGAGCGGCGGGAGAGCCGAACGTTCGAAAGAACGCTCGGCTCTGCCTGTGAAGCGCGAGGGAAGCGCTGCTGAGGGAAAACGGCAGAAACGAATCAAGAAAAACAATCAGAAAATCTCTACAGAATAAAATAACATACTCTCACGACATTTCCATAACACATGTAAAAACACTCAACAATACCCAAGTAAGAAAACGAAATGAGGAAAGAACTTATCTTGACTGCGAGCAGCAAGAAAAGAGGGCTTGTTGCTCGCAGTTAAGATAATTATTGTGGTTGAATGGTTTTCATTGGTTATTATCTATGACCTCATCGTTTATTGCATTTGCTATGCCTCTTGGGATATGTAGTTTTGTTTTTCTATCTTGGCTGCTATTTAAAATAAAGCAAGAAAGGAAGCATAATAGGAGCCTCCGTTCTTGTAATAAAATTGTACAATTTGGGTTTATTACCGTTCAGACTACGAGTGGCTTCGGTGCTCGTAATTTGGAAATAATATTGTCCGTCTTTAGTTTCTATTACTAGAAACGTACGGACGTAAACAAGTTTAGTCCTTTCTTTATTTTAGTTAAGGGGCGGCTGTATATAGCGTCTGCAGTTGAGGAGTGTCGGCTTTGACACTCGAAATGCGTACTCGCTGAGCGTTGCTCTAAACATAAGAATTAATTGGTAAGTGATAAAACGAGGTCGCTGTACCTCGGATATCGCCTTTTGAAATATTCGCTAATAAGAGACTCATATTACTTAACATAGCAGAGCTAATAGGTCTTGTTTATATTTATTATAGGAGATAGTTAAAACGGAGTTCGAATTTCTTAATTTAATGAGAGACACGACACAGGGTAAGTCATGAAGGTAAAGAATGAGTTATATTATTATCAATATAAAATGGAGATAGATAACTCAATACTTCCTATTTTCCCTTCTAACAGAAGCATTTGTTAAAGATTTGCGATAGTCAAGAATTCTTAACATAAACAAGTGGAGATATCCTCCGAGGTAGGGTTAGTTGCATGGATATATATTTACACTGAGGCTTATTAGGAGATTACTAGTAGATGTTGTGGAGTTATCACGAATATGGTGTTGAGGTTCGGGATATTGCATGTTTATTTTATTTTTTATTTTTTGATTTGATTAATTTTATACATACTCCTCTTGTTCACCTGGATGATGTTTGAGACTTATTAGTAGATAGTTGGAATTTAATCTTTATAAATTTAAAAAAAAAAAAAAAAAAAAATGTAATTATATTTGGTTTCCATTGCATACATTATGTATTATTATATAAATTGAAGTATGATCAAAATATGTGGTGATTTTTACAATGGTGTTTATGATAATATTATTGTAGGAGGTCTTGATGAAATCCAGGGGTACCCCCCGGATGAAACACGTGTTGACGACAGGACGGACATACCATTAGTGGACAGTTTTGAATTGGACTGAATCGTGTTTGGAAACCTTGAATTTATTTTAGATCCCTATTTGGAATGGAGAAATTGTTTGGTCTTTCATATTGGGATATGGACTAATGATCAATTAACTTGCAATTGGATTTTTGTAATATAGATTCTATGTACTCTGTTGATCTTTGTGTTATAAAAATTGGCATAATCACGTGTGCTAATATTTTGTTTTCTGTATAACTTGTGTTATGTCAATTATAAGACTTTTATACTGATATAACTTACAAGTTATATAAAATACAGAAGACAAGAGGTGCCTTGTTACTTGCAAGCAATTATAGAACAAAAAATAGAAAATATTTGTGTAGCACAGGAATGACCTGCACTGCATGCATTTTGTGTGTTCATGTGTTAAATAATAGTTACAGCAATATCTAAACTCTTGGGCTTTAAATATTGCAGTAAGGCAGGGGCCACTGTCAACTGCGGTTCATTCCTGCGCTGGTTCCAACAATGAACATTCTGTCACCAGCTTCCATTCTGTGCCCTGAGGTGAGGTTGCTTAAAGTGCCACTTACCATCCGCACCTTCAGGCCCGCAGCCATTGAGTGAAGATCTGTGATGTAGTCTGCCATGATTGAAGGCTGCAGTGGTGCTGGAACGATTTTCAGAGTGAGGATGCAGGCGTCAATGTTGCGTGACTGATTGCAATCATAGGGATTGTGAAAAATACAAAGCTACCTCAAAGTCTGTTATCAAGTTCTCTGGTTATACTGAATAAGCAGCTACCTGCATCATTGTCATATGAAATCTCTTTATTGATGTCAAACTACAATTTTACAATTGTTTGCTTTCTCAAATTTGCTTGAAAATGCACCATCTTTTTTTTCAACATTTTCTCGGGGTAGAACCCCCTGCCACCAACCCTCCTTAAGATGGTTGGGCTCACCAAAGGTCATCAGCCAGAACCTTTACGTTTCATCACTTTCAAATGTCACCAGCCGCCACTGGATACAACAGACATACTATCATAAATTATAGTTGTGTACTTCTTTGATAGTAATCCCTCTGTGAGGTGAAAAAATCTTATATGAAAGCAAGTAACAGATTAATCCCACAGAGTTTGGGAAGACCCCCAGTAGCTCCAGTAAAGAAGGGTCACTGGGAGATTGTGTGTGCCAAAGGCACAAGTCTTGGATTTTAACTGGCGCCCTTGGAAGCTGAAACTATCGAAATGACAATGTAACTACAGGACAGGAGACTAGGGAACAGAACAAGGAAAACAAAAACAGGAACTGGGCTCAGGGAAAAACAGGGTTGGAATCAAGCTCAGGACCAGGACTGGAATACAGGTCAGGACTGGAACACTAAGACTTAAGGCAAGTAGAGCACAGGACCAGTACAGACAAGACTAGGAACAGTGGCAATCACAGAACCAATGAGGCAGGAACAGAAGAGGCACAAACTAAATCAGAAAGCAAACCAGGTATCACAACCTCAAGGATGCAACAGAGCACGCAGAGACTCTACAACCAAGTCAGCTCTATACTGCTGCACTTTGTGCTCACAGGGCTGAAATAGCAGGAGGCTCTGGGGAGGAGCACAGGCTTAGGGCGAGAGCCAGGTGCAGAGACTAAACCAGGTGCAAGAATCGGGGAACCACCAATGGAGAGAAGGCTGAACTGGGACTTGGAAAAGGGGAGACCAGGTGAACCAAGAGACACGAGGCAGGAAATAGGAAAGCCTGGAATGGAGTGTGGATAGGAGCAAAGAAAGACACAATTCCAGAATGCAGGTCTCAGAATAACTGAAGGATCCAGGAACCAAGCTAGTTAACAGGAAATCACCACCAGGACTTGATGAAGATAAGGTCTGAAGACAGAGGCTAGGACAATAATGCATCAGGGAATTTAAACAGAATTGTGGACTAAAAGGTGAGGTGAAACTATTAAAAATATTGGCAGAGGTGTTACTCTGTCACAATGCTGACTGATATCCTGTCTGGACCCTAATATATCCTATAGGGTTTAGATTTCAGCAGGCGGAATTCCGTCATTGTTCTGGTGGAGTAACCCCTCCTCCCGTATCTAAATCGGGCCCTAACTATGGTAAGAGTTGATGTGCATGTTGTCCTCTGCAGATCTAAAGGCAGGTTCGTATAGGGCCCTCATGGTAGGATGGCAAAATCCTGACAATAAACATTGCTATTTAGGGCAAAATTGAACATGTGCTTTTTTGACAGATAGTTAAGCCATTTTTCCCTTTGACAATAGAAATCACGGAATCATCAGGCTTTACTTTTGTTTGAGTTTGTGAGTTATAAATTGAAGGCGTGGCAATGTTCTCTATTAGGTACAGGTGGATTGAACAGCGTATATATACATATGGTTCAGAGTGTTCATGGTACCACCTTCTCTTCACACCTAGGTATCCCATAGTTTGGGTAACTGTTTGTCTACTTTTATAATCTATTCTCTTAACTTGTTATTGGTGCCAACCACTACAGACCAAAAGCTTTTGAGAAAGAGAAGCTTTGGCATCAGCTTTTGCCATTCAGCTGATATTGGGACAACAAGTAGAGAAGATTGCAACTTCAGTGGTGCTTCTTTCTGCTTAACCTTTAAATATCATCAGGCCTGAGACTAGATGGAAGGCCGCTTTAGGAATGAGGCCCTGCAGTAATAACCATTTGAATGCTTCTTCCTGAATTCAGGTGGTGGATTGCCTTCCTCCTCAGTTTAACACATTTAGAGAAGTGTAGGTGGTGTAGTATACCACTTGCAGTATGGTGACACAGTCCCCTATAGTAAAGCGTATTATACAAAATCAAGACGTCCTAGGATTTTGATGTTAATTGCAGCATGAGTTTAAATTTAAGACCCAACATCAATTTCGTGATTGAGCAATTTTTAGAAGTTGAAGCAAATAGCTGACATGTTACACCCAGAACACGATGTAGCTGTGACTTTTTCCATGTTGTAAGCAATAAAGATAACATTTTACACGACTAATGTGATACAAAACATACACTAAAGCTCGACTGTAATCTTCACATCATGTTTATCTTCAAAACTCAGCACTATATATTAAACTAAACCAATCATCTAAAATGTGTGGACAAGTGAAAATATGTATCTTGAGATTCTTCTAGCAGTACTACACAGTGAGACCTGCCAGGAAGAAGAAATGTCAGAATGCACAAATTAGCACTAACCAATACCCTGTTTAATGAAGGCAACAATAATATTGTTTCACAGTGCACGGACATTTCCTTAGTTTGTGTTAAGGGTTAGGATAAATATATGCCAGTCTTCCAGGAAGTGGAGAATAGGATCAGTTGGAATCATTGAATTCACAGAAGGGGATAGAAAGTAAAGGGTTACCTATGCGACTCGTATGCGCTATAGTGGTGTGAGGGTGTGCAGAGGGGAATGGTAGGTTGTAAGAGAATAAAATTACGTACTAGGTAGAATAATCCATTTTATTGGATCTGCTAGTAACAGGATAAAAAAGAGTGAATAGTTCTACCCACAAATAGAGGTTGACATGTTTCTGCCCGTGCCGGTCCTCATACGAGGTGTCAGTGGTATTCATCAGGATTCAAATCACCCTCTCTGCTCCCATATCCAAGTTTTAAATACAAAATACTATCCCTCCTTCTACAAATAAGTTCAAAATACAAATTACTCTTTACAACTTAAAGAAGTATCAAGAAATCTCTTTCAGGCATGTTAAGGTCTCAAAACAATTCTAGAAGATGGTCATTGGATTAATTTCCAAATGTTGAAAATGTCTTAAATTCTTCAGGGTAATTATAAGACCTCACCAGAGTATCACTTAGAGAATTTTCCATTTAAATAGGGAGCCCTGATTCTTAAATCTATTTCTATGACCTTGAGGTTGAAATCCCATTACATTCCCATAGTGCATGGGATGCCTTTTTAGAGTATCTTCTACCACATTTCTTATCCGCTGTAGGCTGGAAGCAATAGGAAATATGTTTTAATGAAAGGGCAAACCAAAAGATGGTTTACAAGCTTACAAAAACGATAGAGGAACCGAACAATTTGAAACCTTCCCACATTGCATTGTCTCCAAATCTTGCCTAAAACCTCCATGAAATGGTTTAGATGCAGACATTTTCTCACACCCTGGGATTTCTTTCGGGTAATGAAGAATGTGTAAGGAAAATCCCAAACTTCACTCTGCCTCAGTTGCACCATAGAAAGGTACTTAAGGTACTTAAAATGTAAATTAAAATAGACCGTTGGACTTTCCATTGCAAAAAAGGGTTTGCCAAACAAAGTTAAAATATGTATTCATGTTAAATCATAATGTTATGAGTGGTAAAGTGTTGTAAAGTTGAGGGTTTTGAGAGAAGAAACATGAGATGGCTGGAAGATGCAGCCACAATGTATGTGCATTCGTTTGTGCATCCTTGGGCCTTTAAGGTTTTTAGTGTACCTACAATTATGTTCTTCACTCCATCTGATTGTGTTCCCACTCCATCCCAGATTATTAGCCTCATAGCAGCCTGGCTGCATCATATTGTATTGTCCATGGTCTTTATGTTTCAGGCTCATATTCTTCCCTCCATCTGCATATGTCCTCCTTTCAAGTAGGGGTGGATGTTTGATGACTTTTCAAATACTCCTGACCATTATCTACACATCTGAGCTGGTCCATTTTTCCTATCCCTTGTGTTTCTTGATTGTTTTTATTCAGGGACCTTCATTCATATGTTGTTTGCGCACTCAGTAACTGTGGGTTGCGGGTACCGGAGGTAGCTTACTGTGTCGGAGAAGAAGCAGGATACGGCAGCACCAGCAGCATTTTGTGATGCGTATGAAGGGGTCTAAACGGAAGTGGCAGACAACGGTAGCTCGCAGATCAGTAAGCCCACTCCAACTCTTGAACTCGGTGATGTCTTCTGGATCACACATTCACTTGATCAGGCCACCAACCATGGACATTGTGGCAAAATAGGCAGCAGAGTGTAGGAGGGGTTTAGACGTCAGCCATCTCACACTCGGCCTTCTGTTCCTCTTTACTAAATCAGTGATGGAAATAACTTGTTTGGAGAATTGTTTTATAAAGTTCTGATAGTAGTTGGCTAGCCCACTATCCTTGTGTGAGGCAGGTATCCTCCAATCCAAAATCACCTGAACTTTGTGATCATTCATAGCCACGCCTTCTGCAGAGATGACTGACGACTGTTGAAAAAGGCACTTTTCAGGTTTAGCCAGACGTTTAGCAAGATCTAACTTCCTTCTAAACGCTCTCATGTTGGTGATGGTCTTTTGGGAAAATAAATATATTATTGAGATAGAAGATCATTGGGATTAAGTGAGGGTCACAAAATATAGCTATCATGAACCTTTGGAAAATAGATGGAGCATTACACCGGCCGAAAAACATAATTGTATTCTAAGAGGCCAAGGGAAATTTGGACCGCACTTTTTGACTCATCACCTGGATTGATGCGTTTTAAGTAATAAGCTCCCCTCAAATGTATTATGGAAAATACTTTTTCAAGGACATCAGAGATCAAGGGTGATGGTTACTGATCTTAAATTGATATTTTTTTTAGCCCCCTGCAATATATACGTGGGCATAGTTTAGTGAAATCTCTCTTTGGAACAAAAAATAATGATGCCCCAGCAGGACTCTCAATCCATTCTTTGTGTTTGTACTCCTTTTCTAGAGGCGGCAAAGAAAAGATTTGACTAAAGGGCACAAAAGCTTCGGGAACCACCTCTATTGTGCAATCGAAAGGACAATGTTGAGAAAGCCCTCTTTCTTGCGGTTCAAAAAAAACATGTGAACGTTCTTGGTGGGGCTACTAGACTTTTCGAAACATAAGGCTTCAGATCTAAAGTTCCCATATTTCTAAAATTCCCTCTTGATTAGAGTATTTTTTAACCTGACAATCAAACATATTTTTTAACTACACCTAATGACCCAGAAAGTTATCCTGGAGAGGAGTAGCCCAAGAGATGAGGCGTGGCCCAAACAAGGGCATTTCCCATTGAGCTAATAATAATAGAACCTACCATGGCCTTATCTGAGACATAGATATGGGGTTGAAATGAAGTGAATCTGGAAAACATCCAAAAAAGTGTTTAATTTGTGATGATTCCTTCTAATCTAAGTTGCGGAGGGTCCATGGATCATACTTAAAATACTGCCAAGGACTGCCTAAGGCAGCTTTTTCGTTAGTTAACATTTGTACTTGAACAGTCAGTCAGACAGTCAATAATATTTATTTGGCTAAAAAGCCATCAAATTTAATGTGAAATATATGCAATCAGAAAATCCTCATAAATTCATATACGAATTTTGAAACATCAAATGCCAAGAAATTATAGCTTAATGGAAAACCAACCTCAAAAACAGATGTGATTATGTTAAAAATATGACTTCAATACCATAGTAACTCATATATTTACATCCTATAATTAAGTATCTAAAACCTCATAACGTTTCCTAATTGTGAAGGTTCCTCTAATAGCATGTATACTTGCAAGTCTAGTTGTTGTAAAAACATCAACTAGGCCTTTATCAGCTAACATTGGCTTGGCATAAAATTGGAACCGGAAAGGAGATCCTTGGGGCTGAGTATAATGTGCAAAATAGCATAAAGTGAGTCATATTGGACTAGAGACACTATCACACAAGGAGGCAGATCCCGAAGCCAAGTTCTCTGCAATGAAAAAGCTACTATACTGTGAACTGTGCTCAATCTTAAACAATTCAAGTAATATCGGTAGCTGGACTTTCTTAAAAAGGTTTAATAAGGATCCATCCCCCTGGACGTAGACACTGAGGAGTACATTATCACCGTCTCCATAGATAAAACCCTTTGTAGCTGCTCCATCATAACATAATTACTATATAACTGTTTGACCATATCTTTAAATCTAAGGATTATAGTTTTTGAGTTCTTAATGTTCTGAGATACCCATCAATTGAAAAGTTTTCTTTACATAAGTAAACCAGGGGATCCACTCTAAATTATCGAAGGCTATACAGTCTTTAAGAAATGTTCTAATCAAACCCACTTCGGGTTTACCCCATTTTATTGATCCATAAAATCAGTGATGCTAGACCAATAGCATCCTGCAAATAGGTCGGCTCTAGCTCCTTATGACAAATAAAAGTAGCCAAACTCCGGGATACTGATAATAACCTGCAAGTAAGGCAATTTTTGGCACATTGGAGAATATCCGAAATGCTGTATCCCCAAACGCCTGCTCCATACGCCCCTACATAAATGCATTTGCTCTTATAGAATTCTAATAATTCCTTCACTGGTTGATATGGTAGACTGTATGTCAACTTAAAAATGTCCTCAGTTGCTCTGCTGAAATGTTGTAATCTCAGAGTTAAAAGAGGGGCCCAGCTTAATGACGAATTAAATGGAATTCCCAGGTAATTGAAGGTCTTTGTCTTTTCCAAGTGCACACCGTACATTTGATATGACAGGGTCTTGATATTGGAGGGCCCACAAGTTATAACAAATGATTTAGAGAAATTTACCTTGAAATCCACATCCTCCATAACAGATAAAAATAGGTTGAGCAAGATTTGGAGGCCATTGGCAGATATGACAACAAGGAATGCAACGTCCACATGGTAAAATAGGAATGGAATAGTTTTCCATCTGGGGTATCTCTTTTTCCATCCGTGATAAATAATGACGAACCCCGTTTATGTAAAGTAGAAACAAAATGGAGCCTGGAAACACCCGAGTTGCATATCACGGTTAGATCTGATGATGAGAGTTCATTCACCTAACGGGCCATAGCGGAACTTAACAGATGTTCCCCAGTGCAGACATCTTGTCAGGGTGAGCAATTCTTTTACATCCCCATCTACTCCATAAAGGCCCAAAGTTTGGAGCGATTTACCAAATCGAAGGCACTGGAGAGGTCCATAAGTGCTAAGTGGAGGACACATCCTCGTGTCATTACTTATTTTCTAGCTAAAAGATAAAGATTTAAACAGTGTTCCACAGTGCCAAATCCAGGTCGAAAACCAAACTGCATTTTTGATAAAATATTATTTTCTTCAGCCTAAGTTTCCAAACGAGACAGAAGTAATTGTCCCAAAATCTCATCACTATAATCAATTAATGGATTCGGGAGAGAGCAACTGGGTGAACTACTGGAAGAGGCAAATTGTTTACTTTCTACCGACAAGTACTGTACTTGATCCATGGTTCTAGTCTTTAGGTGTCACAACCTGTCAACAGCAGCCCTTCTTGGTGACAACTTTAAGGTTCTTTAGGTTCGCAGGTCTTGTCTATTGCTTCCGGTGGCAAGTTCCAGCTCAAGATTTAAACCTGGCTCCGGGCTTTACCACAAAAACCAGAACTCAAGGGAAGGGAAGAATCCCAGGAAAAAATATCTTCCAAGAGTCAAGCAAATTACATGGACAAGCAACTTCTGAAGTGCAGGATCAGAACAAGAGAAATACAAGCAGGAGCAAGGAATCCAAACAGAAACCACAAGCGAGCAACTAACTACAAGAGACGCTGTGATGCGTCAGGATTCCATCCAGATCTCCTTATATACTAAAGACCTTCCTGAAAGACCGGAAGTAGTTACCTCCATCGCACCTGGGGCAAAGAAAGGGAAGTGAAAGAAAATTAAAGTTTCTAGCACGAAATGGAAAATCAGAACTGGAATAAGTAAAAAGGTAGAACTGGAATAGTTATTCCAATTAATACATCTAACGTTATTAAGGCGCCGCCTGTGTGATTCCCCAGTTAGGAAGAAGAATAAGAGCTCTGCAAGCGCAAAGAATTTCTTGCACCTATGAAGCCCAACGAGATCAACACAACATGGAAGCCAGCGTGGAGCAGCACTGATTTAAAACTGTCCATGTCACATGGTGGTGCACCAGGAAGGCAACTGGACACAAGACCAGTGAAGGTAGGACTCTTGCTCTTGGAAGACCTAAAATGTTATTATAGATGGAGCAGCGCTTTGGCTAATAAATAAAACACATGAGAGGTTTTTGTGCAGCGCACGACCTGAACTAATGTGTTTGAAGGCGCTCTTGTATATCATAATGAGCTAAAAGTTGGTTAGAGAAAAGTATTTACCTAGGACCACACGGGTTGGTCAAGCATGAAAGCCACGATAAATCCCAGATCCCAGAATGTGCACTTCAGCCACTAGATGGGTATTTCTTTCTGACATCACAGATTCATAATTTAATTCTTGGAAGATAAGATTAGAGGATTGGTGACAGGCAGATTCCACATTGTTATTTGTGGCATTTTTGAAAATTGCGAACTTTGCCTAACACAAGAGTGCTTCACAACAGACAGAGACTATCTTACACCTGTGTTTCAGATTTGCCAGGATCCGCATGATGCTGAGCAGCAGTCAGGATTCAGACCTGGTTCCACATATTACACAGTCCGCAGTGGTGGCCACTAGGCCACATCACCACCTGTAAGAGTTCAGCTCGTTTTGACTTCAGGTGCCAAGAGGACCTCAGGTTGAGCCAGAGCCAGACCTCTGGCTAGACCCTGATTCGGCCTCTCAGTGGCTCGACCACCTGTAGTAAGCTCTTGTCTGTTATGTGCTTTGTGGCTTCTTTATAACACAGCTCTGGGTGCCTTTCATTTGCACCCCATGAAATGTTGGCACCACGTTCTGCCAATTTGATCTTCTATAAATATTTATTCTAAATTCACAATTTTTTTTGTAAACCGTTACACATGGTGAACTATCAGGTGAACTGAGCTCAAACTTGAATTTCACATCATCTCCATTTGTGTATAATATGCACAAATAAGATGCAGACCTTTGTGAGTGCAGGGTGAGCTGTGTGCTTGTGTAAGAGCAGACTCAGAAGTGTGCTGGTGTGATCACAAACAGAGTGATGTACCCATGTGAATGCATAAGGAAGGGGGTCCCCCTATGAGTGCAGGATGATCTGTGTGCTTGTGTAAGAGCAGCCTAAGAAGTGTGCTGGTGTGATCACAGGCAGAGTGATGTACTCATGTGAATGCACAAGGAAGGGGGTGTCTCTGTCAGTGCATGGTGAGCACCGCTTCTGCCTGAATGAGGGGTGGATTTTGTGAGTCCAGAGTGAGCTGTGTGAATGTGTTTGTGCAGCGAGATGGTGTGCCTTTGAGTGCAGACTGAGTGGTACCTGTGTGAGTGCAAGGTGAGCAGCATTACTGGTTGATTCCCGGTTGAGAGGTGGGTCTTTGAGAGTACAGGGTAAGCTGTGTGCCCTTGAGTGCAAGAGGAGCAGCGTTCCTGTGTGAATGAAGGATTAGGGGTGGGCCTATGTGAGTACAGGATGAGCTGCGTGCCTGTGAATATGTTTGCACATTGTTGTGTCTATGAGTGCAGGGTGAGTGCATGGTGAGTATGTCCTTGTGAGCCGTGGGCCAGTGATGTTCCTGTATGAGTCCTGGGGAGGTTTGTACTTGTGTGTTTGCAGGGTAAGCTGTATGAGGGCAGAGTGAGAGTAGTGCCTGTGTGAGATGTGTGCCCCTGTGAGTGCACGGTGAATAATGTGCCCTTCTGAGCACAGTGAGGGTTGTGCACACATGAGTGAGTGAAGGGGGAGTGGTGCCTCTGTTAGTGTACTGTGAACAGTTTCTGTATGAGGGGTCAGAGGTTCAGTGTGAGTGAAGGGAAAATGGTGCCTCTGTTAGTGTACTGTGAGCAGTGTCTGTATGAGGGGTCAGAGGTTCAGTGTGAGCGAAGGGAGAGTGGTGCCTCTGTTAGTGTACTGTGAGCAGTGTCTGTATGAGGGGTCAGAGGTTCAGTGTGAGTGAAGGGAGAGTCGTGCCTCTGTTAGTGTACTGTGAGCAGTGTCTCTATGAGTCAGGACTTAAAGGTTGAGAGCTGTGCCTGTGTGTTTGCAGGTGAGCACTGTGGTTGAGTGATGTACTAACACAAATGAATTGTGACTTGAGTGAGTGCAGAGGGAAGGTGTGTATCCTTAAGAGTGTAGAGTGAACTGTGCCTGTGGGTCATGCCTCTGTTACTGATGTTAGTGATGTCCCTGTGTGGCTGCAGAATGTGCTTTATGAGTGCAGGGTGAGCAGTATATGTGTGATTACATGGTGAAATGTGTGAGTTGAGGCTGAGTGCTGGGCCTGGCTGTGTGCAGTGGGAAGAGGGTGCCCTTGTGAATGCAGGGTGGGGTGCGTTAGTGTGAGTGAATAGAGAGGGGAGTGTCCATGTGACTGAGGGGTGGACTGTATGCCTTTGTGGTGCAATGTAAGAGGTGTGTTTGTGTGAGGGGTGCCAGTGTGGGTGAAGGTGTGGTGGTATAGGTGTGTGTGAGGTGTGCCAGTGTGGGTGAAGGTGTGGTGGTATAGGTGTGTGTGTGAGGTGTGCCAGTGTGGGTGAAAGTGTGGTGGTATAGGTGTAGAGGAAGGTGTGCCAGTGTGGGTGAAGGTGTGGTAGTATAGGTGTGTGTGAGGTGTGCAGTGTGGGTGAAGGTGTGGTGGTATAGGTGTTTGTGTGAGGTGTGCCAGTCTGGGTGAAGGTATGGCGGCCGCTGCGCGACAGTGGTAGCGACCCTTGACCCAAGGGTAGGTCGCTCCCCCTGCCGCTGCAGCTCCTCCAAGTTCCCGAGTTCCTGTGTTCCTGAGACCCACCTAACTGTAAGTACCCCCCTCCTCCCAGCCCCTCGCCCTGCCCCGCGCCACTCACCTTCTCTTCTGCTCCTGCTTCTTTTCCTCCTCTCTGTCTCTTCCTCCTCGCTCCCCCTCTGCAATCTTCTTCTGTGTTCTTCTGTTCTTCTGTTCTTCCCTTCTGTTCTCTTCTGTGTTCTTCCGGTCTTCTGTGTTCTTCTTCTCTGTTCTTCTCTGTGCTTCTGTGTTCTTCTTCTCGGTTCTTCTGTGTTCTTCTGTGTTCTTCTCTGTTCTTCTCTGTTCTTCTGTGTTCTTCTCTGTTCTTCTCTGTTCTTCTCTGTTCTTCTCTGTTCTTCTCTGTTCTTCTGCTCTTCTGTGCTTCTGTTCTTCTCTCTTCTGCTCTTCTGCTCTTCTGTCTTCTGTTCTTCTGTCTTCTGTTCTCCTGTCTTCTGTTCTCCTGTCTTCGGCTCTTCTACCTCCTCCGTCTTCTTCCCCCGAGCCTGCCCTCCTGCTCCTTCCTCATCCCCCTCCCTCACTCGCCTCCCCCTCTCTCACCCCTAGCTAACCCGTTCGCTATCTACCTCCCTCACTCCTCCTATCTTCCTATCTCTCTAGCTCCCTATCTCACTATCTAACTCCCCCACTCTCCACCTCCTCCTACCTACCTATCTGTCTATCTATCTATTTCCCTATCTATCGACTTCTCTATCTATTTTCTCTATCTATTTCTCTATCTCTCCCCCCCTCCCGCCACCCCCTCTACTACCTATCTCCCTATCCTCTCACTCTACCTCTCTCCCTCACCCACCTCTACAACCCCCCCTCCCCTATCTTCACAACCCTACTCCTATCTCTCTCCCTAATCTCCAAACCTCCTAACACTCACCCTCCTCCACCCTAAACCCCCTCCCCCAGCTCCTCTCACTCTACCTGTCCCCCCCCCTCCCTCGCGCTTTCCCGCCGCGACCTCCTGCACGCCCCCGCCCCCCAGCTCCCATTCGCCCCCAGCTGACCCCTCCCCCCCCCTCCTACCTCTTATGGCGGCCGCTGCGCGACAGTGGTAGCGACCCTTGACCCAAGGGTAGGTCGCTCCCCCTGCCGCTGCAGCTCCTCCAAGTTCCCGAGTTCCTGTGTTCCTGAGACCCACCTAACTGTAAGTACCCCCCTCCTCCCAGCCCCTCGCCCTGCCCCGCGCCACTCACCTTCTCTTCTGCTCCTGCTTCTTTTCCTCCTCTCTGTCTCTCCCTCCTCGCTCCCCCTCTGCAATCTTCTTCTGTGTTCTTCTGTTCTTCTGTTCTTCCCTTCTGTTCTTCTGTGTTCTTCCGGTCTTCTGTGTTCTTCTTCTCTGTTCTTCTCTGTGCTTCTGTGTTCTTCTTCTCGGTTCTTCTGTGTTCTTCTCTGTTCTTCTCTGTTCTTCTCTGTTCTTCTGTGTTCTTCTCTGTTCTTCTCTGTTCTTCTCTGTTCTTCTCTGTTCTTCTCTGTTCTTCTGCTCTTCTGTGCTTCTGTTCTTCTGTCTTCTGCTCTTCTGCTCTTCTGCTCTTCTGTCTTCTGTTCTTCTGTCTTCTGTTCTCCTGTCTTCTGTTCTCCTGTCTTCGGCTCTTCTACCTCCTCCGTCTTCTTCCCCCGAGCCTGCCCTCCTGCTCCTTCCTCATCCCCCTCCCTCACTCGCCTCCCCCTCTCTCACCCCTAGCTAACCCGTTCGCTATCTACCTCCCTCACTCCTCCTATCTTCCTATCTCTCTAGCTCCCTATCTCACTATCTAACTCCCCCACTCTCCACCTCCTCCTACCTACCTATCTGTCTATCTATCTATTTCCCTATCTATCGACTTCTCTATCTATTTTCTCTATCTATTTCTCTATCTCTCCCCCCCTCCCGCCACCCCCTCTACTACCTATCTCCCTATCCTCTCACTCTACCTCTCTCCCTCACCCACCTCTACAACCCCCCCTCCCCTATCTTCACAACCCTACTCCTATCTCTCTCCCTAATCTCCAAACCTCCTAACACTCACCCTCCTCCACCCTAAACCCCCTCCCCCAGCTCCTCTCACTCTACCTGTCCCCCCCCCCTCCCTCGCGCTTTCCCGCCGCGACCTCCTGCACGCCCCCGCCCCCCAGCTCCCATTCGCCCCCAGCTGACCCCTCCCCCCCCCTCCTACCTCTTATGGCGGCCGCTGCGCGACTGCGCAGCGGGCGCGCGCAGCGGGCACGCCACTGGCGTGCCGGAGGCGCGCCAGAGGCAAGCCCGTCTGCGCCCGTCCGCGCCTGGCCCGCGCCCAGCGCCACGACCCCTGGTCCCCAGCTCCCCCAAGCCCCGCTGATCCGCTACGACCCCACCACCCTCCACGCCCTCAACCCAGGGCGCTCCAAAACCTGCTTCCTAGCTCACCCCAAACGCACCCATGGACCCTTCGCCTGCAACTCCTGCAAACGCATCTTCCACCACGCAACTACCACGACCACAAGCCCACGCGCCATCAACCACCTCAAGTGCATCCTGGTCAACGCTCGTTCCGTCCACAAGCACGCCGTTGAACTTTGGGACCTCCTGGACTCCACAGCCCCGGACGTCGCCTTCATCACGGAGACATGGATGAACGCCTCCTCTGCTCCAGACATCGCTACCGCCATCCCCGAAGGCTACAAGATCTCCAGAAAAGACCGCACCAACCAAGTAGGAGGAGGTGTCGCCATCATCTTCAAAGACTCCATCAGCGTCACCACCTCCACCGAAGACCCCCCCCTCGCCGCTGAACACCTGCATTTTCAGATTCGCACCGACCCAAGGACCACCCTCAGAGGATCCCTCGTCTACCGTCCTCCCGGACCTCGCGCCTCTTTCAGCGACGCCATCGCCGACTTCATCTCCCCGCACGCCCTCGCCTCACCGGACTACATCCTCCTAGGCGACCTCAACTTCCATCTGGAACAAAACAACGACCCCAACACCACCACCCTGCTCGACAACCTCGCCAACCTCGGCCTCAAACAACTGGTGAACACCGCCACCCACATCGCCGGACACACGCTCGACCCTATCTTCTCCGCCAGCAAACACGTCTTCTTCAGCCACACCTCTGCCCTGCACTGGACCGACCACAGCTGCGTCCACTTCACATTCCGACGCGAGACCTCCCACCTCCGCACTCAACCCATCCCTCGTCGACAGTGGAACAAGATCCCTGAAGAGCAACTCTTCTCCGCTCTCGCCGCCAACCAACCCACCCTCACCACCGACCCCAACGACGCAGCTCTCAACCTCACAAACTGGATCTCCAACTGCGCTGACAACCTTGCTCCCCTCAAACGCACGCATCGACAGACCAACACCAAAAAACCTCTCTGGTTCTCTGACACCCTCAAAGAATCAAAGAAAACTTGTCGTGCCCTTGAGAAGGCCTGGCGCAAGGACCACACCGCTGACAACATGACCGCCCTCAAGAACGCTACACGCGAACACCACCACCTGATCCGCACTGCCAAAAGGAACTTTTTCACCGACAGACTAGACAAAAACAGCCACAACAGCAGAGAACTCTTCAGCATCGTCAAAGAGTTCTCCAACCCCAGCGCCAGCGCCAACGCCGTCACGCCCTCACAGGATTTGTGCGAATCCCTCGCCACTTTCTTCCATCGCAAGATCAGCGACCTCCACGACAGCTTCGGACACCAGACCCAACCATACACCACTGAACCCGCTTCCCCGGACATCACCCTCAACAACTGGACCCACATCAACACGGAAGAAACCAAATCCATCATGAACTCTATCCACTCCGGCGCCCCTTCGGACCCCTGCCCGCACTTCATCTTTAACAAAGCCGACGACATCATCGCCCCGCACCTCCAGACCGTCATCAACTCTTCTTTTTCTTCTGCTACCTTCCCCGAATGCTGGAAGCACGCTGAAGTCAACGCCCTACTAAAGAAACCTACGGCTGACCCAAGCGACCTGAAAAACTTCCGCCCCATCTCTCTTCTACCTTTCCCAGCCAAGGTAATAGAAAAGACCGTCAACAAACAGCTGACCACCTTCCTGGAAGACAACAACCTGCTCGACCCTTCACAAACCGGATTCCGAACCAACCACAGCACGGAAACCGCCCTCATCTCAGTCACAGACGACATCAGAACCCTGATGGACAACGGTGAAACAGTCGCCCTCATTCTCCTCGACCTCTCGGCTGCCTTTGACACCGTCTGTCACCGCACCCTAATCACCCGCCTACGCTCCACCGGGATCCAAGGCCAGGCCCTGGACTGGATCGCCTCCTTCCTCGCTAACCGCTCCCAAAGAGTTTACCTCCCTCCGTTTCGCTCAGAACCCACCAAGATCATCTGCGGCGTACCTCAAGGCTCATCGCTCAGCCCGACACTCTTCAATGTCTACATGAGCCCCCTCGCCGACATCGTACGCAAGCACGACATCATCATCACCTCCTACGCCGACGACACCCAACTTGTACTCTCCCTCACCAAGGACCCCGCCAGCGCCAAGACCAACCTACAAGAGGGTATGAAGGACGTCGCAGATTGGATGAGGCTCAGCCGCCTAAAGCTGAACTCTGAAAAAACGGAAGTCCTCATCCTCGGCAACACCCCGTCCGCCTGGGACGACTCCTGGTGGCCCACGGCCCTCGGCACCGCACCGACCCCCGCAGACCACGCCCGCAACCTCGGCTTCATCTTGGACCCTCTTCTCACCATGACCAAGCAAGTCAACGCCGTGTCCTCCGCCTGCTTCCTCACTCTCCGCATGCTCCGCAAGATCTTCCGCTGGATCCCCGCCGACACCAGAAAAACCGTGACCCACGCCCTTGTCACGAGTCGCCTGGACTACGGCAACACCCTCTACGCCGGGACCACCGCCAAACTCCAAAACCGCCTGCAACGCATCCAAAACGCCTCGGCCCGCCTCATCCTCGACGTACCCCGCAACAGCCACATCTCCGCACACCTGAGACACCTGCATTGGCTCCCAGTCAGCAAAAGGATCACCTTCCGTCTTCTCACCCACGCACACAAAGCCCTCCACAACAAGGGACCGGAATACCTCAACAGACGCCTCAGCTTCTACGTCCCCACCCGCCCCCTCCGCTCCGCTGGCCTCGCACTTGCTGCCGTCCCTCGCACCCGCCGCTCCACGGCGGGTGGGAGATCTTTCTCCTTCCTGGCGGCCAAGACCTGGAACTCCCTCCCCACCAGCCTCAGGACCACCCAGGACCACTCCGCTTTCCGGAGACTCCTAAAGACTTGGCTGTTCGAGCAGCGATAACCCCCCCTTTCCCCCCTAGCGCCTTGAGACCCGCACGGGTGAGTAGCGCGCTTTACAAATGCTAATGATTTGATTTGATTTAGGTGTGTGTGAGGTGTGCAGTGTGGTGAAGGTGTGGTGGTAGAGGTGTAGAGGAAGGTGTGTCTATGTCAGTGGCGGCGAGTGGTACATGGCATAGGTGTGCCTGCAGGATGATTACTGAGCACATAACAGACATGAGCTTACTACAGGTGGTCCAACTACTGAAAGCCCGAGTCACGGTCGAGCCAGAGGCCTGGCTCTGGCTCAACCTGAGGTCCTCTTGGAACTTGAAACTGCCCAGGCAAATGTTGTCAGACCAGCCCCCGTACGGTGCATAGCGAGTGCAACGAATAAGCCTGACCACTACAAAGGGGGGTTTGGCACCCCTCCCCAAGAAAGGTTTGGAATCAATGGTACATTCTACAACACATTTGTCATTATACATTAAATTGTATTAGCTTTCTTTTAAAGCATAGTAAATGATGACCTTATTGTGCATCAGTATAGCCACCCACTTAAACATGTATAATTAGGCATATTTTCATGTGTGTGGGTTATAGATCCAATTAGAAAATCCGCATACAAAACGTCAAAGTGCAGTTAAGACTCCTGTTCACTCAGACATGCTATCTTTGTGCAAAACAACACGGTGCACATTGGAAAGCAATTTCTGTATCAATGTATTAACAAGGAAGACACAGTTTGGTAATCATGTCATCTCTAATCACACCACAATGTGCATTGTTGTGAAGTCCAATACATATATTCCTCAATTACTGAATCTTTAGGTGATTAACGCAGAAAGCCTGAAGAACCAATCTAGTCCTTCATTCTGGCAATTTATTACCCCCAGAACCTCTGAGATCTGATCAGGAAGACAAGGTCCCCTCAGGACGAGTTGCAGGTGGGGAGTTCTCGCTGAGGGAGGGCCAGGGCCGTGTTTATCACTGATGGCCGACAGTGCAACAGTCTCTGTTGGAGCCCTTCAATGATTCCCTCCCTATGCCTCCAACAGTGCCCCCATCTCTCCATAGTCCCTCTCTTACATCTCTTTAGTTTGTTTTGTAGCACCTCTCATACCAGTGTAGGGTGTCAGAGCAATTTACATCACACACACATACAGGGACAAAGAACCAGACGTGTGTAAATCAGTGTATAGAAAACGTTACATAAGGGAAAGGGGACTGCAGGGTGTAGGATTCACATGTCATCCACACTGGTAGCATTTTTTAAGAGAGCTTGGTCTGGGGAAGCACAAACTCAGGATTCAGAACATAACACAGTAGTTAGGTTTGACTTTAATAAGAATTTATTTCCAACCAAACAAACCTTTTTAGCAACATCAGGATAATGAAACACTGGGAAAAACATAAGGGGTCATTACGAGCTTGGCGGGCGGCTACCGCCGCCTGCCAAGCGGTAACCGCTGTGCGGCCACCAATGCGGCCACACTCCCGCGGACCCCATTACGACATCCCCGCTGGGCCGCCGGCCCAGCGGGGATGAGGCCGCAACATAGGAGCCGGCTACTAATGGAGCCTGCGGTGTTGCGGCCGTGCGACGGGTGCAGTAGCACCCGTCGCGTTTTTCACTGTCAGTGAAAAGCTGCCCGGGGTCCTGTTAGGGGGCCCCTGCACTGCCCATGCCAGTGGCATGGGCAGTGCAGGGGCCCCAGGACACCCCTTACCGCCAGCCTGCACCGCCAGGAAACAGGCTGGCGGTAGGGGGGTCAAAATCCCCAGGGCAGCGCTGCTTGCAGCGCTGCCCTGGTGGATTATCACCGCCGGGGCTAAAACGGTGGGAAACCGCCAGCCCCGGTGGTGCGACCGCGGCCGCCGCGGTCGTCATACGGCTCCCCGTACCGCCAGCCTGTTGGTGTTACGGACGCCACATTACCCCTGACCCCCTTAGCTTTCTAACCTGTACCATTCAGTCTGCATGCAGCTCTTTGATGACGGTTCATAGCTCACTGTGCTAGATTATGATTGCAATTTATGGATTGCACAGTCAATCAATCAATCAATCCATGGTTGTAAAGTTCAGCTACTCACCTGTTAGGGTCTCAAGGCACTAGGGGGAAGGGGTTGCGTAGCGTGTACAGGTGAGGTGGATTAAAAAAGCCATGTCTTCAGTTCCTTCGTGAAGCTGGGGAGGGAGGTGGTTTGTCTGATGTGGATGGGTAGACGTTTCCAGGCGGTGGCTGCACAGTAGGAGAAGGAGTGTCCTCCTGTTCTGGTTTTCCTGATGCGGGGTACTTCTGCGAGAGAGAGCTAGGCTGAGCGTAGGGCTCTGTGGGGTAAGTGGAAGTTGAGTTGCTGTTTCAGGTAGGCTGGTCCGGTGTTGTGGAGGGCTTTGTGTGCGTGGGTGAGGATCTTGAAAGTGATTTCTTTCTCTATTGGGAGCCAGTGCAGTGTACGTAGGTGTTGCGAGATGTGGCAGTGTCGGGTTAGGTCGAGGATCAGTGGTGGCGGCGGCTTTCTGGGTGAGTTTTTTGTTGATTCCGGCATAGAGTGCGTTACCGTAGTCCAGTCTGCTGGTTATGAGGGCATGTGTGACGGTCTTCCTATGTTCGAGGGGGATCCATTTGAAGGTCTTGCATAGGAGGCGGAGGGTGCGGAAGCAGGTGGAAGTGATGAGTTGATTTGATGGTTCATGCTGAGGTCGGGCCCAGGGTGATTCCGAGGTTGCGGGCTTGGCTGGCAGGGGTGGGCGGGTTTCCGTGGGTGGGTGGCCACCAGGAGTCACTCCATGCGTTGGGTTGAGGGCACAGGTTGAGTACTTCTGTCTTGTCTGTGTTGAGCTGAATGCAGCTGTCTCTCATCCAGTTGGCGACTGCTTTCATTCCTTCGTGGAAGTTGTGTCTGGCCTTGTCGGCTTTGTTGGAGAGAGAAAGGATGAGTTGAGTGTCATCAGCGTAGGAGATCATGTTTATTTCGTAGCTTCTAACGAGGGTGGCTAGCGGGCCATGTAGATGTTAAACAGCGTGGGGCTGAGGGAGGATCCCTGGGGCACTCTGCAGGTGGTGGGTGTGGGAACTGCAAGGAAGGGGGCGAGTCTCACTCATTGCGTTCTGCCGGAGAGGAAGGATGATTCCAGTCTTATCTTGATGCCGGCTTTGTGGAGTCTTCTTATCAGGGTGTGATGGGAGACTGTGTCGAAAGCTGCCGAGAGTTAAAGTAGGGTGAGTGCTGCCGTCTCTCCCTTGTCCAGTAGGGAACAGATGTTGTCTGTTGCGGCCAGGAGGGCTGTTTCGGTGCTGTGGTTTGACCTGAATCCAGATTGGGAGATGTTGAGGATGGTCTTCTAAAAACGTGGTGAGTTTGCTGTTGACTGCTTTTTCAATTACTTTCACAGGAACTGGAAGTATGGAGATGGGCCTGAAGTTTTTGAGGTGGGTGGGGTCTGCCGAGGGTTTCTTGAGGAGGAGGATGATCTTGGCGTGTTCCCAGTTGTTGGGGAAGGTGGCTGCAGCTAGTGAGCAGTTGATGGTGTGGTGGAGCTTGGAGGCGATGGTGTCTGCAGCTCTGCTGAAGATGTGATGGAGGCATGGGTCAGTGGGGGCTCCGGAGTGCATGGACTTCATTGTTTTCAGTGTTTCTGCGGTAGAGAGGGGTGTCCAGGTGGAGACTGTAGGTTTGTTGGTGTCAGGGATTGGAAGGGGGGGGTTCTGTGCGTGGGTTGTCCTTGTTGAAACTGTCATAACTGTTGAAACAGTAACAAAAGAATCTCTGTGACAAAAGCAGTAACCCGCTGAGCCTTGCATATAAATTACTGTTCTTTGATGCACATGGCAATCATTCTTTGCAGCATGCATATATATCCTCTGTGCTACCTTAGATGAGTTAAAACAGCCATTGACAAAACTATCTTCCTCCAGAAGGTACATTAATCAACACAGTTATCTTGACACTTTTATTGTTGCCTAAAAACTGCAGGCTATACAAGGAACTTTGCAGTGCTTTTAAAAATGCTGCACTGCTACAAAACCAGCTCCAACTAACAAAACTGCCCCCCTCCTTTCCAGCCTCCCGGGGAAACAGCCGATGCCCGGTGCGGCCTTGAGAACAGGACGCATGGGTGAGGGGTATGCTTGTGTGGCTGCAGAGTGTGCTTTTGTGGGTGCAGGGTTCGCTCTGTGAGTGTACGGTGAGCACTGTCTGTATGAGTCAGAGGATGGGAGGAGTGCCTGTGTGCCTGCTGGGTGCAGGGTGAGAGGTGCGCCTGTGTAAGTGCACAGTGAATAATGTGCTTGTGTGCCTGCTGGGCGCAAGGTGAGAGGTCTGCCTGTGTGCCTGCTGGGTGCAGGGTGAGAGGTGTGCCTGTGTAAGTGCACAGTGAATAATGTGCCTGTGTGCCTGCTGGGCGCAGGGTGAGGTGCGCCTGTGTAAGTGCATGGTGAATAATGAGCCTGTGTGCCTGCAGGGTGCAGGGTGCAGGGTGAGAGGTGTGCCTGTGTGCCTGCAGGGTGAGAGAAGTGCCTGTTTGTTGCAGGGAGAGATGTGTGCCTGAGTGAACACCCTGAGAGGTGCTCCTGGTGTTGTAGGGTGAGAGGTGTGACTGTGTGTTGCAGGAGGTATGCCTGTGTGCCTCTGTGCTTAATTTGTAAATAAAAACGTGCCAGTGCCCAAAGCCCTCCTCTTAAATACGCGGCTGCTGCAATTAAATGTGGGAACACGGAATACTGAGGCGGCGTGATCCTGAAGGCATCTCAGGCCTCTTCAATCCTTTTAAAGCCACTCCCTGCCCCTTCTGATCACTCTAGCAGCTTTCTACTTTCTCCCTTTGTGACGTTTTTCCCTTCCTCCGTCTTTCCCATATGTGTCTTTTTGCTCGCAGCAAATGCTTGAGGCAGAAGAATAAGCGCCGGCCCTCAAAAATAGGTGCCGGTGCTCAGCACCAAAAAACAAGCACAAATTAAGCACTGGTGTGCCTGCAGGGTGCCGTGTGAGAAGTGTGGCTATGTGAGTGCAGGGTGAGTGATGTGCGTGTCTGCCTGCAGGGAGATAGGCGTGCCTGTGTGTTAAAAGGTGAGGGTTGTGCCTGTGCGCTGCAGGGTGAGCGGTGTGCCTGTGTGTCTCAGGGTAAGAGGTGTGCCTGTGTAACTGCAGGAGGTGTGCTGCAGGGCGAGAGGTGTGCCTGTGTGTTGCAGGGTGAGCGGTGTGCCTGTGTGTCTCAGGGTGAGCGGTGTGCCTGTGTAACTGCAGGGGGTGTGCTGCAGGGCGAGAGGTGTGCCTGAGAGCTGCAGGATGACAGTAGTGCCTGTATGTTGCAGGGTAAGTGGTGTGCCTGTGTGTCTCAGGGTGAGAGGTGTGTCTGTGTAACTGCAGGAGGTGTGCTGCAGGGCTAAAGGTGTGCCTGAGAGCTGCAGGATGACAGTAGTGCCTGTATGTTACAGGGTGAGAGGTGGGCCTGTGTGCTACAGGATGAGTGCCTGTGTGAGTTCAGGGTGAGTGGTGTGCCTGTCTGCCCGCAGGGTGAGAGTGGTGCCTGTGTGTTAAAAGGTGAGTCGTGTGCCCGTGTGTTGCAGGGTGAGAGGACTGCCTGTGTGACTGCAGAGGGAGGGGTGTTTTGTTTGAGTGGAGAGTGAGTTGTGCCTACGGGAGTGAAGGGTGACTGGTGTACTTCTGTGAGGGCAGCGGTCCTGTTTGGGTGCAGGAAGTTCTTATATGACTGCTGAGTGGCTAGTATGTGTGCACGGTGTGCCTGTGAGTGCACAGGAACAGGGTTTTGTAGGTTTTTGCTTGCAGGATGAGCAGTGTGCCTGCATGAGTGCAGGGAGCGGCATGTTAAAGTCACACCTACTGGCATTGCCAATGCCTTTTTCATGGTCGGTGTGTGACTGTGAGGCCTCATACGTGAGACATTGGTTTACCCGCGGCCGTACACCGCCACCTACTGGCTCTGGTGTGCTAGGGAATAGCCAGAAAAATACAATATCCCTCACTTTGCTCCAAACCCCAAATGGCAAAGAGAGCGAATGAGGTGAGCGAGACCAGCTGCCGTCAAGGGGATTCACGCCCCTCTCCTCCCCTCACACCACCACCCCTCGAGGGAAATAGGAAATGTCCTTCCTTCTTTCAGTTTTTCTTACCTTCCTGCCTTGTTGTGTTGCTTATTTGCATAGTTGTTCATATTTCTTTCCTGCCTTCCTTCTTTTTCTCCATTCTTCTTTCTGTCCTTTTATCCATCCATCCCTTCTTCCCATCCTTCTTTCTCTCATCCATCCGTCCAGCGATTCATTCATTCAACCACCCAGCCATCTTTCATAAAGTTATCTACCTATATTTCTGTTAATCCATCTCTCATCTATCAATCCTTTTCTGCATCCGTTCATTCTTCTTTGCATCCAACAGTCCATCCATGCCTGCATCCATCCATCTGACCATTCATCTGAACTCTTCAGCATCTTCTGTCCTTTTCTTCGGCCATTCATTCTTCCATTAATCCATCCGTCTCTTCAGTATCCTTTGTCCTTTTCTTAGGCCATCCATTCAATCATCCATCCAACTTTCAATCATAAATGTATCTACCTATTATTCTGTTCATCCATCTCTCATCAATCTATCAATTCTTTTCTGCATCCGTTCACTCTTCTTTGCATCCAACAGTCCATCCATGCCTGCATCCGTCCATCCAAAACGTGTCAGCAAAACATCTGTGCTTAGCACAGTGCGCGCCCAGCTGGTATTTTGCATCCAGAAATATAGTACAAGTAGCATTTCACTTACAACAAGCCAGGACTATTGGCTTTGTCAGTGGTTGTTAGTTGCATAAGATAAATAAGCAACAACAATGACTTAGTTGTAATAAATGTTGAAAATGCTTCAGTTCTGAAATGAGACTGTGAAAGAACTAAAAGGGGTCTCTCGAGTTACATCAAAGGAAGCGCAGGGGGGTGATGCTGCCGAGGTAAGGTTATTATTATTTTTTTTTCGGGCAAAAATGGATCCCGATAGGGACCAGTCTCAGCACCTGCTTTTTAAAACTGAGCACCGCAAGACCCGGCCCACTTAAAGCGCTGTTCACCAGCACCTACATTTGGTGGCCTCTTGAGCTGAGAGTCAGACGCTAATCGGACCTACCCACCCCAGTGGACTGAGTGACATCAGGTCAGTCACTGATAATGAGGGGACCTCACTGACTGTTTATAAATGACTCTGAAAATAAGGAGCTGGTGGACGTCCTGCCATGAAAAAGAGTAAAAGATGGAAGAAGAAAGTGACGAGGTGCTCACTCTGCTGTCATGGTGTGAATGAGGCTAAAGAGGGATGTGTGCTCACATGTATGTACAAGATTCAACTGACATGATTCTACAGCAGCATCCGCCCTGCAGCCAATCACAGCGCCCCAGACACGTCTCACAATCTACCCTATCAGACGCTGAAGTGATGATAATCACCATCGTGGGAGCTTGTCTTTATGTAGCGCCCCATGGAGTAGTGCTTTACCTTCTATGCGCTGTAAGTGGAAACAACAGGAGTTGTCAGGCAGTTTATTGCTCGACATGTGATTTGAAGTCACCCTGCCCCATGCGGCCTCATTTTGGTTACATCTGTCTACAAAAGTTTATCAATTCACCTAGGAAACTGCCCGACTGATAAACCCTGGGCAGATTTTTCTGGGTTTGTTCTCTGCGCTCAAAAAAGAACTTGGGGTGTTAGTGACACGGTTGGTTCTTGGCCTCGGTAACAAACATTCCTTTCAACAGTAGAGAGTTGTAAGTTTAATGTAACAAATGTAACCCAGAGATAGCCGCACGTCCCGTAGGTGAGAGATCACAGGAACTGACGTCACATTCCTGTCAGCTCCTTATATACCTACAGGTGCAAACTGAACTCCAGCCGTGGACAATACACAGCAGTAAACAAACACAGTGTGTATATTTACAAACATAACATCATGTCCTGACATCCTGTGTGTGACAATGACCCCCAGTGCGTTATGCCACATTATAACACCCTCTGACCTCTGCTTCTGTGTCTTGCAGCTGCGGTGACCCTGGATCCTGACACTGCGCATCGGAGCCTCATCCTGTCCGAGGATGGAAGGAGCGTGAGGCACAGAGACAGAGCACAGGACCTGCCCGACACCCCCCAGAGATTCAATCCTGTCATCAATGTCCTGGGGAGAGAGAGGCTGAGCTCCGGGCGGCATTACTGGGAGGTGGAGGTGGGGGACAAGACCCGCTGGACCCTCGGGGTGTGTGACGAGGCTGTGACCAGGAAGGGGGAGATCTCACTATCACCTGAGAAGGGATACTGGACGGTGTGGCTCAGAGATGGTGAATACGAAGCTCACACTGTCCCCTCCACCCTCCTGACCCCCCGTGCGCCCCCCAGGGCTGTGGGTCTCTTCCTGGACTACGAGGCGGGCAGGCTCTCGCTGTACAATGTGGATGACCGGTCTCTGCTCTTCACCTTCTCCGGGGCCTCCTTCCCCCCCACCCTGCGGCCCTACTTCAATCCAGGACTCAGTGATGGAGGGAGGAATGCAGGGCCGCTGCGGATCCTGCCGGTGACAGGGCGGGAGTGAAGAGACCCTCAGCAGTGCCGGGACCTCAGTGCTTTACAGGGGCCGGTACTCACCGGGACTGAGTACCGGCATTTTTTTATTTTCTCCCCTGAGTACCGGAACTTTTCCTCTGAGAAGGAGAGTACCGGTACTCACGGGGGTGCTGTCATTGACAAGTGGTGCTGCTCAGGAATTCCTGCCTCAGCAGCAGTTTCAGTTTCAAATGCCTCTCAGAGGGTGGAAGCCGGGGCTGAGCTGCTGTAAGAGCGCCTGAGCAGCGGCTCTTGTTTGTAGGACTCGGTGAGCTAAAAGAAATCTCAGCATATAAAGCATGTAATGTAAAAATCAGGGATGGATTTAAAATGTTACATATCAAGCCACTTAGGACTACCAGGCCCTGCTCACATATTTTGTGGGAGTCCACACACATTATGCATAGAACAAAGATCGACAATGACCATTTTTAAATATTTTTTTATGGTGAATACTGAATCCTTCAGGGCACTCCTTCTGGTGCAGGCTCTACGACATTTTTGAGAGCTGCCACTGTGTGGCAGTGCATGTGTAAGACAACATGTAAGCAGTGCTTAATTTGAGCCAGTGGTTTCTTCTCCGGTGCAGGGCACCAGCACTTATTTTTGAGGGCCGCCACTTAATTTTCTGCCTCAAGCATTTACTTCAAGCAAAAGACACATATGGGAAAGACAGAGGAAGAGAAAAACAAAAATGATTCACATGGGAGAAAGCAGAAAGCTGCAGGAGTGAGCTGAAGGGGCAGGTGAGGTACTGGGTTTTTCAGAACCGGTACTGATCCGGTAACCCAGCGGTGCCAGGGTACACCCAAAGACCTCGGGTACTTTCCTGATTCAGACTACAGAAACTCAGAGTCTTCTAGGTGAAGTCAAAGATCGAATTTATTGGCTGCAACCAATTGACAAGTGTCCTAGAAGTACAACAGCACGATTTGTATGTTCTCAGGAGACTGTGTTTCAATGCAAAGTCAGGTTTCCTTATATACAGTTTTTTAAGCTTCAGGCAAACATTCTTGACATTTTGGTTGGTCATTCACATGTTTTCACTACAAAGGAAAAAACAGTGTCATGATGAAACCTTATATTTCATGTCATCCAACCCATAATAAATTACCCGGCAAGGCCTAGTATTTTACATCAGATAAGTGTGGACCCCTAATAAAAACGGGCACCTCCCCCTCGTAAAGTAAGAAGAAGAAAAGAGCAGGTGCAGGTGTGAGCAAGTTAGGCAGGGTGTGTGAGCGATAATAAGGGTTTTATGGCCTGGTGTGCCTTGATGCTATCTGATTCGGCCACTGGGAGAGGGACTGACCAAACAGGTTTGGCCTGAGGCAATGGTTCCAGCTTGCCCAGGCCAGAGAGAAGTCAATCAAGGTGTACGTGTCCTTGGAATCAAATCTGACTGTATTATAAGCCTATGTGAGGGCAACTTTTAAAAATGGCTGCTGTGTATAAAATGGGAGCCACGAGTGCAGGACGAAAATGGCGATTTCGAGGTGAAAACGCTGCTGGAATTGAGCGAAAATGCTCATGCTTAGTGTACTAGTCATTATCGGTCTTTTGATACTAAAATCGTACTGCTGTGGCAAAGTAAATTACATGGGTCCAGAATTTTTAGAACCACAAACCCTCCTTTTGCCCTTACATAGGCAATAAACCTATTCTCATGCTAATCTGAGTCCAGGTCTATGTTTATAAGGCCATGGAGATGTTGCTGGAGCAAAATTCTAGTACTTGGTAACTCTCTCTGGACAGGTCTCCTCGAACATGAAGTAGCACAAAAAGGCCACATATGGCAGGACAAAATAAGGAATACCTCTATCTGCAGTAGGTGGCATAAGATCACACACCCAACAATTAGTGATGTTCACTACTAACTAGTGTTGATGCAGAAGCTGTACAAAAGAATTGCTTACGAATTCTGATCTTCTAACCTGCTCATGTTCAGGAAAAGGGTGAAAAGAGTGCAAAGAAACAATAGTAGGAAAAGACATAGGTTGGGAAGTGGGTGCAGAAGTCAATTGAGTAGAGAAAAACAATCCTACCCATAAATGACAACGTCATGTTTAAAAGACACTAGAAAACACGTTATTAAGAACATATAGACAACGGGAGAAAGTAGTGACCACTATTTACAAATGAAATAATAATTATTCACAACCCTAACCAAAAAGCAAATCCTAAAATTATCTAGTAACATTTTTAGGGCTCCTCTGCATTTCAGTAATTTTTGTATGTTCAGGTGGAACAGTGGTGACTCTCATCAATGCTCTAAGGTGAAAAGGGGGTACTCTTTCCACAGAAAATGGACTTTATTCTGCTTTTACTAAACAGAATAGTACTTTAAAACAATGCCAGCAAAACAATCAGTCTCCTAACACCTAGTCTATACAATCACACGGAAACCTCTTGTGAAACCAACTATGCCCAGAGTCCGTTCAAAAAGCCTCTCTGGCAGGCTTCTATTGTCCATCAAATTTTCTTTTGTTGTTTTCTTTCGCATGGGCCTCTCAATTCAGGCCTCTTCGTGAGAAAAGTACTGCTTAGTTGGAGTGCCCTCCTGGCAAACACCCACAGCTCACTCGAAAGTCTCAATGTCTTAAAGCAATGCACCGGTGTCTCTCCTCTGTGGCAGACACTACAAACAATGTGCTCTTCATTGATCAAGGGCACAAATCATCTCGTGCAGACGCAAGCACCATTAATTGGGAAATAGCTCAAGCTCAGCAGCACTTTCAGACTCCAACACTCATTATTTAGTGTCAGAGGACGCTCAAGCTGCTCTTTCATGGGCACCACAATATAGTGCCTTTTTCCAAACTTGAAATCTCCGGTGCACTGCCCTTCTTCCGTTGGAGCAAAGAAAAGGGGGTGTGTGGCCAAAACTCAGGCCAAGGGGCTCAAGGGATTGCACACTGTCAGAGGTTACCAGCACATGACAGGTAGAGAAATGAAACCTCAAAACAGCTCTGCCATCAACAACAGGAATCCTTCTCTTTAGTTCTTTTACACTGAAACTTTGGTTTTGTGATGTCCAACGCCGTCTGATGGAGCAAGTACGATATCATGCGCTGGCGATCGCTGTCCAGCTTTGCTACTTCCTGGGTGCTGAGACTGTAGGGCCAAGACGTCCGTCTTTCATCTGTAGCTGTCACTGATGGGAATTAGGCTTAAATCAATGTCCTGCAGGTTATTATGACTTGATACCCGCAGAATCTAGTGACGTAGGAAGTGTGCCACAGCTGTTAGTTTCCTTCAATTTAGTACAAAAACAGTTAATGGTTTTTAACAAGGGGACTGCAAGCAGGTGGTCTGCAATCTTCAAAGGAGTAGCCATACACCATGGGCATAAAATACAAAGACAAAGGCAGAAGGGCAAAACAGGGTCTGTAGCATCTTTAATTCAGTTCTCTCCATTATTCTCTGCCATCTATAGCTACATGAGAATTCTATCTGAATGGATTTCCTCACACAGTGGCATTGTCTAATGGGGTAAACACATATTTGCCTCAATGATTAAGTCTAGGTGTTCCTCCTTACCTTAGAACATCTCAATAGAGAAATCACATGATACCGATTATCAGGGACATGTAGAAACCTTCCTTTAAAAACTGTGCATCAGGTGCACTATGCAATACACAGGCTAATAGTCAAATGTGCAAACAAAAAGACAAGAACTAGAGGGTCCTGATATTTGCATGATTAGGACACATCTGATCCCACAAAAAATTAAAGTAGCAGGAACAGAAGGGAACCGAAAACCAAATTAAAATAGACATTGAAAATTCGTCATGTTCAAAAAGGTAAACATAAGATATCTCCTATTGAGATGGAAAACTTGTCTTACTATAATATTGAGTCAGTTAACCAGTCTATCGCTACCCTGACAGTCAGGCTGGAAAACATTGAAGCAGGCAAATTCTTGAAAACCAGTCTGGTCATACCAAAGGGAATTATACATAACATGGGGGTCCCTGGTACATCACTGCAGTCTGGAAATGTGAACCTGAACAATACATCAATAATAATAAAAGGGCTGACTGGTGAAAGGAATTCGAAAAAGAGAAATGGGACTAGGACATAGCTAAAATCTCAATAACTAAGCATGGTGTGACATTGGTCAGGGGAAGTAACCAAAGAAAAAATCTATAGAAAGAACAAAAAAAATTATTTGGGTGATAGTCAGGCATGTGACACAACACCAAGAGTACGGGTGATACACAAAGGCCAAAGTTACACAAATTTTAACTCTACCGTTGGCGACTACACCATATACGGTACTCCTAGCTAATGTTTCAGTTCCTTCTTCAGGAAAAAATGAAAACCTGGTTTTCTTTTAAGGAACGAAAGCCATATGCTACTTAGGAAACAGAACATCATTAACTAATGTAATATAGAAATTAGGCCACCTTGAGTCACAGATCTATAATTTCATCCTTAGGTCCAATCAAGGATACATAAATGTAGGGCTGCCTGTTCCTTTAAGGGAAGGGGCAGTAACGTGACTAATTGCAGGTGACACACTTTGATCCTGTATATCTCTTTTTATTTTCCTTCAATACCATTATAGCCAAATAGACATTCACTGGTGAAGTGTTGTCTTTTATGTTCACAGCATGAAATATCATTATCTGTGGAATTTAGTAACCAGAACAAGTTCAACCAACTGTTGCGTAGCGATGGGCATCGTCATGACCATCCCCTCACAACACAGGGGAGCTTGTAATAGTATCAAAAGCAGCAACAAACATGCAAAAAACAAATAAAAAATAATAAAAACGCACAAAACGTCAAGCCATCAGATATACTTGCTGTGTATCAAGCACAAAAAGCATAGACAAAACAATAGCATGTGTGAATAAGCGGAGACACACAACACCATGTCATGTACTTTATGCACTGTAAACCTGCAGCCCAAAACCCAATATTTGGGCCTGTTTAATTTGTCAGGTTTAAAATCCTTACCCTCCTTTTGGCAGTAGATCACCAGGCAATGGAAATCTGCTGTCAAATATAACTTTACTGTTTCTCTTCTAACATACAGGACCAGCAAGAACAATTCATGATAGGACCAAATACATGAAAATAAATTTCCATTACTTAACTGTTACCCTCTTGTCAGTTACTTCGCAACATCAAGCCACCTTAGTTTTACCTTTCTAAAAGTAAAAATTGTTACACTGACACTCCATATTAATTTGGCACCTACAATTTCCACTGTGAAAAATAAGTCTTAATTGGCAAATCGTTCTCATTAAGGCATGTAGCCTTCAAAATTTAAAAAAAAGGGCTGCATCTTATTTTCTGTCTAAGACTTAGGGCCTGATTCTAACTTTGGAGGACGGTGTTAAACCGTCCCAAAAGTGGCGGATATACCACCTACCGTATTACGAGTTCCATAGGATATAATGGACTCGTAATACGGTAGGTGGTATATCCGCCACTTTTGGGACGGTTTAACACCGTCCTCCAAAGTTAGAATCAGGCCCTTAATGCAACACTTCGTTTTCTGTCAAATAAAAGCAACTAGCAGGCATCATTTTATTTTTTTTAGAGCGGAGACACAAATGTATCAGTTCTGCAGAGCATTTAACATGATGTTGGGACATTCGAAGAAACCCCTTTTTTTAAATATTTTCCCTTTGGAATTAAGGTGGTCATTCTGACCCTGGCGGTCTTTGACCGCCAGGGCGGAGGACCGCGGGAGCACCGCCGACAGGCCGGCGGTGCTCCAATGGGGATTCCGACCGCGGCGGTAAAGCCGCGGTCGGACCGGCACCACTGGCGGGCTCCCGCCGGTGTACCGCCGCCCCATTGAATCCTCCACGGCGGCGCAGCTTGCTGCACCGCCGCGGGGATTCCGACCCCCCCTACCGCCATCCAGATCCCGGCGGTCCGACCGCCGGGATCCGGATGGCGGTAGGGGGGGGTCGCGGGGCCCCTGGGGGCCCCTGCAGTGCCCATGCCACTGTCATGGGCATTGCAGGGGCCCCCGTAAGAGGGCCCCTACATGTATTTCACTGTCTGCTGCGCAGACAGTGAAATACGCGACGGGTGCAACTGCACCCGTCGCACAGCTTCCACTCCGCCGGCTCGATTCCGAGCCGGCTTCATCGTGGAAGCCTCTTTCCCGCTGGGCTGGCGGGCGGTCTGAAGGCGACCGCCCGCCAGCCCAGCGGGAAAGTCAGAATTACCGCCGCGGTCTTTCGACCGCGGAACGGTAATCTGACGGCGGGACTTTGGCGGGCGGCCTCCGCCGCCCGCCAAGGTCAGAATGAGGGCCTAAGTTCTTTAATTGTATTGATGTTCTTCTGGAGAAACCAGAAATCCCACTTTTAGAGGCCCGTAGGGTCATTCTGCATTTTACAGAGACAAGGCCCTAATTTAAAAGGTCACAAGTGTCAACACGACAGCCTCCTCCATTGTTTATGGGAAAACTAAAGATAGCATCTCAGCAGCATGACTTGAGCCAGCCTCCGTAGCTCTCCTAGCTTCTGCCACTCTGAATCTGTCAAAGACAGTAGGCCTTTCTATTTTCCTTCTAACCTGCAATAATTCACTCTATTTAAAAAAAAAAAAAAATTCCTTTTTAGGCGCTAAAAAAATTATCTCTATTTCCAGATTATTAAACTACATTTACTGTGAATAATTCACAAACCTTAATAACACACATACCAGTTGTTAGAATAAATGCTTGTTGCAATCCCATGCAATGGTACATATTTCATCAACCTCGAATGAATGAACGTCTCAGTAGGCCCAGCTGAAGTTAGAACCTTCAACCTTGATATTAAAACAAGCCTTTGTACTGGCACATTGACTCATTGAATCATAAGAAGGCACAACCTGCAAATATATATCAAACCTAAATGTATGCATTTACTGAAGCCTGAGACACTTTAAAAAGTACTCTGAATGAAAGAAAATGCAGTTTAAACAGTGCTTTTGCCCAAAATCGACTTTGATATTTTAGGCATTAAAAAATCAATATCCTACAATTTTCTTGCATAATATGCATTACCAGAATGTCTATTACACAATCCATGAGTCAGCCATTGAAAATATTAACTTATACTTTATAGAAATGAGCTTGTTTGCTCCTGCGCCAAGGGAAAATTGCACATACAAATGTCATTTTAGCGGTGCAACATAACTTAAATTAAATTTTAATGTTAGGAGGTCATAGTATAGGTATTAAGCTTTATAAATATTAAAAAACGATTTTGAAAGGCACTTATTTTTTTAAATAATTTTTCCATAATTAATAATTTTCTTTTTTAAAAAAAATAAGAACCCAATTATTCTTTTTTTTTTTTTTTTATAATTCCACATATAAAAGCAAGCTGCATCCCTTGCCTATTATTTGGGATACATTAACTCACAAGCCTAAGCGCATAAGCCTAACTTGAAATGCGTCACATTTTTGCGCCACTTTCATTTAAAAGGAAGGTTATGCAAAATTCCACCCATGTTTAACTGGGAAAGTGCTGGCTGAATTGAAAATAGATAATTTCGTTTTTTTGGGGGGGGGCCCTATTTATATCTATTGAATGTGTTTTCTAATTTATTAAGCATTTAACAGCAGTTTTGTATATGTGCACAATTGCTCATTCTATAAATTAAAGAGCAACATATAGCTATGTTAGCACATCACATGGTTCATTTCTGGATTTTTTCTAAGTTTCTACTTAATATTAATTAACCAACATTTTACTTAACAAACTGAAAACATCAAGAAGACCCACAAACACACATTGAGCTCATTTCAGATATAAACAGAAAACACTCAGGACACACAATACAGCGCGCTTTAGCCATTTTTCATAAATAGCGCCGTCGCAATTTACTTACAGAACCGTTTGCAGATCCTAGTTGTAAGTCATATTTACAAGAAAAAAAAAAAAACTTTTCTCAATTATTTCCAAGAATAGCGGACCCATACTTTATTAAACGTGATGGGGCCTACTCCGTGCTTCACATATAGTTCATAGGTTGGAGTTCCAATCGGAGGAACCGGACATGAGTCCTCCAACCGGGAGTCCCTTTTACAACCAAGACAAAACAAATTTCCAAGTCTGCTAAGACCAGGCATCTTCGCTCACTAGTCTAGCTTCAAACTTCAAAGGATTATCGTTTACGATAGTCTCGTGAATACACGAGTCCTTCGGCTTTGGTACTTGCAAGTTCCAAATCAAAGTGATCCCAAAGGGATACCAAACCAAATGTCCAATTAAGGACCAAACCAAGGTGGTCATTCTGACCCTGGCGGTCTTTGACCGCCAGGGCGGAGGACCGCGGGAGCACCGCCGACAGGCCGGCGGTGCTCCAATGGGGATTCCGACCGCGGCGGTAAAGCCGCGGTCGGACCGGCACCACTGGCGGGGTCCCGCCAGTGTACCGCGGCCCCATTGAATCCTCCGCGGCGGCGCAGCTTGCTGCACCGCCGCGGGGATTCCGACCCCCCCTACCGCCATCCAGATCCCGGCGGTCGGACCGCCGAGATCCGGATGGCGGTAGGGGGGGTCGCGGGGCC
This sequence comes from Pleurodeles waltl, assembly GCF_031143425.1. Taxonomy (NCBI): domain Eukaryota; kingdom Metazoa; phylum Chordata; class Amphibia; order Caudata; family Salamandridae; genus Pleurodeles; species Pleurodeles waltl. Next base: position 54,986,474 of record NC_090445.1, on the reverse strand, counting down.
CCTGGGGGCCCCTGCAGTGCCCATGCCACTAGCATGGGCATTGCAGGGGCCCCCGTAAGAGGGCCCCTACATGTATTTCACTGTCTGCTGCGCAGACAGTGAAATACGCGACGGGTGCAACTGCACCCGTCGCACAGCTTCCACTCCGCCGGCTCGATTCCGAGCCGGCTTCATCGTGGAAGCCTCTTTCCCGCTGGGCTGGCTGGCGGTCGGAAGGCGACCGCCCGCCAGCCCAGCGGGAAAGTCAGAATTACCGCCGCGGTCTTTCGACCGCGGAACGGTAACCTGACGGCGGGACTTTGGCGGGCGGCCTCCGCCGCCCGCCAAGGTCAGAATGAGGGCCCAAGTGTCCAACTAAGGACCAAACCAAGTGTCCAACTAAGGACTGGGAGATGCTCCACTTATACTTAACTGAAAATATCGATGACGTCACCAGAAGACTCGTCTTATCGTTTCGCTCTACCAAACATCAAGGGTCCAAATCAGGGCGATAGCCAGGGCAGCAGTCCTTCATAGCCGTCGGGAAGCGGGGAACCTCGCAGCAAAGACTTTCGGACCACGTCGACATGCAGGGGTCGATGAAGTGGCGGCCTTCCTCCAGAATTTTCACACGAAGCTCCCCACGGACCTCAGGCTTGGACCGGTACCGCTGGTATCGCCCCACGTTTGGGCGCCAACTGAGGTACTGGGTTTTTCAGAACCGGTACTGATCCGGTAACCCAGCGGTGCCAGGGTACACCCAAAGACCTCGGGTACTTTCCTGATTCAGACTACAGAAACTCAGAGTCTTCTAGGTGAAGTCAAAGATCGAATTTATTGGCTGCAACCAATTGACAAGTGTCCTAGAAGTACAACAGCACGATTTGTATGTTCTCAGGAGACTGTGTTTCAATGCAAAGTCAGGTTTCCTTATATACAGTTTTTTAAACTTCAGGCAAACATTCTTGACATTTTGGTTGGTCATTCACATGTTTTCACTACAAAGGAAAAAACAGTGTCATGATGAAACCTTATATTTCATGTCATCCAACCCATAATAAATTACCCGGCAAGGCCTAGTATTTTACATCAGATAAGTGTGGACCCCTAATAAAAACGGGCACCTCCCCCTCGTAAAGTAAGAAGAAGAAAAGAGCAGGTGCAGGTGTGAGCAAGTTAGGCAGGGTGTGTGAGCGATAATAAGGGTTTTATGGCCTGGTGTGCCTTGATGCTATCTGATTCGGCCACTGGGAGAGGGACTGACCAAACAGGTTTGGCCTGAGGCAATGGTTCCAGCTTGCCCAGGCCAGAGAGAAGTCAATCAAGGTGTACGTGTCCTTGGAATCAAATCTGACTGTATTATAAGCCTATGTGAGGGCAACTTTTAAAAATGGCTGCTGTGTATAAAATGGGAGCCACGAGTGCAGGACGAAAATGGCGATTTCGAGGTGAAAACGCTGCTGGAATTGAGCGAAAATGCTCATGCTTAGTGTACTAGTCATTATCGGTCTTTTGATACTAAAATCGTACTGCTGTGGCAAAGTAAATTACATGGGTCCAGAATTTTTAGAACCACACAGGGAGGAGCTGTAAATGGATTAAAGAGGCCCGAGATGGCTTCAGGATTACGCTATCTCAGCATTTCATGCGCACACATTTAATTGCAGCAGCTGCGTGTTTCAAAGAAGAACTTTGGGCACCGGCACATTTTTATTTACAAATTAAGCACTGCATGTGAGGAATGGAAATTAAAATCCAAAGGGTATGCCTGTGAGAATGAAATGTGAAACGTGTTTGTGTGAAACTGAAGGTGATTCAGGGTATGAAATGGATGTTTAAGTCAGGGACATCTTAAAGTTTTTGGGGCCAAACATATTTTGGGGGCCCCTGTATGGAACAGCTTTGAATTAATGATCCAGTTTCAGCTCTTTTGTGCCCTCTTTGGCCAGGTCACTGACAGTGCACAGACACATTCTGACAAATTCTAAATGTGTTAACATCTAATATTCTGGGAAAGTGACGTGTTTTTAAGTTTGTAACACAGCATCGGCTCACTATTACTATAAATAATCTCTTTGACACCCTCCCTTTTCCCATATGTGAAGTACTGTTTTGATGTAAAATACACTTTTTTATGGAGGTTGCATTAAACATAAACACAACATTTGCCTGCAAAATGTCAAACATCACCCACATACAAAATATATTAAAGGAAAACACTATTTAAAACAATCTGTTTAAGAATTATTCAAGGTCATCAGGACTAGACCTTCTTCAGACCAGAGCTGGCTCTATCAGAGGCCTACCTGGAAGGTTGGATCAACTTGCCTGCCATAATGCACAGAATGAAACACGCAGATCACAGATTTGTTTATGTAGGTAGCTCAGTTGTTTATTGTTTTTGCTGCAGAGATCCATGTGTTACCTGTAGTTAAATCCTTGGGATATAGCTTAATGATTTATTGACCTGCATCAAGAAAATACATGAAAAGAGCAAGGCATACACTGGGAACTTTGCTGTTTTTTCCTCAATACATTATTATTCTAAGATTGCTAAAGAAGGGTTACTTTGGTTAATAATCAGCACTTCGTATATAAGTACTATATAAATAGGTATTAGTGTAATAACTGATGGACAGATACATCATCCATTCTTACAGTGCATGCAGATTTCTGGCATACAAAGCTTAGAATGTCCAAAAACGTAGCACTGCCCCTTGCCCTGCCCTTAGCACCACCCTTATGAGACAGAAAGTGTATCCCTTATTACTCAATTGGTTACAAACAGGCTACAATTTAAAATATCTAGGGGGTTACAGCACCTGCTGCAGAGATCTTTTGTACCCAGCAATTACCATGGGAGAATAATAATGGTAATTCATTAATGCACATGATGGCGAGATCTATGTTTTGCCTAATCACAGTTTTGAATCATCATAAAGTAGCATAGAGGGTTAATGTGCCTGCTGCAAACCACAAGGCCTAACATATAGCTCACAAGTTTGTTTTTTAGGTAGATAGCTCCGTGGTTTATTGCTTTTGTCACAGAGACCTTGCAGTTCATGAGCTACAATCCTTCTAATATAACACAGTCAGCTATGAACCACTACTACGGACGTGAATGCAAACTGCAAGGCAACAGTTTGGACCTGTATTGTTTTTACTCAATCTTTCATTATTTAAAGCTAAAACGGTTCCTTTGGGTAGTAATAAAGAATTAACAGTACAGGCAACCCTCATTGTCCTATGCAACCTTTCCCGTGCAATGAGTGACACTCTTGTATGAGTCATTGTCTTTGTTTAATGTGCATGAGATGCAAAGTGCTTTGACACCCTACAATGGGACAAACAGTGCTTTAAAATAAATAAATGCAAAATAAATGAGTGATTTTTAAATCGGTATTAGTGAAACTACGCATACAGATAAATCTGACTTTCTAACTGTGCATGGCTATTTCTTATTAACATGGTTGAACAAAGTAACAAACCTGCCTCTAAATCATAACTGTGCTTAAGAACTTGTAAACTAATAAGTTATGTGCCTCTGGTTACCTCCTTTGCGATGGCATCTAAGTGTCAGGCGCCAGAGAGCTCCATGATGATACTCCATTCCATTGGCATATAGGTGTCAGGCTCCAGATTTCTTCATGATGATACTCCATTGCATTGGCATTTAGGTGTCAGGCTCCAGATAGCTCCATCCAGGATGAGACTCCATTATAATGGCATCTAGGTGTCAGGCTCCAGCTCCATCCAGGATGAGACTCCATTATAAGGGCATCTAAGTTTCAGGCTCCATATGGCTCTATCCAGGAAGATACTCCATTCCATTGGCCTCTAGGCGTCAGGCTCCAGATTGCTCCATGATGATACTCCATTGTATTGGTATCTAGGTGTTAGGCTCCAGAGAGCTCCATGATGATACTCCATTGCATTGGCATCTAGATGTCAGGCTCCAGATTGCTCCATGATGATACTTCATTGCACTGGCATCTAGGTGTCAGTCTCCAGATGGCTCCATCCATGATGATGCTCCATTCCATTGGTACCTAGGCGTCAGGCTCCAGATTGCTCCATGATGATACTCCATTAGGTGTCAGGCTCCAGATTGCTCCATGATGATACTCCATTGCATTGGCATCCAGGTGTCAGACTCCAGATTGCTCTATGATGATACTCCATTGCATTGGCATCTAGATGTCAGGCTCCAGAGAGCTCCATGATGATACTCCATTCCGTAGGCCTCTAGGTTTCAGGCTTCAGAAATTGGAAATTGAAATAGCAGCAGGTTGTTTGTAAATCCAGGAAAATTAGTTATTAGTTCATAGGAACATCATATTGAATGAGTCTGAAGCAGGTTATGAACTGGGAATTCATCTACTTTTTGTTCAGATTGTTTAGTACTTTAATGAAAAACAAAGAGAAGCAGAGAGAAAAAAACATGGAAGGTCAAACACTGTTCCTCTCATGAGAGCTAACCGGCATGAATAAGGTCTATTTCCTTTGAGGAAAGCTAACCCAAGAAGTCTTGAATCTGTTCCTCCTCGAAGCCCATGTTCTCTTCCTCTTATAGAAGTTAGCATTCTCAGATGGAAAGTTTTCAAAATACACAAGTGATAAGGCGGCTGAAAGTCACATATAACTCTGTACTCCTAAAACATTACAATTGACTGAATCATTAAAGACAATATCCTGTTCAAAAAGCATCACCTGTAAGCAAATATATGACCAGAAAGTAGGCAGCTGCCTCCCCCTCCCAAGTTAAGTCACTTTCTCCAGAGATCTTAGCTTCAATGCCTCAGTTATCAGATAATCTCTTTCAGTTTCCAACACAATTACAATCACCCCTTTGACCCAGAGAACCTAGAAGGTCATCAATCATCACACACAAAGAATTATTAAACAGAGCCAACATGGCATCACCTTTAACATTATCCTCTTATCACCAATTGAATCCCTTCAACAGTACCATCCCGCTCTAACCGCTTCAACAAGCCAATGTTGTGTGTGTAAGCGACAACTTCCTTCCAGTTCCTCTCAGTTCTGACACTGAGAAACCCACCAATGACTACTTTGGGGGGCACCAGTGATTCCGCGCAAGAACCTGGTAAATATGTCAGTGAGAACCTACTCAGTATGTCAGTCTTCATCCTGGAAATATCAGACACATTCTGCAAGTGACAAAGCCATCAGCAATTCTTCTCATTCTTCTAAGACCCCAACAGGTAATCTGAATGTTAAGGTAAACTTGATAACTGTTCCGGAGAAGAAACAAGACTGTACGGGCAGCAAAATGCAGTTATTTAGAAACATTGTGGTTCAGATGTTTTTATTCCTTACGCTCTGACGAAAGCGATCGTTTCATCCACAAAGGTTTCCAGGAGCTGCCAATCCGTAGTCTCACCAGCTCCACAGCCAGCTCAGTTATGCTGTTCTCACTAAGCACTAAGCACTGGTCTCCCCTGCAGCCTGCCCTCTGGCCTTGCACACTGCATCTGCCAGGATATTACCCCTGCAGCCAGCACACTGCCCCTGCAGCCTGCACACTACCCCTGTCCCTGTAGTCTGTGCACTGCTCCTGCAGCCAGTACACTGCCCCTGCAACTATCACACTGCCCCTGTGCACTGTGCACTGTCTCTGCAGCCAGCACACTGCTCCTGCACACTGCACCCAGGATACTGCACCTGCAGCCTGCACATTGTCCCTGCAGCCCTTCTCACTGCCTCTGCAGACAGCACATTGTCCCTGCAGACGTGGCACCGCCCCTGCAAACTGCCCATGTAGCATGCACACTGCCCCTGCAGCCAGTGCACTGCCCCTGCAGCCTGCCCTCTGTACCTGCACACTACATCTGCCCAGGACATTGCCTCTGCAGCCAGTGCACTTCCCCTGCAGCCTGCACACTACCCCTGAGGTCAGGACACTGTCCCTGCAGTCTTTGCACTGCCCCTGCAGCCAGCACACTGCCCCTGCAACCTGCCCACTTGATGTGCCCACGGCACAACCTCTGCTGCCAGCTCACTGCCCCTGCAGACTATGCACTACCCCTAAGGCCAGGGCACTGCCCCTGCAGCCAGCACATTGCCTCTGCAGCCTGCTCACTGGATCTACCCATGGCAGTCTCCTCATGTTGCCAGTGCACTGCCCCTGCAGACTATGCACTACCCCTGAGGCCAGGGCACTGCCCTGCAGCAGGCGCACTGCTCCTGCAGTCAGCACACTGCTACTGGAGCCAGCTCACTGCATCTGTAGCCAGCACACTGCCCTACAGCCAGCACACTGCCCCTGCATCCAGCACACTGCCCCTGCATCCAGCACACTGCCCCTTCAGACAGCACACTGCCCCCAAAGCCAGCATACAGAAACGGCAACCAGTGCACTGCTCCTGCAGCCTGTGCACTGCACCTACAGCTGGACACTACTCCTGAGGCCAGTGCACTGTCCCTGTAGCCAGCGTACAAGAACAGCAGCAAACATACAGCCCCTGCACCCAATATACAGGACCAGCAGCCAGCACACTACCCCTGCAGCCAGCGCACTGCCCCTGCAGCCTAGACACTCTCCACACAGGAAACACAATGCCTGTGTAGTCAGCACACTGCTACTGCAGCCTATGTACTGTCCCTGCAGCGAACACACTATCCCTGCAACCGGCAGACTGCCCCTGCAGCCCCAAATCTAGTGAACTGCCCATGCAGCCAGCATTATGCACCTACAGCCAGTTCACAGGAACCAAAGGCAGCGCACTTCCCTGGGCACTGCAGCCAGCACACTGGCCTTGAAGCCAGCACACTGCCCCTGCAGGTAGCACTCTGGCCCTGCAGCTACTACACTGCTCCTTCAGTGAACACACTTCCCCTGCAACCAGCAGACTGCTCCTGCATCCATCAAGTGAGTGCACTGTCCCTGCAGCCACCACACTTTCTCTGCAGCCAGCTTACAGGAACAGCAGCCAGCATACTGCCCCTGCAGACAGCTTGCAGAACCGGCGGCCAGCACAGTGCCCCTGCAGCCAGCACACTGTCACTGCAGCAAACTCAGTGCACTGCACATGTAGTGAGCACACTGCTACTGCAGCCTGCGTACTGCCCCTGCAGCCAGTGCACTGCCCCTGCAGCGAGCACATTGCCCCTGCAACTAACACATTGCCCCCACAGTCAGCTTACAGGAACTGAAACCAGCACACTACTCCTGCAGCCTGCACACTGCCCCTACCACCTGTACACTACTCCTGAGGCCAGTGCACTGTCCCTGCAGCCAGCATATCGAAACAGCAGCCAGTATGCTGCCCCTGCAGACAGCTTGCAGAACTGGCAGCCAGCACACTGTCACTGCAGCAAACAAATGCCCCTGTAGCTGGTTCCTGCCCCTGTAGCCATTACACTGCTCCTGCAGAGGACACAATTCTACTGCAACCAGCAGACTGCCTGCCCTTAAGCCAGTGCGCTGCCCCTGCAGCCAGCATACAGAAACAGCAGCCAGTATGCTGCCCCTGCAGACAGCTTGCAGAACTGGCAGCCAGCACACTGTCACTGCAGCAAACAAATGTCCCTGTAGCTGTGCACTGCCCCGGTAGCCAGTGCACCTCCCCTGCAGCCAGCAAACTGCCCCCACTGCCAGCTTACAGGAATGGCAGCCAGCACACTGCCCCTGTAGCCCCCACACTGCTCCTGCAGAGGACACAATTCCAGTGCAACCAGCAGACTGCCTGCCCGTAAACCAGTGCACTGCGCATGCAGCCAGCATTCTGTCCCTACAGCCAGCTCACAGGAACCACAGCCAGCGCACTGCCCTGGGAAATGCAGCCAACACATTGCCCCTGTAGCCAGTCCACTGCTCCTGCTGTCAGCACCCTTCCCCTGCAGCCAATACACTCCCCCTGCAGCCAATACACTGCCCCTGCAGCCAGCACACTGCCCCCGCAGCCATCACACTGCCCTTGCAGCTAGCATACTGTCCCTGCAGCAAACGCATGCCCCTGCAACCAACCCACTGTCCCTGCACCTTGCACACGACCCCTGAGGCCAGCATTCTTTCTCCACAGCCAGCTTAAAGGAACAACAGCCAGCATACCGCCCTGCAGCCATCTTGCCAGATCAGCAGCCAGCACACTGCCCCTGCAACCAGCACACTGTCCCTGCAGCCAACACACTGCTACTGCAGCCTGCACACTGTCCCTGTAGCCAGCACGCTGCCCTTGCAGCCAGCATACTCCCCCTGCAGCAAGCACTCTGCCCAAACAGCCACCATATAGGAACGGCAGCCAGCACACTGCCCCTGCAACCAGTGCACTGCCCCTGAGCCACCACGCTGCCCCTGTAGCCAGCACAGTGTCCCCACAGCCTGCTTACAGGAATGGTAACCAGCGCACTGCCCCTGCAGCCTGCACACTATCCCTGAGGCTAGTGCACTGCCCTTGCAGCTAGTGCAGTGCCCCTGCAGCCAGCACACTTTCTCTGGAACCAGAACACTTCCCCTGCAGCCAGTGCACTGCTTCTGCAGCCAGTTTACCCGACCGGCAGCCACCATACTGTCCCTGCAGCAAATGCACTGCCCCTGCAACCAGCTCACTGCCCCTGCAGCCTGCTCACTGACCCTGAGGCCAGCATTCTTTCTCTGCAGCCAGCTTAAAGAAACAGCAGCCAGCATGCTTCCCCTGCAGCCAGCACACTGCCCATGTAGCCAGCACACTGTCCTTGCAGCAAATGCAATGCCCCCAAAGCCAACACACTGCTACTGCATCCTGCACACTAACCCTGAGGCCAGTGCACTGTCCCTGCAGCTAGTACACTGTCCCTGCTGCCAGCACACTGTCCATGCTGCCAGCACACTTTCTCTGCAACCAGCACATTTCCCCTGCAACAAATGCACTGCTCCTGCAACCAGCACACTGCCCCTGCAGCCTGCTCACTGACCCTGAGGCCAGCATTCTTTCTCTGCAGACAGCTTAAAGGAACAGCAGCCAGCATACCTCCCCTGCAGCCATCTTGCCAGACCAGCAGCCAGCACACTGCCCCTGCAGCCAGAACACTGTCCTTGCAGCAAATGCAATGCCCCTGCAGCCAACACACTGCTACTGCATCCTGTGCACTGCTCCTGTATCCAGCGCACTGCCCCTGCAGCCAGCACACTCACCCCTGAAGCCGGCACAGTGCCTCCACAGCCTGATCACAGGAATAGCAACCAGCGCACTGCCCCTGAGGCCAGTGCACTGCCCATGCAGCTAGCACACTGCCCCTGCAGCCAGTGCCCTGTCCCTGCAGCCAGCACTGTGTCCCTGCAGTCAGCAGGCTTTCTCTGCAACCAGCACACTTCCCCTGCAGCCAGCACACTGCTGCTGCAACCAGCTTACAGGAACGGCATCCGGCGCACAGTCCCTACAGCCAGCACACTGCCTCTGCAGCAGACACCCTGCCCCGATAACCAGCAGACTGCCCCTGCAGCCTTGAAACCAGTGCACTGCCCATGCAGCCAGCATTCTGCCCTGACATCCAGCTCACTGGAACTGCAGCTAGCATACTGCCCCTGTAGCCAGCTCTCTGCCCCTGCAGCCAGTACACTGCTCCTACAGCCAGCACACTGCCCCTGCAGCGAACACACTGCCCCTGCAACCAGCAGACTGCTACCACAGCTCTGGAGCCAGTGCACTGCCCAAGCAGCCAGTATCCTGCCCCTATAGCCAGCTTACATGAACAGCAGCCAATGCACTGCCCCTGCAGCTAGCACACTGCTCTGGGCCTGCAGCCAGTGCACTGCCCTGCACCCAGCACACTGCTCCTGCAGCAGCTGACCAGACAAGTAAACAGTTCAAACACCGGCCAGTTCACCGTGCCTGGAGTCAGTGCAAAGTGCATACTACCAATATGCAGTCCCGCAGCCAGCTCACCGGACAGGTATGATTCCTGCAGGTTACCTCGAAAGCCTGATGCGGGGGAACTCTCAGAACTACATTTACACAATCTGGAGGTGAGAAAAATACCTCTGCGTGAAAGCACAGCTGGAGGTCCAGTGTAGGTGATGATGGTGAGTTTTATCGACAGGTAGTAGATTCAGTATCTGGGTAGATGGATGGATGAATTAGGTTTGGTGGGAGAATGGATAGATGGATTGAATATTTAGGTTTTGTGAAATGGGTTTACCAATGGATGAAGGTGTTGGCCTGTTTTCATCCTTCGCAGCAATCAAACGCTTCCCCAAGGTCGACCGACCTTTTGACCTAAAAAGAAGAGTGGTGAACAATTACTTCAACACCACCCCAACAATTTAGACACCATGACCAATGTGGCACCGAACAAAGAAATCCAATCGGGAATAAAGTTCAAAGCTTCATTTTACAACCACAAAGTTAGTGTCATGAAGACAGTACGCAAAATCAAATTATAAAGATGTATTAGTACCATAGGCTGCCCAAAGCTGGAAACAAATTCAAACAAATTAGCATCAACACAGTTCTACATTCAACAATTATTATACATATCATTAATGAAATTATCTGAGACACAAAAACATATCTCAGGTCAGACTGTATCAACATTTGTCAATTTCACTTAAGCAGAGTATGCAAATTTAGGGCTGACATAGCTTGTTCCTTCAACTAACCAAATTGGGAAATACATGTGAGGGGGCAAACACATGCAGGAAAAATACAAAAAGAAGACAAAAATAATTTGAGGAAAATATATCTTCATCTAAGGAATACTAGTTTGAAATATAAAAAGAATGATTGTCAGCATTATAGCTTCTATTCTAGAAAAAGGAACATGTCAGTAGGAAATGACAATCCGCAGAGAGAGATATACCTCTCCAAGGGACAGCATTCAAGGATTCTTCATCAGCAAAGCATCTAGATCAGCAGCGAGTCCAGTCAGGAGCGAGTCCAGTCAGGAGTGTCATCAGGAGTGGTGCAGAGCAGGGGCGGTTTCTCCTCGAGGGCAAAGGGGCTGCACCCCTCTGAAATTCCTTCACATCAACATAAACATTTTTAAATAGATCTATTTGTTTAGAGATACGATTGTATCTCTAAACAAATCAATACATTTAAGTCTGGGCTGTCTGTCCCAGGCTGCCTTTTCGGCCTAGTTTTGAAGTCGGAGACGGAAACCAGGCAATAAATCAACTTTCTACACTGACGCAGGATGCAGGGCTTAGCTTTCTAAAGCCCTTCATTTCCATTGTGGTCTATTGCAGTATACACTATAGGCCAGTGAGGCTTTTAGCATCATGGTTTCGGGCACTGGAGTCTTCCTCCCTGTGTGAGGGCAGCCATCCGTCATTCAAAGGCTAAGGGCCAGATGCAGGAAACTATTTGCGAGTCGCAAACGGCAAAAATTGCCGTTTGCGACTCGCAAATACCAGTTTCCTATTCAGAAATGCATATTGCGAGTCGGGACCAAAACCGGGCTACACTTAAAAAAAAAAAAACTGCTTTATTTAAAAGCAGTCACGAACATGGAGGTCTGCTGACTACAGCAGGCCTCCATGTTTGCGAGTGCCTAGACTCGCTATGGGGCCGCAATTTGCGACCCACCTCATGAAAATTTATGAGGTGGGTCATTGCGACCCCATAGCGAGTCGCAGACGGTGTCTGAGACACTGTTCTGCATTGGAAATTGCGACTTGCAATTTGCGAGTCGCTCTGACTCGCAAATTGCAAGTCGCAATTTCCAACTTTGCTACATCTGGCCCTTAGCTCCCACCCTTTTCCCATTTGTCATGCAGTAGGAGTGAATGCAAGCATGGGTAACTTGGTGCCTTGGCTTCAGTAATGGTAAGTGTTATAATGCTAACCTTGGGTTATTTATATTTTACTGAGACCCCTTGTTACCTTAGCCTCCCCCACTTTGACACCCCAGGCCCTGGCTGCAGATCGCTGGCCCCTTCAGAAGTGGAGCTGTTGTATTTGTTCCTCCACTAAGTTGTTCCAAAAGACAAGCAGGATTCTAATTTCCGTTGCAAACTTTATCCACATATCTGAGTCAATCTCAAGGCGAGAAATACTTTATCTGCTGTATGGGTTAAAACTGGCCCGATCTTCATGCCCTTAACATTATGCCAAAGGTAATGTTTGTCAGTGACTTCATTCCTCTTTTTTCACATTTTAAATAATGTTGCCTTCACACTGAGAGTTAGCTGTTTCATCATGCTCTGTTTCTGTATTTCTTTTCGTGCATTTTATTACTCTTGCATAGTGCAACTTTGATTTGTGCCGGGTGTTTATGAGGGGCTTTGATTGAGAGCGCTGGTGCTGAGGCTGAACGCAAAACAAAGTGCTTGTCAGTGAGTTGGTGCTTCTGCAGAGCACACATAACAATAGTCATGTATTCCAGCTACAATCGAAATTCAGTGTAAATGTGTGCGAAGGTTGTGCAAAGAGGTCAATATATTTAGAAAGCAAAAGGAAATAAAGTGCTCAAATGTGTATGAGTGCAGTGTATGTTTGAGATTGTAAAATGAGGGAGATGCGAGGAAGTGCATTCAGGCGACAGTCAAAAGAGGGTGCTGAAGAGGAAAGAGAGGAGATTGAAAATGTGCAGATGGATGAGATGTGCAGAGAAAAAGGGCATACATAGCTAACATAAAGCGCACATGTGAAGGCCATACTCCTTAAACAGGTCTCAATAATATTTAATTCACAGTCTCATAATTTCAGAATTGAAACATTTCCAATGTTAATTATTTATAAGAATTCATTGTTGTTACTCATTTATCTTAAAAAGATAACAACCATTGACAAAGCCAATAGGACTGACAAGTTTTAGGTGTACGTCAGTTGTTGTGTTATATTTTTGGATGCAATAACATCCCAGAGAGAAACCAAAATACAGGTAGGGTGACACATTAAGGGAATCACAGAAAGATATTTTACATGTCCCTTTCAGAGAGCCCCCACTTTTTTCATCCCACTTAAAGACCTGTCTGCACATATTTCTATATGACTGATTGCATCCAGCAGCTGTGAGTGCTTCCCGATGCCTGGTTAGAACATTTTCTTCCAAAATTGATGCTGCATGCAGTGGAAGACACTGCACAGGTACAAACTTGTCACGCTATACAATTTGCACATTAAAATAACTGTTGAACTTATTATTGCAGTAAGATATGGGACAGATTATTAATGTATTTAATATTTCAAGGCTATACATTCGCACTTCTTTATAAACCTTGCTTTCTCACTAAATTAATTTGCTTTCAAATTCACCTTTTGTCAATTGTGTTCTCCAATTTATTCTTGGGAGAAGGACCCACCCTGGACATCACATTTGTCCATTATGCTTGCTCGCTTCACTCACTACATAAACGTCATACTCAACTTTTATGCCCTACCCCTTTCAAATGTCACCAGCCACCACTCGTGCAGAGAGAACTGAACTAAGGGCCAGACGTAGCAAAGGGTTTTTCCCATTCTGTGTCAATGGGAAAATGTGTTCGTATATATGGCCCTAAACTTTCAAAGTCCATCCCTAATATAAAACACAAATCAATTTGATTTGTCGGTTTAGTGGCATCATGTCACCTAAAATGCATCATCCAGTGCTTAATTTGAGCCCATGGTTGCCGGTGGGAGTCACTGGCACTTATTTTTGAGGTCCAGCACTTATTTTTTCTGCATCAGGCAATTACTGCAAGCAAAAGACCCATATGGGAAAGACAGAGCAAAGAAAGATGGAAAAGCATCAGAAAGGGGGAAAGCAGAAAGCTGCAAGCGCGAGCTAAAGGGGTAGGGAGTGGCTATTAATGGATTAAAGTGGCCTAAAATGGCTTTAGGATTAAAGTATTCTGTGCTCGCACATTTAAATGCAATAACAGCGAGTTTCAGAAGAGTGCTTTGGGCACCAACACATTTTTATTTACAAATTAACCACTGCCATCATCCAATCAGTATGTCAATAAAACCTTAAGTTTCAACTGTCCGTCGGTTTCCTAGGTCTAGCCTGAGAACATCTCGCCTATCTGTGTGACTCCAAATGTTTGAAACAATTGTATTCCTCTGCAGCAGTTCAATTTATTCCCAGGGTTTACAATGGAATCGTCTCAGTTCAGTGTGAATCCATATGTCAATCAAAACAAATTATTTTATGTTAAATCTACAGGCCTGGATGTTCCTTTCTAAGGTCACTAAACTAAGGGGCATATTTATACTCTGTTTGCGCCGGATTTGCGTCATTTTTTTTTACGCAAATCCGACGCAAAACTAACTCCATATTTATACTTTGGCGTTCGACGCGTCGAGCGCCAAAGATCTTGGAGTTTGCGTCATTTTTTTAGCGTGGACACCTTCCTTGCGTTAATGATATGCAAGGTAGGCGTTCCCTACTAAAAAATGACTCCGAGGCATGTGCGTCGTATTTATACTCCCGGGCAAAAATGACGCCCGGGAGTGGGCGGGTCAAAAAAAATGACGTCCAGCCGCTTTTGCGTCGTTTTTTAGCGACTGGTCAGGGCAGGCGTTAAGGGACCTGTGGGCTCGGAAGGAGCCCAGAGGTGCCCTCCCATGCCCCCAGGGACACCCCCTGCCACCCTTGCCCACCCTAGGAGGACGCCCAAGGATGGAGGGACCCATCCCAGGGAACTTAAGGTAAGTTCAGGTAAGTATTTTTTTTTTTTTTTTTTTTGTGGCATAGGGGGGCCTGATTTGTGCCCCCCTACATGCCACTATGCCCAATGACCATGCCCAGGGGACATAAGTCCCCTGGGCATGGCCATTGGGCAAGGGGGCATGACTCCTGTCTTTGCTAAGACAGGAGTCATTTCAATGGGGGTTGGGAGTAAAAAAAAATGGCGCAAATCGGGTTGAGGCAGATTTTTTGCCTCAGACCGACTTGCCCCATTTTTTGACGCCCAAACTCCATTTTCCCCTACGCCGGCGCTGCCTGGTGTAAGTCATTTTTTTTGACGCACACCAGGCAGCTCCGCCGGCTAACGTCATTGAATAAATACGGCACCCGCATGGCGCTTCAGAATGGCGTTAGCCGGCGTTAAATTTTTTGACGCACAAATGCGTTGGCGCAGTTGTGCGTCGAAAAGTATAAATATGGCCCTAAAAGTCTCTGTGCAATTGAACAAAGAACCTATTGCTACTTACAGAACGTCTCATTAGAACAGAACCTAGAGAAAAACTCATGTTAGAACAATGATTCATCACTTTACATGACTGCAAATATGAGCTCTGCAGACCTAAGTTATGCTAACATGGACGCTTTCTCTGTTTGGTGTAGCGTCCATTTTCAAAACGGCTACTACGGGAACTGAAGGAGAGAGGCTGGGGTGAGAGAGAGGGGGGTCGGCGCACAAATATCACTTGAAGGAGTCTAACCCTTCGGAGCCAGGGGCAGACCTCCAAACAGGAGGCGTACGGGGGCCCCAATACGAGGGCACGTTAATGTGATTGATAAGGACAAACTAGCTAATAATAACAAGTGCCTGCAGCTCTTAAAGCACGCAAAGACAGGGACGAAGGGGTGTGGGATTAAGGGGACAACAGATACAAGAGCAAGGAGCAAAAGGGCAAATTCCGTCTGCGGGAGCACAGGCGCTGTGCTGATCAAACATACCCCACGAGTACTGATCAAGCAAAAGCAGCGTGGGCTTTAAAAGCATTTCATTTTAAAAATTGTGTTTACACACGCATACATGTAAGGTTAAGACATGGAGGCAGAAAGACGTACATCAGAACACAACCAGAGGCAGGAAACAATTAAAAAAATAGTTGCCCCAAACAACAGATAAACAATCGAAGCACAAGGAAACTGTTCTTGGCTGGTCATCAGCTAAGAACAGAAGTGACATATATGCTGCTCGAACCAGTTTGGAGGCAGCAAAAAACAACAACACTGCAGTCAACCTATGATAAGCAGCAGACAGGATCAAAGTCCTTTGACTGAATATATATAGCAGGTCTTGCTTACAGTGCATGCATGCTGCCTAGGCTCAACCTAAAAATAGACTGTTTATTTTACGTATTTTTAGACACCACAACAAAATAGATCCACCAATGGGTTCCGTAGATATTAAATTTACAAGGTATAGTAAATCAGAGCATTTCACTCAACCGCAAACAAGCATTGGCAAATTCAACAAATTTGACTCAAAAACATTTTCACAAAAACTTTGGGCTAGTTGTGTTGCGGTCAGTTAGGATCACTTTAGGCAACCAACTCCCATAGGCAGCAGTCAGGGGGACCAGCAACATCCCCAAAATCAGTTAGCTTTACAATTGAGATAATCTTTAGGCAATTCCAGGCACTGTATCCCCTTTGCAGCAGATTCCTATGAAAGGGCTCAAGGATGCTGCAGATGCAATGCGGTTGATGGGGGTCTTCCTGTTGCTATTTCTCGGCCCTCGATGGGGTGAGGCAATCCTGGTCACAGGTTTGACATCCCTCGAAATACCCTTGATGCTGGTAGGAGTCCAGTTGCACGGTATCACGGTCACACCCAGACACTTCCCTGGGCGATCAATCAGCTTCTGGGTGACCAAGCTGCACTCAGACAACTCTCCTGGGCTCAGCAGACTAGACTGTGGCTGGCAGCAGCTTGAAGATGCTGGCTACCAACTTGCCCCAGCAGACTTCTCAGCTGTTGTGTCCCTGTGCTGTGAACAGGGGGTCAACTAACTAACCCTTGGAGTCTCTTGGCTTTGGCTGGGCTCTGGAGGTGACTTCTCCATGAGCAGGACACAGCAGGCACAGTCCCAGTACTTTGCTAGCCACCAGGTTCAGCAGGTGCAGTCCACACTGGTGCAGCCTCTCTTTGACAGGTCAACAGCGCAGAAAGGCAACCCTTCTTTGTTCCTTCTTCCTGTCCAGACAAGATCAGAGTTCTATGTGCCTGAGGTGCCTATTTATATTCAGAAAATGCCTTCTGTGTAGGAAGTGGTTGGTAGCCAGTGGACTAGTAGAAAGTGTGACATCTGGCTATCCCAGGATTCACTATTCTGCCCACTCACAAGATGGCATCCAGAACTCCCTTACCGAACCCAGAGGTGTGGCTACCCAGGGGTCTACACGCACTGAGAAACAAGTTTGGCAACAGGTTTCCACTCTCCTTCCCTGGGGCCAGCTAGTCTGCTTAAACTATGGGGCTATCCCTCTGTGGGTGATGTGTCAGAGTCTATTACAGACATGTTACAGAGAAATATCCAGTTTATGATTCATGCAACATTCATAAAAAAAAGTTTATTTTATTTCAAAACATGACCTTACATATGAGAAGTGGGAGGATGTCACAGAGATTACTTGCAGTAATATCAGTGAGCTACTGTGTTATAATATTAAAACATGTGTAATTATTCCTGAATATGAGATTTAAACACATTTAGAATTTGGATTAGTGTGTCTGTGCACTGTTAGTAACCTGGCCAAAAACTTGCATGAATGAGCTGAAATTGGATCATAAATTCAAAGCTGTTTCGAAGAGGGCCCCAAAAATCATTTGGCCCAGGGCCCCCCAAATCCTTAAAATATCGCTGAGGGTGAATTAGACATGTTTCTGGGGGGGCATTTGACTTTGCCATAGCTGTAAATGGCAAAGTCTGCTAGTAGTTCAAAACGGCAGACTGGGAGACTTAATTTACCTGGGATGAATCTATCACTTACACGTTCTGGTTGGAAGGCCTCAGTGCACTCAGAAGTCAAAAAACTAGCATTAGTCAAAAAATCAGTGCACTCTCGGAAGTCGAAAAACCAGCATCAGTCAGAAAATCTGGGGGGTGACCATACAAAAAATGGCATTTCCTACTAACGTCCCTTCCGAATTTTGATTTAGTATGGGTTGCAGAGCCGATTTTAAGAGGTGGACAAAGATCTCTGACTTACATAATGGGATTTCTACAAAAATAAATGTGATGTTGCAGTCGTAAACAGTGATTTTGAAGATTGCATGGTCTAAGACTTCAAAATCCTTTCGTACATCTGGCCCTAAGAATGGACATCTTCTCTCTCACAGTTATTATACCCCTGTGATCTTCATTTTTTGTGACTAGATTTCCACATTAGGAAACAAATTGAAATCTCCACTGAAAACTATCTTGCATAATTCGAATTCAAGTGTGAGATTATGCAGTAATGTGTATACACCCCCAAGGAGGCACAGTAATTACATATTCATAGCACCCCTCTGCATTCTGCAATTCCCACTCCATATTCCTGAAGCTTCCAGATCGGCCAGCTCCATAGGTCGGTGCTGTTTCTACTGTTAGGGCTTAATTCAAGCATTCCACCCTTCACTCTTCTGTGTGATTTGCTGCCATGTGAAGCTGTACAAGGGCCATTATCGATAAGATGCTGTTGGCGGGGATCACAATTCTCTCAAGACAGCTGTATATTTCAATATTTGAAACAGCTGTAGTATCCCAGTTCCCATCTACTGCATACCACCAAAGCAATATACTTCAGTTTCAATAACGTTCATAATATGAAGATGGACTTTACCATCTCAACAAATCCCTTCCCTAGATTTCTGAAAGTACCCCTCACCCACAGCCCTTATCTCTCCATATCAAAGTCATGCTTCTTGCAAGCCCCTTCCGGATTAACATAACTCCCTCTACCCCTCTAGAGTCAGTCTCTTGCCTCCGGTTACATTTGTGACGTAGTAGAGAATTCACTATAATGTTTAAAATTTGCAATCTTTTGGGATATCGTATCTCTTTAGAGTATTTCCCAAATATGTTATCTGAACGCTCCCTTGCTGTCTGAAGACCTATTCCTTTCCTTGTGCTGTTTTAACCTTCTCTAGTCCTGATTTCCCTATCCCTGAATTCCACCGCAACATTGTATCCAATATCTTTCTGTGAGTTGTTGGGTTTGAGGAAAGAAATTTCAGAAAAAAGTACCCTTTAAAAACGTCTAGTTTGTCTGTAGTAAAGTTAGACTTTTGGTCTGTGTTTAGACTAAAAGTCTAAGTTAGTAAAGTTAGATTTTAGGTCTAAATGTAGACTTTTGGTCTACGTTTACCTTTGTGAATCAGGCCCAGGGCTTTTTAAGTCTAAAATTCCTAAGGAGTAGAACAACTAAGGGAAAGATCTTTGAAATATCTTCAGAAGGACTCCTTAACTCCTTTATTGTTGCTGTTTGAGATGCTAGAGTGGCTGGAGATAAGCACTTAAGGAATCCTTCTCTTAGGAAATCCAGGATTTGAAAAGGATCTATAGATTCCAGGCTTGCGGCTTTTTCTACACATCAAGACTAGAATAAACTGCAATGTTTTTGTGAGGAAATGTAGATCGTCATCTTGGCGCCTTAAAATTATTACTGTGTGTTTTGAATATTACAAGTGTTCTAATCCATCGCTTTCAATTTCCAAGCCATCAGGCTTAACTGCTTGGAAGTTTCCTATGTTAAGCTGAAAAGCTGAAAGGGAGTTGGGTCCGATGGAAGGTGGAAAAGCTGCTCAAGGGGCATCTGCATTATCAGATGAAACTAGTGCTTTCTCTGCCAAAAGGCGGCTAATACAATGACCGTCAAACTTTCCTCCCAAAGGTGGGGAACTGGAGGAAAAGCGTACAGCACATTGTTGTAACATGGAACTGATAAGGCAGCTACTGCATGGACCTCAGGGCACCAGGTTTCTGAGCAGAACAGAGGAAGCGTTGCATTCTGAGGCGATGCAAACAGGACTATGCTATGAATGCCAAATTGAATGCATATCTGATTGATGTGGAGCAGGAATAAATGAAAGGTCACTGATGATGCCAGGTTACATCTTACAGAGACCGTCTGGAAGTTCAATTTCCCTTGAATATACACCACCATCAAATCTCTGCCCAGAAATAATAATCCTACTTGCTAACTTGTTGAGCTTCCACCTTTTTGTCACCCCTTGATTGTTTAGGTAACACCTTGCACCCTAGCTGTTTGTCCTCACTACAGGATTAACTCCCTCCAATTAACCCTGGAATGCCTGTATTGATTCTCATAGTGCAGCTAGTTCACTCCAGTTGCATGATAGACAATTTTCCACCTCTTCCCATTGACTCCTGACCTCTTGCTGCACAAAGATTGCTCTCTAGCTCCAGAGGCTTGCTTCAGTTGTTGATAAGAACAGAGTTGGAACATGAAATGGTACCCCTTTTAATCGATTGGCTTCTTTCAACCAGCACTGTAGATCTAGAGCTATCTGGGTTGTGACTGGAACCAACCAACCAAGCATAATCTTGGGATGTCTGATTCATTGACTCAGAAGGTGATTTAGTTGGGGCTTCAGGTGGAAACGGACTGAGCGGACTACCACAGTAGCTGCTGCTATAAAGCCCTGAACTTCTAGCCACCTCCTGGCAAGAGTTTGTTTTGCACCAGCAACTTAAGTAGATTTGCCTGAAGACATCAAACATTCTTTTGGAGAAAGAGAAACTCCCCACTTCGGTGTCGAAGTTGGCACCGATAAATGTACACTTGTTGTTTTGGCATCAAGTTAGTTTTCTTGTGATTGATCATTAGACCCAAGTGACGGAGAACGTTGTAGACTTTTTCCACGTCCTGCTGTGCCTTAAAGATGGGAGGAACACCCAAAAGCCGGTCGTCAAGATTGGAATAAAATAGATATCTCTTTCAATAGGAATGCTGCAACCACTAGTGTTAATACCTTTGTGAACACTCTTGGTGATGTGCAGAGGCTGAAAGGGAGTTCTTGAAACTGATAATAAATGTACTGGATCACGAACCTCAGATAACTCCAGGTGGATGAGCACATAAAAAAACATTTTGTAAATCCAGAGCTGCTTATAAATAATTCCTTGAAATTAAGGGTATAATGATCTGGAGAGTAACCATCTTGAAAGTTTCAAGGTGTAGGAGTTTGTTCAGTTCTTTGAGGTCAAGCACCAGTTGTAAGGAAACAGAACTGGATAGAATCCCTGAGCTTGTTGGTTTCGTGGAACTTGAAATGTGACACCCTAGGAAACAAGATCGTGGATACGTAAAATCATTGAGCTCCTTTACAGTGGGCCGCCTTGTAAGGGTGTATGTCAGAACCCCTTCAGAGGTACATGGCCCAGGCAGGGACTACTGGGCCCAACCGTGGTGGTTGATGCTTTTTACTCTTGATGTCCCGAAATACTGTGGATCCCGCTCAACTGGGACAAATACTCCTTCTGCACTTGACTGTCAGTGGTAGCTGTGGTCGAGCAGTAAAGGCTCTCTCGGGGGCATGTGCATACAGGTCAGTGAACACACCTCATAACTCAAAGCTGCAGACAGGGTGAACAGTAAATCCATATCCAGTCAAATACCTGTCTTTATACAAAAATAAGTATTTTAATTCTAGCTGTACACATGCAAAGGTATACGACATTCAGAATCTATGACGCAATCCCCCTTGAGGTTGAGGCGCTAGTAGTTGTCAGGCGAATCCCTGTCCCACTGTCCTTCATGTAATTTGTGTGGGGTTTATTGCCCATTCACTTATGGCTGCATCAAGGGAATCCAAACTATTGGCCTTACTCAAGAGCTCTCCCTTTGACTCTTTAGGAATTAGTCAAAAGGGTGACCATTAGCAGCAAGTCGCACGGGGCCTCACAGGAACAGTCTTACCTACTGCAGTAGTATGACAGTGTTCAGCAGTCCAGTGAGTGCCCTCTCCTCAGGTGCTCATAAGTCCAGATCCTATATGGTGAACTCGGGCCACTCGCAGTATACGTGGCAGCACCCGGCAGCACAGTCTCTCTTTGCCTAGCAGCACTGTTGGTATGTTCCAATGATTGAAGCTGTTTCCCCTCATCAGACGCAAAGATAAGTTGCTGTTCCCTCTAGCAGAGGGGGTGGGGTTCTGGTTGATCCTCTGGCTCCTGACTAGAGATCCAGTGAGGAATGGCGATGTTTTTGTAGGCGTTGTGGTAAACCTCGGGGTATCCGTCAGGTGCAGATGAACAGCATGTGGGCTTGACCCACTTGTCACAGCAGTTTTCCTTTAGTCCAGGTGATGACCCGAACTCTTGACCAAAGTTATAACAGAATCCCTTCCTGCTATACGGGATTGCTACCATACTCAGGGGTGCAGACTCTTCTGATGAGACTGCCCTCACCACAGCAGACTTTCCTGGCATACGGGGTTGCTGATTTCAGCAGTCACAAGTCCCACGATCCTGTGACTCCTCTGGCATACGTGGTCACCACAGCACAGTGGTGCAGGCATAGTGCTCCCAGCACTGTGCTTCTGGCATGACTTAGAACAAAGTGGCCCTCCTGGCAGACTGGGGTCGCAAGGCCAATTTCTGCAGACGTGCAATGACCCCTTTGGTGCACAGCCTAATACCTCACTTAGGGCCAGATGTAGGAAGCATTTTGCATGGTGCAAACTGCGAAAATCGCAGTTTGCGCCATGCAAAATGCCGTTTGCGATGCTCATTCACAATTTGCGATTCAGTACCGATTTGCAAATTGTAAATGTGACTCGCAAATAGGAAGGAGTGTTCCCTTCCTATTTGCGACTCGCATCGCTATGCTAAATTGCTTTGTGACCGCGAATGCGGTTGCAAAGCAATTCGCAGTTACCACCAGTGTCACACTGGTGGTAACCCATTCGCAAAAGGGAAGGGGTCCTCATGGGACCCCTTCCCCTTTGTGAATGTTGCCAAAAAGGGGTTTTCAGAGCAGGCAGTGGTCCAATGGACCACTGCCTACTCTGAAAAACCGAAACCAAATGGTTTCGGTTTTTATTTTGCAACTCGTTTCTTTTATTTAAAAAGCAGTCATAGACATGGAGGTCTGCTGACTTCAGCAGGCCACCATCCCTGTGAGTGCAGGGACTCGCTATGGAGTAGCAAACTGCGACCCACCTCATTAATATTAATGAGGTGGGTCTTTGCGACCCCACAGCGACTCGCAGAAGGTGTCTGAGACACCATTCTGCATATGGTTTTGCGACTCGGAAATTGCGAGTCACACCGAGTCGCAATTTCCGAGTCGCAAAATCCAATTTTGCCACATCTGGCCCTAAATGAGTCCTCAAGCAGGGATCCCCACTGGACCTCGCTCCCTCCAATGCTCCCCTCGCCTTCACAGGGCAGTCTGGACTTGGCAATCAGTCAGGTGATGGTACTCCAGGCTCCAGGGCAAGTTATGTTAGTGTCCTGGGTGATGTCCCCTCACCAAGCACGGAGATTAGCAGCCCTTGGCCCCCAATCCTGGTCACAGGCAGAAATCTTGCAGAGCTTTCCCTCATTATACAGTCCATCTGGTTGCTGGGCAAATATTTAAAGTTTGGGGTCTCAACCTCCCCTTTTTATAGTCCTTTTCCGAACACCAAATGTGATTTAGGGTTTGAGACTTTGAAGTTTTATGTTAGGGTTCTGCATATTTTGAAATTAACATCTTCCCTTCTCTTCTCTCTTTCTGAAAGGCTGTCTGTCACAACAGGCAAGATTCTGAAGCTAATTGCCCTGAAACACTGTTCATAGGAGCGGCCAGAGTTCACTCCTGGATGTCAGCCACAGTGGTGTGTGCCTCCAAAGGTTAATCCGGGGCTCCCAGCCTTACTCTTTATGATTTGCTTATCAGCCCCTTCTCTCTTCCTGCGATGTGTCTGCACCCCTTCCTTGTGATGTATTAGTGAATCAAAGAGCATCCTTTTGAAGTGTAAAGGAAGAATTGTTCCTCCATTCTTCCAGTAATGCTGAATTACACAAATCTGCCCGGAGAGATTCTTCTACTCCTCATTTTTCACCAAGCAGGCCTGAGCCTCGCAAAATGGAACCCAGGGCTTCCATGTAATGTACTATTGTAGGAGCATTGGCTCTCTCTGTGCATTCACTCACTGCACAGCACTGTTACTTCCATGCATTGTACCATTACAGGCACACCTACATTCAGCACAATCAATCTGCGCACACTGCAGCCTTTCTAAATAATACCTGATTGCGCTAATTTAAAACACACACACTGCCAGGGCACACACTCAACCTGTGCTTGCTGCGCAACACTTCACCCTCATGGATTGTACTTCACACAAGCACTCAAACACTCAGCACATGCTTTCCTTACTCATGCATTGCATAGCCCTACATCTCTCATGTAATGTGTTCTCAACAGTCACACATATTTTCAGTGCATGTACTAAACATATAGGCCCATATTTACACTTTTTGACGCAAAACTGCGCCCACGCAGTTTTGCGTCAAAAAAATTAGCGCCGGCTAACGCCATTCTGAAGCGCCATGCGGGCGCCGTATTTATAGAATGGCGTTAGCCGGCCTTAGCCGACCGGCGCTGCCTGGTGTGCGTGAAAAAAAACCACGTACACCAGGCAGCGCCGGCGTAGGGGAAAAATGGCGTATGGGCGTCTAGAAATGGGGCAAGTCAGGTTGAGTCAAAAAAATCGACTTAACCCGATTTGCGCCATTTTTTTACGACGCCCATCCCCCATCAACATGACTCCTGTCTTAGCAAAGACAGGAGTCATGCCCCCTTGCCCAATGGCCATGCCCAGGGGACTTATGTCCCCTGGGCATGGTCATTGGGCATAGTGACATGTAGGGGGGCACAAATCAGGCCCCCCTATGCCACAAAAAAAAAATGAAAAAAATACTTACCTCAACTTACCTTAATGTCCCTGGGATGGGTCCCTCCAGCCTTGGGTGTCCTCCTGGGGTGGGCAAGGGTGGCAGGGGGTGTCCCTGGGGGCAGGGGAGGACACCTCTGGGCTCCTTCTGAGCCCACAGGTCCCTTAACGCCTGCCCTGACCCAGGCGTTAAAAAGAGGCGCAAATGCGGGGTTTTTTGCCCGCCCACTCCCGGGCGTCATTTTTGCCCGGGAGTATAAATACCACGCACAGGCCAGGGAGTCATTTTTTAAGACGGGAACGCCTCCCTTGCATATCATTAACGCAAGGGAGGTGTTCACGCCAAAAAATGACGCTTACTCCATGAACTTTGGCGCTAGACGCGTCTAACGCCAAAGTATAAATATGGAGTTATTTTTGCGTCGAATTTGCGTAGAAAAAAACGACGCAAATTTGGCGCAAACGGAGTATAAATATGCCCCATACTGAGCAGTACTACTCTATTCCTGTACTGTACCCTTCCCGGGCATACATACCACAGCTTAGCCACTACTCTTGCGTTGTGCAGCACTTCCACCTGGTGTATGCCAAGGGGAAGTCAAGCACACAGCAGGAGAACATTTAAAAAGCTGCTCACTACTGCTAATCACGGTATGCTGCCACCACCGCACTTGTGCTACTTTAACCCTGGTAGAAGGTAGTAGCCTTCCAACACTATGAGGGTAGCCATTCGGGATGTCCCTCCTAGTGCAACACAACCGCAATCTGTGAGGCAGGCCTATATCATTGCGCATGCATGATCTGTGTTCACCTATGACAAAACATCAACATTAGGAATCCAGACAACAGTACAGTTGGGTACTCAGGGCAGAGGTACACGTCTATTACCATACAGAAGAGTTTTCTGTCCCAACACCATTGGAAGTCTTTCTTAGACTTGAATGTGATACCCCCCACCCCCTTTATGATTAGAGGGACACATGCTTCCTGACGTTTTTCTGACCATGGAGGAAAAACGTCCTACAACCTTCCTCCCACATTTATATAATCAATCTAGCAGCCGATCCTGGGTCTGAGAATGTTGGAACGAGGATTTACTAGCAAATGCAGCCCCCTGGCATCGGCCCTAGCTATGAAAGGGATGTTTGTCAGCTGCGGCCGCCACATATGTCAAGCGGGGGTGGGTGTTGAGACGACAGGGGAAACAACTTTAAAAAAAAAACACTTACCTTGCGCCGCCCGTCTCCCGCCACTGTCTCCTGCCTTCTTCTCGCTCCTCTTGTGGTGCCATAGCATTCCCTGGGACACCAGCACCGGCTCCCCAGCAATCCTGGCGCTTCTTACAAGCCAAACATAGCATATAAGCAGTGTCAGGATTTGTCTGAGCGGAGCCTGGGGTCTGTGCTGTTTCTCCAGCCTGGCTGTGTATACAGCTGCGTTCTTAGAAACCTAAGTGCGCATGCAGGTTTGGCTGGCCTCAGATAGCCGGCCAAACACATATGTGCACTTAGTATACTCTCCCCACTTCTGCACTCCCACCTCCATGTGGCCCAGCCCCGCCCCTCCCTGCACCTGCAAGCTATTGTTTTATTTTTCATCTGCTGCAGGAGCCGCCCCTGCATTGTTTGCTCCTTCTCTCTGGTTCTCCATCATTTCCTTTTAAACAAAGGATTTCTTTCCAGAGAAAAGCTTAAAAGGTTTTAAGACTTTCTTTTCGTTAGCAGGCTTTTACACCATATCATTCAGTTCTTCGCCAAACAACTTCACCCGTGAGAATGGTAATTTTTTGACCAGTGACATCTGTCTTGCATCTAACTTCCATGACTTCACAAAAGTCTCCTCCCTTGGCCAGCTGCCCCCCAGCGGATGCGACAGACCAAGGGGTATTAAAAATGATATGAAAGAAGCACCATGTTCGCTAGGACCCAATAGGTTGGGAGCCCTCTAGGGAAGCAGCCTCCACAGTCCTGTTCCCCAGCCACACACATGAGTGGGGAGCGAGCTGGGAATGCTGCTCACAACGCTCCGCCTGCCCAGCAAGACAGGTGGTTACCAGCTGCTACCTGTCTGTGCACACTAGACCAGCAGCGGGTGCGCATGCACACACAAGTCCTATGGCTCACATAGGAATAATAACAAGTGTCCATTATCCAGTGGTGGTTGGTGGAATTTGAAAGCGGTGGGGCGTAAGAGCAATGTATGAATTATAGCATGACCGAACGGATAGAGCCTGATGTTTATGAGGAGATACAATGTGTAAAAATTGGTGTATTTGGGGCTTGGTGCAGTTTTCAGCACTAGTTCTGTGATAAGTGGACCAACAATGCTGTTTTTATACTGGATTCAGCTGGCCACCTTCACTCTACCCAAGATGTAGCATTAGGACCATAGCTGGTGACTATGGAACTAGGGATCCAGGTTCAATTCTTGGCTCAACATCCAGTGACTGTAGGCAAATATGTTAGTCGCCCCTGTGCCTGAAATATGAATGTGACCTTGTGTAATGCAATTGGTGTGTATATAAAGTGCCTCAATACCTTTGGTTTGTGTTTGCACTATATAAAAACTACACAAAGAGGTTAAAACCAAACACTTAACATAATGAAAGAGAAATAGATACCCATTTAGTGGCTGATTTGTGCAAATTAAAACCAGAAAATCTGGATAAATTATGGCTTCCCCACTTAAATTTTATTTCATCAAAACTCCATTTTCTGTATTATCAAATATGAAAGCACTTTCTAATATGTGAGTTCAGAGTACCGGTGTGTTTGATTTAAGAGCCTTTAATTTTTCTCTATAATAATCTGGGAAACATTCAGGGTTTACATGATTTTTTCCTGCCTATTAGTTCACAAGGGGTTCATGTTTGAAAACTATCACTTTAAAAAAGCACTCCACAGTGCAGGGCTATAATGTGATTTATTAATGCCAACGTCTCCATATGTCAAACAGCTTTTTGAATTTTGAAGAGACATAAAAATATTTTATATGACAGTTGTTTTATGATTTACACAGAAAACATCTGAGGGTTTGGCTTGTGCAGGGCTCTAAGAGCCAAGGCAGAGTCTTGGCTTTGATTAATGTGTTGGCTCACCCATATATCTACTCTCAAATGAGTCTTTTGCAGGTGTTCATAGCAGGTTAGGATTGAGAGTTCAGGCTTCAGACAGTGCACGTTTTTCACAGTGCTTGCCAGTGGGTGGAAAGGCTTTTTGACTATGTTGCTATCTATTGTCATTTTCTTGGCCTCTCAGTCCAGCAAACGCTAGCAGGCAGCATTATAAGTTCTGCTAGAATGAGAAGCAATTAAGACAATGTTTTTGAAAAATGGTCATTTATCCAATTCATATGTTCTGTGTCTAGAAAGCAAGTTGCCTAATTAAATTGAAGACTTGCTTTCTAGACATACAACATAGGTCCAGGAGAAATGAATACATTTTATTTTATAAATAGGTAAGTTCTCTGTCTAGAAAGCAAGTTGCCTAATTTCATTTAATTAGATGACCTGCTTTGTAGACACAGAATGCACATCTGGGCTAAATGACTTTAAGAAGCATTCTCAGCGAGGCAGAACTTAGAATGCTTATGCTGTTAAAGGCACAACAAGTGCCTACGTTATTGTCTGCAGTGCTTTTTGTCCTCCCTCTCTTTCTACTAGAGAGAAAGAGTGATAGAGCAAATAGTGACAGCAGGAGAAGGGAGCGATGGGGCCAGAACAGAGAGAAAAAGAAACAGAAGGGAGAGAGGAAGGGAGGAAAAGAGGCGAAAAGGAGGGAAAGAGGTACAATACAAAGAGGTGTGAGCCCAACCATGAAGAGAAGTCAAGGCCACTTACCTCCACAGTCTTGTTGTCTGGTTGGTTTTGCACTGCACTGGACATGTTGCACACCAGCAGTCTGCCGCTCTTATCCACGGGCTAACAGCTTGTGAATTCCCCTGTCTGCTGGAATGCTCCAAACAGATACACGAGGCACAGAAGCATGCGCAGTGTCCAGTCCTCACAGCCATGATTTCAGTCTCAAGACTCTGTGAGGTCTACCCCTCTTCCAAAGGCTGTAACAGCCTCATTCTGAACTCGGGGGTCTGTCAGGGATTGGGTGATAAACTGGACACCACATTACTGATCTCCTAGAAAAGGGGGTGCTCAGATCAAAGAAAACCTAGCAAGAAACACACAAAGGAAATTGGAATCTTAAAACATCAGAATAAGCAACTAGGGGAGGATGTGGAAAGGCTATAAATTCACTCTAGAAGGAATAGCTTAAGACTGTTGAATATTCCTGAGGAGGCTGGAGGGATTGCTATCAAGGCGTTTGTGGTTAATCTGCTCAGGAAAGCCTTCCTTAAAGACAGGTCAGATGTCAATTTAGAGTCGGACATTCAAAGGGTGCACTGTGACCCTTTAGAGTAGAATTACAGTCTTAAATCCCCAAGGAAGATCTTGATAAACTTCCAAATCTACACTTTAAAGAATTCATCTTTAAGCTGCCTTGAAACAAAAATTCCTGACTTTTAAATCTTGTCCATATCTGATTAGATCAGATGTGGGCAGACTTGCAGCACAGCAGCAGTGGGAGCTTTGTGGAAGATTGAAGGAGTTAAGATATCTTGGTGCCACAGTGTAGTTCAAGTTCCCAGCAGCTTTAAAAGTAATTTGGAGGAGTGAGATGCATAATGTGAAGTAAGTGGATGAGGAGGATGAGTTATTTAAGAGAATTAAAGCATCTGCAAACTCCTAGTAGCGAAGCCGAGAATAATCTAAGGGTTTCGCATCTAGACATTAGTAATCTAAAACCCCTCTAATTCGGTTCAAGTCAGAAGGATGGTTTATCAATCTAAAGGAATCTCAAAATGTGGGACTTCCATGAAGGAAGTCAGAACAAAGGGATGGAAAGTTAGGCAGGAAGTGTGTCAGCATTTCAGAAGCTCGATCAAGAGTCTATGGGTCAGGGGGTAAGTGTTAGCTTAAGCCACAGTTGGGAAATTCTGCATAGGGTCTGCAAAAGGAGTTAAGCAAAGAATTCTGCAAAAGGACATCTGGAAAGGTGCTACAGGGGTCTGCATAAAATGATTTGGCAAAAGGCTCCAATAGAGAATCATAATGCGTCTTTAGTCAGTGGGCTCCAGGAAGAAGTGTCCTAACCACCACCAGGGAGAAGTCTGTGAGCTCAAGCAGCATTAGCTCTAAGTTATACTACATAAAGCCTCCAAGTAACACCCATGTATGCCTCATCATCAGGGGTCCATTGTTCTTCTCCCTTTCTCACGTTGCGAACTGTAATATCAACAAGTTATCCCACACCGGACATGGGAACAAACTGCAACACTGCTGAATAGGCCTTTCAGTTAGCGGTCATGATCTCAGTGTTCCATCTATCAAGTCCTTTCCCCAGGCTTCTCACTCCTACTGCCAATACAGAAATGTATCTATTCTAAAATTAGCAATGCATGTGCATACCTGCAAGCAATGTCACATTAGCAGAAAATGGAAAATAATATTTCATGCAGCACAGTGAATTACCGGCCTAGTAAGGACAACTTAAAATGTTAATTCAATGGTGCACATTTTAACTACTTGTGCACGTTGAAACTAAAATGAATACATGTTTCCAGTACATTATATTAGGTTTGTGTAACATGTGGCATACAGTGAACCTTCAAATTAATCATGTATAAGTATGGCTAAGAACTACAGTTCATGTGATACATGTGTAATATTAGTGCACATTTTACATACACGTCTTGTCGTTTTAGGTAAATCATATTCTACAGTTATGAAATTGGTTCCTGATTTAGTTTGCTTATCACTAAATGTCATTTAAATCATTAAGGCACACTTCTTTGTAGGTCACATTTTAGGCACAGAGTAAGTGTTTCATCT
Organism: Pleurodeles waltl; assembly: GCF_031143425.1. Lineage (NCBI taxonomy): Eukaryota > Metazoa > Chordata > Amphibia > Caudata > Salamandridae > Pleurodeles > Pleurodeles waltl. The sequence goes on along the minus strand of NC_090445.1, from coordinate 54,956,118 downwards.
ACTAAATAAAGATGGTTTGCGTTTATTAAGAGTTCACACAATATATATCAATTAGCATGATTACAACACACAATATGAGCATATTCCCTAATCTTACATTAAATATAAATAGCAAAATGCTAACTTTAGTAAATGTTTGAATTACATAAGAAATGCATGCAAAGTGCATGTTCATGTTGTATCTGTTGCCATATTTATGACGCATTTGTGACTTAAAGCTGTGCATTCCAGAATGGAGGATCAAGAAGTTAGAGCTGAAAGGAATAATATTTGCATGCTTGGAGTGCCAAAGAGTGTGAAATAGGGACTGATGGAGCATTTTGTGGAGCGACTTGGTCTGATATTTTCCTGTTGAATTAACCCACAGGTCACTAGGTCCCAAGACGAAGCTTGGAGACAATCCAATACCCATCATTTAAAAGGTTCAAAACTACAGGGATTGTGGATCAGGTCTGAGGGTTGATACCAAGTCTGGAGACTTCTTGAAGGCTAGTCACAAAGTATTTATAATTATTTCATGATTGCAGTGCAGGAGCTGCACAAGCACTTTGGATGTCTTAAGGAGGCTGTGAGAGCCAAGAACATCTGTTATGCCATACTGCAGCCAGCATAGCTTAATATAATACTGCAGGGCAGATCCCACTTTTTTTACCCTGATGTGGCTGCTACCTTGACCTTTGCTGCCAAATTGAACTTGATGGACAGGTAACTACTCCGGAGCTTCAGCTCTACTCCTGGAAGTATTCTAAACCTGAATGAGATATTTTTGTAGGCACATCATTTGCTTTGTCCCTTTTTTTGTTAACAAGTAGTTACTGGACATGTCTCTGGCTACATTGGTCTGACTTGTTGGCGGAGATCATCAGATCCAGTGGAGTTACCAAGCTAGTGAGGTAGGGTGCAGTTACCCACTCTTATCAGGAAGCAACACAACAGTGCTGTCTATGGGCTGATCGTGATCAGGTTGAGACCCCCGATCAAGGTGGTGGTCTGCAGGAGCATTCACTGTATTGGAGCAGCATGGGGGGCATACACTATCGGGAGGTGAGCTGTAGTCCATGCTGCATAAAAGGCCAGGCTGCAGTTGGTCACAGAAAGGCCAGTGGGTGGAGGATCGAATCGCTGGGAGGCATGAATTTGAACTGTTCCAATGGGTGGTATTCCTGCATTGCTTTGGGGCTTATCACAATTTGCATGGGTTACTTGGGTGAAACCCGATTGGCGCTGTTTATTTACTGTGGAACGGACATCATATGCACTCTGGGAGTATCGAGTGGATATGTCCCTGGAGTGGTGCACAGTGTTTTCAGGGCCCTGCTGAAATTTTGACCTAGGTGAGCACTCAGTAACATTAAATGCTTGAAAACCCCTTTGACCAGCATTGATGCTGAGGCACGTCCTTACTTTGTTCATGATACAGATGGAACATAGGGCGGGGGCATAACAGACTTCTAACTCAGTTCAGGCTTAATGTTAATGGACATTAGGAGGGTGTATGACATCAATTATAACTGTCTGATAGTGTTTTCTCATGTAAACATAAGCCTTTTTTAATACACCTGGCATGCAATTCAGACTTTTCAGCTCATGTTTTGCTTGGTAAACCATGGTGACATTAGGGACATTTCCCATCATCCATCTGCACAGGAGTGGCATCACTGGTTTCCTGTCAAAATCATCTTTAAAAGAAGCAGCATTGTAAAAGGGCTTCATTCACCATGATTCATATCTGTTGAAAGTTACATGATTGGTTTCCCGCCAACACTACCTTTCAAAGAAGAAGCTAAGCAAAAGGACTTAATTTCCCATCATCCATTTGCACAGGAAGTGACATCACTGGTTTCCCACCAAAGCCATGTTTAAAAGAAGCCAAACATGATGACTTAATTTTGCATCATCCTCTGCAACAAAATCACTCAATTTTCTATCATCCATCTGCACAAGATGTGACTTCACTTTCTGCCTTCTCCCTACTTTAGTCAACTTTTCATGGAGTCCTGTCACCTGGGAATACCAAAAAAAGGGTGATACAAACAAAGGCATTGCCTGATTAGGCCAGTTAAGGCCAGGAAGGGCCTTGTGCTCGTGTCAGAACCCCTGTTCTGCTGAAATCTACAAGGTTAGATATAATCGTGTGCCTCATCCAGTTCCCCATACTGCCAATCTGGATGACACTGACACTCACATAGCATTCCCATGACACATAGCCCTGACCTCTTAAACACCCCACTAACAACCTCACATCACAAAACTCAGGAACACACATTCCTACTCATGTGCATTAACTCCAGTTCTGTGGGACTCAATGCACCAGACATTGCAGGCCTCATCATCTATCACAATCTTGACGCCTTTGGAGACGTTTTTGAGTGTTTCAATAATGCATATTAAAAAACTGACAGAATGTGGTTTTACACAATGTTTATCGTACAGATATTAAAATCCATTACAATTTAAAACCAGGAACAATCAAATAATACAGTGCACAAATTGAAAACCCCAAGCTGCCGGTAAACACGATATTAAAATCAGACATAAAATACATGATAAATACTTAACTGATTGGCCTACATTGATACCAATTTAAGAAAAAGCCCATAATAGCAGAGGATCCAATTGAGAAAGTGTAACATTGCACATAATTATAACTGAAATTACTTCCGGTCACCTAATAAATAGTGAACATAAAATCAACAATTGTCAAAGCCCTTAAAGTCCTTACGTGCATTAGGTACTCAGCCACAGAGTGACACCCAACGGATATTAAAAACCAAGTGCGAAGTTGAAACTCAACAGCTATACAAAATTAATTCAAAACCCAACGAAGCAAGAGTAGAAATGATTTTCGCACATCGTTAATCCCTGCTCACAGTGCCCCGGAGGAACTTGGCCTGAGCAACCTTAATGAATTTAATCAACAGAACGTTCAACATTGTGTTCCTAGGGTCCACAGACATAATAACAGTCTGCCGACAGGAGACGGCCCCCAGTTCATTCCACTTATTCTGCAGCAGGGATTTGCGCTCATGAAGCAAGGAAGGACACAGGCAAACCACATGTTCAAGGGATTCTTCCCCACAGCCCCTGCATGTGACGCCCTCCCCTGGGACTGACCGCCATGAGGGTAGATGCTTCAAAAAAGCCCAGTTGCCCATAGTTAAAGCCATGAATTTCTCTTTCAAATGGATGCCATAAGAGCAGGAAAGATAACCAGCTGGGGTACCTGGTTGAAATGAATTGATAACTGCCGAGGCGTGCTTACGTTTAGCAAGGAAAGCTCGATCAGAGTGATAAGACCAGAGCTGAGTACTCTTTTTTGATACCCAAAGATCGTCAGCACTTAATAGTTGTCTACAATCAGTCAAAAAGCGGTAGTGGGACCCTTTCACCGCAGTCACACTAATTTCAAGCCACAGGACTGACTCCAAACTACCCGCTCTGGCCGGGCGCAACTTATGACAACGTTTCAGGAAGGCACCTGCACATACTGCCCGCTGGTCTAAAAGACCAAATTCCAACTGCACCTGCACAGGAGATGGCCTTACACTTGAATCTGCATTTATATACTGTCAGTATGTTATTGCCTTTGAATTGATTTAGAAATGACTTGTTATAAAGACTTTTCTTTCCTTATGCTAACTAGGCCCCAAGTAGGCCTTGACGCTATCTTAATGAAAATAGATAGCACATTCACTGTTTATTGTTCACTGCTGCACACAGTCAAGTAAAGTTAGGTTTGTTTATTTTTATTGACACTGTTCTCGAAGGAAGTTCTCTAACATGGTGGTAGAACACCTTTCAGATGCCCTCTAGGCATAAGTCTTGCATTCCCCACACAAAGATGTGGGGAATGGATTCCTGTGCTCTCAGCTGGGGTCCCGGTGATGCAGCAATGAACATATGGTGCATTCATCAGTTTCACAGGGGAATCCCTGGTTAAATCCTCATCGCTTTATGGTGACCTATGGGTCACGGCTCACATTTGTCAGGCGATGGCTCGATCCTTGCAACCACTTAGGTTGCCACAGACCCGCCTGCTGTAAAATTACTGGTCAAGGCGCCAGCCCTCAAAACACAGTAGTCTCTACCACAGCTGCCCCTCCTGGCATATAAAGTCAATGCAACAGGTGCTGCTCGGCTTCATTCGTCCTGCACAACACTCTGCTCATGGCTATCTTCACGGTGACCCCATCCTGGCATATGGCAATCGCAGAAGGGAATCTGCATGTGGAACGGCCCGATCAGTGCAGCAGCCATTTCTCCAAACCTCGCACTGGGGGTTCACTAGGCTGGGCTCCCAACTGGACCTTGCTCCCTCCAAAGCTCTCCTCTTTCTCACAGAGCACACTAGTCCTGACAAGCAGGCAGGTGCTAATGCTCCAGAGCAGGTGGTCTTGGTTTCCCTGGGTGATTTCCCTTCATCAAACAGGCAGGATAGCAGGCCTTCCCCTCCTCACACAGGATGCCTGGCTGCTTGGCTGATGACCAATTTTGGGGTCTCAATAGTCCTTTTCCAGACATGAAATGTGATTTAGCCTCTGGGTCTTTGACGTTTTATGGTGGAGTTCTGCTTCTCTTGTAGTGTACACTTTTATCTCTCTTTTTCCTCCTAACATGCTGTCAGTCACAGCAGGAGAGACTCTGAAGATGATAGTCCCGCAGCACAGGCCATTGGAGTGACTAGAATTCACACTTGGATGTCAGCCGAAGTGATAGATGCATCAAAAATAATTTCGGGCTTCCAGCCCTACTCTTTACGGTTCCCTTACCAGCACCATTTCCTTCCTGAGATGTGTACAGGCCCTTTACTTGTGATCTATCACTGAATCAAATAGGTCCCTTTAAAGTGTACAGGGGGTAGTGTCTCTCTCCCTTCACCAATGTGTGCCACCCAGCACACAGGAATACAGCAATACACAAATCTGTATGACAGGATTCCCCTACTCCTCTTGTCTTTACCATGTAGGCCTGGGCTTCCCAAAATGGAACCCAGGCTCCTGCATGTAATGTGCCATTACAAGCACACTTGCACTCAGTGTATGGACATAGCATGTACACTATATACACATATACACTATTCAGTACTGATACCTACATGCATTGTGCCATCGCAGACACATACATTCAGCCCACACATTCATTCTATGTGTACTGCTCATTTCTTTAGCCTTTCTTTTGTGCCATGGTGTACTCCTTGCAAACACAGAAACTGACAGTACCCACATTCTCTGTGCATGCACTGCACACTTCACCCTTCATGTATTGTACTTCTCACAAGCACACATACACCCAGCGCATGCTTTCACTGCAACTGCACTGCACAGCACTTCATCTCTGATGTAATGCATTCCTTCCTGGTATACATTCACCCAGTACACACGCTCACCATGCGTGCACTGAACAGCACTGCTCTATCCATGTAGTGTACCCTTCCCTTCTCCACATACATCCAGTGGTGTCACCACTCCTGCGCTGTGCAGCATTCTACATCTACCTGAGGCACTGGAACTTTAAAACAGGTGAGCAAGCCTGTAGGCCTCATTCCAGTGACACACAGTAATAAGGATCTGTTCACTTCTACTGATCCTACATACCATACTGCCACCACCACGCACTTGCTGCCTAACTCCTGGTGAACGCAGTAGCCTTCCACCACTAGGATTGCAGTTCTTTTAGTACTGCTCTCAGTCCAACAAGACCGCAATCTGTGAAACAAGCCTATGTCATGGCGCACACACACGATCCATGTTTGCCTATGACAACAAAAATCTGTATTAGGGATCCAGACAATAGTACAGTTGGGCACTCAAGGCAGGGGTACAGGTCCATGACCATGCAGAGGGCTTTTCTATCCCAACACATGGGGTTAGTATTGTATCTTTCCCAAGGTCCGTTTGCATGCATGCGGTATTGTATTAAATCATAATGGTTCACTGTTGGTTTTTTTTAAGTAGTTTATTCTAACATCTTTGTATGTAGGTCAGAGAGGGCTGAACTAATATTGAAAGGTGGGTTAGTGATTACATCATTACCACTGTGTGACACTTAATATTTCTGTTTTTTGATTTGCTGAAGTTGTATTTTTTTGCTCACATCATGATGACTGTGCACTTTCAATCCATTCCTATGGGATGATTTCCTATGTAACCCCTCAAATGTGAGGGTGAGTCTGAATCTTTTGGGTTCCTCTAAGGATGCTGTCCATTTCCTAGCTGATTTTGCCATACATTTGTAACTTGTGATTTTCCCTTGTCACTTTTCTGTCCTGATGCCCTTCGTGCTAATGATCCTATGTACCTGCATTCTAATTATTGTGCATTGTACCCTTTGAATGTTTGTAATAAATTCTCAGAATTCTTCATTATACCGTAGAACTCACTTATATTTTTGAGATGCTGATTGGTACCTTGTCTTGTGTCACATTGACCCATGAAATTGAGGTTTAACACTCTCCTGATCCACCAACCCATGGACATACTGTTGAGGTATTTTTTGGGTGCAGAATTTTAGGGGTATCCCGCGCTCACACAATCCTCATCACACTAACATGGTTCACCCCAACATTCTCAGTGTCCTTCCCAAAGGCTATAGCATCCACTGTGTGGACCGTGCACATAAGAAGGGAGGAGGCTTTTCTGTCATCCATAACTCCTATTGGTTCTGCATCATAGGCAAACAAGTAACACTCAAAATCATGGAGCTGATGACAGGCTATTTCCATCTCTATGACATATCTCTTCCTTCTCTTTGCAACAAGAACAGGTTGATGGAGGGAATGCTTGAATCAATCTCAGCCACTGGTAATCGCTCGGGCTGCATCCCAATCCATTGTTTTTCATGCACAATGTCACCTCCTTTTGGACCCAGCCATAAGCAAATCACTCTTGACCCTGCTCCAATGCGAACAGTATAGCCCGAACTGCAAAGCCAGTTTCTCCCGGAACTGGAATACAAGTAACCTAGGGCCGGGTTTGCCCTGATATTGGCTCATCAGCCATGTATAGCTTGATTGCAGTGGCACAGTAAGGCCCTGAATTATACTTTTTGGTGCAAAACTGCACTAACGCAGTTTTACACCAAAAAGTTTAGCACCGGCTTGCACCATTTCTGTGCACCAGCTGGGCACCATATTTATGGAATGGTGCAAGCCGGTGCAAAGGGTAGGCTAGCGTAAAAAAAAATGATGTTAGTTGGGTTGGGCTGGCGGTATGGAAGAAGGAGGTTTTGCACCACAAAATGACGTTAAGCAGGTTAGAGTAAAAAAAAGAAATGACTCTAACCTGCCTAGAGTCATTTTCTGACGCAAAACCATCCATATCACATGAGTCATGTCCACCACCCCCAATGGCCAGCACAGGGGACCAGGGTCCCCTGGGCATGGCCATTGCACCCAGTGCCATGTAGGGGGGCCCATTTCAGGGCCCCCAATTGGCACTTAAAAAAAATATACTTTCCTGTACTTACCTATACTTACCTGGGTTGGAGTCCCCCATTCTCCGCTGTCCCTCTGGTGTGGGTGGCGGTGTCCCTGGAGCGGGCACCTGTGGGCTTATTCCATTGTATTCCATCATGGAAATAGGTCCACATGTCCCCTAACGCCTGCCCTGACCCAAGCGTTAAAAAATGGAGCAAAGCAAGCTTTGCACCATTTTATGACCCCTCCTCCCTCCTGTGTGTGATCTTAGCACGGGGGGATAAATATGGCGCTAAGGCACGGGAGCACCTACTTTGCATCTCATTGACGCAAAGTAGGTTTCCACGCCCAAACAATGACTTTAACTCCATAAATTTGGCATTAGACGGGTCTAGCGCCAAAGTATAAATATGGAGTTCGTTTTGCACCGAATTTGCGTGAAAAAAATGACGCAAGGTGCTTAATCTACGTCTGTGCATACCCGTCGCACTTGGGTCTCAACTGCAACAAAAGCAAGGTGATTGATAAATATGATATTTAAGAATAATAGAGCTGTTATTCTTTTTAAGTTATTGCATTATGGTGTAAATAATTAAATGGAATGTTCTTTATGGAACTGTTTTTCAAAATCAAAGTTTGAAAAAAAGAAGATGTAAATTGACTTTGCACTCCAATGAGAGACTGTTTTAGCCCCCTTTAATAAAAAAAGAGTGAAAGGCATAGTTTCAGCATAATTTTTCTCTCACTCCTGCCACACATTGCATTAGGAGTAGCGTGACCGACCTGGACGCCTCCTTCTGGGACACAGACCATACCGGCTCCCCTGCTGTGGATGATGGGTGAGACTACCTCTGAAGATCAATCTGCGGCCGGACTTACTGCACCCTTCCCCTGCAGCAGAGGGCAGACTGTTGTGCGAACTGGCCACCCAGTGACAGACAACGGTTGAGTCTCCTCATGGCTCCCCCTTTGAAGATAGTCTAATGGCTGGGCCTGCTGAACCGCTCCTCAGGGGTGAAAGGTGGGCCGGTTTAGTGCCTCAGGCTGCAGCATCAGCAGACGCCTTTGGGGATCCTCACTGCATAACCTCAGTGCTGCCACGCCACAGATCGGGCAATCTGCACTTCGCCGCCCATCAGCAGGAGGCATGCTTAAGCCCTGAGTGTTCTGGGCCTGGTGAAGGCTGGCTGTAGAGAGGGATGTGAAGAAAAGGTGGGATGCCCCGTTGGACAGAAACACATTGTGAGGTACTCCCGACCTCCACATGAGCTAGTGACTTATTGTGATACATGCCAAAGAGCAGCACTGCCCTCATTGCCTCAGTGCCAGGGTCTTATGTAACAATGACATGGTTTGATGGGTCATGGATCCCTCAGATGAATTACTAACGTCACGACACGTACAGCGAACACAGCTTGGCCCTTCTAGACACTTGGACCTAAGAGCTTTCATCACCACGACGTGGACAGACCCCCCTGAAGCACAGGGCTGCAGGCATGACGAAACATCATTTGATCCATAGGGACTTCTTAGGCCTGAAACATGTTGACCTTTAATAGGGAAGTCTTCTTTCACTCTTGTGTATATTGGTTGAATGGCGAAACATTACCTCCATCCCACTCCTGAGTGTTTTTTAACCTTGACTGAGACCCTCTACGATCAATAAAATTTAGGTTTTTGAGGTTCTTGAGCCAGGTTTAATCATTCTTTCTCCAGCTCCTCTGTGACTGTAGGTCTAAATTTACTCATACATACCTTTAATCACAGCACGCACTACTAGTCAAGATCTACGGCAAAGAGCCCCCTTGAGGGGCCCGTCAGATATTGCAGCACCAGTCTGACGAGGAGCATGCCCTATGATGAAGCATGACATTCAATGGACGGGTGAGGGCTCTTGCTTCTATTTTGCGAAGTGCCTAGTGGATTCCTGTTTATTTCTGTGGAACAGTGTACCTTTTTCATTTGTCTGCAGACATACTAGTCACAGAAGCCAGAGTCCTCTGTCTAGATGCAGTTCTGCCTCTGTTTCCATCATCTCTGGAATCAGATATTACATGCTGTGGTGAGATCTTATGATGCAATGAGTGCTGAAGGTCTTGGTCCTTATCAACCGATGGTTTTCTCGGACCAGCCTGACTGGGCGGGTCCGCACTAACCCTCCTGCTACCCTCTGCTGATCCTCGACCAATGCGCAACAATTCATACGTGGCGGCTTCGGCCATGTCGACGTCCAGGATTAAGAAAGACCGCTCGCTCAGGGATATGCTGACAAAGATTTAGGGGGGTCCTGCGGGGAGACAAGCCTCCCTCAGTGGGGCCAAACACCCAAAGGAACCCGGCGACGGAGAGAGTCCAGTTACGCAATCATTCCTGGAAGCACTTTTTGCCTCCCTCCGAAATGACTTACAGGCAGTCAAAAAGACTTCTCCTCTGACCTCTGGGAACGTATGGTGTTACTTGGACAGCGCTGGAGAAAGAGTCATGACTTTAGAAGACAAGGACGCTGGCTGCAGCAACGAGATCAAATGGCTCCAACAAAATATGCTTCGGCTACAAGAGCAGCAAATCGACATACAATCCCATGCCGAAGACTTAGAGAACCACTCAAGACGGAATAACATACGTATTGGTGGGGTCCCCACAGCTGCCGAAGGCTCTGACCTGGGAGAATATTTAGGAGCAATCTTCTGTTATATCCTTGGAGGTCCAGCAGATATAGAGATACAACTGGAAAGACTCCACACGTCGGCCTTCCGAAACCTACAAATTGCACCCCGTGGACACTTTAGTCTATGTGCATGACTTTCAGGTTAAAGATTCCATCCTACGCAATGCCTGGGACCAGCACACACTGCAATTCTGGGGCCATGTACCCTTCCTTTACCAAGACTTGGCGGCCATCACTCTTCAACGGAGGCGTGACTTCCGGCCAGTCATGTCTCACTTCAGTGAAAAGAGGGTTCACTACTCCTGACACCACTCATTCTGGATTATTTTCCGACTTAACAGTAAGCTGTATCAACTTAGATGGCTCAAAGAGGCCTGCTGGGTAAGCAGCCTTCAGAATCATTGGATGCACAAATGACCACATAGACAGAAGCCTTGCCGGGCCTTAGACACTGTGTGCCCAGACTCAGCGACTATGGATAACTATAGTGTGGGAGAGAAAAATCAGTATTGGACACGCTTTCCGGAGAAAAAGACGTAGATAAACATCTGGACCCTCTCTGGACAATTGCAGACTGAAGCTTGATTGAAGAATCGTTTTGGAGACACAAAGGCTCTCATTATGACTTTGGCAGTCTTTTTAAAAGACCGCAAAAGCTGTGGGTGCCAGAAGACCAGTGCTGGCGGTCTTCCGCCCACCATCTTACGAGTACTGCTGGATTTCCACCACATTTTGGGTGGAAATCCAGCAGTAGTCGTGCTGGCGAGCAGAGGCGAATGGGCGGTTCCACCACCGCCCCCGGCCCGCCAAAAGGACTCCACCAGTCGTATTACGAGCAGTAATACGGCCTGGCGATGTCCTGATGGTAGGGCGCTGTCGGCGGTGGAAGCACCCATTCCTGTTCCTTGCCAGACTACCTCCTCGCCGGATAATGTAAATCAGACTTTCGACAGGGAGGAGGGTAGGAGGGTGGGGTGTGTTGTGTATGCATGTGTCTATGCGTGTGTGTATACGTGTTTGTCTGTGTGTTTGCGTGTGTGTCTGCGTGTATATATGCATTTGCGTGTTTGTGTGTGCATGCATGTGTGTATGTGTGTTTGTCTGCATGTTTGCCTATCTGTGTGAATGCGTGTATGAATGTTAAAGTGAATGCATGTATGAATGTTGAAGTGAATGTGCGTATGGATGTATGAGAGTGAATGCGTGTATGTCAATATTGGTGAATGAGTGTATGCGAGGTATGTGTGGGTGTCTGTGTGCATGTACATGTATGCAGGGAGGGGGTGATTGATGGTATTGTGCTTGCTGGGGGGGAGTGGAGGAATCGTATGCCGGTGACAGGTAAGAAGTTCTTAGATCAAACTGTGGCTTTGGTATGGTCAATCATAAGGCTCTACTTGGACACTAAAAGATTTTAAAGGTCTGGATAGTACCTTCTCCAGTTTTTCTGCTCTTCACTGAATCATTCACTACACATACAAGTTGGGGGCCTCTTTTTTGGCTTGTGTGTTTCTCACATGTTCCTTAAGGTTTCATTTTTCCATTTCCTTGCATATAATACCATTATTGTGCCAATGACAGAATTAGAATTAAAGATCTCCTCATTCTATTCTGAAATTCAGCTTTGGATAGCTCTTAATCATCTCTAACTTAACCTACAAACAAATTTCTACTTACTTGTTTTACCTCAGACAGCGAAGCTGCCTTTCCAAACATGGCTTGACTACCTCTCCAACTTGGATTGTAAACTCCACATCATTTAATGTATAAAATACCTTGGCTCAATCCTGATAAGAGATTACAGTCCCTGTGTCTAGATGAGCGATAATAGGACATCTACCAAACACTTTTGGGTAGCCTTTCACATTCCCTGCATCATTTAAAGGTCAAGAGATGGCTTTCCTGACGACAGAGCCACCGCCTGCTCTATCACTGGGAAACCCTGGTGGACGTGCCATCAGAAGAATTAGCCGGAGCTTTCTCACTCTACACTTCCTAATAGGCAAACAAAGGTGACCAGCAAATTGTTGTGCTCCCTGTGTATAAAAGGCTCTAAGCTGTATACCTTTGTGTATGCTGATACAGTGTGACACGTGGTGACACCATGTAAGTTGGTAGGTCTAGAGTCAATGACAGGTCAGTCCTTGAATGCACACATGTTGTGAGCATCTTACAAAGGAAAAAATAAAAAATATCTGAGAAGAGAAGAAAATGTTTGCATGAAACGTGGACTAATGAGTCGTTATGGGGTTCATGCGGCACCTGTGAGATGGTTTCCTGCTTCAGGCGTTAAACATTTAGTGAAAGCCAGTAACTCACTGCTCCTGTTCCTAAACCCCTCAGCTAAGGTAGTGGCTCCCTCTGCCCCTTCCTGGTTCAGTTGTGAGCTATTACAACCTGTGAGCTATAATAATCTGTTACTTAAAGCATTTACAGACTACAATAATGCACCACGAAGTGTGTTTTGAAAAAAAGCTATGACAATGACTATACACTAGGTAGGTAAGAATTTTATTGTGTGATTAATCAAAATCTTTACAAAGGGAGATCATCCCTGATAAAAGAAAATGTACAATAGCTCATAAATATCTAATTGACTAGAGACAGCACCTAAATTCAGTACAGCTAGACAAAATGTAATTTTAAAACTAAAAGAATAAAAAACAGAACAAGAATATTAGTGAAAATTGTCACCATATGATTGTTTTCCTAAAAAAGAAAAAAACAAGTGCAAACGAGGCAGATCAAATGAGCAAAATTTCATATGTTACAATAACGTCCACCGCTACCCAACAGTCACTTTACTGCTCTAGAGAGACCATTAAAAAGACACATAAATTCAAGACAATTAAGCAGAGTGTAATTTTTATAAGAAGAAAAATAAAAAGCTGAATGAGTGTAAGAGTACTAATCGTCAGCATTTGTTTATTTTCCTGTTTAACGAGAAAACAAATGCATAAAAAACAGATCAAAAACTATCAAAAGGGTGGGAAGACTAAGGGCTGCCCAAAGTCTAGCCAGTCTTAATGCTATTTTTGAGTGAACTTTCCAAATTTGGCTAGGTCAGATGGTTCTTATAATTTAAAGGCCAAGTCCCTGGCATGAGCACAGGGTCTTATACCATGTCTTAAAAAAAGAAGTTTCAGCAAAGTGCGACGTGCATTCCTCAATGCCGGGCAGCAGCAGAATAGATGATGAAACAATTCAATCTTGTAACCGCATAGCCTGCAGTTGGTGATCATGGACAGGGAGCGCCACTTTGGGTTCATCTCTTTAATCTTAGGGCCATCGCGTTGCAGCCGTGATTTGTGGCAAGCAGGCTTTCCCAATCACAGACTAGGGATAGGGCTGCTCAGACTGCGGATAGAGGTCTTTGCCATAAGATGGCGCCACAGCCGCCACAGCCGCCGCCACAGCCGCCGCCACAGCCGCCGCCACCAGTGTGCTGATCAGTTCAGCCAAATCTGTTGTCATAGTTTGGAATCTGATCTGCTTTTCAGAACTGTTTTAAAAGCTGATTGTGAAATGAGGAGTGTATCTAAAGCTGTCGGATCAATTTGAAGAGACTGAAGCAGTGTGATTAGAAAGTGGGGCCAAGAATTTGTTTTTAGATTACAAATAGAGTGACTTACTGATTTCAGTGTATTAGAGGGCACCTTGGCTACTCTGTAATAATATTTTAAGCTTTAAGGCGGCACAAATGTGGGCCCACTTCTGGCTTTCTAGACCAAGTTCTTGTCTTATTAGGCAGCCTCTGGTGTATCGGGGTCGCCTGAACACTCTCTCATACATTTTCACTTGAATTTGTTCCACAGGTTTGATTAGCTGCCCTGGGAAGGCTTTGTGGCCATAATTTAGCGCTGGCAAGAGAGTAGGACAAATAGGAATACATCACATACAAACAAACATAAGTTCCCAAATCCCAATACAAGCATTTTAGGCTGGATAGTTGTAAACCAATGTAAGTAGTGAAAGGCTTAATACAGGACATGTTAAAAAAGACAGACTGTGGGATCAATAGAAAAGGCAGGTCATATTTAGGACAAACAAACAATTATTATTTAGGAAACTTATACACATGCTGCATTGTTAAGTTAGCTGTGCTGAAATACACAAGAGGCCCAAGCCACATTAGAATGAGAGTGTTTTTTTAAAGCTGCACCAACTGTTGCTTTCAAAATTTTCACTTAGCATGAACAGGGTGGAACAGAAGGGTGTATCCTTCCTTAGCACAGGGGTCCTAAAAACTACAAGTCATTCATATTGTGTTAAGGGGAACTGTGTAAAGGTCAGATAAGTATTTGCAAGGCAGGGCTACCATGAGCAGCAAGCAACATATAGGCCCTCATTCTGACCCTGGCGGAGGGCAATGGAAGCACCGCCAACAGGCTGGCGGTGCTTCCAGGGCTTTTCTGACCGTGGCGGTAAAGCCGCCATCAGAAAAGGGGATCCGGCGGTTTCCCGACGGATTTTCCCTGGCCCAGGGAATCCTCAGCGCCGCCATGGGGATTCCGAACCCCTTCCCGCCAGCCTGTTCCTGGCGGTAAAACCCACCAGGAACAGGATGGCGGGAACGGGTGTCATGGGGCCCCCTAACAGGGCCCCACCATGATTTTCGAAAATCGCGACGGGTGCTACTGCACCCGTCGCACCCCTGCAACTCCGCCGGCTCCATTCGGAGCCGGCTTCCTCGTTGCAGGGTCTTTCCCGCTGGGCCGGCGGGCGCTCCTTTGGCGGGCGCCCGCCGGCCCAGCGGGAAAGCCAGAATGGCCGCCGCGGTCTTTTGACCGCGGTGCGGTCATTCGGCAGTGACCGCATGGCGGGCGGCAACCGCCGCCCGCCGCGGTCAGAATGACCGCCATAATCCCTTATTGTGCAGAAAGATAGATATTGGTGAATGACGTCAGTGTAACTTGCCCACCCATGAGGCCAACAAGTGCAAGTGCTTCTTTCCAGAGGCACCTCATTATCTTATCTGTACTGCTTGTAGTTGCTTACGTAAATGCTGAACTCTTGACCACAGTTTTTTGTGGTTTTTACAGTATAAATGCTACTGGTGTTTGAACCAGAACTTTGAACTTCAGTCATGGCCTCTATGTGAGACTGCCTGTTGTTCCCAGCTGAAAATCGATTAAACCTATATTATTGTGTCAAAATGATTTGTTTTATTTTATTAACAGATTTCCCTCTAACATATTGGCAAGCTAAAAGCCTAGGAGCTCTACTTTGATCTCACCAACTGCTGGACTGGGGGCCCTGCCTGTCTCCACGAGGTGATTTGTGCACATTTTAAAGAGGTAAGGGAGATGCCTACATTTAAGTAAAAATCTCTGATTTCGTGGGGACAGATGGGACTCAGGTGATGGTAGTGAGGTGGACAAAGTACGAGGTCTGTTCCTTTTATTTTATAAAGACATTTACAATTTTGACACTGTAATATATGTAATTTTTGTGTTTGCATGCAAGATTGTGTATGAATTGAGATAATATTAAGGGATCCCGGTGGTAAGTCCGGAAGATACAGGGAGCTTGACTAAGTAAGTCAAAAGTGGTCAGGAGTAGTGTTGGACTTGAGGGCTGAGCAATCAGTGTATGTTTTAAAGAACACTCATGTCAACCTAAGCCAGATATTAAATCTGGAAGTCACAATTTTTTGGTTGAAAATAGTGAAAAGTTGTCCCCTCTATGAATCCAGAGGGAAGTCACCAGTAGAATTTTGTTTGACCTAGTATGAAATTAAGAATTACTGTGTATGTATACTAAAATTTACTGTGTGTGTATATGCATGTATAGGCAGAAATGTGGCCACATAATAATGTCAATATATAAGTTTGTTATTTAGTGTATAATTTAGGAATAAGTATCAGACCTCCTATTCTTATGAAGGTTAAGTTATAATAGTATACTCAAAAGTAAAGTAATTGACTGGATTGGGCAGGTCCCAAAAAGTCAATTAATTCCACATCCCTGAATTAATTATTCATTTTGATAACAGTCAGGCTGTCTCCCTCTGCAGCAGAACTGACCTCAGTAGATTAGCAATATCAATACCATAGAATCATTTTTTAAGTCAGAAGTTTATGAATGCCCAGGTATTTATAGTATATCACCTCTAGGCCTTAAAACAACCTACACTGACATAAGAGAAATTCCTGTTAGACAATTATAAATAATTATTCAAAGAACTAATACAAGGACATTATTTTTCAAGTTAAAAGTAGTGTAGTAGCCTCATGAACCCCATACCAAATATTGACACTACTATTATCCCCGTTATGAAACTATAGAGCCTCAAGATTGGAGGCTAGATGAATTATCAAATAGTATAGACTGGGACATACACATATATATTGAAGGTATACAAATAGAAGGAGAATTATCAGCTACTATACATACAAATATATTTAACTACCTTTCAGATAGATGTGAACAGGATCTTCACATAATTAGAATAAAAGAGTTTATTTTGAAATGTACAAAACCTGTTGCAGTTGTCTTTCCAAGAGTAAGGCACTCATTTGAAGGCCTCTAAAAATAAATACATTTTGTTTTAATTTTTTCATGTGTGACACTGGAGCCACCTTGTGACCAGAAAGTGAATATATTGAAGTTACTGCAATTTTTCAGTGGAACCATGGGCAACAGTCACGTGAATTCCCTGCAATAATAACAGACTCATATTTAGTATTAGACCTCCTACTGTATGCATTTATTAGGGACCTCCCAGTGTGGAATTTAGGATATGAGTAATTTATAAACATGTATATAGATCACAATAACATTATTGTTTGTTGTGTCAGGCAAACAAACCACTTAGGCCGCACATTAAAGCACCTACCCAATATATATATAAATGAACAAAGTCTTTCAGAGATTAGGGATATATATATCTGATGTTCACCTTCACAGCCTAATAATAGTTTATGTGAAGTCTAGAAATACCATAGGAAGTAAATAGAAGCCCATTTAGATTGTAAAACATATAGTACAAAAGATTAAGTTCACTAAACAGACATGGAGTCTCCTTTAGAACACATGGTTAAAGGGTTCTCCTGAGACAGGGACAGGATAGGAAAATACTGTAAGGAATGGCACGAAGAAACATTAAAACTTGCACATGTATGGCCCAAAGTGGGCACATTTGATAATACAATAATAGAACACATGGCCACCTTCCTACAGAGTAAATTAAAGGGAAATAAACTAGAGAAAAGGAAGATCACACTAGACCTATGGAGGGTCTTTTGTGAAACAAATATGAATGAGTCAAATACAAAGCCTCAGACCCTCCCTTCGGCTCCTCCACCCCCCTATCAAGATGTGCAATTAAGGTTAGGCACTGCAAGGTACAGGGCATGTATACGTTGCAACCTGGTGCCCCACACTCATTACCCACCTCTTCATATCCCCCTGCTGTGGGATATACAGACCCAGAGTATAGCCCACCATTAGAATCTTTTTCTAAACATAGAGAATATGTTCACCCATCTCCATGTCCTCAAATGGCCAGTACACCACGGGAAATGTCAGGTGGGGACAGTACTAAATACATAGGGACACTAGATGCCGCATTTACACTTCATTTGGAGGACGAGATGTCCCCCACTAGGAAAAATGAAGGTATACCTAATGAGGTATCAAGAGAGGCACAAAGAATGGATGGGGCTAGAAAAAAGGAAGGTCTTTGAAAAAACAGAAGTACCAACAATAAAAATGAGACAAGAAGGTTATCTTTCACACCAGAAAGTCCTCCCACAGAGTGCTGGAGGTTCATGTACTCAGGAGCAGAAGAGAATAGTGTAGGCAAGTGGGTCACAGAGCAGAAAGATGGACGGGAAGACCAAAGAGCGACTTGGGAAAATGAGGAAGGGCCCCTGAGGCAGTCAAGGGCCCTCACTAGGCCACAAATAATTGAACAAGAAGGACTAGATGACACAGGGGGTCATTCTGACCCTGGCGGTCGGTGTTAAAGCGGCGGTCAATCCGCCAACAGGCAGGCGGTCAAAAAAATTGAATTTTGACCCTGGCGGGAACCGCCAACAGAGCCCGCCACTTTAACAATCCGACCGCCACGGGACAAACAAACAGCGCGGCGGTCACCGCCAACAGCCAGGCGGGAGACAATGTACCGCCCACCCTATCACGACCCACCAATCCGCCACCTTTTCCTGGGCGGTAGCCCCGCCGATAAAAACACGGCGGAAACAGACACTCCACGAGGAATCTGGACAGCATGGAACCGGAACTACACATCCACCCAGCCATTGTCTTCCTGCTCCTCTACCAGGAGCACGAACGGCGGCCCAGAAGACAACGGTGAGTACTGCACCTACGACACAGGGGAGGGGGGAGGCAAGAAATTATGGGGACACACATACGCGACACATCCACCCTCACCCACAACTACATACACATCAATGCAGAGCAACAACTCAGAGTGACACCCCCCCAAATCCCCCGGAAGAATGCAAAGACAAAATAAAATGATCATTAAAATTGAACTATATTGTACGGCTAAGTAAAAAAATATATATAACATCTTTAACAATATATACATATGTCAAATGTCCTGGCCATATTGGCTATCAGCCATTGTTCGTGGGCCAATGGGCCTAAACACATGGGCAAAGCCCACACAGGAGACCCGAATCCATTGGAGAGAACACTGCAGGGGCATCAGATAGTAAAACTACAGGCACCTCAGGGGGAAGGGAAGGGGGGTGCACCTCAGCCAGATGAGTCCACGACGCCAGATCCACGAGGGGCCTCCATGGCCACTGTTCAATCCTGGGGAGTGCAAAGCCACAGTCTCACAAGTCTCTACAGTGGGTGGATTGCCTACTGTACCATCCTGGGGAGTGCAAAGCCACAGTCTCACAAGTCTCTACAGTGGGTGGATTGCCCACTGTACCATCCTGGGGAGTGCAAAGCCACAGTCTCACAAGTCTCTACAGTGGGTGGATTGCCCACTGTACCATCCTGGGGAGTGCAAAGCCACAGTCTATCAAGTGGATTACAGACTCCACTGGTTCTGGAGGAGGCATGGTGCCCAGAGTGCTTTGTGAAGCCCTGCCCGACACAGATCCGGGCCTGCCCCTTCTGCCAATGGGCCAGCGGTGCTTGAGACGGCGGTACCCTGTTCAGCGGTGCCTGACTTGAAGGGCCCAGCGGAGCGGTGGTTGAGACGAAGGGCCCAGCGGAGCGGTGCAGAAGGCGGTGCCCAGCGGAGCGGTGCTTGAGAGGAAGGGCCCAGCGGAGCGGTGCCTGACTTGAAGGGCCCAGCGGAGCGGTGCTTGAGAGGAAGGGCCCAGCGGAGCGGTGCCTGACTTGAAGGGCCCAGCGGAGCAGTGCTTGAGAGGAGGTGCCCAGCGGAGCGGTGCTTGAGAGGAAGGGCCCAGCGGAGCGGTGCTTGAGAGGAAGGGCCCAGCGGAGCAGTGCTTGAGATGAAGGGCCCAGCGGAGCGGTGCAGAGACGGCGGTGCCCAGCGGAGCAGTGCTTGAGAGGAAGGGCCCAGCAGAGCGGTGCTTGAGATGAAGGGCCCAGCGGAGGGGTGCTTGAGATGAAGGGCCCAGCGGAGCGGTGCAGAGACGGCGGTGCCCAGCGGAGCGGTGCTTGAGAGGAAGGGCCCAGCGGAGCAGTGCCTGACTTGAAGGGCCCAGCGGAGCGGTGCTTGAGAGGAAGGGCCCAGCGGAGCGGTGCCTGACTTGAAGGGCCCAGCGTAGCGGTGCTTGAGATGAAGGGCCCAGTGGAGCGGTGCTTGAGATGAAGGGCTCACCGGAGCGGTGCTTGAGATGAAGGGCCCAGCGGAGCGGTGCAGAGACGGCGGGGCCGTGTTCAGCGGTGCTTGACACGGCGGTGCCCTGTTCAGCGGTGCCTGAGACGGCGGGCCCTGTTCAGCGGTGCTTGACACGGCGGTGCCCTGTTCAGCGGTGCCTGAGACGGCGGGGCCCTGTTCAGCGGTGCTTGACACGCCGGTGCCCTGTTCAGCGGTGCTTGACACGGCGGGGCCCTGTTCAGCTGTGCCTGAGACGGCGGGCCCTGTTCAGCGGTGCTTGACACGGCGGTGCCCTGTTCAGCGGTGCTTGACACGGCGGGGCCCTGTTCAGCGGTGCTTGACACGCCGGTGCCCTGTTCAGCGGTGCTTGACACGGCGGGGCCCTGTTCAGCGGTGCCTGAGACGGCGCGGCCCTGTTCAGCGGTGCTTGACACGGCGGTGCCCTGTTCAGCGGTGCCTGAGACGGGGGGCCCTGTTCAGCGGTGCCTGAGACGGCGGTGCCCTGTTCAGCGGTGCTTGACACGGCGGTGCCCTGTTCAGCGGTGCTTGACACGGCGGGGCCCTGTTCAGCGGTGCTTGACACGGCGGTGCCCTGTTCAGCGGTGCTTGACACGGCGGGGCCCTGTTCAGCGGTGCCTCAGACGGCGGGCCCTGTTCAGCGGTGCAGAGACGGCGGGCCCTGTTCAGCAGTGCTTGTCTTGAAGGGCCCTGTTCAGCGGTTCTTGACATGTGTCTCCAGGGCACCAGATCCGGCCAATATTTGGAGTTCACTCGCCATCCGACTTCTCGCTTGCGGGGCCCTCCTGCGCTGGAGTCCTGGGCCCGTGGGTATCCTCCTTCACACCCGGAATGGGGCTGGTGGGGCCCTCCTGGGCAGCTCGCCTGCTGCCGGACTTGTCGGCCGTGCTGCCCTTGCCATCCTTCCGTGATTCTCTGTGGCCCTTGCCTCCCTTTGTCGATGTGCCAGGTGACACCCCACTTCCTGACGGTGCCAGGGTAGAGCCTTTGGAGGCTGCCGTCTCTGGCCTCTCGCGCCGGCCCTTGCCTTTCTTTGTTTTTTTCCCAGGGGGTGGGCTGGCTGTCCCTTTACTGCTGGCCGATGTTGCTGCCCTTGAAGGTGGTGGACTCCAATATCCCTGTACTATGGTCCTTGTAGGTCCATGGGTTGTGGTGGCTGAGGTGCTGATTGGACTCTTACGAGATGGAGGGGGTGGGTCAGGTGATGGAAAGAGGTTAATTTTGGAGAGGAAAAACCTTTTAGGAGCAGTGGGAAGGGTAGGTGCAGTGGGTATGGGAGTGGAGGAAGAGGATGTGGTTGTAGGAGAGTCAAGTCTGGTGTCTTTGGGTGCAGGTGCTTGTGACGGAGGCTGTCGTTAGGTGGATGGCTGTTGGGTGGGTGGCTGCCAGCGTTTGTGTGGTTTGGAAGAGGGGGTGACAGACACACTGGGAGAGGACACAGGGGACGTCTAAATGGCAGTGGGGGTGGTGACTGCACGTGTGCGGAGTGTTCTGGTGGGTGTGCTGGTGATGGACGTACTGGCTGATGATGTTGTGCATGCAAGTGTAAGTGGAGACGTCACAGGGAGGGAGGAGGGAGACAAGGAGGAGGGGGACACAGAGGAGGCAGTGGCTGTTGGCATGTCTGCATGTGGATGTTGCTTGTGTGAATGCTTGTGTGATGTGTGGTACTTATGTCTGGATGAGCTTCCCTTGGGTGTTGAGGTGTGTGCAGGCTGGTCTGTAGGGGTGTCTGGGATAGGCAGAGGTACAGGGGAGTGGGACTAGGATGAGGAAATTGGAGGGGGGAGGCAGGAGACAGGGACAATGGCTGCCGTCAGTGCTGAGGCCAGAGCGTTGAACGATCGCTGATGGGCAGGCTGACCCGAATGAATGCCCTCCAGGTATGCATTGCTCCAGTGCACCTCCCTTTCTACACCCTGGATGGCATTCAAAAGGGTAGACTGCCCAACAATGAGCGTCCGGAGGAGGTCAATGACCTCCTCACTGAGGGCAGCAGGGGTAACTGGGGCAGGGCCTGAGGTGCCTGGGGCGAAGGAGATGCCCGCCTTCCTGGCTGAGCGGGCACGGGGCGAATGCTGAGGGGCTGCTGGGAGGGCGGAGCTGGTGCGCTGGGTGGCGGCTGTACCTGTTGTTGCGGTGGGCACGGATGTTGCCGCCACCACAAGGGAGCTCCCTTCCGAGGACGTGTCAGTGTCGCTGATGTCTCCACAGGTCCCCGTTGTGGAGCTCCCCTCGCCCTCCGTCTCACTGGTGAACTCCGAGTCGGTTGCATGGCCCTCCGGGGCCATGTGAGATGCAGCTCCCTCGTGCTCCGATGCCACTTCTCCTCTGCCTGATGATGCTAATGCACACATGTACAGGAAGAGCAGCAAAAAAGGGGGGGGGGGGAAATAAAGACATGTTGAGTGCATGCATTGGCGACACAGTTGGCGGAGAGGACAGACACAGAAGCCCCCTGCACTACGCCGCGCACTTGGTGTACACTACTCAATCATTGGGACTTGGCCTACAAGCCTATGGACGACAAATGCACACATAGGTGACCCAGGGCCATGGATAGCTGTACTTGGCACCCTACAGAGGTGGGGGGCGGGGGCACAGGGCCATGCCTTACGGAGGGTCCTAGCCTACAGAAATCGCCCTGGCCTAGAGATACCCACAGCCCTCCTCCCCCACCCAGACACCTCCACTGCGCGCTAAGATAGCAGAATGTGCTGGTACTCACCCCCTTGTGTCTGCTGTGATGTCCTCACGCGCCCATCCAAATCTGGGTAGGCCACCGCCAGGATCCGGGACATCAGGGGGGTCAATTGACGTGTGGCACCCCTCCTACGTTGGGAGGCCATCCCCAGCAGAGCCTCCGCGGTCTTTCTGCTCCCGCGGCGGATGTCCTCCCACCTCTTGCGGCAGTAGGTGCCCCGTCTGTTGTGGACCCCCAGGGTCCGGACGTCCTTGGCGATGGCACGCCAAATGTCGAGTTTCTGATGCTGACCTATGTGACATGTACAGGGGGAGAAAATAAAATATCATCATTTTCTGCATGCTCTATGTGAGTGGCCCCCCCTCCCCACCCTTGCCATATGGCACATGCTCTCATCTGTCGTGTGATGCATGCCTCATTCGCTCCCCTCCCCACCATCGTTCATCCACCCCACTCAACACAGGCATTGCCCACAAAGCATGCTCCCAGTGGACTTACCTGTTGGTCTGGAGGACCGTAGAGTAGCGCATACTGGGGGAGGACCCCATCCACGAGTTTCTCCAATTCTTCAGAAGTGAAGGCAGGGGCCCTTTCCCCAGTCGCTTGAGCCATTGTCTCTTCCAGACCGAGGTCACAGCAGCACTTGCAGTATAGGTCCTCTCCTGTGGATGATCAGGTATTGAGTGAGTAAGCAGATAGAAAATGGCGGTCACGTCCGCGGCGGTGCGTACCGCGAACGCCGGCGCACTTTGTCATTGGCTCATGAAACCCATAGGGTTCAATGTTAACCAATGCGTCTTTGCGCTGCGGTCTTCGACCGCCTACCGCCACGGTGTGCCACGCCAGCGCATTGACCTCACATTGTCGCACTTCACAGGTCAGACAGCCGCCATTTCAAGGGCCCACATGGCTTAATTACTACTGCGTCACACATACCTAGGCCTTGCATCGACACTCATACAAGCCATTCAATGCATTGAGAATCGTGTACTGTGCAAGCTGTGGGAACGTACCTGTGGGTTGATTGACTCTGTGCTCCATGTTGTCCTTCCTAGGCACCGTCCGCTGGGACTTGCGTGGAGACGGAGGAATGTTCCCGTGTACAGACCGCTGGTGGACCTGTCAACAATGGAAGAAAGACATGTCATACTGACATACAGGCTTGAACGAGCCACTATACGGGAATTGTGTACCCAGCTGGAGCCAGACCTGATGTCACCCATCCGCCAACCCACAGGGATCCCCCCTCTAGTGCAGGTGCTGTCAGTACTCCATTTTTTGGCAAGTGGGTCATTTCAAACAACAGTGGCCATTTCTTCAGGGATGTCTCAGCCTATGTTTTCAAAGGTGTTGTCCAGAGTCTTGTCTGCCCTGATGAAATACATGCGGAGCTACATCGTTTTCTCTGAGGTGGGAGATTTGCCTACAGTGAAGGGTGATTTCTATGCCCTTGGACATATTCCCAACATCATTGGTACCATTGATGGGACCCATGTGGCTTTGGTACCCCCCAGAGAAAGTGAACAGGTGTACAGGAACAGAAAAAGTTATCATTCCATGAATGTCCAGGTGGTCTGTTTGGCTGACCAGTACATCTCCCATGTAAATGCCAAGTTCCCAGGGTCAGTGCATGACGCGTACATCATGCGAAATAGCAGCATCCCTTACGTGATGGAACTACCCCAGAGGCACTGTGTGTGGCTAATTGGTGATTCTGGTTATCCCAACCTGCCGTGGCTACTGACCCCAGTGAGGAATCCCAGGACAAGGGCAGAGGAACGGTACAATGATGCCCATGGGCGTATTAGGAGGGTGATCGAGCGGACCTTCGGCCTCGGCATATGACAGGTGGATCCCTAATGTACTCACCAAAGAAGGTGTGTCATATCATCGTGGCCTGCTGTATGCTTCACAACCTGGCTTTGCGACGCCAGGTGCCTTTCCTGCAGGAGGATGCTCCAGATGTTGGTGTTGTGGCAGCTGTGGAGCCTGCGGAGAGTGAAGAGGAGGAAGACGAAGGGGACGACACAGACAATAGGAACACAGTAATACTGCAGTATTTTCAATAACACACAGGTAAGAATCAACACCGGCATATTACATTTACTTAAAGACTACTGCCTCTCTACTGTCTGACCTTTCCCCCCAGTGTATGGTAACTGAGTTTGACTTTCCCTTCCAATTTCAGAGATGTGGGCCCCACTGCGTGACCTCTGCTTTGTTTCCCCATGGACTACAGCTGTGTGACAGTGGTATGTTGTCATCACAATGTAACTGGACAATTTGGAACGGTTATGTCTAATACATTTGTTTAAAAATACAGGCAGACTCCAGATTAATTTTGTGCAATAAGTGTGTTTATTAAAGTGCTCAAAATTGGGAAATTGGAGTAAATCGGTGATGGGTGATGGTGGAGGAATGTCCATGGCAGAGTCCAGATTCTCAGTCTCACAGGTGCATTGTCCATATGCCTGTGGAAGGTGGAGCAGGGGCAGTTTAAGGTTGGACAGGGTGAAAATGTGGGACAGTGGGATGACATCAGGGGGTATCCTTTCCTGGCGGGGGTCTTGGCATCCTACTCTGTCTTCTTACGAGATCTCAGGCCCGCTTGCGGGGTGGTTCTCCTTCTGCAGGGGGTGGGGTTCGGGTGGCGCGTTGTTGTTGTGTCGGGCCTCCTGTCCCCCTAGCGCCGGCAGAGGTGGTAGCCTGTTCTTGGTCCATGCTAGTGACAGGGGCCCTTTGTGGTGCCACATGGTCCCGCAATGTGGTGACAATCTGGTTGAGTGCCACAACAATGGTACCCAATGCGGAACTAATGTTTCTCAGTTCTTCCCGGAACCCCATGTACTGTTCCTCCTGCAGAACCTGGATCTCCTGGAACCTGGCCAGGACCGTCGCCATTGTCTCCTGGGAGTGGTGGTATGCTCCCATGATGGAGGTGAGGGACTTGTGGAGAGTGGGTTCCCTGGGCCTGTCCCCCCGTCGCACAGCAGCACTCCCAGTTCCCCTGTTTCCCTGGGCCTCTGTCCCCTGGACCGTGTGCCCACTACCACTGCCCCCAGGTCCCTGTTGTTGTTGGGGTCGTGGGTTAACCTGGGTGCCCTGTAGTGGTGGACACAACGCTGATTGACCTGTCCTGGAAACAGAGGCATGGGCCCGCTGGGTGGGTGCTGTGCTGGTGTTCCCAGAGGGGGGAAGGTCTGCTGTGGCCTGTCGCTGTCTGAGGGGAACCGACTGTCCCGAGGTCCCCGATGGGCCGGGCTGGTCATCTGGGTCCAGGGAGACAGAGCTGCTGTCATCACTGGGGGCCTCTTCTGGGGGTGGGATGGACATTTCTGGACCCTCCTGGGCGGTGTGGTGGTGTTCGGGTCCTGGAGAAGTATAAGAGTATGGTTATTGCTTCTGTGTGTGCCATAGCGTGCAATGTGTGGGTGCCCTTGTACCCCAGTGCTGGCATTCCCTTGTGGGAGGAGTTGTGACGGTGGTTTGTGGGGGGGATGGGTATGTGCAGTGGTCATGCTTAGGTGATGGGTGTCCATGGTTTGTGGTGGCATGCAGG
The DNA here is from genome assembly GCF_031143425.1 of Pleurodeles waltl. Classification (NCBI taxonomy): domain Eukaryota; kingdom Metazoa; phylum Chordata; class Amphibia; order Caudata; family Salamandridae; genus Pleurodeles; species Pleurodeles waltl. Next base: position 54,929,980 of record NC_090445.1, on the reverse strand, counting down.
GCTTGGTGTTGGGATGGGTGGGTTGTGCTGGTGAGACATTAGCAAGGAGGATGTGTGATGGGGGGGTGGGGAGAGGGCGGGGGTATGAGTTGGCATGCTGGTGGGTGGGGGGATGAAGTAGTTGAGATTATACTTACCAGAGTCCATTCCTCCGCCTACTCCTGCGAGGCCCTCAGGATGCAGGATGGCCAAGACCTGTTCCTCCCATGCTGTAAATTCTGGGGGTTGAGGTGGGGGTCCGCCGCCAGTCTTCTGCACCGCAATGTTGTGTCGGGATACCATGGAACGCACCTTCCCCCGTAGGTCGTTCCACCGCTTCCTGATGTCGTCCCGATTTCTGGGATGCTGTCCCACAGCGTTTACCCTGTCCACTATCCTTTGCCATAGCTCCATCTTCCTGGCAATGGTGGTGTGCTACACCTGTGCCCCGAAGAGCTGGGGCTCTACCCGAAGTATTTCCTCCACCATGACCCTGAGTTCTGCGTCTGAGAACCTGGGGTGTCTTTGGGGTGCCATGGGGTGGTGTGGATGAGGTGTGGGGTGGTGTTTGCGGTGATGAGTGTGGTGAGTGTGGTGGTGTGTGGTGTTTTGTGCGTGCATGTAGTGTGGGTGATGATGTTGTGTGCCTCTGTGTGATGGGGTTGTCAATAGCTGTGCTCTCTCTCTCGCCTTCTCTCAGTATTTCTGGTTGTAGGGGTTTGTGGGTGATGTGGGTGTGCGTTTTATAGTTGATTGGATGTGTGGGTGTGGTGTGTGTATGTGTTTCAGGTGTGTGTATTTCAAATTGTCCAATGTGGCTGTGTTTTGGAGCTGGGTGTGTATTTTGACCGCGGCGGTGTGTAACGCCAATGGAATACCGCGGTTGAAAGACCGACGCGTGGATTCGTGGGTCGGAATGGCATGGGCGTATTTCTGTTGGCGTGACGGTGGAGGTTTGGTAATCGGCAGTTTTTCGCTGCCCGTTGGTGTGGCGGACTTCTGTGGATGTCGGTTTTTTGGCGGTTTGCCTGTTGCGGGTCAGAATGACCGTGGCGGTTTACCGCGACCGCGGCGGTGTTATGGCGATCTTCTGACCGGCGGTAAGCGCCTTTTACCGCCAAGGTCAGAATGACCACCACAGTCTCCACACAGAGCAGCTTAGGTGAAAAAGATCTGGATTTGGAAAAATCTTACAAAGGATCAGAGGGGGCATTAGATGACATCACTGAACATGTTAAAAGAATGTCCCTTCTTGAGGACCATAACAAGGGACAGTCACAATATGCCTGTGAGGGAGAAGAAAACAATAAGACAGGACAGACTTTATAAAAGAAGCCAAGAGAATTACAGAGATTAGTATTTGATGGTGCGCATACACGCCCATATGAGAAGAAGGGAACATTTGATAAGGCAGGAAAAATGACACTGAGGAAAAACATGGCACATGCATTCCCTGTATGCCCTGGCAATAATGTGACACCCAATTAAATAGCTGAGTATGAAAATATTTGGTATAATGTTGTCCCTTTTACTGACAACCTAGCAGGATAGACAGAAGGATTGGCATCACAGATGACACCATGGACGCGAGAGGGTTCATTTGAACCGTGGGACATGGCTAATGCAGAAATGTGCATTTTTTAGGCCACAGGGGATCCTTACTGGGATTATCCCTATATGCAGAAAAGTTTAAGGGTGTGGCAGAGATATGCTTGTAAGTATGACTCTCGTCACCCTACTGGCAATAGGAATACAGTCCTGTCACAACTGCCCTTGATATTCAAGGGCCCAGGGGTGCCTCAATATATACCATGGCCCCAGATGGACAAAGAAAATATTTAAAAACAATTGCCACAACTTGCTGAGGGTGCTGGGAAATGGATAGAATCTCTGAAGAAACATACTGCAGGGATTACTCTTGCTATAGGGGACATTAAGAGTTTACTAAGTTCCCTTATAGGAGATGACACAGACACACTGTTCACAAAGGCAGGAGTAAAGGATGTGACATTTACCAACCCAAAATGTGATCGGGCACCCTTTAACCCCTTCGCTGCCAGGCCTTTTCCCCCTCCTGTGCCAGGCCTTTTTTTGCCTATTTGGGGCAGTTTGCGTTTAGGCCCTCATAACTTTTTGTCCACATAAGCTAACCAAGCCACATTTGCGTCTTTTTTTTCCCAACATCCTAGGGATTCTAGAGGTACCCAGACTTTGTGGGTTCCCCTGAAGGAGGCCAAGAAATTGGCCAAAATACAGTGAAAATTTCGTTTTTTTCAAACAAAATGGGAAAAAGTGGCTGCAGAAGAAGGCTTGTGGTTTTTCCCCTGAAAATGGCATCAACAAAGGGTTTGCGGTGCTAAACTCAGCAGCTTCCCAGCTTTCAGGAACAGGCAGACTTGAATCAGAACACCCAATTTTTCAACACAATTTTGGCATTTTACTGGGACATACCCCATTTTTGCAATTTTCTGTGCTTTCAGCCTCCTTCCAGTCAGTGACAGAAATGGGCATGAAACCAATGCTGGATCCCTAAACATTTCTGAAAAGTAGACAACATTCTGAATTCAGCAAGGGGTCATTTGTGTAGATCCTACAAGGGTTTCCTACAGAAAATAACAGCTGAAAAATAAAAATATTGAAATTGAGGTAAAAAAAACATAAATTTTTCTCTACGTTTTACTCTGTAACTTTTCCCTGCAATGTCAGATTATCGAAAGCAATATACCGATACGTCTGCTGGACTCCTCTGGTTGCGAGGATATATAGGGCTTGTAGGTTCATCAAGAACCCGAGGAACCCAGAGCCAATAAATGAGCTGCACCCTGCAGTGCGTTTTCATTCTATACCGGGTATACAGCAATTCATTTGCTGAAATATAAAGAGTAAAAAATTGCTATCAAGAAAACCTTTGTATTTCCAAAAAGGGCACAAGATAAGGTGTTGAGGAGCAGTTGTTATTTGCACATCTCTGAATTCCGGGGTGACCATACTAGCATGTGAATTACAGGGCATTTCTCAAATAGATGTCTTTTTTACACACTCTCCTATATTTGGAAGGAAAAAATGTAGAGAAAGACAAGGGGCAATAGCACTTGTTTTGCTAATCTATGTTCCCCCAAGTCTCCCAATAAAAATGATACCTCACTTGTGTGGGTAGGCCTAGCGCCCGCAACAGGAAACGCCCCAAAGCGCAACGTTGACACATCCAAATTTTTGAAAGAAAACAGAGGTGTTTTTTGCGAAGTGCCTACCTGTAGATTTTGGCCTCTAGCTCAGCCGGCACCTAGGGAAACCTACCAAACCTGTGCATTTCTGATAACTAGAGACCTAGGGGAATCCAAGATGGGTGACTTGCGGGGCTCGGACCAGGTTCTGTTACCCAGAATCCTTTGCAAACCTAAAAATTTGGCTAAAAAAACACATGTTCCTCACATTTCTGTGGCAGAAAGTTCTGGAATCTGAGAGGAGCCACAAATTTCCTTCCACCCAGCGTTCCCCCAAGTCTCCTGATAAAAATGATACCTCACTTGTGTGGGTAGGCCTAGCGCCCGCGACAGGAAACGCCCCAAAGCGCAACGTGGACACATCCAAATTTTTGAAAGAAAACAGAGGTGTTTTTTGCGAAGTGCCTACCTGTAGATTTTGGCCTCTAGCTCAGCCGGCACCTAGGGAAACCTAACAAACCTGTGCATTTCTGAAAACTAGAGACCTAGGGGAATCCAAGATGGGGTGACTTGCGGGGCTCGGACCAGGTTCTGTTACCCAGAATCCTTTGCGAACCTCAAAATTTGGCTAAAAAAACACATGTTCCTCACATTTCTGCGGCAGAAAGTTCTGGAATCTGAGAGGAGCCACAAATTTCCTTCCACCCAGCGTTCCCCCAAGTCTCCCGATAAAAATGATACCTCACTTGTGTGGGTAGGCCTAGCGCCCGTCACAGGAAATGCCCCAAAGCGCAACGTGGACACATCCCATTTTTTGAAAGAAAGCAGTGCCTACCTGTGGATTTTGGCCTGTAGCTCAGCCGGCACCTAGGGAAACCTACCAACCCTGTGCATTTTTGAAAACTAAAGACCTAGGGGAATCCAAGATGGGGTGACTTGCGGGGCTCGGACCAGGTTCTGTTACCCAGAATCCTTTGCAAACCTAAAAATTTGGCTAAAAAAACACATGTTCCTCACATTTCTGTGGCAGAAAGTTCTGGAATCTGAGAGGAGCCACAAATTTCCTTCCACCCAGCGTTCCCCCAAGTCTCCTGATAAAAATGATACCTCACTTGTGTGGGTAGGCCTAGCGCCCGCGACAGGAAACGCCCCAAAGCGCAACGTGGACACATCCCATTTTTTTAAAGAAAGCAGTGCCTACCTGTGGATTTTGGCCTGTAGCTCAGCCGGCACCTAGGGAAACCTACCAACCCTGTGCATTTTTGAAAACTAAAGACCTAGGGGAATCCAAGATGGGGTGACTTGTGGGGCTCGGACCAGGTTCTGTTACCCAGAATCCTTTGCGAATCTCAAAATTTGGCTAAAAAAACACATGTTCCTCACATTTCTGCGGCAGAAAGTTCTGGAATCTGAGAGGAGCCACAAATTTCCTTCCACCCAGCGTTCCCCCAAGTCTCCCGATAAAAATGATACCTCACTTGTGTGGGTAGGCCTAGGGTCCGTGACAGGAAATGCCCCAAAGCGCAACGTGGACACATCTCATTTTTTGAAAGAAAGCAGTGCCTACCTGTGGATTTTGGCCTGTAGCTCAGCCGGCACCTAGGGAAACCTACCAACCCTGTGCATTTTTGAAAACTAAAGACCTTGGGGAATCCAAGATGGAGTGACTTGTGGGGCTCGGACCACGTTCTGTTTCCCAGAATCCTTTGCAAACCTCAAAATTTGGCTAAAAAAAAACCTTTCCTCTCATTTCGGTGACAGAAAGTTCTGGAATCTGAGAGGAGCCACAAATTTCCTTCCACCCAGCATTCCCCCAAGTCTCGCAATAAAAATGATACCTCACTTGTGTGGGTGGGCCAGGTGCCTGCAACAGAATAAGGCCCAAAACTTGAAGGGATAGAAGGGATAGCACAGCGAGTTTAGAAGGGCATATTCTTATTTACATCTTTAGACGGACTCTGCTTTGGGGACCCACATAAGTGAGGTGTCATTTTACTTGGGAGACTGAGGGGAAAACTGGGGAGTAGGAATTTTGTGCTGGAGCGGAGATCCTACTAAGAAAAGTCAGGAAAATATGCTTTTTTATGCAAATGTTGAGGTTTACAGAGGAGTCTGGGTAAGAAAATGTTGGGGGAGCCACGCAAGCCACACCTCCCTGGACTCCTTGGGGTGTCTAGTTTTAAACATTTTCTGGGTTTTGTAGGTTTCCCTAGATGAAGGCCGCACCCAGGACCAAAAACATAGGTGGGCCCTCCCCCCCAAGCACAGGTATTTTTGTAATATATCATTTTGATGTGTGCACATACGTCCGTGATGTGCCAAACACTAAAATTGTGAAAAAAAACACACTTAGGTTATGTGAAGAAGACCCCTCACCCACCAACCAAGTTGGTGGCATGCTTCATCATCGGGGTCCCACCCGAGGCACCTAGCGTGTCACAGGTGTGCTGCGACGCCTGATTACAGCGGAGCAGGTTTTGTCATTTTTTAGCACACATACTGGTTGGATTTGGCACGAGGGTGAGTGATGGTTCAGTGGATCAAATTTTATTAACAAGAGATTTCACAAAAATGAAATGCACTGCTAATAACTGAAAGGCAAAAAAGTGAACCAATGACTCACAGCTCCTGAGCTGTAAAGCTGCGACAAGGCACCAACCGCTTTACAGTCCATTCACACACCTTTCATACATGACACGCACAAGACCATTCACACCGCCAGCCACGGGCCCAGCACATTACAACACTCACATCGACAGACCGCGCCACTCAAGGGCCCATCACTTACATACGCCCACATGCCTGATACAAGAATCACACCAGCTGATGGGAGTGTGGACTGCCGTTTGGCCGGCACGGCCAGCCAAGCGCCACCCCACGCACACTGCCAGCCAAGCGCCACCCCAAGCACACCGCCAGCCAAGCGCCAGCCCACGCACACCGCCAGCCAAGCGCCACCCCAAGCACACCGCCAGCCAAGCGCCACCCCACGCACACCGCCAGCCAAGCGCCACCCCACGCACACCGCCAGCCAAGCGCCACCCCACGCACACCGCCAGCCAAGCGCCACCCCAAGCACACCGCCAGCCAAGCGCCACCCCAAGCACACCGCCAGCCAAGCGCCACCCCACGCACACCGCCATCACTTTTTTTATTTATAAACAACAAAGAAACCACTAATTATAAAATAAGCACAAAACTACAAACACAAAAGCTCTAACTAAATACACAACAGAGATGCCAACCGTGAAACATATGAAAATATAAAACAGACAGCTTACGCTCACGGTATTTCCCAAAAGTTTTTCCTTGTGTGGTAACTTCTAAAACAGCTGGGCACACACAGCCCAGACTTTGAAGGGCATTCGGGGCACTACATCCGGCTCTCCCTCCGGATTGATCTCCGGGCACATACTCTACATTTCTTTGTGGGCATGTCTTTTTTGGGAGTGGGAGGAATGTGATCTGGAAAGTGCCGATCTTTCAATCTAGCCACATCCTCCACCACTTCTACTCTAGGAACTCTTACCGGTTCCACCACAATAAGGCTTTCTATCACCGACTCCTGAAATTTAACAAATGTCAACCTTGACTCAGGTGAACAATCCTTGTATACTATAAAGGCATTATAAGTTGCCAAATGAAATAAATGTAGGGCCAACTTTTTATACCACACATAAGACTTACGAAGAGCAGTGTAAGGTTCCAACCTCTGATCTACTCTATCAACACCACCCATGTGCCTATTGTAGTCCAAAATGCACGCAGGTTTGCGCACTTCCGCAACCTGACCCCAAACAGCCACAGGAGAAGTACTCTCATCATGGATGGTCGATAGCATGTACACATCCCTCCAGTCTGAAAATTTCAGAGCTAGCAGCTCATTATTCCGCAAGGCACTGCACTGTCCCCTCTCAAGTTTTTTACAGACAAGCTCCCTTGGATAGCCTTTCCGGTTAGAACGGATTGTGCCACAAGCAACAGTGTCCACCCTAAACAACTCCTTGAACAACTGCACTCCAGTGTAGAAATTATCTACGTACAAATGGTGACCTTTGTTAAACAGCCGTCTAGCAAGTTCCCACACAATTTTTTTGCTAACTCCAAAAGTGGCTGGACAACCAGGAGGGTCAATACTGGAATCCCTACCAGTGTAGACCCGGAAATTATACACATATCCTGTACTGCTTTCTGACAGCAGATACAATTTAATCCCATACCGTGCCCTCTTACTAGGAATGTACTGCTTAAAAACTAAACGCCCCTTGAAAAGGACCAAAGACTCGTACACACTTATCTCTTTGCATGGAACATAGACCTCTGAAAACCGATCCACAAAATGATCAAGGACAGGCCTAATCTTAAAAAGGCGGTCACAATCAGGGTGATCTTGTGGCAAGGCTAAAGCATTGTCTACAAAATGCAGCATACGAAGAAGAAGCAAATACCGATTACGTGTCATAGTTGCAGGAAATACAGCAGTTGCCATCAAGGGACTAGTAGACCAATAAGAAGCCAGTGACGGCTTCCTAATCAACCCCATCAAAAAAGACAAACCTAAAAACCTTTTCATCTCTTCCAGATATGTGGGAACCCAATGAGTAGCTCTAAACTGAGGCTTAAGTCTGGCAGCGTTGTCCCGCAAATATTGCTCTGCATTCACATTTGTCTGCTCCACAATCTCTTCCAAAAATACATCGTCCATAAACAAGTGAAAGAAATGGACAGGCAAAAAGTTTTCCGTATTAACTCTACACCCTGGGAGACCAGTAAATGCAGGTAACTGTGGCTGCTCCATGTTTGGGGCAATCCAGGTGTCAGGTCTTCTAATGGGAAACCCTTCAGCCCCAGGCTGCTGCACTCTTGGCACATCAATGTCCTCCTCTAACACAGGCCCTTCATCTGCACTGAGAGTAGCTTCCTCATCAGAAGAATACTCTCGGACAGAAAACTCACTTCCAGAATCTCCTGCTTCCTCCTCTGCCTCAGATGCAGAGTCAGTGTCGTAATCATGGTCTGAAGACGACTCAAAGAGCATGCGAACAACCTGCTGAGCGGTCACTTTGCGGCTAGCCATGATCCTAACAACAAATGGATTGCCAACAACAACTAGCACTAAAATAAGTAATAAACAAAGTGTAGCTTTATCACAAAGAGTTATGTACTACAAAAACTATACCACTCACTTGCCTGAAATAGCTACTCACCAAGCAACTACTCTGCACAGACACAGCAATCACCAATGATATCCCACTAAAAAGAAAAAAGAAAAAAGCAAATTAGACATATGACAACACAAACATCACTGTGCTCAAATCTAAGGACAATGTCAAACACACAATACTGCATTTAGTACACCACCTACAAACATGTCATTCATGCATGTCAACAATACTCATTTGGAGTAAATTGCTTTCACTTACCTAAAGCATGCAACTATGCAAACTGCAGGACAACTGCTGCCAAAACCGCAAAGATCCACAGCAAAGGAAGCAAAAGCATTGAACTAGAAGAAAAAGAAGAAATAAATTGTTATAATCACAAATACAAATACTTTGCCAGTTGACAAACACCCCACCACCAAGAACTTAGAAGTTGTCCCTGGTACCTAAGTGGATCCTGCCCCCCTCGGGGGTAGATGGGCATAAAAAAATTGGCTAATCAAATGGGCAACACCTCTGTGCCCCCTTTAGGGGGCGACCCTTCCCAAAGGGGGCACCCCCAGCACAACACAAAACAAAACAAAAAAATCCCTGCCATATTGGTGGTTTCTGCCCTCCTTGGGGGCAGATGGGCCTACAGAAATAGGGGCAGAGATGGCCAATACGAACTTTCCCCACTTGAGGGGGGCAACCGTTGCCCAAGGGGTGCCCCCAAACACACATCACACACACACACACACCACACAATCCCTGGCGCCTAGTGTGCTTCCACCCCCCCGGGGGCCAGATCGTCCAAAAAATGGCTGGTCTGCCATCGGGGGGGGGCCGAAACAGAAAAAAAAAATAGCTCCCCAGGGGAGCGACCCTTGCCCAAGGGGTTGCCCCCAAAATAAACAATAAAAACTAAATCCCTGGTGTCTATTGGATTTCGCCCTCCCCCCCCCCCCCCCCCCCTTGGCGGCAGATCAGCCCAAAAATTGGCAATCTGCCCCCAGTGGGGGGGGGCGAAATACTAAAAAAATAGCCCCCCAGTGGGGCGCCCCTTGCCCAAGGGGTCGCCCCCCAAAAAAACTTTACAATAAAACTAAATCCCTGGTGTCTAGTGGATTTCACCCCCCCCTGGGGGCAGATCGGCTGAAAAAAAGGCGATCTGCCCCTGGGGGGGGGGGGGGGGGGGGGGTGAAATACTTTAAAAAAATGCCCAAGGGGTCGCCCCCAAAATACACACAAAAAATAACATCCCTGGTGTCTAGTGGTTTTAACCCCCCCCCTGGGGGCAGATCCGCTGAAAAATCGGCGGATCTGCCCCCGGGGGGGGGGGGGGGAAATACTGAAAAAATTGCCCCCCAGGGGGGCGACCCTTGCCCAAGGGGTCGCCCCCAAAATAAAGCTATTTCTAAAAATCCCTGGGGTCTAGTGGAGATTCCTGCTCCACGATCGCGGGCCCTGCCCGCGATCGTGGAGCAGGAATCTTGTGAAAACAGGCACAGGGGGAAACTAAAAACCCTTTCCTTTCCCCCGTGTCTGTTTTCACCACCCCCGCCCCCCAAAAACGGAAAGGACTCACCTTTTGTGTCCTTTAACGACGACGCGCTGGAAGCAAATGGCTTCCAGCGCGCCCGGCAACACTAGATGACGTCGGCGCGCTGTGCGCGTGCTGATGTCATCGGATTGCCGGGGGGGGCCGGGGTGGAAGGGGAAGGTCTTCCCCTTCCATCCCTGCCTTGGGGGGGGAAGCGGGTGCACGGGGGCGTGCTAGCGCTCCCCCAAGTTCCCCTGTGCCTTGGACGAGATGATCTCGTCCAAGGCACAGGGGAACTGTAGCCTTGGACGAGATCATCTCGTCCAAGGCATAGAAGCGGTTAATAGAGTAAGGGGAATTGTTTGGAAACAACTGAGGAAAATATATCCAGACAGGCCAGACATTGGGTCCCTTATGGCACAAGCAATGCAGCCAAATGAGGACCCAGCCCAATTTGTTAGCAGAATGAAGGAAAAATGGACACAGGAAGTGGGGGAGAGTTGGGATGTAACTGGACATAATGCAATACTATTTTTCAATATAGTGAAAAAGTGTCTGCCAGTTGAAGTACAGGATGAATTAGATAATATAGTGGCCTTAGAGGCCAAACCATGGACAGAGATAAAAGCACACATAATAAATATTTGTAAGAAGAGTCAAGAAAAGGAAAAGAGCGAGGAAGATAAAATAGAGAAAGCAGCAGCTAAATTGGTCCAGCAGAAACTAACCAAGAAAACAGAGGAAGGAATTGCCACTGTAATGGCCAGGTGATGACGGCTGTCCTCACCCAAAAGTATCCTTTAGGCCACAAACCAATTGCATATTTTAGTGGCCTACTTGATTCTGTCATGAAAAGTAATTACTCTTGTGAACAAGCACTAGCCACAGCAGCCTTTGTAGTAGAGAAAAGTGCTCCCATTGTCATGGGTGCACCCTTGACCCTGTATGCTGAACATGCTGTGTTTGCAATAATTCAGAAAGCTAAAACAACACTTACAACACAGAGAGTATCAGGCTATGAGATAATATTATCACTAACATCCTTGAAGGTGGTTAAAATGCCACACAGTCAATCCTGCTACCTTCTTTGCACACCCCATTTCAGACACTGATGATGATGCCCATGATTGTGCCACATATTCTCCAGATGAGTGTAGCCAAGCAACAGAAGACCCCATTCCAGGTAGTGTTGTATATTTTGTGGATGGATCGTCCACAATAGATCAGGACACAGGGGTAAGACAAACAGGTGCTGCAGTGGTCAGAGCGATGTAGCACAACTCTTCAGACACACTGCAGATAACTGAACAGATAACTTTGCCATCTCAATATTCAGCCCAGGCTGCTGAATTAGTAGCTTTAGTGGCAGCCCTCAAACAAGGGGAAAGAGAAACAATAACAGTATACTCTGATTCAGCCTATGTCACTACAAACAGTGCATTCCAGCATTATGCGGTGGAATAGTCGGGGATTTCTCAAGTCTGATGGAAGCCATGTCATGCACCGCCCCCTTTTAGAGGACTTGATACAAGCTTTAACACTGCCACATGCAGTTGCAGTAGTGAAATGTGCAGCCCACACTAATGCTCAGGATTTTGTGTCCCGTGGAAATGCCCTGGCTGATTGGGCAGCCAAAGATGCAGCAACACGCCCTCTTAGTGACACACATACCACAGTTTTGTTAGCTAGTGAAACATTGACATCTTCAGACCCTTTGAATGCATCCAGACATTACACAGAAACAGCTCACCTGCATATAAGAGAGATACAAGAAAATGCACCAGAGCATGAGAAACAGTTGTGGGACGCTAGAGGATGCACACAGACAGGAACAGATTTAGAGGGTCATTCTGACCCTGGCGGCCGGTGGCCGCCAGGGCCACCGACCACGGGAGCACCGCCAACAGGCTGGCGGTGCTCCAATGAGCATTCTGACCGCGGCGGTTCAGCCGCGGTCAGAAGCGGAAAGTCAGCGGTCTCCCGCTGACTTTCCGCTGCTCATTGGAATCCTCCATGGCTGCGGAGCGCGCTCCGCAGCCATGAGGATTCTGACCCCCCCTACCGCCATCCAGTTCATGGCGGGAAAGCCGCCATGAACAGGATGGCGGTAGGGGGGGTCGCGGGGCCCCTGGGGGCCCCTGCCGTGCCCATGCCAATGGCATGGGCACGGCAGGGGCCCCCGTAAGAGGGCCCCGAAAAGTATTTCAGTGTCTGCCTTGCAGACACTGAAATACGCGACGGGTGCCACTGCACCCGTCGCACCTTCCCACTCCGCCGGCTCGATTACGAGCCGGCATCCTCGTGGGAAGGTCGTTTTCCCCTGGGCTGTCGGGCGGTTTTACTGGAACCGCCCGCCAGCCCAGGGGAAAACTCGTAATACCCGCCGCGGTCTTTTGACAGCGGCGCGGTAATTTGGAGGGCGGGATCCTGGCGGGCGGCTTCCGCCGCCCGCCAGGGTCATAATGAGGCCCTTAATGTACAGACAAATATCAACAGGGAAGCCTGTCATGCCCCAAGCATTGCTACTGATAGTTTTAAACCAGCTACATCTTCCTTCACATACTGCTAGAGACAATATGTCCCTCCAAATACGTCAGGATTTGTTTGTCCCTTACTTACATGAGATGATTATAATGTACACACACACCTGCACAGTGTGCCAGCAGAATTTACCAAATCCCACCTTTGAGGTAATAGCTTCCACAATACCTCGCCCACAAGGTCCCTTTAAGGAACTGCACATTGGCTACATTGATATGACTGACAGATGCAATAATTATCGCTATCTTATAGTTGTAGTCTGCCCATTCTCAAGGTGGAGTGAAGCAGGACCTTGTGTTCACCGTAATGCCAAGTCTGTTAACCCTCTTTGCTTTGAGAAATACCCCAGGATCAGAGCACCATTTGATTCCTCATCAAATAGTGACAGGTAGAACAATGAGCACATTTGTGCCATCAACTAGACATAAGTTGGAGACTGAGAGTGCACCTGAAGTTGTACAAACTCAAATGAATGAATACATGTCTGAGCTAACCAAAGTTGCAAAGTTCTTCTCTAAACAGGTTACACGTGCAGCCAAGAAGCGCGCCAACGCATCTCCTGTAAAGGATCAACAACCACCATTACCTTTGGGAACGTTAGCAATTTTTCAAGACAATGGAAGAAATGCAAATTTAATGGACCCTTCCTAGTGCCATCCATCCCTTTGGACACCGAGCAGGAAAAAGAGGGGGGAGAACAGGAGAAGCAACCGGAGTAAAGCCTCCCTCTAAAGCTTCAATCTTAGACAATTCTTCTTTTAAGTTATGTATTTTATGTTTGTTTTTCCTCCTCGTTGCACTGATATTGCTACGTTTAGACCTTGGATATTTTTTTTTTTTTGATCCTATATCAATTATGACACGCATGCGTAGAACTGTTGATAATGATACTGACCATCACCCTCTCCATATTGCTTTGTTTGACAATGTGTGGTATCAGCACATGCACAGTATAGGCACATCCACATCCAACACCAGTTGTTATGTATGCTCTATGATCCCCCAGGCTGCTGGAGTAGATAAATTGCATCTCCCTAAAGAGGTATCCCCAAACATTACACATTGTCTCCTGCAACTAGATTTGACACCACCCCAGAAGTCCTACAAGTCCTGACAGAAAAAACAAGAGATAATGGAAGAGATATCAAGAATGAAGGAAGCAGGGCAAACAATGTTTCACCCAGATTGGGAAAAATGGGAATTAGGTCAAGGTATTTTTGGAAGGTCTTACCCATCATCTGAATGTAGTAACTATTTAGCTAAACCCCTGCTTCCTGATTGCGCAGGCAGGCCAGTTCTTAGTATCACAGGATCTGTTAGGGTTTGTGCACCGCAAAGAGCATGTCCCCTCTCACTGCACTAGTGGGTTCTGTAATAGTTCCCTTTTAAACTTACTATTGAAAGCCTTCTTGTTATCTCACCTTCCCCCCCCCTAGGCTTCTGTGTATGTTGTTTAATGTGCTGTTTTGTTTACACATTGGGCCTTGCTTTTACCAAGGCTTCTTTAAAACACTCCTCCCTAGGCCATGTGTTAATTCAACTCATTTGCATAATAACTGAAACTCTGCACACCTTTCAAGAACATGTGCAGCATGTGAGGACAACACCCAGCCCTTCAAACCACACCCAGTTCTGCTCACCTTTCAAGAACATGTGCAGCATGTGAGGACCACACCCAGCCCTTCAAACCACACCCAGCTCTTCGAACTACACCCAGCCCTGTCTATAAAAGGCAGCCCCCTGAGCCTCACCCAGTACTTGTGCTCGTCTACCTCCCGCTTACCTGAGAACAGATCCCTCGGCACTGGCACTCCTGCTCTCTACAGACTTTCATTGGCTTCAATGGGCGCAGCTGCTGGCTCTTCCTTCTGCCGGTTTCCGGTTCCTCCTTGCCTCAGCCTCTCTCCTACAAGCAACCTGCAAAAGAGAAAGAAGACAAGGTTAGACTGATCAGTATCTCTTGCCAGCAGCAAGTAAGTGCAAAACTTTTTATTACCTGAAAGAACTTTGACAACAATTTCTGGATTCGTGTATAGACAATTTGAAGCAAGATACCTTCCACGAACATTGTGATTCAAACTCTTTGTTACAAGAATACTTTGCGGAACTTTGTGAAGCAAACATTTTTTTTTTATGGAACTTTTAAGAACCATTAACAGCAAGGCAAACAGTAAATCAAGGACTTGCACAAATTACATGCTGTATTTTGATGTAAAAGTACAGTATTTGTTTTATAAAAGATTCTGGAAATATGGGAAAAGTGAGTCTGCTATTGGGAATTTAGGCTTTAGTTATATTAAGATGAATGTTTGATATTGGTAATTCTGATAACGGTATTTGTTTAATGTTTTAGAAGCTTTACAGTGATAGAAAGCACATTCCAGAGCAGTAACACATTCCAAACCTGGAAACTAGAGACCAGGATCCAAGAGGTACTTTTAAAAGAGAATTTCTAATAAAATAAAGGGATAGTCAGGAACCCATTTAGGAATAGGTTGCACTTATCTGTTCTTTGTTTATGTTTCATTAGGCACCAGTTTCTACAGAAGTCCAAAAGGGCCGCAGATTTGTGCAGCACTTCAACAGTGGAAACGCAAGAACGGTGTTGTCTCTTTATTTTATTTTATCCACTTCCCCCCTTCCCTTGAGCTTCTGTTCTTAGTGCACTGTGTTAAAAAACTAGTGTGCTAGAACAAGCAGTTTCAGGGTGGGGTCGGATTGTCTTCAACCTCCATCAGAACTGAACAAGAACTCAGGTGAGCTGGGCTTTGACAGAAGCACAAGTCTTAAAAAAATAAAATAAAAATTCAGTTCTGGTGGACGATGAATACCGGGGAAGAAATAGAGGGCATTGACGTCACGGATATGGCGCAGGCCCTAAATGAGGACTTGACTCATAATGAATCAGTGTCTGGCATCTTGCAACATATGCAAGAGGAAATAGAGAGATTAAAGATGGAGACTACCTCTTTAAAACAGGATTCAAGCAGGTATAAATTTAGGGGATCTCAGTGGAACACAGCTTTTACGCCTTTGTTTAAAACCTCCTCAGAGACAGGGGCGCCATCAAAACATACAACTTTGCCTCCCCCAGTTGAGGTTACTGTTAATGTTCCTAATGCTGTGCCTCTAGCAGCACCTGAACATTTTCATGGAGATAGTAACAAATTTCATGTTTTTATCAATCAATGTCAATTACACTTCGTTTGTAAGCCACAACAGTTCCCTACTGATGATACGAAAGTGGCATTCGTCTTGTCTTATTTGGGTGGCACAGCAGCCAATTGGTCAATTCCTTTCGTGGATAGAGATGATCCCATCCTCCATAATTGGAATCAATTTAAACGTACCATGACCAGCCTTTTTGCAAAACACACTTTCATGCAGGCAAGTGATAATGAGCTTTTAAATCTTAAACAAGGTAACAAGGATTTATTGACCTATCTCACTAGTTTTAATCGTTTACTCACCGAGACACAGTGGCCAGAAGAAAAGCGTGTCTCCCTTTTTTATAAAGGTTTGAGAGACGAGTTAAAAGACGCGCTGGCTCATATCGTTGATTTGCCAGAAGGCTATTCGGACTTTGTAGATTTAGTTGTGAAATTAGAACATAGACTAGGAGAAAGAAAGGGAGATAAATACAAACGGGAATCACGGTTAACTTTTATTAGACACGAGAAGAAAGACACAGATAATAAACTCCCTGAACCTGAGCCTATGCAAATAGGGACACTCAGAGGTCCACTCACATCACAGGAAAAGGAAAGAAGGAGAAAACTTCAATTATGTTTATATTGTGGCAGGACAGGTCACTTTGCCAGAGAATGTCCAGTAAAGCCTAAAACTCCACGAAAGGGTGCTGTTTCCTCCACCTCCTCAACTGAATCGGGAAACGATTAAGCTCGACAAGGGGAGAGGTTACTTGTTCGAGAAAACATCTTAATCAAACCTCTAATGCTGCAGCCTTCATGGTACCGCACATACCTAGACATTTCATAATTCAGGTCGCTTTAATTGTTACTACCCAATTGAGGCATTCTCTCCCTGTCCTACTGGACTCAGGCGCGACAGGAAATTTTGTGGATAATAAGTTAGCTAAAAACTTAGGACTTCCTATGTGCCTAAAGCCTTGTCCAGAAGCAGTATGTGCAGTGGATGGGTCAGAATTGACCTCTGGATTAATCACAAAACAAACAAGTCCACTTGTTATGGTCTGCCAGAACGGGCACACAGAGGTGATTAGCTTTGATCTGATAGATACTCCTAATTTTGGTTTGATTCTCGGGGTACCCTGGTTAACAACTCATAACCCAAAAATTGATTGGGTGAATAGAACGGTTACTTTGGATTCCTCTTTCTGTAGAACCAATTGCTATCAAGAAGTAAGTACAGAACAGAGCACAGTATTACACTGTGCTAGTGTTACACAAGATGAACCAAGTCTCCCTCCTGAATATTCTGACTTTAAAGACGTCTTTGATCCAGTAAAGGCTAATGTGCTGCCCCCACATCGGTCTTATGACTGCCGTATAGATCTTATCCCAGGGGCCCCTTTACCTAATAACAGAGTATATGCTTTAACGGATGAAGAAACCAAATACTTAAGAACCTACCTAGATGACCTACTACAGTCTGGGTTCATCCGTCATTCCACATCTCCGGTATCATCTCCACTCTTTTTTATCCCGAAGCCGGATAAATCCCTGTGCGCGTGTATCGATTATAGAGGACTAAATAAGGCTACAATAAAGAATAAATATCCTCTTCCTCTAATACCTGTGTTGTTGGATCAATTAAGACATTCTACTGTATACACTAAACTAGATCTGCGGGGAGCTTACCACCTGGTCCGAGTAAAAGAGGGGGATGAGTGGAAGACAGCTTTCAAGACAAAGTTTGGTTTATTTGAGTACACAGTAATGCCCTTTGGGTTATGTAATGCCCCTGCGGCCTTTCAGTTCTTTATAAATGAGGTCCTACACGAATTCCTGGACATTTGTGTCATAGTATACATAGACGACATCCTCATTTACTCTAAGAACTCGGAAGAACATACCCAACATGTTCGTGCAGTATTATCAAAGTTAAAAGAAAATCATCTTTTTGCTAAGTTAGAAAAGTGTACTTTTAATGTCAGCAAGGTGGACATTTTAGGATACTGCCTGTCACCTCAAGGAATAACTATGGATGTAAAGAAAATCAGTGCTATTGCTGACTGGCCAGAACCATCCTCTGTAAAAGATATTCAGAAATTTCTGGGTTTCGCAAATTTTTATAGGAGGTTTATTGCACATTTTGCAGACATTGCGGCCCCAATAACTACCTTGTTGCGGAAAGGGCAACGATTTCTTTGAAATGATGAGGCGGCACACGCCTTTCAATTCCTAAAACAAAAGTTCACTTCAGCCCCAATTCTGAAACATCCTGATCCTGACTTGCCCTTTTTTGTTGAAGCGGATACTTCACAAGTAGCTTTAGGAGGAGTTCTCTCTCAACGAGATGCAGTAGATGGCCAGTTACATCCTATAGCCTTCTATTCCAAAAAGTTATTACCCGCGGAACAAAATTACACTGTGGCTGAAAGGGAACTACTAGCTATCAAAGTAGCCTTTTCCGAATGGAGGCATCATTTAATGGGAGCCAAGTACCCAGTTACAATCTTTTCTGACCATAAGAACTTACAGTTTTTTGGATCACTTAAAGCACTAACACCACGTCAGATGCGCTGGTTAAATTTTTTTAGCACATTTGACTTTGTTATAACCTATAGACCAGGTGCACAACAAATTCAATCTGATGTTTAATCTAGATACGGACATACCTCAGAGATGAAACAAGATAAAATAGGAGAACCCATTATTCCTCCCCAAAAGTTTTTGGCATCAGTACAACAGAAGGATTTCATCACAGATCTATATAATGCACACATGCAAATAGCACCCCAGGATTGGTTAAAGGATTCCCATAACACAATACAACGAGGTTTATTGTATTACGACAACATGCTGTTAGTGCCCACCTCTGAATTACAAACACAGGTGATAATTTGGCATCACGTTTCACTGTTGGCAGGTCATCCTGGTTGGGTAAAAACCCTGGAAAATGTGCAAAAACACTTTTGGTGGGACACTATAAGAAAGGACATTAAACAATTTGGCACTACCTGTCCAATTTGTGCAAGACATAAATCTTCTCATAAGGCCCCGGACGGCTTGTTAATACCAATGCCAACACCCAAACAACCTTGGCACACTGTGAGCGTAGACTTTATTGTTGGTTTACCACCTGTAAAATCCTTTACAACAGTGTTGGTTATAGTGGATTTTTTATCCAAAATGGCACATTTTGTACCATTACGGAAATTACCCACGGCGGCAGAATTTGCCGATATTTTTATAAGGGAAATTGTGCGTTTACATGGTTTGCCAAGCAAAGTGGTGTCAGACCGAGGGAGCCAGTTCAACTCTAGATTTTGGAAAAAATTATGTGAAAAAAATGAAAATAGATGTGGCATTATCCACTGCTTTCCACCCAGAGACAGATTGGCAGACTGAACGACTGAACCAAACCTTACTTCAAACGCTACGTTGTTTATTGGCTGATTATTCTAGTGAATGGTTGGAAGCTCTCCCTGTAGCGGAGTTTGTTTATAATAATACTGAGCATTCAGCTCTACTTTGCTCACCATTCTATTTCTTGCAGGGGTATCATCCAAGAGCTATACCCATTTTGTTAGAAGATTCCCTGTTGCCTACAGTAAGGGACAGACTAACGAGGTTAGGTGACATACAAGACAAAGCCAGGAAACATTTATTAAAGTACAAGGAAAGCATGAAAAGACAAGCAGACAAACACAGATCTGATGCTACAATGTATACAATTGGTGACAAGGTATGGCTCTCCACAAAGAACCTAAACATAGAGGGATCCCGAAAGCTGCAACCACGTTTCATTGGACCCTTTAGTATAACTGCCATAGTAAACCCGGTAACAGTAAAATTAGATTTACCAAAAGAATATCCAGTACATACTACATTCCATGTGTCCTTGCTTAAGCCGTACAACCCAAAAACCCGACCTGAACCACCACCTCCACCCATACCAATTAAGGGAAATCTAGAATATGAAGTGAAAAGCATAAAAGACTCAAAAAGAATTAGTGGACGTCTGTTTTATTTAGTAGAATGGAAAGGATATGATGAATCTGAGAATTCATGGGAACCAGCATCATATGTACATGCCCCACAGCTGGTTAGACGGTTTTATTTAAAAAATCCAGGAAAACCCCGTCCTGTAGGAGGGCCTTTGAGGGGGGCAACTGTTAGGGTTTGTGCACCGCAAAGAGCATGTCCCCTCTCACTGCACTAGTGGGTTCTGTAATAGTTCCCTTTTAAACTTACTATTGAAAGCCTTCTTGTTATCTCACCTTCCCCCCCCCTAGGCTTCTGTGTATGTTGTTTAATGTGCTGTTTTGTTTACACATTGGGCCTTGCTTTTACCAAGGCTTCTTTAAAACACTCCTCCCTAGGCCATGTGTTAATTCAACTCATTTGCATAATAACTGAAACTCTGCACACCTTTCAAGAACATGTGCAGCATGTGAGGACAACACCCAGCCCTTCAAACCACACCCAGTTCTGCTCACCTTTCAAGAACATGTGCAGCATGTGAGGACCACACCCAGCCCTTCAAACCACACCCAGCTCTTCGAACCACACCCAGCCCTGTCTATAAAAGGCAGCCCCCGAGCCTCACCCAGTACTTGTGCTCGTCTACCTCCCGCTTACCTGAGAACAGATCCCTCGGCACTGGCACTCCTGCTCTCTACAGACTTTCATTGGCTTCAATGGGCGCAGCTGCTGGCTCTTCCTTCTGCCGGTTTCCGGTTTCTCCTTGCCTCAGCCTCTCTCCTACAAGCAACCTGCAAAAGAGAAAGAAGACAAGGTTAGACTGATCAGTATCTCTTGCCAGCAGCATAATACCTGAAAGAACTTTGACAACAATTTCTGGATTCGTGTATAGACAATTTGAAGCAAGATACCTTCCACGAACATTGTGATTCAAACTCTTTGTTACAAGAATACTTTGCAGAACTTTGTGAAGCAAACATTTTTTTTAATGGAACTTTTAAGAACCATTAACAGCAAGGCAAACAGTAAATCAAGGACTTGCACAAATTACATGCTGTATTTTGATGTAAAAGTACAGTATTTGTTTTATAAAATATTCTGGAAATATGGGAAAAGTGAGTCTGCTATTGGGAATTTAGGCTTTAGTTATATTAAGATGAATGTTTGATATTGGTAATTCTGATAACGGTATTTGTTTAATGTTTTAGAAGCTTTACAGTGATAGAAAGCACATTCCAGAGCAGTAACACATTCCAAACCTGGAAACTAGAGACCAAGATCCAAGAGGTACTTTTAAAAGAGAATTTCTAATAAAATAAAGGGATAGTCAGGAACCCATTTAGGAATAGGTTGCACTTATCTGTTCTTTGTTTATGTTTCATTAGGCACCAGTTTCTACAGAAGTCCAAAAGGGCCGCAGATTTGTGCAGCACTTCAACAGTGGAAACGCAAGAACAGTGTTGTCTCTTTATTTTATTTTATCCACTTCCCCCCTTCCCTTGAGCTTCTGTTCTTAGTGCACTGTGTTAAAAACTAGTGTGCTAGAACAAGCAGTTTCAGGGTGGGGTCGGATTGTCTTCAACCTCCATCAGAACTGAACAAGAACTCAGGTGAGCTGGGCTTTGACAGGATCAGTATTTGCCCATGACAAATGGTACCAAGACACAAGGTCCACTAAGCTTTAATAAGATAATAGGCCAATGTCAGGAAATATGGGATGCGAACATACAGAGATATACATGGACAGGGACTACCATACACCCTAGAATAGCAATGAAATTAACACAGTTTTCTCTTTGTTTCAGAGGGAATGGGACAATGAAGGTGGGGAGTAACCTCAACTGCAACATCACCACCTACAACGCTGATATGCAGGGCGGCACCTCCAGCCTGATGGATCTCTACTGGATGTGTGGGGCCCGGCTCCACATGCAACTACCCCCGAACTGGAATGGCCTCTGCTCCCTAGTGACTCTGCACATCCCCTCCCTGGTGATACCAGGTGTGGACATCTCTCAGTTACATGACCATCCCATGAGCCATCCAACAACCTTGCTTCACCATTACCAGACAAAAAGAGCTGCTGAACATTTTGGCACTGAATTGTGGAAAGACGTTCCACAGGAACACAGACTATTTAATGATGCCCAAATCTTTTTTTGGTAGCATCCTACCATTCATTCAGGCGAAGGCAACTGCACGCTGGCTGCAGATCACGCACTTTGAATTGATGAAGACCATAAATGCAACTGAAGATGGGTTCAATGCTATCAAGGAAGAACTCAGTGCCCTTAGGCTGATGTTAATGGAACACAGATATGTATTTGATTTAATGACGGCCATGGATGGAGGGGAGAGTAAGAAGATTGGATCTTTATGTGCCGGCCAATGATGAGGACAATGGGACATTAACTCAGGCCATTCAGACATTGCATGATCTACAAAAGAAAATGATTGATGAGGGGGGTGCCCCTGATGGGGAGTTCGAGGGCTGGGTCGAATGGGTGCTGCGCTGGATATCAGGGTTGTTCAAGGCCTTGTTGCCTTTGATTGTGTTGTTGCTTTTGATGTGTCTTATTTTTAAGGTAATAATAGCATGTTGCAAAAGGATGACAGCTAAATAGGTAGGGACAGAGTAGTGGTTATGTGATGATTCCCCTAATTTCATTAGTAGATGGGAAGGTAGGAAACGTAGTTGAATAATCAACTAGAGGGGGGAATGATGTAGGAAGAATAGGAATACATCACATACAAACAAACATAAGTTCCCAAATCCCAATACAAGCATTTTAGGCTGGATAGTTGTAAACCAATGTAAGTAGTGAAAGGCTTAATACAGGACATGTTAAAAAAGACAGACTGTGGGATCAATAGAAAAGGCAGGTTGTATTTAGGACAAACAAACACTTATTATTTATACACATACACATGCTGCATTGTTAAGTTAGCTGTGCTGAAATACACAAGAGGCCCAAGCCACATTAGAATGAGAGTTTTTCTTTAAAGCTGCACCAACTGTTGCTTTCAAAATGTTCACTTAGCATGAACAGGGTGGAACAGAAGGGTGTATCCTTCCTTAGCACAGGGGTCCTAAAAACCACAAGTCATTCATATTGTGTTAAGGGGAACTGTGTAAAGGTCAGATAAGTATTTGCAAGGCAGGGCTACCATGAGCAGCAAGCAACATATAGGGGGTCATTCTGACAGGCTGGCGGTGCTTCCAAGCCCATTCTGACCACGGCGGTAAAGCCGCGGGCAGAAAACCGGGGCCGGCGGTTTCCTGCCATTTTTCCCCCGGCTGGGCGAATCCGCCAGGCAGCGCTGCCCTGGGGATTCTGACCCCCTTCCCGCCAGCCTGTTTCTGGTAGTTTTCACCGCCAGGAAGAGGCTGGCGGGAACAGGTGTCCTGGGGCCCCCTAACAGGGCCCCATGAAGCTTTTCACTGTCTGCCTAGCAGACAGTGAAAAGCGCGACGGGTGCAACTGCACCCGTCGCACACCCGCAACACCACCGGCTCCATTCGGAGCCGGCTTCTGTGTTGCAGGCCTCCTTCCCGCTGGGCCGTCGGGCGCTAACATGGTTAGCGCCCGCCGGCCCAGCTGGAAAGTTGGAATGCCGGCAGCCGCCCGCCAGAGTAGGAATGACCCCCATAATCTCTTGTTGTGCAGAAAGATAGATATGGTGAATGACGTCGGTGTAACTTGCCCACCCATGAGGCCAACAAGTGCAAGTGCTTCTTTCCAGAGGCACCTCATTATCTTATCTGTACTGCTTGTAGTTGCTTACGTAAATGCTGAACTCTTGACCACAGTTTTTTGTGGTTTTTACAGTATAAATGCTACTTGTGTTTGAACCAGAACTTTGAACTTCAGTCATGGCCTCTATGTGAGACTGCCTGTTGTTCCCAGCTGAAAATCGATTAAACCTATATTATTGTGTCAAAATGATTTGTTTTATTTTATTAACAGATTTCCCTCTAACACTTACACCTAAGAACGGATACTGGACGGTACGTCTTAGAGATGGTGATTACAGAGCTCTCCTAGCCCCTCCACCCTCCTGACCCCCGTGTGCCCCCCAGGGCTGTGGGTTTCTTCATGGACTGCGAGGCGGGCAGGCTATCCGTGTATAATGTGGATGACCGGCCTCTGCTCTTCACCTTCTCCGGGGCCTCCTTACCCCCCACCCAGCGGCCCTTCTTCAATCCAGGACTCAACGAGGGAGGGAGGAACGCGGGGGCGCTGCGGATCCTGCCGGTGACACAAGATCGACAGCTGCTCTCAGCAGGGCCGGGTAAAAATGTATAGTGGCGCTCACTGCAACTCACAGTGGGCGATCAGCAAACTTATAGCCAATGCCCTCATTACATGCAGTCATTCGTTTCTATGCATTGTTTAGGCTGCTAGAAAGTCACGTTAGAACAGCTGTGTAGTTTCTATATCCGCCTCTGCACTGCAATCAAACACTATAGAGGAAACCAGCAAAGAGTTGTTTCAGAAGCCGAGCGGTGCGGTACTGATGTATCCCTTTTTAGGGTCGAGCCTGCGTTGCATGCGTATCTAAGCAAGACGATTTAGTTATTAGAAAAGGGCTCAGAGCCCTGTCGACGTCACGTCAGTGTGTTTCATTGGTTCATCGGCTTGCCTAGTTAAATCTGCTTGCTTTCATTAGTGGAAGGCATGCACACGTCATGCCTTTTCTGGTGGTTAGCCCTCCTCGAGCGCAGCGACCAAGTACAGAAAACATGCGAGGCTCGCTGTTTTCTGTCGGATCGTGGACTACTTTTTCTCTATTTTCCTAGCCCGATTTCGCTTGGCGGAAGTCGAGCGCCTATACACAGTTAATTTCACTTTTTCGGGTTACATACTTAAAAGCACTTTTGCCGATAGATGAAAAGTCGGGTTAGGAGTTTACAACGCGATCAGCTCTAACATGAGCAAACGCGAGACCCGTTGCATTGCAAATACTTGTTTACTTTGTGTTACTGAGCACAGACCAGTAATGCATGATATGGCTTCCTGCTGCCCCTCCCAACCCGCCTGCCTGCCCCCACCTACCCCTGGAATACAGCTCTCTCCAGTCACTGCTGGGAGTGAGGATGCTGCCCCCACCTACCCCCACCCTGCCTGCCCCTGAAATGCTCTCCCCAGTCAGGGGACACGGCTGGGAGTGAGGATGTTGCCCTGTTAATCATATCATCTCTCTCTCTTTTTGATTTGGAAGTTGTCTTGATATTGACCAGAACATCTCAGTGGAATGGACACCACCTGTGCGTTTGTTTCCTTTATCAGTTTTAATAAAGACCAACAGTTCTTCAATCAAAAACCTTAAGTGTCAGCTGGTAACATTATAACATTCATGCAGTGCTTCCATCTGGAAAAATAAAAAAAATAACATATTTTCATCTGTTGACTCGTGACTGTACCACCTTGTGTTCAAATCCGGCTCGTAATCAGGAGTATGTTTTTTGGGGGGCAAATCCCCCTAGAAATTACATAAAAAGATCACATTTTGTCTGTCACTGCCTCTGTCTCCCTCGCCGTCATTTATCTCCCTTTACTTTCTCATTCTGTGGTTTTCTTCTCCCACCTGTGGTCGTCTTTATTCCAACTTCCTCCTCCCATCTCACCCAGTTTTAATCCTTTCTACCTCACACACTTCTCCCCACCGCTCAGGCCCTGGGTATTCTCTCATCACTTCCCTCTTCTGTCCCTCACCCCCTGCCTCGGTGCACTAGTCTTGACTCTTCTGAAGCACTCACATTTCTGTACAGCTTGGTTACCATTATATAGTGTTTGTTACAATATCAGGGTCACAGGTGTCAGCCTGTGTGTAAATGGACTTCACAATAACCATCATACAGTCCAGGGAGGCATCCATGGGCAAGTGTGAATTTACTACTCCTAACTCCACATCTGCTGCTTTGACGATATGTTGGTAGATAAAGTGGAGCTGACATAAGTGCAGGTTGATACGTAATCTTTAATATTATGGAAGATCACACTTTATAAGGCAGGTGCATACATAGATACATACATACAGCTGACTGCCTTGTTACTGCACTACTCAATAGGTTGCAGTGGGTAACATAGAATGTTGGGGCCCCCTGCAGAATGTGAAGAGTGATCAATATGTCACAGATATACATTTATATTGGGCTAATTAGGGGGTCCCTGAAGGGTTAGGGGTCCCTTGAAGACTTTGGGGCCCCATGCACCGCAGGGGCCTGCGTTACAGCTCTGATAGATTGTGAAACTGCTTAGTGAATCCCTGGTCCATGACTACTTATGTCTAACAAATGGTGTCCTTCCCACCTGCCCTCCTGTTTCTGTGGTCAGCACAGTTTATCTGGCACCGAACTCTAGTCTTCATTGGATTATCTCTTGTTCTGCTCTTGTATTCTCCGCTCCATGGCAGCTGTTGAAGCATTTCCATGTGATGAGCCTTGTCTCACACTTTTGATGTCTTGTCCTTCTCTGCACTTTCCTTGGTTTGTTGTACAGTCCTGAAGCCCCAGTCCCACAGATGTGTTTTTCACTCCAGACCTGTGCTTGCATAAAAAGCTCAAACAGGGGTGTGGCTCTGAGGCTCAGTGGTTGATGTGCTGAGTTAATACTACTTGCCTCAGTCCTGGACCTCTAGTCATCTGATATAGAAGACCTAGAGGCTTTCTGCTGCAGCAAACTTCACTGCTCTTGGAGAGAAGTCCATGGAAGGTGGGACCTTGGTTGTGACGGAGGGTTGGCAACCACAGCCTATCAGAGTGTATATTCCTCTGAGGTCCAGGAAGTTCTCTGCTTTACCTATGTGGGTTGTCCCTGGGCAGAGAACATGCAGTAGTGCAGAGGAGGATGGGAAGATGAGGAGAATGTGAGCACAGATATATGAATGGAATACTGCACATTCCTGGGCACCTTGTTTATCTAAGGTGAGTTACTGGTGTTACTGATGCAAGTAGGTGCAGACCTGGAGTTTCTGCAGACTGAAGGACACAACAGGAATGAAAATATGGAGGAAGGGCTTATGGGAGAGCCCAGTGCAGAAGCTGCCACCCTTGTTTTCAAAAACAGGACCTTACTGTACACTTTCCATCATTAGGTGTTTGTATGTCATCAAGTAAGGCTGCACTGTGGGGCATATTTAGAGGGCACTAGTTGTAAGGAAATTGCCTTTTACAGAACAGTGCTGGGTTAGTGTGAGATTCATGCAGGAGTCTCAAAGAGAGAGCAACAGAGGAGAGTGAGAAAGATTATGTGCACAGACATTAATAAACGGTCACTGAAAATCCGTCTGCATTTTTTGACATGTAGATATGAATTTACCACTTCTGCCACCCATCATCTGTCACATACATGCAGAATTTAAACCAAAATGTTTCCAGCTCAAATAAATCAAATGTATAAAAAGTGCTCGACTCGGATGCAGCATTGCGGCTAGCACTTGGAAGGAGTTTTTCGGTCACCTTTAGCTGCTGATTGCAATGTTCCGCACTGAAAGAGGCGACAAGTTTCAGCAAATAGTTGAAACATCCCCACTTGATGGACTGGGGTGGGGGGGTGTATTTTGTCAGCAGCAGGAAACCAGAACCTAAAAAACTTTACATTTAACCAATAGAAAGAGTGTTCCCTTTGTTGTCATGAGAACGTTTTGTTTAACATCATGGACACTGTTATTATTCTAAAGGTTATGTCCAGGGCAGAAACACGTAAATTGGGCTGGGGCGACAACACCAACCTCTCCGTTATTGGAAAATACCCCACTGGGGCACTGTGCCCCCAGTGCCAACGATGCCAGCAGCTGCCTCCTGCCTCAACGAACCCGTACTATGCAAAGATCCTGTGACACTGAACTCTGACACATGGTGGAGAGTAGAGAGAAACTATTGGGACTCTGCAGGCACAGCCTATTGTACCCCAGAGATTCCTCACCTCCAGGGTATTGGGCCAAAGTACAGTTACCATGGTAACCAGTCCTCATAGCTATGGTAGGTATTGTTCTCATTAGTATTGCTAGCGCGCCTTGTCCTTAGTAAGTAAACTTACAAGGGAACGCATATAGGTCGATTAATCTTTTTGATCGCATAGGGTATCCTAGTCAAGTATAGCGAGTAAAATAAACTTCAACAAATCAGTCTGATCGACTTAAAATACCATGAACTAATCTAATCACAAAAACCACCATGACTCATATGAAGGTTAGTTCTGTTTATTCCCTATTAGTTACAACTCTACTCATAAACCTCTATTCAACAATATCATGATTTTCAATTTCTTTATTAGCAACATAAGCAATGAATTCTCTTCACTTTATTAATATGCAATCAACGTTAAACAAAGTGATAGCAATTCATGAGATATCGAATGATTCAGCAATATAAGTCAGTCAGTCTAAGTCACCCTTGTCAGCCTACCTATCTCCACATTAGCATTAGCATGTGGGTCTTCATGCTAAAACAATTTAGTCAAAAATCGTTAATTTGGAAAATCTATCTAGAAAAGAAAAACGGTTAAAACAGCGCAGTTGGTACCTAGAAATAAAAGCATTCATTAATCAGTCAGGTTATAGCTACCTATCCAAGATAGATCAGCAACGAGTCAGACTTTGTCTCCAGGTCATTAGTCATCAGCAAGGCTCAGGCTCACGGAAGCAAGCCCAAGTTTCAGCACTTCGGACAGCGTCTCCAGACGTCATATACTTTCTCCCCTCCGTTCTCCACCCTCCGTTCTCATTTTTCACCTCATGTCATGACTTTTTATTAGGGTCTCTCAGTCTGTCCCACAATTTGCCCATTGGTCAACCTTATCTGGGGTTATGACTCTAACCTATAATTTTTGTTTACCACTTGTCTATGTTATTTTGAGAGTCAAGTTCCATTAACATGATTGGTTCGTCTGTCGATGAGAACATAATTTGGCTCTTCAGGTAACAAAATTGTTGCTCCCAGCTCTTAGTCTGTAGCTCCATTGTTCAAGTCCTGGGAAAGTACATTTAGCCTACTCTACACATAATTGTATCAATTTGTTCTGATCGTCTCCTGTCCACTGGTGAGTTTGCAGTTTTCTCTTAGCAGAGCTCATCGTTGAACTCTGTACAGTTCAAGGTTCTTCTCTCTAGTTCCAGTCTGCGGCAGCTCATCGTGTCTCCATGTTTAAGCAGGCAAGGCCCAGAGCTGACCAGGCCTTTGGCTAAACTAAGAACGTATGGCATTACAAAACATAGATTATATCGTTAATTATGATATAATAATACAAAACTTTAAAACATTTCACATTATTTAGTACTGTTAGCACAGATGGTGACCACTCCCCGTGGGGACATTTTGCACATTACACGTTATTTTCACTTATTAATATCGTTCCTTCTATTAGTATGTATACGCAAATCATTAGCATATTCTCATATTAGCATATCTGCTGCAACAGTCCCTCCTCTGATGACTAAGGGGGTTATTACAACTTTGGAGGAGGTATTAATCCGTCCCAAAAGTGACGGTAAAGTGACGGATATACCACCAGCCGTATTACGAGTCCATTATATCCTATGGAACTCGTAATACGGCTGGTGGTATATCCGTCACTTTACCGTCACTTTTGGACGGATTAACACCTCCTCCAAAGTTGTAATAACCCCCTAAATGTGTCATCACACCTTTCTCGTCAAGCATTTACAAGTTACTTTCAGTTACATTTTGATTTCTTCTGTTTCTATCTTCTATCTTCTTCTGGGCTGTTCTTCCCTCCTCTATTCTCAGCTCTTTTAAATGGAATTCTGTGCCATAATTTGCATGCCCCCCATAATCCTAATATAACAGTGATCACAATTAATATTCCTTGAACGATTTTTCCACAATATCCCACCCCAAATTTGACTGAACCAATCTCCTAGTGTCGCAAATCCTTTTCCCACTTTTTCCCAAACTCCTGGTTCTTTCAATGCTTTTAAATCCTTACTCGCATTAGTTAAGTTAGTAAGCAGTTCTTTTACTTCTTTCTCTTTTGCAGGAATATAAGAGCAACAATGTTTCTCATTAATCATTTTGCGGACTCCTCTGTCTTTCGCCAATATTATGTCTAAAGCAAGCCTTTTTTGAAGCGTCATAGCTCTATCCGCAGCTAATTTAGTGTTTAGTAATATTATAGCTCATGTAAAGCATAATATCTGCTATAGTTGACAACTTTCTAATATTATTCGCGTTTAATATAACTCCTACTGAAGGAATTACTGCTCCAAAAATATCCCCTACTATTGCAGAGGTTGTTTCTCTTTTCTGTCTCATCCGGTGTAACTCATTCATTTTTGGTCTCTTCTTCAAATCATCTATTTGATAGATCTTAGGGAATACTATTCCCAAATACCATGTCCCATACCATCCCTTAGGGAATCGGTAATAAGCATTAAGTCCACAAATGTAATAGATTCCAGGAATCACAGGGTCAGCACCATTCATCATGAACGTCCATTTACTCTGAAACAAAAACACATGCCTACATTCACTTGTTCCCACAAATAAAGTGTCAATGCATGATTTTGGCCTGTAAATACAAAGCTTCCCTACGTGTAATGCATCTAAAGCTAGCTTCCCTTGCGTTTTAATAGCAGTGTAAGCATAATAATTTTTGTATGTCTTTTCTCTAATCATTTTTCTTTTAATGCTTTTCTCCTATCGTCAGTATGCCCAGTAAACCTCTTTTCCATGGGAGTTAATAAGCAAGTCAAATTATTACGATGCGCATAAGCTGTGCCAAATGTTAGTGTAGGCTCAAAGAATCCCCTAACTAGTACTATATCGTGATCCTTAGCTATCTTACTCAAATATCTAACTATAGGAACGAAGGAAAATACTAAATCATAATTAGAATAAAAGTATTGAATGTACTCCTGATTATAGAAGTGTGTTAGTAACAGACTACAAGTTATACCATAGGTCAAAGGTAGACTATGATAAGTAACCCCTTCTTCTACAGATGAAGGTATTTGTGTACACACAAGACAATCCTTTGCATCCATCGTTTCCACATACTCACTCAATAGTCGATAAAAGACGTTAGATGACAATTCTCCCCTTGCGTTAGTATTATCATACAAATATTGCTCATCTAATTTGAACCTTTCTATAGCTGTTAGTGTAGTAGTTTCATGCACAGATGTATCTCTCATTTCTTTCATCTCATGAATTGACATAACCACAATCATTATTACAAACAATATTCCACACACAATCGCCATACCTACACTCAAATATCTACAATACCTAATATGTCTTGCGTTATTATCTAAATTAGCCATGATCTGTAAAGAATCAGAAAGCAGAATTTTCAACTCCTAGTTAATATACAACATAAAGATCAAAAATAAAAAAAATATATATATATATATATTTCTTCGCACTTTTAACTTCACACGACAAGACCCCTTCTTCCCTTGTCACAATCCTGTGTTTTGGTGTCATATCAGGCTATTAATGTCTTTTCCGGTAAGTAATTTCTATCAACACAGTCTATCTTTTCTTTTCCTTCAGGTTGCGTCAAAATACTGATTCGAAAATTCTCTGTCAAAACAAAAGGACATAAACTTGTTTTGCCAATCACTTGTTGTGGCGAATGCCCACTCTGGTCCTGCGTATTTTCGACTTGCCACTCTCTTTCTTTTCAACCTCCTTTCCCTTGTTAATTCTCCATCACTCAGTTCTTGTGGTGTCTTGTTCTTCCTCTATTGTTTCATTTATCACCAAGTCTTTCTTTTTGCCTATCTGAGAGTCCGGCCAATTATCCCCTTTTCTTATACCTTCTGTCAGCAATCTCTTCAAGATAGGACTTTTCTCCTTCACCTTGTCTGGTGTGCCTTCTCTTGCTGGACCTGCAACAGGTTCAGGGGGAGTCAGGTCACCTTTGCTTTGACCTGCCTCAACTCTTTCCCCCTCAGGCCCTGGCACTGAGTCTCCTTGTCTTTTGATCCCCCTAGTTTGCGTTAGTACTTCTTCTGTGCATGAATCTCTTAGCGTTTTTTCTGCATTGTCTGTACATTGTGCTTCTTGATTCTCCGCACCTTTGTCTCTTACTGGGGTGATTGAGCCTTCTTCCGTTAGTTCTCGGTCCACCTCCGGCTCAACTTGTTCTGGTTCTGATTCAAACAGAATTACTTGTTTTGCTGCTGCTGGTGTTCTCAACAACACTTCTCCATGATCCTGGGGACTCACCACCTTTTTTGTATGGCTTGCATGTATCCAATTAGGCAATCCTGCACACTTTACAGCTGTGGTAGTCATCAACACCACTTGGTACGGACCTCTCCAACACGGTTCTAGGCAGGTTTTTCGCACATGCTTTTTGATCACGACCCAGTCTCCGGCTCTAAAGTTGTGGCCTGGATCATGGATAGGTGGCAGAGTAACAGCTTGTACCTGCTGAGAAAAAGATCGAACCATATCAGCTAGGCCCTTGCAGTAGTCTAGCACATATCATCTGTGATATTGACAAGAGCATTGGCTGGTATTGCTGGCAGTCTCATTGCTCTTCCCATGAGAATCTTGTGCGGGGATTACCCTGTCTTCCAGTCAAGTACATTTCTCATTGACATTAACACTAAAGGCAATGCATCTGGCCATTTCAAATTTGTGGCTGCGCACATTTTGGCTATTCTTGACTTCAGGGTGCCATTCATTTGTTCTACCAATCCTGATTCTTCTGGTTGATAGCTGCAATGTAGCTTCTGTTCAATATTCAGTGCTGCACATAGGAGTTTGATCACTTCGTTAGTGAACTGCGTTCCCCTATCTGATTGTAAAGAGACCGGAAAACCGAACCTTGGTATCAACTCTCTAAGCAATAACTTTGCAACTGTGAGACTGTCATTTCTGCTTGTGGGGTATGCTTCAATCCAATGACTAAACACACACACAACCACCAACACGTACTTCACTCCACCACATGCAGGCATTTCAATGAAATCCAATTGCATTGGGCGTGGTCTGGTCGCGATCCATGATGGCCGCCTAGGAGCCGAGCTCCGTGAGGCAGCGGGCCGCGGGACGAACACTGCCGGCACCCGTGAGGTGGTTTGGGATGGCGGGGGACCGGCGCTCATGGCACGGGGGCGCCCCCTCCCCAGGAACACCGTGCGGAGCGAAGAGGGCGAGACTGAGGCCCGCAGCAGGATCCCAAGCCGGGCCTCGAGTCAACCCGACGTGGAGAGGCACGTCCCCCGGAGGGGACCGCGGGTAAGAGACGCGCCCCTCTGTTTATGTTTTTGTCTCCGCTGACTATATAGCCGCGGTCGACGGGGCCGGCGAGCGGCCGGAGCCCCGCCCACCCATCCTCGCCGACCTGAGCCGGAGGGAGGGAGAAGAATTAACACTGCGGCCTGTAACGAGCGGAGGCCCAGCATTGGTGACACGCCTCTCCTCCTCTCTCTGAACCCTCCCCTCCCTTGGGGGCGACGAAATGTGAGGAGTTCTCCTACTCCCTTCCCCTGCCCGGCTGGAGACGGGGGGCCTCACCTTCGGAGCCCCGGTGACGGCTGCCCCCACCCCCTACCTCCATACTCAACAAAGGAGGCTCACGAGAGAGGGAGAAGCCCCACGGAGGGCAGAGGCACAGGGGCAACGGGGTCAGTGCCGGTAGGGAAGGGGAATACAGGGAGGAAGGGGAGGAGAGAGAACGGGAAGGAAAAAGAGAAGAAAAGACAAGGGGGAAAAGAAGGAGAGAAGAAAAGAAACGAACAGTGAAGGAGGGAAAACGGCGGGGAGTGGACCAGAAGAGGAAAGGAAAAAAAAAAGAACAATAATAAACCAAAATAAAAACGAAAGGACATTACTAATTGCAACAAAGTAAGAACCACCAACGTACAGAGTGCAAGGAGATCCAAGAGCCGCAACGGACCCAGTTAACAACACAAAAAAGGTGGGGAGTAACCAAAGACAATAGTAACGATACAGGAACAACGCAAATAAAGCACAAGAGGGAGGAGGGAGAGATAGACAGAGGGGGAGCAAGAAAGAAGGGAAGACGGTCAGAGATACCCACACTAGTGCCTTCAAGCAGCCAGGAGGCCAGTCCTGGAGGGCACACCCCATCCTCTCCCCCCTTGCCCCTCCTTTCTCTTCATGGACCCCCAGGCCAACACGGGGGCTAGAGAGTAGCAGGGAGCCTCACCCTTACATGGTCCTGACATGGCACAGTGAGACATTGTCTGACATAGCGTCAGTACCAGGATCTTCATCCTGCTCAAACATCTGGTCGCCTGCTCTCTGAGGTCGCTCTACGAGATCAATTGGTACCCACCCGAATCTACTGATTAACCAGAGCCCTTGTCTCTCTCCTCCCCACCACCCCTCCCCCTCCACTACCCTCACGTCTACGCCCGCCACTCTAGCTGAGACACGGACAGGCATCCTCTGGACCTTCATCAGCATGGGGAAATCTGCACTGCCCAGGGGCAAGACAGCAGGTAAAGCATCGGGTAAACCAGCCCGCCAACTACTCTTCTCCGAAGCCCTGCATCAACAGAAAAATTCCCCTGCCACGGACCCTCTACCTCCCCCGCAGGCCAACATGTCAGAAGACGCACAAGGAGCATCAATGGACCGCATACTACAGGAGATATCGGCAGTGGGTCGCACACTGGAAGGTATGGACAATGCTATGGTGGCACTAACAGCGGAGACGAGATCTGTGCTCCTGGAGATAGCGGACTTCCAGTCGCAAATCTCCGGACTGGATCATCGAGTGGCGGCAGTGGAAAGCCAAGTGGCCTTACAGACTGACAGAGATCAGGAACTCCTCCACCTCTGCAACAAGCTAACCGATCTAGAGGACAGAAGTCGCAGAAACAACATTTGCTTCCTCAGATTTCCAGAAGGCATTGAGGGTGCAGACTTTCTTTCTTACCTGCGGGACACGCTTCCCAAACTAGCTGACACAACATTTGATCCTCCACTGGAATTCCAAAGGGCGCACAGGCTTGGCCTCAAGAGACAAAATGGAAAAGACCGCCCTGCCCAATCATAGCCTGCTTCCTGCGACATGGGCAGGCCTGCCAACTGCTACAGACAACCCGAACGCAAAGTCCACTCCGGTTGGGCTCCCTCGAAATTCGCCTCTCAGCTGATTTCTCCAAAGAAACAGCAGACCGAAGGAAAGCTTTTCTCTCCCTTCGCCCTCGCCTTCGCCACTTGGATGTGAAATTTGGCCTGATCGAGCCAGCCAGGATGTGGATCACCAAGAACGAGGAGTCACGGACCTTCTACGACCAAGAGGACCTGAAAACATTCCTAGAGGGCATACATGACCCGACACAACCCATGGAAGCAGTAGCCCAATTCCCCCAAGACACACAGAGCCAAGCCCGGGGAGCGGGCCAGCCAGAAACAGTACTGGACACCGATGGAAGATCAACCACAGACACCCAAGCCAGGGGTAGAGACCTGGAGAGACTAACAAAAAGCTTTGATGACAGGGGCCAAGTAATACAGGCGGTGGCGATGCACACACAGCTGTCGGACAGAGATAAATCCCGATCCCCTCTAAAACCCTCGGTGTCCTCCATCTGAAACCAAAACGGGCACTGCACCCCTATGGATCTTCGATGTCGTGAACCATGGAACGTCATGGAGGCGTTGCAGGAACCCCACGGCGGAGGAGACCAGATGGAGAGATGAGTACCTGTTCTTATGTGCACCCCTAAGACATTATAACGTTGAGAGTCATTGCCTCTAGTAGGCTCCGACTGCCTTAGACTGTTTGGATGGTTTGGTTGATCTTGATTGCTCCCGACCGCTCTCGCTCTTCTCCTCCCCCCTCTCCTCTTTTCTAGTAACATCAATCCCATCCCATATCATTCACCCTATCTGGAAATAAGCCTAGTGTACCCTCTAGGAAATGTGGGAATTACCACAATATTCCGACGACAACTGGCCCTTCCTAGTCGGGGTGGGGCTCTAGGTTCCATGGACTGGGTTTGGGCTCTGAGTTCTGGCTTTTCAGTGGACGCTGCAGAGGGCCCACCATGGGCAATGGTGTAGAGCAGAGTAGACCACAGGTGCTACGGCCCAGGGTAAAGTTACACCTCAACCTTTCAGATCAACCTATGGTGGTAGAAGCACCCCCCCCCCCCATCGGACACGACTAAGGAACGGCCCCTGCTTCTCTCTCTCTTTCTAAAAAAAAAAAAACCTGCGCGGACATTTGCCATGCACCTTTTCTGTTCCACACTCCCTCCGCTGCACCCCCTTCCGAAGGTGCAACATTATCTCACCTCCAGATTCAAGCTGTCATGACAGCGGCGTGTGTCCTCTGCGTGGCCCCCCTCCCCTCTCGGGCCACATACCTCCCTCAGGCATGACCAGAGATGTTTACATGGGGGGCCTGGGTGCCACGTAAGCGCCGCCCTCCCAGGCACAGGGCCTGCTGGCCGGGCATCGATGCTCATTTGGCCTAGGTTTTAGACCCCCCCGGTTAAAGTTAACGCGTTCCGGGACCCTAGTCCCGTTCTCCCTTCTCTATCTCCTAACTTAACTTCTTTCTTTTTCAGTATCGCCTACTGGCTTCCCCTCTCCACCGACTTGCTGTTTCCTCTTTTATTCTTCTTATTATTCTACACACCCCTTGCTTCTTTTCTCTCCTTTCAACCTCCTCCCCAGTTTACAGAGTCTATCCCACCCCCGCGCCCATACCCCCGGGTGGGCTGGTACAGGAAGTAGGGATGCCCAACTCGACTGGAGCATTGGTAGTACCTCTAGGGGTCATCTCATGGAACGTAAATGGCCTCACCCATTTTATCAAGCGGAAAAAAGTCCTCTCCTACCTTAATTCCATGCAGACGAACATCGCCCTATTACAAGAGACACACCTAGATAGTCTCAAATCTGATAAACAACGGCGCGACTGGGTAGGTCCCGTCCTGTTTAGGTGCAACCCACCCTTATCCAACACGGAGAATATCCCAAGAAAATGTGGGGTGGCGATCCTACTACGTAAAACCGTCCCTTTCACAGTCGTCAGATCGTGGACTGACCCCGAGGGCCGCTACACATTTGCCAAACTGAAGATCGGAGACTCAACATTGTGTGGGCTCCGTCTTTGCACCAACAGGTCCCAAACGCCTCTTTTTCCTACAGCTTAATCGAATCTTGACCTAGACAGGGGCATCCCGTTACGCTATAGGAGGAGATTGGGATCTAGCCAGGGACGCAGCACTGGTCAGAACGGGACCCCTGGCCATAAGTAACAATGCAGACAGAGCCCAACAGACTGACATACTCGCGGACAATGGCCTAGTCGACCATTGTAGGCTGACTCACCCGGCAGATAGAGAATTTACCTTTCTCTTGCCGGTGCATGGTACCCAATCCCGGATTGATTATTTTCTCCTATCCCACAATCTTGTAGCCCACACCTTTGAGGACAGTATACTGGTGGGTGGCCTCTCAGCCACTCTCAAGTCACTGTAGCCATCCAGTTGGGCCTAGTATCTCCGGGCCGCAAAACCTGGAGACTAGCAGTCCATCGCTACCGATACCCACAAGGTAAGTTGCAGTTACAAGACCATGCAACCACTTTTGTCCAAGATAACCTAGGCACTGTTGATTCAAGTCGAATCATGTGGGCTGCGGCCCTGGCCTCAATACGGAGACAGCTCATGCGGGACGCTGCGCTAGCGAATAAAGAAAGAAAATAGCAACAGTTGGCACTGGAACTCAATATTCGCCGATTTACCAGGCAATACACGGCGCACCCTCCCTTCTAGGCCGCCGAAACCTAGAATGTGCCCAAATGGCCCTTAACGAGCTGTACACCACTCAGGCCGAATACACGCTACAGAGGCTACAAGGGAGACACTACGAACAAGGCGAGAAGGCAGGACGAGTGCTGGCAGCCCAACTTCGCCAAAGAACAGCTGCTTTGGCCATCCCGGCTATTCGCTCCCCCTCTGGGGAAACACTTACGCACCCGCAGCCTATTGCAAATGAATTTGCGTAGTTCTACAGGCGCCTCTACACGCCGGAAACAATAATCAGCCCGGCGCAGACAGCCACCTTCTTAGAGGGGCTCGACCTCCCCTCCCTATCAGACGAGGGTCGTAGCCTCCTAGAAGGGGAAATAAGCAGGCAGGAGATAGATAAAGTAATCTCCGACCTCCCTTATCACAAATCACCTGGGGAGTATGGATATCCGGCGGAATTTTATAAATGGGTAGGGAAAGAGGCGATTGATATCCTATGCGAAGCCCTAAACGAAGCCTGTGAAACACAGACACTAGGGGCCATATCCAATAACGATACGATAGCC
Source organism: Pleurodeles waltl (assembly GCF_031143425.1). Classification (NCBI taxonomy): domain Eukaryota; kingdom Metazoa; phylum Chordata; class Amphibia; order Caudata; family Salamandridae; genus Pleurodeles; species Pleurodeles waltl. The sequence continues at coordinate 54,892,198 of NC_090445.1, read as the reverse complement.
ATCCTACCGAAACCTGGAAGAGACCCCTACTGTGTGGCAGCTATTGACCCATAGAATGGCCCTACCTGTTTGTGGCCCTGGAGAGATTTGGTTTGTGCGGCAAATTTATCTCTATGGCGTGGCTGCTGTATGACCAGCCCGCGGCCAGAGTCAACTGTGGGGGTTTCCTCTCTGATCCTTTTCCTATCCGGAGGGGTAGCCGACAGGGTTGCCCCCTCTCGCCTCTCCTGTTCCTGCTAGCAATGGAGCCCTTGGCTGCAGCCATTCAATCCTCCCCCTCCATAACCGGCCTCCCATTACACGAAGGTATCTCCAAAATATATTTATATGGCGACGACGTCCTCTTAACACTCACGGACTTAGAACGATCCATACCGGCCTTGCTAGGGGTAATTGAGGACTTTGCAGCCCTTTCAGGGTACTGCATTAATTGGGACAAAAGCGGGGCACTCCCACTTTCGCCAGTAACCACAAGGGCAGCACTCCTAGGTTACCCATTCTGCTGGACGCCGAAACGTCTCAAATACCTGGGAGTGCTAGTCAATCCAGGCCTGACACACATGGTGGCAGACAATATTGACCCCCTCATTACGCCGGCGAAACTAGACTTTGCAAAATGGACCCAGCTGGGCCTCTCCATGTGGGGCCGAGTGCAAGCTGTTAGGATGGTGATGGTGCCCCGTTTCACCTACATCCTGGGTCTTCTCCCCTTACAAGTGCCCCTCTCCACATTATGAGGCATTGATGCGCTAATTAGATCATTTGTGTGGGGCACTATGCGACCACGGCTATCACCAGCTAAACTTCGAGCCCGTCGGTCACATGGGGGCATGGGACTCCCATCGGTGGAGCGCTATTCTCTAGCTTTACAACTGTCCCAACTGTCCAACACACTGTCGAAAATACCAGACACTCCCTTGTGGATAGCAGTGTCTGCTTCTTCTGTCTTACCGTGAAGACCTCCCATCCACCAATTCGGTGAACCCTATTTTGAAGGCGACCAGGGCAGCCTGGCGAAGGGCCCACCGACTATTTGGGGTCCATCCCCTCATCCACGCCCAAGCGCCTTTATGACGCAATGGTGGACTCTGAGTAGGTGGTGAGGTACTCAACTGGCCGCAGTGGAGGAGGGCAGGTATCCTTACACTTTCTCAGGTTCTGGAAAATGACGTGCTCAAACCCTTCCCCAGGCTACGGGAGGAGTTCGGCCTCCAACCGAATCAGGAATGGAGATACTTAAAACTCAAGCATTGCATCTCCTGGGGGAAATAACCACCCATCGGGGGTCCCAGCCCTCACCTGTAGTGGCTTACTTGCAGCAATGGGGGCAACATAAGGGAGTAATGGCAGGTCTCTACAATTTAACTATCCAACAACTCTACTCCCAGCCTCTCTCGGACAAACTGCGCCTACAGTGGCAAACCCGACTGCAACAGGACCTAGATCCAAATGACTGGGAAGCCATCCTAGAGGCACTAGACAGAGGCACCCGGGAGGCACGTTTGAAATTCTGCCTCTTTAAGGTCCTACACGAATGGCATTGGTCCCCAGTGAAATTACACAGGACAGGGCTCCTCCCACACGCGAACTGCTGGCGGTGCCCAGAGACATTTTGGGCAGATGTATGAAAAATGTTTGCACTCGCAAATGGTGTGAATCACAAAATTCGGCCTTTTGCAAGTGCAAAAAAGTGGTCTGCGCTGCATGAAAGGCATTCGCAGACCACAAATAAGAAATCGATAAAATTGCGATTTCTTTCGTTGCGATCTGGAAATTGCGAGTCGCAATTTGCGATTCGCAAATTCCACATCGCAAGGCAATGCTGCAAAAAAACGCAAATTGCGATTTTTCGCAGAATGGCATTTTGCACATGCAAAATACCATGGCATGAAACCAGGTGGTAACCTGGTACAAAATTTAAAAATGCATTTTAAATGCATTTTTAAATTGAACATGTAAAGCACACATGCCCTTTTGGCATGTGTGAACCTTACATGTCCACCAAAACATTTTTGGGGTGCAGCAGAGGGGCCCTTAGGCCCACAGCACCCTGCCCATTTGCATTTCCAAAATTGCGATTTCTGGTTCAGAAATCACAATTTTGGAAAATGCAAAAAATTTGCAGCTATGGGCCAACAAGCCCATAGCTGCGAATGGGGCTGGTATCGCAATTTGCGATTCGGTAATAGCATTTGTGATTTTTAAGAAAAACTATTACTGAGTCACAAATGTGATACATGGCACTTTGCGAGTCGGAAATAGCGATTTCTTAAAAATCGCTATTTCCGAATTGCAAAGGGCTGTGATGAAACATCTGGCCCTTTGTGACTTAAAACATATCCTGACAGACTGTCCAACAGTTCAACCACTCTGGGAAGTTGTGAGTTCCACCCTGGCTGTATCAATGCCACTCCCGTCACCACTCCCCCCCGCCCTCATACTTTTACAAGACATGACCTCCCTACCAGATCTCTCCAGACCACACAAAAGACTGTTGCACACTGCACTAGCCAATGCAAAAATCTGCATACTCCATCACTGGCGGTCGGAGACCTCCCCAACTCCGGAGGAATGGATTAAAGCCATGACCCGCACGGCCACACACGAAAGAATCATCTATAACGTACAAGATCAAGTTCAAATATTCACACAGGTATGGGCTCCCTTCCTTACAGTGGGACGATAGCAAACCATCCTTAACCACCGCACCCTCCGCTCCCCTTCACACCTCCCCTCTCTCCCTCCCCTCCCCTTATCCTTGCATTTTTCTCTTCCTCTACTCCTCCTCTCCCTCTTTCTCTTTTTCTCTTTCTCTTTTTTCTTTTCCTTGTATTTCCTTCTTCTCTCTCTGTTTCTTTGTCTTTGTCTTTCTCCTTCTTTTTCTTTCTTCCTTCTTAAATTCAATAGAGACTACACACTGCTCTTCATCAACATTCCAAGCAGACCTTTGCCACAGACTTCTCTCTCCGTGTCATGAGAAGGACACCTAGTAAATGGCAATAAGCTATTTTAAAACTAGACTGCAAAATTCAACAGTTCCTGGGGGAGGTAGGTATTTGTTAGTTGTTCAGGTAAGTAAAGCACTTACAAGGTTCAAAGTTGGGACCAAGGTAGCCCACCTTTATGGGTTTAGAGCAACCCCAAAGTTACCACACCAGCAGCTCAGGGCCGGTCAGGTGCAGAGGTCAAAGTGGTGCCCAAAACGCATAGGCTTCAATGGAGAAGTGGGTGCCCTGGTTCCAGTCTGCCAGCAGGTAAGTACCCGTGACTTCGGAGGGCAGACCAGGAGGGTTTTGTAGGGCACCGGGGGGGACACAAGTCAGCACAAAAAGTACACCCTCAGCGGCACAGGGGCGGCCGGGTGCAGAGTGCAAACAGGCGTCGGGTTTGCAATAGGTTTCAATGGGAGACCCAGGGGTCTCTTCAGCGATGCAGGCAGGCAAGGGGGGGGCTCCTCGGGGTAGCCACCACCTGGGCAAGGGAGAGGGCCACCTGGGGGTCACTCCTGCACTGGAGGTCAGATTCTTCAGGTCCTGGGGGCTGCGAGTGCAGTGTGTTTCCCAGGCGTCGGTTTCTTTGAAGCAGGCAGTCGCGGTGAGGGGGAGCCTCGGGATTCCCTCTGCAGGCGTCGCTGGTGGGGTTCAGGGGGGTCAACTCTGGCTACTCACAGTGTCGTAGTCGCCGGGGAGTCCTCCCTGTAGTGTTGTTTCTCCGCAGGTCGAGCCGGGGGCGTTGGGTGCAGAGTGGAAAGTCTAACGCTTCCGGCGGGAAACGTGGTCCTTTAAAAGTTGTTTCTTTGTTGCAAGCTTCAGTCTTTGTGGAACAGGGCCGCTGTCCACAGGAGTTCTTGTTCCTTTTAGATGCAGGGTAGTCCTCTGAGGCTTCAGAGGTCGCTGGACCCTGGGGGATGCGTTGCAGTTTTTCTCGAAGTGGGGAGACAGGCCGGTAGGGCTGGGGCCAAAGCAGTTGGTGTCTCCGTCTTCTCTGCAGGGCTTCAGGTCAGCAGTCCTTCTTCATCTTCAGGTTGTAGGAATCTATCTTCCTCAGTTTTGGGCGCCACTAAATATTCAATTTAGGGGTATGTTTAGGTCTGGGAGGTTAGTAGCCAATGGTTACTAGCCATGAGGGTGGCTACACCCTCTTTGTGCCTCCTCCCGGTGGGAAGGGGGTCACATCCCTAATCCTATTGGGGGAATCCTCCATCTGCAAGATGGAGGATTTCTAAAAGTCAGAGTCACCTCAGCTCAGGACACCTTCGGGGTTGTCCTGACTGGCCAGTGACGACTCCTTGTTTTTCTCATTATCTCCTCCGGCCTTGCCGCCAAAAGTGGGCCCGTGGCCGAGAGGGTGGGCATCTCCACTAGCTGGGATGCCCTGTGGCGCTGTAACAAAGGGGGTGAGCCTTTAAGGCTCACCGCCAGGTGTTACAGTTCCTGCAGGAGGAGGTGAGAAGCACCTCCACCCAGTACAGGCTTTGTTCCTGGCCACAGAGTGACAAAGGCACTCTCCCCATGTGGCCAGCAACATGTCTGGTGTGTGGCAAGCTGGTAAAACTAGTCAGCCCACACTGGAAGTCGGGTAGGTTTTCAGGGGACATCTCTAAGATGCCCTCTGGGTGTATTTCACAATAAAATGTACACTGACATCAGTGTGCATTTATTGTGCTGAGAAGCTTGATACTGAACTTCCCAGTTTTCAGTGTAGCCATTGTGGTGCTGTGGAGTTCGTGTTTGACAGACTCCCAGGCCATATACTCTTATGGCTACCCTGCACTTACAATGTCTAAGGTTTTGCTTAGACACTGTAGGGGCATAGTGCTCATGCACTTATGCCCTCACCTATGGTATAGTGCACCCTGCCTTAGGGCTGTAAGGCCTGCTAGAGGGGTGACTTATCTATGCCGTAGGCAGTGTGAGGTTGGTATGGCACCCAGAGTGGAGTGCCATGTCGACTTAGTCATTTTTACCCCACCAGCACACACAAGCTGGCAAGCAGTGTGTCTGTGGTGAGTGAGGGGTCCCCAGGGTGGCATAAGACATGCTGCATCCCTTAGAGACCTTCCCTGGCATCAGGGCCCTTGGTTCCAGGGGTACCAGTTACAAGGGACTTACCTGGATGCCAGGGTGTGCCAATTGTGGAGACAAAGGTACAGATTAGGGAAAGAACACTGGTGCTGGGGCCTGGTTAGCAGGCCTCAGCACACTTTCAAATCATAACTTGGCATCAGCAAAGGCAAAAAGTCAGGGGGTAACCATGCCCCGGAGGCATTTCCTTACACTTAGGATACACCAATGTCTTGGTGCCGCGTTCTCCCCAAGGTAAAAAACTCTGTCTGAAAGCTTGCTAGGCAACCGCTCTCTGACCTGATCCCAATTCAAACACCGACGCAGCGAGAATCTTACTTCGTATCCTTAGGGAATCAGGCGACTCCGTACCCAAAATCCTTGCTGCTCGACTAGCTAGTTCATCTGTTTCCCTTTCCTATTCTCTCTCACCTATTACCTGGGCGATCAATGACGCGATATCCTGTCTACTCGTTTGATCAGTTACAATCTACCCTTTATCCTTATCTACATCTCCTTTAATCCCCCTCTCCCATCACATGTTGGAATCGAACAGTACCTCCGGTTTTTCGAAGTAAAAACTATAATATCTTAATGTTTTATACATTTCTCTTATTCTCTAATATTCTTGACGTATAACTGTTTATAAACGCCGGGACTTTGATCCAAATTGGCCTTGTACCATACTGCATTATTTACAATAAAATCATTTTTTTTTAAAAAGAAAAGAAATCCAATTGCATTCTGCTGAATGGTCATCCTGCTCTTCCAATGTGGCTCAGATTTACCACTGTCCCTTTTCCCACGTTCAACTGCTGGCAAATCACACATCTATGGCACACTGCCTCAGCTGCTTGTCTAAATTTCGGATTAAACCAATCAACCTTGAACAACCTAAACATGGCATCCCTTCCAATGTGTGCCTGACCATGGTAATACCGAGCCATCTGAGATAACAATTCGGTAGCACCATCTGGTCCTCCTCAGATTTCATCTGACCTCTGCATACACTTCAACTTTGTCCACAATATTTTCTCTTCCTTGTCCGCATTTTCTTGCAAAGTTTTCAATTCCTCTAGAGTGTCAATTACTTTTAGAGCAAAATGTGCACAACTGGTCTCTTCTTCTTGTATTAGTTCCCACTTCTCCTTGAATGATATACAGTTCAGGGCGCAAAATCTTGCTACCTGATCCGCATACCCATTTCCCAAGGAAATGTAGTCTGGTGTTTTCTGATGTGCACTACATTTAACTACAGCAATTTCTTCAAGTAACTGTATTGCATACAACAACTCTTTTATCTTGTCACTATTTCGTACTGGGGTTCCACTGGAGGTCATGAACTTTCTTTGTGACCACAATTGACCAAAATCATGCACAATTTAAAAACCATAATGGGTATCTGTGTATATTGTCACTCGCAGCCTGGTAGAGACATAACATGCTCTGGTGAGAACCACTAATTCTGCCACTTGTGCTGAATATACACCAGGAAACCAAGATGCTTCTAGTGTTCCTGTAATTGTACACAGCATATCCTGCTCTCAATGTGCCTGTCCCATCTCTGAGATATGAACCATAGACAAAAAAAAATAGATAATTTTCTTCTAGTCAAGTGTCTCTAATATCGGGTCTAGGTTTTGTACAGAGGTCCGTAACCTCAAGACAATCATGCTCTATGTCTTCCTCCTTTTCGACTAAAACAGTATCGCTTGGCAGTCATTTTGCTGGATTTAAGACTGTACATCTTTTCAAAGTGACATTTGGAGCTCCCAATATTCTTGTCTCATACCTTGTCAGTCGTGCCCCCGTCAAATGTTGGGTTTTTGTTCTTGTCAGCAAAATCTCAACTGAATGTGGCACCATTACCGTCACTGGATATCCCATGATTACCCCTTTACATTGGGAAAGACTTTGACCAACTGCGGCTACTGCATGCAGACAACCTGGTAAAGCTGCTGCAACTGGGTCCAAAGAAGCTGAAAAATAGGCTACTGGGCGGTAAGCACCTCCATGGACCTGTGTCAAGACAGACAAAGAACAAGCATCACGTTCATGACAAAACAATGTGAAAGGCTTCGTGTAATCAGGCATTCCCAATGCTGGAGCTCTGCATAAACTCTCTCTCAAATCAGTGAAAGCCCTCATCTGATCTTCATCTAGAGTAAAGGGATCTGTAACTCCCTTATGAGTCAAAGTTGCAAAGGCTTGGCAATCTCAGCAAAATTTGGATTCCATTGTCTACAGCATCCTACCATTCCCAAGAACATGCGCACATCTTTCTGGGAAGTCAGTGGACTTCTCTGCAGTATCATTGTAATTTTCTCTCAGGAAATCCTCCTCAACCCTTTCTCAATCTGATGACCCAAGTATTTGACAGACTTCTGACAGTATTGCAATTTTGCAGGTGAGACCTTGTGACGGAAGTCCCCCAGATGATTAAGTCGGACAATCGATTCATGTTTACACTCTTCCCTCGTTCTGGACGCAATCAATAAGTCATTATTGTACTGTACAAGAGTCAATTGGCAAGGTAATTCCAATGACTCCAAATTCTTTTTCAAAATCTGGTTAAACAAGGACGGTGACTCCGTGTACCCTTGTGGAAGCTTACACCAGCTGTGGACTTTATCTAGGAATTTGAAACTGAAAAGAAACTGACTATCCTCATGAAGTGGTACTGAAAAGAAAGCTTTTGACAGATCGACTACTGTGAACCACTCTGCCTCACATGGAATCTGAAACAGTATCACTGCTGGATTGGGTACAATCGGGCAACACTTAACCACCATGTCATTCACCTTTCGCAAATCCTGCACAATTCGCACTTTCCCACTTTTTGGGCTTTTTCAATCCCATTATCGGTGAATTACATGGACTGCTCAGCACTTCTTTCAAAACACCCTGCTTCAATAAATCCCCAATTATTTGTGCCACTTTCATCAACACATCCTGTGGTATATTGTACTGTGGAAGTTTTGGAAACTCAACATTCGGCTTCAAATTGATTTTAATTGGTTCCACATCCCTGATCAAACCTACTCCTTTTCCTGTCAAATCCCAAACCTTCTTCTTCACTGTTCCCTGTAAATCTGCATGCAATTCCTTCAAAGTAAACATTAGAAAAATCTCAATCAAAGGGTACTCTTCAAATGCGTCATTAAGAACCACAGCTGATGCCTGCTCTTCCTCATCGTCCCTATTTGTCTGAACTTCTATTCCTGCGTCTGTACAATTTATGGACCATTTGGTCTTGCACAATAAGTCTCTGCCTAACAAGGATACGGGACTTGAGTCACATACCACAAAACTACGCAGTCTGGTATAATTTCCAATTTCGATCTGTACTGGTTCTGTGATAGGATTCGTTAATTGCCTATTCTCCATTCCCACAACCTGCACTGTCTTTCTAGAAAGAGGTAAATCTGGTACTTCTATATTCCTTACTGTAGAGCATGTAGCTCCGGTGTCGACCAAGAATGACATTTTATGTCCAATTACCTTTCCCTTCACAAATGGCCCTCTCTGATCTACCTCTAGAGATGCAGCAAGTATGCAAGCTCCTTCATCCGAACTGTCACTCATCCATTCATCGTTTATTTCATCCTCACTGTGAACTGGGAATTGGTGTACTGTGTTGTTACTGTTGTCTGATCTCTGACCATTGACCTGTTGAGTAAGCATAACCTGTTGCTGCTCCATCGGGGCTTGGGGTATATGCATTTGCTGTCTAGGCACCATAGAAATCTGTTGCTGTACTGGTGCTAAAGGAGTAAATTGTGCTCGTGGCACCTGCATCTGTTAAACTGGTAAAAAGTTTTGACCTCGGGTTTGAACATGGGGGACTTGGCCCCTCACTCTGAGGACTCTCACTGTTTGTACTGTACTAACATCACCTTACTGAATCACTCCCGCTTTCAGTGTCCCACGTTTCGACACAGGTGACATGGCAACATTCTTTTCATCCCCTGCATGTCATTCTGAACAACCACTGAATTCAGATCCGGACCACGCATCACATCCATACCACGTCCTCTACCCCTTGCTTGAGGCTGAAAAGCAATAGCTCTCTGTTGCGGCGGCATCAGCGGCAGCAAAGCTCCTTGCACTCCTGATTGTGCTGCCTTAATCTGCATCAACTTCTTTTGCTTTAGTTCAATCTCATCACTACAGTATTTGGCATACTGCAACACCTCATCAATCGGCTTTGCCTGCCAACAAATCAAATGATTCTTAATCATCTGTCCTACTTCAGGTCTCAACCTTTCAACAAATCTGGACACGAAATGAAACATGTCTTTTGGTTCGACTGCTTTTTTACCACTGTATTCATTGAAAGCCTTTAGTAATCTTCCATAATAGGTATGTATTGATTCTTTGGTTTCCTGAACCGTCCTGTCAATTCTCTGCCAATCAATATTTTTTGGGGAAACCCTAGTTTTGAGAAACTCAATTACCTGATAATAATTTTTCATTACCTCAGGTGACGGTGCGCCTGTATTCTTATGCCTCTCAGGTTCACTTGTTGGCCAGTCTACTGCTCTTTTACATTCAACCCATAAGTCGCTGGCACCACTATCTCAACCAAGGTATTCAAGTCTTCCCACAAACATTTGGAAAGTTTCACACTAACACAAACCTGTCTGTCTGTTGATACCATTCAACTGGCTTTTCTCTCAATTTAGGATAATCAATGGTGAAGGACAATGTATCACTTCGATGCCAAGGAACATGAACAAATTGCCCTCCTGGAATTTCCCTCATTGGTAGCATTTTAACCGCTTCTCTTTTCTCTACTCCTTCTGTTTCCCCTTCTGAGTCTCGTTTCCGTTTATCTTTCTTTTTCACCCATCTGCCTTCCCACTTCTCTAGTGCTCCCCAAATGTGCGCTCTGTGCCGTAAGTCTCTTAGATGTGCTTTCATTCCTGCTGATCTCATGTGTTCTAAATCTTTTGCCTCAAAATCCAATCTGTATCTTTGTCTCAAATGTTTTGTTGCCTTAAGATCAATGTCATGTTTTTTCTGCTACTTCTGCTAATTTCTGGTGTATTTTTCCCACTTCCCTTGTAATCCTCGGACACAAATACCTCAGCTCTTCTTCAGTATATGATTCTAACCTGTTCAATCCCATTGTTCCTTCGACCACTTCATTTGCCTCAATATTTAGTCCTACCCGATTCAGTTGCTCTTCCCCCCTTGAGACACCTTGCGAACTAGTTAACTGCTGTGCTGTTAACCCTTGTAATGAAATGTTACTCGCATTAGTCGCTGGCAGCTGTTGCATCCCTGTCCCTATGGCTTGGGGTGTCAAAAGTCTCATACTTTTATTTGCATCTGGTAATGCCACAAGAGGACTAAATCCCACAGGAGATTTAAGCCCCACGGGACAAATACTTGATGATGATGTTGACTGTACTAAGTCTTCCGTTTCTCGTCTCACCAGACTCTGTGATATCTCTGTTTGTCCCTCTGCTTCTGATTTCTTCTGAGCATATAAGGGTACCGCTGGACCAACAGTAATCAGTAGTGATATTGCATCTACACTTGCCAATATACTCCGGAGTCTTAGACCACGCAGGGTCCGTACATCACCAACAACCACGTGGACAATTTTTTAGCACAAAGCGCCACACACATATGAAATTCGATGACTTCCCTTCTCACACACCATTTAGGAGTACGTACACTCCTACTACTCTAAACTGGAGTACGCAAACTCCCTACTGTTTACCTCACATACATCACAATTCACCTGCTATCTGCTTAAGCTTAGGCTCAGGCAAGCGCAATTCTACCACTCTTACTATCTCAAATACGCCGGGAACATACCCAACCTTACTCACGCGATCCAGGATCTGGGAAAGTAATTTCTTGGTTTAAGGGAACATCATCTTTGCTACCATTGTCAGTTCAGAAAAATAAAATTCAAACCTCATGAAATCAAAACAACTATACTCAAATTTAAACCATACCCTTTACTCGCTACTTAACTAGTTCCCTAAGGAAACTAACCATCAAGCTGCTACAAAAAACTGCTAGCGCGCCTTGTCCTTAGTAAGTAAACCTACAAGGGGACACGTATAGGTCGATTAATCTTTTGGATCGCATAGGGTATCCTAGTCAAGTATAGCGAGTAAAATAAACTTCGACAAATTAATCTGATCGACTTAAAATACTATGAACTAATCTAATCAGAAAAACCACCATGACTCATATGAAAGTTAGTTCTGTTTATTCCCTATTAGTTACAACTCTACTCATAAACCTCTATTCAACAATATCATGATTTTCAATTTCTTTATTAGCAACATAAGCAATGAATTCTCTTCACTTTATTAATATGCAATCAACGTTAAACAAAGCAATAGCAATTCATGAGATATCAAATGATTCAGCAATATAAGTCAGTCAGTCTAAGTCACCCTTGTTAGCCTACCTATCTCCACATTAGCATCAGCATGTGGGTCTTCATGCTAAAACAATTTAGTCAAAAATCATGAATTTGGAAAATCTATCTAGAAAATTAAAACGGTTAAAACTGTGAAGTTGGTACCTAGAAAGAAAAGCATTCATTAATCAGTCAAGTTATAGCTACCTATCCTAGATAGATCAGCAACTTCGTCTCCAGGTCATTACTCATCAGCAAGGCTCAGGCTCATGGAAGCAAGCCCAGGTTTCAGCACTTCGGACAGCGTCTCCTGATGTCATCAACTTTCGCCCCTCCGTTCTCCGCCCTCCGTTCTGATTTTTCCCCTCATGTCATGACTTTTTATTATGGTCTCTCAGTCCATCTCACAATTTGCCCATTGGTTAACCTTATCAGGGGTTATGACTCTAACGTATAATTTTTGTTTACCACTTGTCTACGTTATTTTGAGATTCAAGTTCCATTAACATGATTGGTTCTTCTGTCGATGAGAAGATCATCCGGCTCTTCAGGTAACAAAATTGTTGCTCCCAGCTCTTAGTCTGTAGCTCCATTGTTCAAGTCCTGGGAAAGTACATTTGGCCTACTTTACACATAAATGCATTAATTTGTTCTGATCGTCTCCTGTCCGCTGGTGAGTTTGCAGTTTTCTCTTAGCAGAGCTCATCGTTGAACTCTGTACAGTTCAAGGTTCTTCTCTCCAGTTCCAGTCTGCGGCAGCTCATCGCGTCTCCATGTTTAAGCAGGCAAGGCCCAGAGCTGATTAGGCCTTTGGCTAAACTAAGAACGTATGGCATTACAAAACATAGATTATATCGTTAATTATGATATAATAATACAAAACTTTAAAACATTTCACATTATTTAGTACTGTTAGCACAGATGGTGACCACTCCCCGTAGGCACATTTTGCACATTACACGTTAATTTCACTTATTAATATTGTTCCTCTTATTAGTATGGATACGCAAATCATTAGCATATTCTCATATTAGCATATCTGCTGCAACAGTATCCATAAAATGTGTCTGCTGCAAATTACACCTGTATATTTACATTGATTGTGTGAGCAGCAGTAATGTATGTTTTTTGTCTAGACAGTGATTTGTTAACTTCTGCTTGATGCTTGTATTGAGTGCAGAGTCTCTGACCTCACACCACCTCCTCAAGTAAACCTTGGACTACACAACTTCCTGAGAGAACTTGGCCCAGTAACTCCTGCCTGTCCTGGGACTCCTGAAGAAGTTCCCACAGACCTCCATGTCCGGTAGTTCCATTGGCCCCCATGAGCAACATGTGCGGCCACTAGAATTATGGGATTTTTGTGGTAATACATTTTCCAGACAATTGTGGATTTGCAAAATTTGCCACACAATATATCACCTGCTGCATACACTACAAATTTGGGTAGAAAACTGTGTTTCTTGCTCAAATGGATCAAAGGTTACTAAAAGTGCAGCAACACATGATGCTGCACAGTTCAAGGCCCTTTGCAAAGGTTGACGAGTTAATTTCCAATTACTCTGTTTTATATTTGGGTGTCAAAGTGGTACTAATAAGGTGAAAAGATTGCCCAGAAAGTGCTAACGTGTAAAAATGCCAAAATAACGATTTAGTACCAACACAAAATGTGCCACATTATGCTGCATAATTTGCCTTGTGTTGCTGCATTATTTATTCAACCTTGCTGCCTAATTTGGTCGTTTTCTGATGCATATCTAGTGGCCATGGCAATATACAAGGCACAGAATTGATGCAAAAGTGAACATAATAAGCATAAGTTTACACTGTGAATCATGAACTAGGCATGCTGTTAGAGACCTGAGCTGTAAGCTGTAGGAAACCTGAGGGATAGCTCTGCTGTGTGAAGTCCTCGCCTACAGTGTCCGTGTCTCCTGTTGATAGTTTTTCTGTTTAAATCAACATTTTGTGTGGCTCTGTGGTCTAGCTGCCCATTGCAAAGTCTGAACCTGGAAGTTCAGTGTTCCAATATTTGAGCATTAATTGAATTCTGGACAGGGGAGAATCTCTTTAAAGTTTGCTTTCAATAAAACAGTTCCTTATCAGAACCTCCTCGTTCAAAAATCCTAGATTTGCCCCGGAACTGCAAGTACAGCTCCACCCTGAAGCTTTTAAGCACTAACGGGCTCTAGGGTCTCCTTATTCGGTGTAAATGGCTCATTCAATCCCCAGCGTGCTGTGCATTGTGGTACTTGTATTCCTGATTGTATAATGGTGAAAGGAGGCTTCACATGACTGAAAGCAAAGAAAAAGCCTGGAGGGGGTAAGTTGTTAATGAAGGGATCCGGGTACTTAAGAACTCTGGCACTGCACTGCACTGCACTTTCAGCTGCAGCCCTTGTGCACTGCAGTGAAATCTCGCTCTCACTCCTGCCACACGACCCATGCATCAGAGGGGTATATTCTACCTAGACCTCTGCACTGCAGGTGCACTTCTTTCTGTAGTGGCGTAGCTACCAGTGGTGCAACTGGCGCAGTGCACCGGGCCCAGAGGTGGCGGGGGCCCTGTTCTATATGCACCGATTGCTCTTACAGAGCGGGCCAGTCAAGGCTCACCCTGAACTCTCCTCTTGGCCGCAGGTAAGAGGAGCTGGATTTTACACCCTCTGATGTCTGAATGGCTCTTGAAAGACCGCAGGATGTGCTTTGTTTCTGGCTTGAAGACAGCGGGGTGGGTCGTGTGCTGATGGAGTTAGTCGAGGCCGGGAGAAGAGCATGTGTGCTGATTTGCCTTTTGCACATAATAGCACATGGTTAGGGTGACCAGATTTTGAGGAGCAAAATCCGGGACAGGTCAGACATAAAAGAAGGACTAACGACTTTACACTCACTTTCATATCTGGTATGTCCCTTTTTTTACAGTGTACCATCTGGTCATTTAGTACATTCAGATCTGTCCTGAAGGCATCTTTGTCCAATACAAATCACTGGCACCAGGATTTTTGTAGTTAACAAAGCAAACCCATGTCTGTATAAAGTATTAGCGGTGGAGATCACAAAGTTGCCTTAAAGCATGCTTCCCTGGGCATTATACTGTAGTGAGCACGCGCCCTCTGCCTCCCTGAAATTACATAAAATGAGAAGTCATTACATTTCTTTTCCATTGTAAACTTAGGGCCTCATTACAAGGTTAGTGGTCCTGGGACCACCATGGGGGTGGTGGTAGTCCCACCGTCATCATTCTGGCAGATGTGACTGCCGAATTACAGGTTTAGCGGTAATACAAAATGAACACCACCAGCAGTCCTTCGACATCGCCAGGCAGCATTGACCGCCACAGTCACAAGGAAGCACAACCAGACTCAGGCACAGGGAGACTGAAGGCTGCACAACGTTGTCATACACATCAACAACAGCACACCTACAGGACACATACAAATACAGCTTACACATTCACATTCACCACTGGCCAGGGACTGTCCTTACATATCACACATATATGTATTGATGTGGCATTCAACACAAGAAAACAACACCAGTAAACAACCCTGCAATTGACACACACATCACAGTACAATGGAATCACAATGGGATGCACAATACATAGAGAAACAAATAGACCAAGAACACCATGACAACTATACCTACACAATTGGGAAGGGGCCATCTGGGACACCCAGGGAAGGTTACTGCCACGGGAAACAACACTTTGAAGAGGCCCCTCAAACAACATGTGCACAGGAAATGGCCCTACATCGGTCTCAGGGACAAACAATACTAAAACAAATGTCATGCACTTCTGCACAATGGGGAAGGGCAAGTCAACAAAGCTCATACAGCTCCTACTGCATGGGACCTACCTCTAAGGGAACTAGCTGCAAGGGACACACCCAGAAATGGAAACATGCACAGCCTAATGCAAACACAGCTAGCACAATTTAACACACTCCAAATCTGCACAAACAAAACTCAAGATGACACACATCACATGTATATATAAGCCATATCAGAGGGACAAGTCTAACACCATACCTGCCCACACTGGACAACACAATTTGTTTTTAATTACCATACAAAATAGTACAAAATGCCATGGCCCCACCATTGCATTTACACACATATACCTAAACACACAATATATACCCTTCTCTTGGAGGACAACAGCACTGCACACAAACTCACATACTGCAAACCACAGCACATGGAGCACCAAGCAGGCTGAAACACACACAGCTGGAGGCACACAACCACTCAGGAACAACAAAATGTATACCCACAAAAACCACTGTTTGGGTTTATTAAATAGAATACTATTAAAGGCCATTGGCCAGTCCATATATATATAGTCCCAAAAGTAGCACAGTATTGTGCCAAAACCTGACTCCTTCCTGCCAGGGAACCTCCACAGCAAGCGGCATTAAGGGGGCAGGCAGGCACCTCAGGCATTATCCGGGGGTGGGCAGGGTGGGAATAGATCCGATTTATTAGGGGGGGTTTGGGCTAGGGCTTTGGAGAGTTGGGCTTCTTATGGGGAGAGGGGAGGTATGGCTACTTGCAGGGTTGGCAGGGGAGGTCCTGTAGGTGGAAGGGATGGCTTGGGAGCTGGCTGGGGTCCTTCTTGGTCTAGAATAGGGGTGGGGGGACAAGGCAAAGGTTAAGGTCTAACAAAAAAAGTTTTTGGGACACACAGGGACGGTCATCAGAAGGGGGTCAGGATGTAGAGCTTGAGGGAGTGGTTGATGTGTAGGTGTGGATGCCATGGGTGCATGCTTGTGTAAGGTATGCTTGTGTGAGATGGGTGTCTGTTGAGTGGGTGAGTGAGGGTGTCTTTTTGTGTCTTGGGCTGGAGGTGGGTGGAGGTGCTGGAAGATGCCTGTTGTCTGTTGTGGTGGTGACTGCAAGTATGGTGGATGTGGTGGATGTATGTGTATCTGTAGTTGTGTTGTCTGTGGCTGTTATGCTTGTGGTGGATATATCGGGGTCTGCTGGGGTGGTGTCTGCGGGTAGGATGGGTGTGGTGGCTGTGTCAGTGACTTGTGGTGGTGACTGTAGGTATACTTGATATTGTGTGTGATGCTAGGGGTGGTGGGGGTGTCAGGGGAAGTTGTGAGTTTTGCTGTGTCTGTGGGTGGATGTTGTTTGTGCATGCTGGTGTGTCTTGTGGTGCTTGTGTTTGTGTGCACTCCATTTGTCTGTTGAGGTGGATGTCTGCGGATCTGTTTGAGTGCTTTGGGTAGGTAGGGGAAGGGGGATTTGGGCTGGAAGAGGAAGGTGGAAGGGAAACAGAATGTGGGGGGTGACTGACTGCCGTCAGTGTGGAGGCCAGAGCCTGAAAAGATCTCGGTAGGCCACACATTGCACCATGAAAGCCTCTCAGGAATGCATTAGTCTGTTGGAGCTGACTTGCCAATCCCTGGAAGGCATTCACAATGGCTTTCTAACCCACAGAGATACTTCTCAGGAGGTCAATAGCCTCCTCACGAGGGCAGCAGGGGTAACAGGGGCTGGGGCGGAGGTGGCTGCAGTGAAGGAGATGCCCACCTTCTTGGGTGAGCGGGCACTGAAAACTAGGTGGGGAGCAACAGGGAGGGCGGTGATAGAACAGGGGGTGGCAGACAAGGATGGTGCTGGGGGATTCACCAATGGGTCTTCCACCACTAAGAAGTGTCCACTAGAGGAGGAATCTGATGATGATATCCAGTCTCCCCAGTGGCACTCGCCTTGCCCTCTGGGCCACTGGATCCCTCTGTGTCAGTGGTGTCTTGACCCGAGGTTCTGAGGCCAGATGCTTCCCCACTTGGCTCGGCCGTCTCCTTCGCTTGCCTGTGCTAATGCTGTAAAAAGAAGGACAAATATTGTTATAATATGCCCATGATAACACTTCAATCACAACTCTGATTGACAAACAATACCATCATATCAAGTAGGCCTCAGCAAAAACTTACACCTAAGCAGCACATACACATGCCAGAACATATGCATACATGCTATCTGGATTTACTAAAGTTGCGTACAGGAAAATCAGAATCTCAGACAACTACAATTGCATGGCTGAAGTCTTGCAATCACACTATACATACAACAACCAAGAGACCTCACCATTTTCAAAGCTATGCCACATGCAGCAGCCCTAAGTTAACGTTTGGCAAATAATAATATCCCATTGAAATGTCCATTCCCACATTTCACACACAAGGTCATGCACACATCTATTTGGCACATACATAATGTACCAACAGTTAGAAATGATGCATGAAATCCTGCTATGTTGCTTACAAAAGTGCAATATCCTGAGGTAGGTGACATGGAAATACCCATGTCACACTGGAAACATTTCAACAATGTACACTTCGAGTGGCACCTGTCCCAATAGAGTCAAGGAGGTAGCATCCATGTTACTCAGATAAACCTCACATGTGCCATTGAAAGGAATTGATGTCAGGTTCAATTTGTCAGGGAGAGATGTCTCCAGAGTACCCAAAACAATGAATCAGTAAGCCCCAGGATAGTAACCACTAATGTATGACACCCATTACAATGAGATTATCTGAGTGTCCCTGTAGTACCCATCTGTCCTTTGCATGTTGGAGAGACACAGAACTTGAAGGATTAATATAAGGACCTCAAAATGGTTGTCCAATAAGAAGCAACATCACTATCCACATCTTAGACATGCCAACCCCGGTGTGTGTCTGTGGTTGAATGTCTGTACTTAAACACTTGTGATGTCAACATCACTGCAGTCACTCCATGATGCATGTCAACAGGCAAGGCACAATCCTCAACCATTACACATGTGCAGTGTACTTTTCCACATGATTCCACATCAAGGGCATAGATAAACACAGAGTTGTTCCACAATCTGGGCCTAACTGCCATGTCCATCATTGCTACTGCAGTTCAACATGCAAAGTGACATTCTATGATGCTGGAAGGTATCTGTCAAACAATAAACAATGGTGACAACTCCTATCTGTGGCACAACATGAAATGTGCCACCACCAATACTGTACTATTCCACAAACAGTTTTCCATGCACATACATGTAAGGGAATAAAGACATCATCCCATCAACATAGGGAGAACATGCATGAAATTGCAGATCAAGAATGTTCCCTAAGAAGAAAAGGACACATGCTGACATATAGGCACAAGGAATGTTAGCAGCAGTCATGGGACATAATTCACGGCAATGGACATTCCCCACTTACAAAGGGAAAGTACTTTGCTACATCTGCTAACAATCATCCATATAAGCCATGTCACATGTATGATGGGCACCTATACATAATAGAGTGCAGTGAGACACCAGCACCCATCATATACTGATGATACCTGGCTTTTGTGTGGCAGATGACTACATACACATTTACCCAGACACATGGCAGAGTACAGTGATCCATAACCTACTTACCTTTGGCCTGTAACAGTTATGGGTAGTGATCTGTGGGTTAGAAATTACACCCACTATAACAACAAATAGTACATGAATGATCAGTGTACACAGCCATTTGTGGTCCCTGCAGAGCAAGTTGTTTGAGGATCCCCTCAGTTTTGTACTAGGTCCCAGGTTCAAAAGCCAAGGCACACCAGTTTGATACAAATGACATGTCAACACCAAACATCTCCAATCTACTGTGTGACACATGGCTCACCCTGAATTGTCTGGGGGAGCAGTCAGTACCTCACACAATCACCTGGCAATTTGACAGGCAGAAATAAATTTGCTGTGACTCACCCCCTTGTGGCTACTGTGCTGCCCTAAAATGCCCATCAACCTCCGGGTAGACCACCGCCGAAATGCAGGCCATTAGGGGCGTCATGGTCCTATGGGCACTCCGCACACATTGGGAGGACAGACCCAGCTGGGCCTCCGCGGCTGTGGAACCCCAGGGTCTGCACCTTCTTGGCTCTCCATATCCCTTTCTTCTGATGGACATTGACCTGCATAAGTGCAAAAGGCAACACAAGAAATGATGTCCAAAAGTCCCATTTAAAATGTCTGAGTTACAGACATGTCAGTACACAAAGCTATGAACTTTCTGTTTTGCCCAAACTGCTCAAGTGTGGCACATACTAGCCATTGAGCACAGGGACATGACTACAAAACACTTCCCAACCTGCAGATCAACCCACTTGACATCTTGTGGGACATGCTCTAGCAATCTGACTGAGGTCTGTGGAACTATGGGACACATCACACCTCTGTGGCATCTGAAAGATACACTCCTTAGGCATGAATGCATTAAACCACACTCTGTGAGAATGATTCTCTGCATACAGTTCCTACAGGCTACTGCCAGAGTACAAACTCAAACATTACACATGGGTAACAATAAAGGGACTGGCATGGTGTCTACCTTGTCCATGTGTATACATGTGGACTAACAAATGCATACTCATGCCACCTCAGGGGTTGGGGTTCTGAGTCATGTACCTTTGGGCATGCTTTTGGACATATGTGTCCATCCTACAGAGATGGCATCCAACAAACAAAGGCATGCATTGTCCATTTTCTGCCATGTGACCAAGCTACTGAGTCACTGTGACGGGTCGGACCGATCCGACCCGCACACAATTGCGCCCAGTGCTACCTCTGCTTGGGATGACCCGGAAGCGACCCAGAGGGCCGCCCTTCCTATGGGCTCTGCACTGTACCCGCGGGACGCGAGGGACGGAAAAGGGGAAGTCCCGGAGTTCCAGGAGAGCGCGGTTGGCCGGAGCGGAGACTTCCAGGAAGCGTCAGCGGAGCGAACCCGAAGGCTCGAAAGGATCCAGGAGGAGAGGAGTCTACGACCGTTGGGAATCCCCAAGGACAGACCCCGACTGGAACAAAGAACCCTCACGGTCCCAATCCGGGACTAAGACCACTGGGCCCGGGAAGCATATGCCTAGGACCCGCCACGCTTCAGGAGAAGCGTGGCCAAGCCAGGTACGGAGCTAGGGACGGGTAGGGAGGTCGGGAAGGGGGAGGAGGAGGTTGTACACGGGGAAATAACACGAGCATGGACACTGGGCGGGAGGTATATGGAAAGGGGTGGGAAAAATACGAACGGGGAAGCACTGTGAGCACAAATTAGTTGACTGTTAGGAAAGAAACAGGGTCAGCCACCAGCAGGAAGTACCAAACAGAGGAAACTAATAATGTAAGGAAAAGAAGACTCAAGAGCCTAAGAAGAAGGGAAAGAGGAGAGATATACAGGAGAGAAAGAGAAAACGACCAGAAGAAAAGCCCAAACAGACAGGTCTGAGAAAAGACAGAAGATAGGAGGAGAAAGGAAAGAACAGAACCCAGGACTAAGGAAGAAAGAGAGAAAAAGCAAGTAAGAAAAGAGGAGAAAAGAGCGGAAGACAGGAAAAGGAAAAAGAGAGAACAGAGAATAGGAAACTAGAAAAGAGAGAGAGAAAAGGAAAAGAGAGCGATTTACTCAAACACTTACCGTGCCTATTCCTCTTCTGTCCCCACATGCTTCCCGAGAGGCCTATGGAGAGAACAGAAAGAAGAAGACGAGATTAGTCCACAAAGACGGGAGGAGACATCTGAGACCAACTACCACGGACTTACTCACCATAAAGTACTCTGTAGAACAACAATAAACCATACTTACCTATAGACACAATCAGTCTTGTGTACTTGATATCGGCCAGCCTACGACAGTCACATATCATGGGTTCCCAGTAATCAACACACTGCACTGTGGGACTATCATTTATGCAATAAGCCTGCACAGGAAACATTTGACCTGGATAAAGGTGACAACAGGGCTGTGTGAGTAAGGGACCTGTCAGGGGAGAGAGACACAAAATGACAATGATATCAAGTGCAGATTAGTCACAGATCATTAACTCTCCCCTAAAACCATTTACATACTCATCGGGGAAAGAGCCTCAATAAGCTGCATATTAGCACTGTGCCTAGATTTGACTACATAACAGGATCTACTGGGATACAGGGAGCAGGCAGAGTGCCACAGTTGCATAGTGAAAGTGACTCTACACCATCCTAGACTCGGACACATACTGGCAGATACATTTGACAGGCCCAGGGGTCTTCAGGCTGAGCAGACAGCACCTACATGAAACTCCATTCCCATCACTTCCATTCATGACATTACATCATTTAGTCAACAGCAATTTGGCATGTGGTGTGTATGTGGCAAACTGAAGGGCAGAGCGAGTCAGGATATGCCTTACATAGATGTTTAGCAAGGTCAGATGTGGTTTGAAATCTCTGTGGTAACATACACATAGCTCACTTTACACACACCTCACACATACAACATGCATACACAGCTCATGCTGTCATGCAAATACATGTTGTGTCACATTGACAACATCCGTGTTGTAAGAGATGTATGGGAATAGCTGTGATGTAACCTCACCTAGTTTTATGCATCCAACATAAGTTAGATCAGGGAAGACCACAAGCACACACACAACAATGTATTAGGACTCAACATCTGCCACTGAATACAGATACATGCACATTGACTCTCCTATTGATGCCTCACCGACTGCACCTCCATCGCCTTGAATTTACATTCTGGAACACATGGGAACAATGTAGCCTGTGAGGAGGGAATATGTGGTGACAGAGAAAATGTGGACATGAGGCAATTACCTGCTCCTCTGGAGGTCGTGCTGGCAGCAGTGTCAGGGATCAAGTGAGGGATTTTGCAGAACTTGGCGGTCACGTCTGTCACACAAACAGCCGTCACCGCCAGCAGACATAGGCGGTCATTCTGACCCTGGCGGTCAAAGACCGCCAGGGCGGAGGACCGCGGGAGCACCGCCGACAGGCCGGCGGTGCTCCAATGGGGATTCCGACCGCGGCAACACTGGCGGTCTCCCGCCAGTGTACCGCCGCCCCATTGAATCCTCCAAGGCGGCGCAGCTTGCTGCGCCGCCGAGGGGATTCCGACCCCCCCTACCGCCATCCAGATCCCGGCGGTCCGACCGCCGGGAACCGGATGGCGGTAGGGGGGGTCGCGGGGCCCCTGGGGGCCCCTGCAGTGCCCATGCCACTGGCATGGGCATTGCAGGGGCCCCCGTAAGAGGGCCCCTACAAGTATTTCACTGTCTGCTTGGCAGACAGTGAAATACGCGACGGGTGCCACTGCACCCGTCGCACAGCTTCCACTCCGCCGGCTCGATTCCGAGCCGGCTTCATCGTGGAAGCATCTTTCCCGCTGGGCTGGCGGGCGGCCTGAAGGCGGCCGCCCGCCAGCCCAGCGGGAAAGTCAGAATTACCGCGGCGGTCTTTTGACCGCGCAGCGGTATTCTGGCGCCCCCCGACAGGCCGGCGGCGACCGCCGCCGGTCAAAGTCGGAATGAGGGCCATAGTCATTGGCCTGCAACCACCACAGGGAACAACTTTAGCCTATGGCTGTGTCTGCTGCGGTTGTAACTTCCTATCGTCATGACAACTTCCGCTGGTAGTATTGGGGGGTTCCTAATGTCCAATGGAGTAGGTCAGGCACCCGCCATTTTAGAGGCCTGAAATGCGTTATATGGCTCAGAAAATTGCATCACAACTAGCTTAAGTGGTTGTCTTGTCCTGTCATGTAAGTACTACTACTCAGACACCATTTGTGTGCATTGCTAGGCACATAACCCTGCACTAGTCCTGACCAGATTAGATTATTGCAACAGTCTTTACCTAAATGCTCATCAATCTACACTGAACAAACTCCAAACCCTTCAGAATGCTTCCCAAATATTGTTCATTGTCAAAGGATATTAAAAAGCTGCACTGGTTACCCCTACACCAAAGAGTCACATTCAAATCACTCGGCTCAAGACCTGGCTCTTCGAGCAGCAGTAACCCCCCCCTAGCGCTTTGAGACCCTCACGGTTGAGTAGCGCGCTCTATAAATGCCTTGATTGATTGATTGATTGATTGTGTTGCCAGTAATCCTCAGCATGACACTACCTGAGACATATCCCTCCTTCCCTTACCATCTTGTGTCTTCCTCCTGCGCATCACATGGGTTTATAGTTCAACATTTCAAAAAGTAGAAAGGAAGGTATCAGGCGATGTTTTTGTGATAGGTGAGTTTATTGACATAGCTGCAGGAAATTAAATAGAGATGCAACAAAAAAGTAAAGTGTAGGAATCTGTCATGGTGGATGTAATCATATTAGTAGATGCCACAATATTTGAAGTCCAAAGTCCAGTGTCCTAATACCACAAAAAATGGAAGGTGGTTGAAGAATAGTCAACAGAGTGAATATGTGGCACACAAGGAGTTCCTTTAGGAAGTGGTCACTTGCTGGCAATGGTTGGTGTCTTGCCAACTGCATCTCCTGGATGTTGGGTGGGCGTCCCTGCCTGGGGGGGGGGAGGGAAGGGTGTTCTGCTGCTACAGAGACAGGTCCTCCCTTTCTGTGGCTGTCACAGATGTTGAAGGGACTGGTGTCGCTTGGCCAGAGGGAAGGGTGTGGTGTTGCGCAAAGTCCCTGGTCAGGGTGCTGCTTATCTCCCTGAACACCCCTGATAGGGAGGCCAAGATGGTGTTGGTAGCCTCCCACTTTTCCAGAAACCCACGATGGAAGTCCCTCTCCAGCTGCTTGATCCGCCTGTTTTTGGCAAGTACCTGGCCCATCACGCCTTGGGATTCTTGATAGGTTCCCAAGACTTGGCTGATGGTGTCCTGGCCAGCACCATCTCCAGTAGCCTCACGCTGCTGGCCCACAACATCCCTCCCATGCACCCTACTCCCACGTGCCTGCACCCTTGGCACAGCTTGCCTCCTACCACTGGTTCCAGAACCCTCATTGTCGGAGGTGTGTTGCTGTGACTCAGGATCCTGGACTGGGGGGCACAAGATGGTTGTCACTGTCCTCAGGACATAGCTTGGGCGGGCTGGCTGTCTGCGATGTAGATGCTGGGAGGACTCAATGTGGTTACGGTGAGGCTCATTGGTGTCATCTGACCAGGTTGCCCTGATGGGCCAGAACCGTCCTCAACGTCCAGACATCCAGGAGTGTTGTCTTCACTGAGTGCTTCATTCATGGTGGTAGTGGCAGTATCTTGAGTGTGCTTGGTGTTCCAGTGGTAGCTAGACCTGTTGATGTGAGAGATACAATGTTATAGGTTGTATTGTGACATCTACCTCAAATAGTTTAAAGTGACATTTAGCAAAGGCCATGTACACATTGGATTTGCAGGTTTTCCTTATGTGACAGGTACACATGCTAATAATTGTATTGACCGGACATTAGAGTAGCATACCAATTCCATTGCAGTCAACCTGCTGCAGAATGTATGAGTTCATTAGCACTTGGGAAGATGGTCATAGACTTACATCTTGCCAGCAGCCCAGGCAAAACAGTGGCTGGGCAGAATCAGGTTTATTTTATTTTAAGGCCTAGTTCATTATTATGCAGGTAGACCCAGAAATTTATTGTAAATGTGATAGTTGTCATTGCGTGGTTGTGCATTGTGTATGTATCCGCTGCCAATACCATTCAGCTGATACATCTTGAGGCCTTTGATTTTTTTTCCTTTTTTTTTTTTTGCACACATGTTGTGCTGTCCTTCCAGTCCAATTTCACAATAGTTTTGTCTTGGCTTAACTGCTCAAGATGGATCTAGGTAGTTAGCCACATCACAGAGTGTACTATGATCTGTATTTTGGTCCCTCCCAGGTGGGTAATCTTCATTTGGGAGTTCACAGACAAATGCACAATGTTGTATGGACACTGTCCTGATTATTGGAGTTACAGGGACTGGTCGTCCTGGGATCTACAGTCATGCTATTACAAGCACTACACACAGTATACATAGGTTATCCTCTCAGGTGAATACTCTTCCATTGCAAGTTAACAAACAAGGATATTTGGATAGATGCACACCTGGCTTGTATTTGGATTTGAGGAGACAGAGCCTCCTGGCCTCCCTATACTTCATGCACTTGTTATACGCCAGCCCCCCAGGTGTGTACACTTCATGTGTGATTTCCCAAATAAGGGTTCGTTTGCAAGTGTACTTTGGACTGGTGTATGGAGTGACAGTAAGGGAGCCTCCTGTGAGTTGCAGCCATGTAACTCCCTGTATTACACACACTATACTGATGGTTTCCTCCCAGGTGAGTATACCTCAGTGATAATTTGGTACACAGGTGTACTTTGGGAGAGGACACAGTTTTGGTGTTTGTAGTTGGGGAGCAGTGCCTGCTGTGAGTTGCAGTCCTTTCACTCTCATTGCTTCACAATACCTGACAGATGCCAACTCCCCCAATGAGTACACATCATTTGAAATCTGAAATACTGTTGTCTTCAAGGAAGGGCACACTGTTCTGATGTTTGTAGTGACAGTACTAGTGGCTCCAGGCCTTAGTAGTCCTGTCAGTGCCTGTACTACACACACACTATACTAATGTCATCCTTCCAGGTGACTACAATTCAATGGTGAGTTCAGGGACAAAGGTCATTGGAGCAGAGAGCATTGTGTTGGCTGAGTGGAGTGGCAGTACCAGTACCTCTTGGCTTTAGCAGTCCTGTCAGTGCCTGTACTACACACACACTATACTGATGTCATCCTCCTGAGTGAGTACACTCCAATAGGGAGTTGACAATCAAGGTAATTTTGAGTAGGATACATTGTTCTTGTTTTTGGAATTGTAGAACACTTCCTGCTGGGAACTGTGGTGCTGTCAATCCCTGTACTACACACAATATACAAAGATGTTGTTCCCCCAGGCAAGTCTACTTCACATGTGTTGCCAGACAGGAGTCTATGGACAGGTGGGCACTGGGCTGGTGAGTGGGTGACAATGAAGGTGTAAAAAGGTGAGCAGTGAGCATTCATGACAATACATTTTGGTGGAATATTTATGTCTTGTGACTTACCAGAGTCCACCAGAATGCAGGTTGGCCAAGACATTCTCCTCCCAGGATGTGAGTTGTAGGAGAGGGGGGGGCACCACCAGTCTTCTGGACATGCAGCTGGTGCCTGGATGCCATGGAATGGACCTTCCCCCTGAGGTCATTCCACCTATTCCTGATGTCGTCACTTGTGTGGCCTACAGAGTTCTCTGTCAACTATCCTTTGCCACATTTCCATTTTCCTGGTGATAGTAGTGTGCTGGATTTGGGCTCCAAATAATTGAGGCTCTACTCTTATGATTTCATCCACCATGACTCCTAACTCATCTTCAGTGAAACTGGGATTTTTCTGAGGTGGCATGATGGTGATAAGAAAATAAGTAGTGGGAAATTTACAGGCTATGGTGAGTTAATGGGGTTGGTAAGTGCAAATGGATGTGATTGGAAATAGGAGCATGTTAAGGGTGTGGGGCATGTGCTTAGGGAAAGTTGTGGGGGTGCCTTATCTATATTGTGGTAATTTTTGATGTGCTCTGGCTTGGGTGTTTGGAGTTGGAGAGGCAAAGGGTTGTAGTTTGTGAAGAAGTGTGTTTTATGTGTCCTTTGCAGGTGTGGTGGGTGTGGCAATGTGTGTCAGCTGCGTTGTTTTCAAATCCATCAAATGTGGTGTTGTGTATTACTTTGCTGACCGCTAACCGCAGTGGTTCGGACCGCCATTGGCGGACCACGTGGGTGTCCGTCACTGCGACTTTTGACTTGTAATACATTCGGTGGTGGTTGGTTGACAGGCTGTCACTGCTGGTGGGAGGACCGCCTATTTCCCACCCTCCACGTTACTGGCCGTGTGGCTTTTATGGCTGGCTTTTGACAGTCCTGCCAGTGTAACTTGTAATATGGCTTTCTGTATGACCGCCAACATGGCGGACGTTTGGCAGCCACTACAATGGTGGTCTGCCGGTCTGACCACCAAACTTATAATTAGGCCGTTAATCCTCACACCTCAAGTAACATTTGTTTGGCATTCATGGAAAGCAGTAAGGGTGAAGGGTTTCCCCGTGGGATTATTGTGAAAGATGGCCATAACTGTATAAGAAAGGAGTATGACGTGATGATCAGGGCGAAGAAGCAGGCTTATTATCAGTCAAATCTGAATCAAATGATTCGCACTTTCCAGGATAAGAACATGAAAAAAGTTTGGAAGCTAGTTCAGAAAAGGTGCATAAGGTCAGATCCCCCAGTGAGGTGCACGGGTCCAGAAAATACATGAGTCACTTACCTAGACCATATTTACCAAACTAGAGAGGTAAGTGTGAGAGGAACCTGGCCCATCCAAGGTGAGATGTTCTTTGAGTCCTTCTAAGAACAATCCTTAGTAAAACAGATAGGATCTTTAAAATTAACTGAGGCAGCCAGTCTAGATAATCTTCCAGCAATTGTAATAAAGTCTAAACCTGTTTGGTGGCCGCCCTCTTTCTCAAAAGTTTTTATATCTGTAACAAAAACAGGTGTATTCCCGCCAAGCTGGAAAGGCACTATAAGTAAATCTATACATAAAAAAAGGAAGACAAACGCCCCGGGTAATTTTCGCTTGATAAGCCTTCTTGACATAGGTGTCAAACTATACTCAAAGGTAATACTTAACTCCCTAAAGAACTGGATAGATGGTAATGATACTGCCCAATGTAACAGGGAGGTTTCAAGCAAGGGCATTCAATGCTTGATCATTGTTTTAGCTTGTGAGCTCTGGAGAAAAAAGTGATTGAATCAACAGGGAATTTGTATTACTGCTTCATTGATTTTAGCTGTGTTCTGATTTAGTGGATCGTAGGATCCTGTGGGAAAAACTGCAACAAATGTCTATTCCCTCTTGCTTATTAGCAATACTCCAGAAACTTCATTCACAGAACGGTTACGACATTACACTAATGAACTAGACACTGATCCTCAGCTGGACCCGAAACCTGATGCCACTGTCCCCACATTGATGCTGATTCAAACGGGGCTAGCACCCTCCAAATTAGAACATTCTGCACTGGTGCCCACTTTACCTGGACCTCCTATGCCTGAGGTTCCTAATCAAGGTACTGACCCAGAAGAATTTCTGAATGCTCTGTTGACTATTTTTTCACAGAAATTAGCCGGGCCTCTTGTTTATGCCCTTGGTTCCATTCAGTGTCGGATTGACCGCACCGACGTAGACTCCTGGTTTTTCACTCCTACTTACTATATGCTTCCTCTGTTGAAGCAATACCCAGCCCAACCTAAGAACTCCCGGCACATCCACTGGCACCACAGCCAGAGACCTTACACCCCCTCCTTCAACAGATATTCCTCACTACAGGCCACATAGAGAGGCACAAAGGTTAACTAATAAAGAGAGGTACAGGGAAATGATGCATCAACAGTTTGGGTATCATTCTGACCCTATGCTGCCTTTTGGAGGGGATGAGACAGAGGATCCTTTTCAAATACCTGGGTTAGCACCTGCTAGTGGCCTAGACATATCCCCAGAATTAGAAATGGGGTTTCCAGCTGACCACCTACTCCAGACGTTTTGTCACTATGCTGTATCATTCAGACAGAGGCTGATGTTCTTGACTTGTGCCTGCCTCCAGATGATGCCAGAACTAATGTATTAATTGTGGCCCTCCTTCCTTCGCACCTAACTTCTGAGCCCTAAATTGCCTTCTAGAGGCTTTGATTGACCCTGTTCTGGCAGTCTGGGAGAAACCTGCTTCTGCCCTGTCAGTATACCGAATGGTGGCCAGACGTTACCACCCTGTCCTGGAAGACCTTGCCTTTTTTCAGCCCACCCGTCACGAGAGAGTCTATTGATTCAAGATTCCTGTTCTTCTAGCAGCTTCAAGGACATTCCCTATTTCCGCAGCAGACAGGGTGTTAAAGTGTTTAATGGGGAATGGCATGGCATGGAGAAAGTATTTATATCTGGCAGTATGACAATTAAATCCTTAAACACAAGCTGCTGTTATTTCTATATATGCATGCCTTATTAAATATGTCACAACAGTGTTTTCTCATGTTCCTTGGGACCAGCAAAACCATTTTCGAGAAGACCTCACAGATTGTCAGAATGCGGCTTGTCACATTAAATCTTGGCAAGACCCACATGTTCGGTAACCGCTTCCATTAGATGTCATGCCTGGCTCAGAACCACTGGATTTTCCTCTGATACACAAGCTAATTTACTGGACCTACCATTTGATGGTATTAACCTGTTTGGAAAAAAGGCAGATGCAGCACTAGAACATTTTAAAGCTAGCAAAACCACTGTGCATTCTGTTGGGCTTTGGGAAAACCAACTTTAAAGAGATTGCCATCAATATAAGATGTTTTGTAGCTTTGTAAGAGGATTCTAAATTAGGCAGCTTTCCAACCACAAGGTCT
This sequence comes from Pleurodeles waltl, assembly GCF_031143425.1. Taxonomy (NCBI): domain Eukaryota; kingdom Metazoa; phylum Chordata; class Amphibia; order Caudata; family Salamandridae; genus Pleurodeles; species Pleurodeles waltl. The sequence continues at coordinate 54,862,513 of NC_090445.1, read as the reverse complement.
CCCGCTACAAAACCCTTTGGTCCACCACTATAAAGAAAGAAGTAAAAGTAGAGGATGTGGTTCCCTCCAAAAACCCTCATCCTCTTCCTTCTCTTCTTTTCCCACCCTCACAAGAAAGCATCCCTATTTCTGTTCCCAGTCCGTACATGGCCTCTGTGGGGGGAAGGTTCTTCTCCTTTCTACCAGCCTGGAAAGCCATTTCTTCAGACCAGTGGGTCCTTCAAATCGCAGAAAGAGCTTATGCCCTTCCCTTTCTATAGGCCCCATATCCTCACGGCCCCCTATCCTTCCACCCCTAGTATGGATCACTTGGCAATACTACAACAGGACGTGGAAGCACTTCTGTTCAAAGAAGCAGTGGAGCTAGTACTGGAATAAGAGAATCAATCAAGTGGATTTATATAGTGCGGCTAATCACCCGAGAGGGTATTCAGGCGCTTAAGGTTCATGATGGTTCAGGTGACTCAGTCAAACAGGGAGGTCTTGAGTGCTCACTGGAATTCCAGTAGAGAGGTGCAGGTCTATAGCTGCAAAGGGAGGTCGTTCCAGGTTTTGGCCATGAGGTAGGAGAAGAAGCGTCCTCCACTGTTGCTTCATGGGATGCAGGGGTTGTGGGTGATTGAGAGAGAAGTGGAGCATAGTTGTCTGGTAGGGTGGTGGAAGTTCAGGAGATGGTTGATGTAGGCTGGTCCTTGGTTGTGCAGTGCTTTGTAGCTGTGGATTTTCAGCTTGAATTGGCATCTCTTCTCTATGGGGAGCCAATGGAGTTTCCTAAGGTAGGGGGTGATGTGGATCCATTAAAGGTGGTAGAGGATGGAAGAATTCATGCTAAAGTGAACTGTGCATCTAATTTGGCTGCAAAGGCTGTGCTGCATACTTACAATTTTGCTGCTGCAACTTAATCTCAAATTATGCCTGATGCACACATTTTCATGGCAATACATAACGTTAAAAAGGGACAATCCTTTTGATGGTTTTCCTTCCAAATAATCACATAACCTCAGTAAGGGCAATGTTCCTATGGCTGTTCCTATTGCTGTTGCACCTGGAATTGGTATATACTTAATGAGAAAGGTAGGTCAGGTTTAATCAGGGCAGCACTTAAAGTTTTAGCTCCTGCTTTTGCTTGCAGTACCTAGTAGCATTGTGATTGGTTCATACTGTTCTTTCAGATAATGATCCTAATGTTGTTGTATGCCATTCCTGGTCTTAGAGCACAACTGCTATATTGCACCCCTTTTATCCAAAATCAGACTAGATTGTCAAGTGAGCTAATGGCATGCTTAAACATGCATTGACTGCTACTTAATTGGATTCAGGATTATCGTGGTATTATAACCAACAGAACAGTGGTTCTTAACCCTTTATCTTCCCTGGACCACATCTAAATCACTACTAGAAGCCAGGAACCCCAGTTAAGGATTTTCTATGATTTGAACCACATAATAATATTGAAATATACAAAACAAGTTTACATCAAACAAATACACAACATTATGACATTTTTAGTTTAATTAGCAAACAAGAAAAAAGTGAAAACCAAACAAACTTTTAATGGTAAGGTTGGAGCTTTTTCAGTGTTAAGTTTTCTTTAAAACTGCATATTGTTTCCTAAAATGGCATCAACAAAGGATTTCTGTGCTAAGATCACCATCTTCCCAGCTCTTGGGAACAGGAAGGGCTGTATAAAATAAACATAAATTGGATTTATCCAGGGGTGATTTGCCTAGATCCTTAAACGTTTTCCAAAAGGATCTAATCGTTGATATGAAACAATAAGAAAAATTAAAAAATAGCAATTGTTGACAACGTTTTCATCTTTGTCACAATGGCTAATTTACAAAAGATATATATTGTAACATACGCCAAACCCTTTTGGTTACAATAATATATAGGTGTGAGAAAACAGGGCTGATTGCAGAGGCCCCATAACTTTTTTCCCCCATTTTCCTCTTTTTGCTGGTGTTTTCCTGACTTTGATGGTGCCCTGGGTACTGCTAACCAGTCCCAGGGCCTGTGCTCTGTGTAAATTCAATATGCAAATTAGGCTAATTATAATTGGCTAAGTTAACCTACCTATAAGTCCCTAGTATATGGTAGGGCATGTAGGTTTAGGGACCACAGCATAGGTGGTGCACACCTAGGTGCACTGCTGAGGTGCCCAGTGTCATTTTAAAGGCAGGCCTGCTTTGCTGGCTGCTTTTAAATTAAAGTTATATGCAAATTCGACTTTGGAATTAAAGGTACTTCCAAAGTCTTAAACTACCTTATTTTTACATATAAGTCACCCCTAAGGTGTGCCCTATGTGCCCCTAGGGCTGGGTGCCATGTAACTATAAGCAGGGACTTTATAAAAATAGATTTATAAGCCCTGGTGAGGTAAAAACAGCCAAATTCGTTTTTCCCTCATTGAAGTAAATGGCCTTCATAGGCTAGAATGGGCAGACTTTATTTTAAATTTTAAAGTCTCCTTAAATGTTACATACCAAGAATTTGGTATCAAATTAATTGTTGTAATAAATCCCACAACTTCCAGTTGTGGGATTTAATATAACTTGTTCAGGTAAAAAGTTTAGACTTTACCTAAAAAGTTGCCAATTTCAGCTCTGCATTGTTTTTGCTGCTGTGCTCTGATTGGCCAGCCTGCAGCAGCTTCTGCCAGGCTGCCTTGATGAGGTGTGAAGTGGCCTGGCTTCACACAAAGGAATGTGCTTGGGGGAGAGAATCTCCCCTCAGCAGATGGTGAGGCAGGAAGGGGGAGGGCTGCCAAACTGGTCTTCAAAGGCAGAGAAGGACATTTGCAGCACCCAGCAACACCCCCACATCCTGCAACCCCAGACAATTAGGCGCCCCCTTGATTAGATTAGGAGAGGGCAGGAGAGGGGTGTGTTTATGATTTTTAGCCACACCAGTGGGTGGGCTCAGCCAGATGTAACCTCCAAAAATCAGATTCATCCATGTTGGATTTTTAGAGACTGTTGCCTTCTGGGATGGATTTTTGCCACACTTCCCAGGAAGTGGTCATCACAGGGGGCGACCCTGTCCCTGATTGGAGAACCAGGGCCCCCCTGCTTTTCACCCAGGAGCAAGGATAAAACTGGCAGACCTGCCCCCACACCTCAGATCCCCTCCAGAATTCAACAAGAAATGAACTAAAGAAGAAGAAGGACTGCCCTGCTGGACCCCTGGCCTGCACCTGGACCCTGCACTCAGAAGGACTGCACCAGCTGCACACTTGGGCTTCACCACAAGAAGGACTTTGCCTGGCTTCAACTGGTTCAAGGAGGGACTCCCTGTTTGCTACAGGTGAAAAATTGCTAACCAGAGTCCCCTGCACCAACTCCTGAAGAAAGCGACCAGCTGACCACTGTCCAGTGGCCAAAAAGGAGTTTGCGCCAGGTGCATTCTGGGAGTTGAAGTCCGCACCCCCCAAGGACCATCACAGAACTTCTGGACCCTCGGGGTGAGCTGTGGACCCCAAAAGAACCTTAAAAGAACATCTGGGTGAAGCCCCAGAAGTTTGGAAAAGATTTGAGAATTTTTGGAAAAAAGCTCCAGAGAGGGACCGACCCGTCGCGGAAATTCTAGCCGGCTTGCCTCAACCGCGACCCGGCCTGACTTCGTGGTTCATCCCGGTAAAGAAAAACATCCAAAAAAGAGACTAAGGTGGTCATTCTGACCTCGGCGGTAAAAGGCGCCTACCGCCGGTCAGAAATCCTCCATAATTCCGCCGCGGTCGCGGTAACCCGCCACGGTCATTCTGACCCGCAGCAGCCAAACCTCCGAAAATCCGACAGCCACAACAGACCGCCAGACCAGCGGTCGGCGGAAAAGTGGAGGTGACCAAACCTCCACCGTCACGCCAACAGAAATACGCCCATGCCATTACGACCCACGAATCCACGCGGCGGTCTTTCAAACGCGGTTTTCCATTGGCGGTACACACCGCCGCGGTCAGAATACACACAAACGAACAAAACTCAGCCACATTGGACGATTTGAATTCCACACACCTGATACACATACACACACCACTCCCACACACACAATACAATATAAAACACACACCCACATCACCCACAAACCCCTTCGACCAAAATCCTAAAAGAAGCACTGAGAGACACATCAGCGATCACAGAACACCATCACACAGAGGCACACTACACCATCACCCACACAATATCCACACACAAAACAACACACACCACCACACTCAACACACTCAACTACACATACTCCACCCCACCCATCATACACACCACTCCATGGCACCCCAAAGACACCCCCGCTTCTCAGACGAAGAACTCAGGGTCATGGTGGAGGAAATCGTTCGGGTAGAGCCCCAGCTCTTCGGCACACAGGTCCAATACACCAGCATTGCCCGGAGGACGGAGCTATGGCAGAGGATTGTCGACAGGGTCAACGCTGTGGGACAGCACCCCAGAAATCGGGAAGACATCAGGAAGCGATGGAACGACCTACGGGGGAAGGTGCGTTCCATGGTATCCAGGCACAACATCGCCGTGCAGAAGACTGGCGGAGGACTCCCACCTCAACCCCCACAATTTACAACATGGGAGGAGGAAGTCTTGAACATCCTGCATCCTGACGGCCTCGCAGGAGTATCTGGAGGAATGGATTCTGGTAAGTTGAAGCTTCAATACTGCTTCCCCCCCACCTGCATGCCAAATCATACCCCAACCCTCACCCCCATCCTCGAACCCCACCCTCACCCCCACCCCCATCCTCACCCCCAACCTCACCCCCACCACCATCCTCACCCCCACCACCATCCTCACCCCCACCCCCAGCACACCTATTCCCTGCCAATGTCTCACCATCACAACCCACACATCCCAAAACCTAGGCCTGCATGCGTCCACTAAGCATGGACACCCATCACCAAAGCATGCCCAATGCATATACACATCCCCCCCACAAGCCACCCTCACCAAAGCCCCCACACACGAATGCCAGCACTTGGGGACACGGGAACCCACAGATACACCCATATGCCACACATTGAAACTATAACCATACCTCTATACCCCTGCAGGACCCGACCGCCAACACACCGCCACGGAGGGCCCAGAATTCTCCACACCCCCCACCCAAGAGGCCGTCAGCGATGACAGCAGCTCTGTCGACCTGGACACTGATGACCAGCCCGGACCATCGGGGACCTCTGGACAGTCGGTTCCCCTCACACAGGCACAGGCCACTACAGACCCAAACCCCTCTGGGAACACCAGCACAGCTCCCACCCAGCGGGCCCATGCCTCTGTCTCCAGGGCGCGTCAATCTGCGGTGTGTCTACCACTACAGGGCACCCAGGATAACCCACCACCCCAACAACAACAGGGACCTGGGGGCAGTGGTAGTGGGCACACCGGCCAGGGGGCAGAGGCCCAGGGAAACAGGGCAACTCGGAGGGCAGCTGTGCGACAGGGGGGGGACGGGCCCAGGGAACCCACTCTCCACGAGGCCCTCACCACCATCATGGGAGCATACAACCGCTCCCAGGAGACGATGGCGACGGTACTGGCCCGGTTCCAGGAGATCCAGGTACTGCAGGAGAAACACTATCGGGGGTACAGGGAGGACATCAGAGCCCTCACCTCCACCCTGGTTACCATGGTAGGGCTGCTGCAGGAACTCATCAACACCAGGAGGGACACTCAACAACAACAAAGGGCCCCTGCCACTAGCCTGGACCAAGAACAGCCAACCACCTCCGCCGGCGCTAGTGGACAGGAGGCCCCCGCACAACAGCAGCCCACCAGACCCCCACCTCCTGCAGGAGAAGAACCACCCCGCAAGAGGGCCCTGAGATCTCGCAAGAAGACAGAGTAGGATGTCAAGACCCCCGCCAGCAAAGGATACCACCTGATGTCATCCCACTGTCCCACATTGTCACCCTGTCCATCCTTGAACTGCCCATGCTCCATCTCTCCACAGGCCTATGGACAATGCACCTGTGTGACTGTTACTCTGGACTCTGCCATGGACATTCCTTCACCATAGCCCCCACCCACTTGAAACCACCCATCCCATTTTGAGCACTGAAATAAACACCTATTTTGCACAAAACTATCTGGAGTCTGGCTGTGATTTCTAAATATTGTAATTGACATGACAGTGCAAATATGTCCTTGTACATAGTGAAGTCAACAAACAGCTGCCACAAAGCTGTAGTCCATGGGGAAACGAAGCACAGGACTCGTAGTGGGGACCCCAGATCTGAAATAGGGAGGGAAAAGCCACAACTCAGTCATCATACACTGGGGCAAATAGACAGGCAGCAGAGATGCTGGAGAGTAGTTTACATTTACTAAATAATGTTTGAATTGTTACCTGTGTCCTATTGGAAGTACTGTGCAATGATTCTGTCCCTGTTGTCTGTTTCAGCCCCGTCGTCTTCCTCCTCGTCACTCTCCACAGGCTCCACAGCTGCTACAACACCACCATCTGGACCATCCTCCTGCAGGAAAGGCACCTGGCGGCGCAAAGCCAGGTTGTGAAGCATGCAGCAGGCCACGATGATGTGACACACCTTCTTAGGTGAGTACATTAGGGATCCACCTGTCATATGCAGGCACCGAAACCTGGCCTTTAGGAGGCCGAAGGTGCGTTCGATCACCCTCCTAGTACGCCCATGGGCCTCATTGTACCGTTCCTCTGCCCTGGTCCGGGGATTCCTTACTGGGGTCAGTAGCCACGACAGGTTGGGGTACCCAGAGTCCCCCAATAGCCATACACGGTGTCTCTCTAGCTGTTCCATCACGTAAGGGATGCTGCTATTCCTTAGGATGTAGGCGTCATGCACTGACCCTGGGAATTTGGCATTTACATGCGAGATGTACTGGTCAGCCAAACACACCACCTGGATGTTCATGGAATGGTAACTTTTTCTGTTCCTGTACACCTGCTCCCTGTCTCTTGGGGGAACCAAAGCCACATGGGTCCCATCAATGGCTGCAATGACGTTGGGAATATGTCCAAGGGCATAGAAATCACCCTTCACTGCAGCCAATTCGCCCACCTCAGGGAAAAGGATGTAGCTCCTCATGTATTTCATCAGGGCAGACAACACTCTGGATAACACCTTCGAAAACATGGGCTGAGACATCCCAGAAGCAATTCCCACTGTTGTCTGAAATGACCCACTTGCCAAGAAGTGGAGTACTGACAGGACCTGCACCAGAGGGGGAATCCCTGTGGGTTGGCGGATGGGGGACATCAGGTCGGGCTCCAGCTGGGCACACAGTTCATGTATAGTGGCACGGTCAAGCCGGTAGGTCAGGATAATGTGGCGTGCTTCCATTGTCGACAGGTCCACCAGCGGCCTGTACACGGGAGGATTCATCCGTCTCCTCGCCAAACCCAGCGGACGGTGCCTAGGAAGGACAACATGGAGCACACAGTCAAGCAACCCACAGGTACGTACTCACAGCTTGCACAGTAAACGATTCTCTATGCAGTGAATGGCGTGTCTGAGTGGCTATGCAAGGCCTAGGCCTGTGTGACGCAGTTGAAATTGAGCCATGTGGACCCTCGAAATGGCGGCTGCCTGACCTGTGAAGTGTGACAATGGGATGTGAGGTCAATGCGCTGGCGTGGCACACCGCGGCGGTCGGCGGTCGAAGACCGCGGCGCGAAGCCGCATTGGTTAACATTGAAGCCTATGGGTTTCAGGAGCCAATGGCGAAGGGCGCCGGCGGTGGCGGTACGCACCGCCGCGGTACGCACCGCCGCGGACGTGACTGCCATTTTCTATCTACTTATTCACTTGCGACTTGAACTTTCACAGGAGAGGACCTATACTGCAAGTGTTGCTGTGACCTCGGTCTGGAAGGGACAATGGCTGCTGCGCCTGGGGAAAGGGCCCCTGCCTTCACTGGAGAAGAGTTGGAGAAACTTGTGGATGGGGTCCTCCCCCAGTATGCGCTACTCTACGGTCCTCCAGACCAACAAGTGAGTTTAATTCAATACGGATTTGGGGCCACTGGCTGGCTTGGGGGCCTGGCGGGGGGCCTGGCGGGGATGGGGGGCATGTTGGGCCTGGCGGGGGGCCTGGCGGGGGGCCTGGCGGGGATGGGGGGCATGTTGGGCCTGGCGGGGGGGCCTGGCGGGGATGGGGGGCATGTTGGGCCTGGCGGGGGGCCTGGCGGGGATGGGGGGCATGTTGGGCCTGGCGGGGGGCCTGGCGGGGGGCCTGGCGGGGATGGGGGGCATGTTGGGCCTGGCGGGGGGCCTGGCGGGGATGGGGGGCATGTTGGGCCTGGCGGGGGGCCTGGCGGGGATGGGGGGCATGTTGGGCCTGGCGGGGGGCCTGGCGGGGATGGGGGGCATGTTGGGCCTGGCGGGGGGCCTGGCGGGGGGCTTGGCGGGGATGGGGGGCATGTTGGGCCTGGCGGGGGGGCCTGGCGGGGATGGGGGGCATGTTGGGCCTGGCGGGGGGCCTGGCGGGGGGCCTGGCGGGGATGGGGGGCATGTTGGGCCTGGCGGGGCCTGGCGGGGATGGGGGGCATGTTGGGCCTGGCGGGGGGCATGGCGGGGGCCTGGCGGGGATGGGGGGCATTGGGCCACTGGCAACGAAAATGCAGACAAACTTGAACGTGGTATTTCTCCCTCCCTGTACGTATCACATAGGTCCGCGCCCATGAGAAGATCGGGATTTGGCGTGCCATCGCCAAGGAAGTCCGGACCCTGGGGGTCCACCATCGACGGGGCACCCACTGCCGCAAGAGGTGGGAGGACATCCGCCGCGGGACCAAGAAGACCGCCGAGTCTCTGCTGGGGATGGCCTCCTAACGTAGGCGGGGTGCCTGCCGTCAACTGACCCCCCTGATGTTCCGGATCCTGGCGGTGGCCTACCCTGATTTGGATGGGCGCGTGAGGGCAGCACAGCAGACACAAGGGGGTGAGTACAAGCATAATCTACTCTGTTGTCGCGCAGTGGAGGTGTCTGGGTGGGGGAGGAGGGCTGTGGGTCCCCCTAGGCCAGGGCGATATCTGTAGGCTGGGCACCCCCGTAAGCCCCTGTGTCCCCAGCCACCACCCTCAGTAGTGTGCCAGTACAGCCATCCCTGGGCAGTGTCATCCATGGGTGCAGTTGTCAACTCTAGGCGTGTAGGGCATGTTCCACGGAATGCGTAGCGGACCCCAAGTGCGCAACTTAGTGCAGGGGGCATCTGTGTCTGTCATGTCCGCTAACTGTACCGGTGATCCATGTACTCAAAATCTCTTTATTTCTCTCTCCCCCCCCCTTTTTGTTTGTCTTTCTGTGCTTGTGTGCATCAGCATCATCAGGCGGAGGAGAAGTGGCATCGGGGCAGGAGGGAGCTGCATCTCACATGGCCCAGGAGGGCCATGCCACAGAGTCTGACTGGACCAGTGAGACGGAGGGCGAGGGGAGCTCCACAACGGGGACGACTGGACCCTGCAGCGACACGGACACGTCCTCGGAAGGGAGCTCCCTTGCGGGGGTGGCACCATCCGTGCCCCCCGCCATTACAGGTACAGCCGCCACCCAGCGCACCATCTCCGCCCTCCCAGCAGCCCCTCAGCGTTCGCCCCGTGCCCGCTCTGCCAGGAAGCCGGGCATCTCCTTCGCCCCAGGCACCTCAGGCCCTGCCCCTGTTACCCCCGCTGCCCTCAGTGAGGAGGTCATTGACCTCCTCCGAACGCTCATTTTTGGGCAGACTACCCTTTTGAATGCCATCCAGGGGGTGGAGAGGGAGGTTCATCGCAGCAATGCGTACCTGGAGGGCATTCATTCGGGTCAGGCTGCCCATCAGCGATCGTTCCAGGCTCTGGCCTCAGCACTGACGGCAGCCATTGTCCCTGTCTCCTGCCTCCCTCTACTAACTCCCTCCTCCCAGTCTCCTGTTCCTCTGCCTGTCCCACCCACACCATCAGACCAGCCTGCACACACCTCAACACCCAAGAGCAGCTCATCCAAACATAAGCACCACAGATCACGCAGACATTCACACAAGCAACATTCCGATGCAGACATGCCAACAGTCACTACCACCTCTGTGACCACCACCTCCTCGTCTCCCTCCTCCCTCCCTGTGACGTCTACACTCACACCTTCATTCACCTCACCATCAGCCAGTGTTTCCATCACCAGCACACCCTCCAGTACAGTCCGCACACGTGTAGTCACCACCCCCACTGCCATTTACACGTCCCCTGTGTCCTCTCCCACTGTGTCTGTCACCCCCTCTTCCACACCACACAAACGCAGCCACCCACCCACCCAACAGCCATCCACCTCACGACAGCCTCCCACTCCTGCACCTGCACCCAAAGACAGCAAACTTGTTTCGCCTACAACCACATCCTCTCCCTCCACTCCCATACCCACTGTACCTACCACTATCCATTGTCCCAAGAAAATCTATCTCTCTACTGCTACCTTCTTTCCTGACCCTGAGCCCCCCCCTCCTTCTCGTCGGGGTAAGAAGAGCACCTCAGCCACCACCAGCCCTGCAGCCCCCTTGACAAGGGTGCAGGGGTATTGGAGCCCACCAGCCCGCAGGTCTGGATCTTCGCCCAGCAGCAAGGGGACAGCCAGCCCACCCCCTGGGAAGAGGAGCAGAAGGCGGAAGGGCCGCCGCAGGAGCCCGGGTTCTATATCCCCCCAGGACACTAGCCAGCCACCGTCAACAGCCACAGCTCCAAAGGGAGGAAATGGCCACAGACTCCCGACTAAGGAGGGCAAGGGCAGCAAGGCGGAGAAGTCAGGCAGCAGGCCTGCTGCCCATGGAGGACCCGTCACAGCTGCCCAGGAGGAGCCCACCACCCCCATAGCCGCTGCCCAGGGAGGAACCGTCACAGCTGCCCAGGGAGAGCCCACCACCCCCATAGCCGCTGCCCAGGGAGGACCCAGCCCAGCTGCCCAGGAGGGCCCCACCACCCACAGCCCAGGTGGGCATTGAAGGAGCACCATCCCCGCTGTCCAGGAGGGCACCACCAGGCAATGAGCAGTTGGCCATAAAATGGCCGCCGTCTCCAGCACCGCTCCGCTGGGGACCGCCGTCTCAAGAACCGCTGAACTGGGCCCTTCAAGGCAAGGACTGCTGAACTGGGCCCCGCCGTCTCCAGCACCGCTCCGCTGGGGACCGCCGTCTCAAGAACCGCTGAACTGGGCCCTTCAAGGCAAGGACCGCTGAACTGGGCCCGCCGTCTCCAGCACCGCTCCGCTGGGGACCGCCGTCTCAAGAACCGCTGAACTGGGCCCTTCAAGGCAAGGACCGCTGAACTGGGCCCCGCCGTCTCCAGCACCGCTCCGCTGGGGACCGCCGTCTCAAGAACCGCTGAACTGGGCCCTTCAAGGCAAGGACCGCTGAACTGGGCCCCGCCGTCTCCAGCACCGCTCCGCTGGGGACCGCCGTCTCAAGAACCACTAAACTGGGCCCTTCAAGGCAAGGACCGCTGAACTGGGCCCCGCCGTCTCCACCACCGCTCCGCTGGGGACCGCCGTCTCAAGAACCGCTGAACTGGGCCCTTCAAGGCAAGGACCGCTGAACTGGGCCCCGCCGTCTCCAGCACCGCTCCGCTGGGGACCGCCGTCTCAAGAACCGCTGAACTGGGCCCTTCAAGGCAAGAACCACTGAACTGGGCCCTTCAAGGCAAGGACCGCTGAACTGGGCCCTTCAAGGCAAGAACCGCTGAACTGGGCCCTTCAAGGCAAGAACCGCTGAACTGGGCCCTTCCAGGCAGGAACCGCTGGCCCTTTGGCAGACGTGGCAGGGCAGGATCTGTCTCGGGCAGGGCTGCAGGATGTCCTCTGGCCAACATGCCTCCTCCAGTGGCAGTGGAGTATGTTATGGACTGTTTGGACTGTGGCATTGCACTCCCCAGGATGGCCCAGTGGGCAGGCCACCCCCTGTACGGACTGTATGGACTGTGGCTTTGCACTCCCCAGGATGGCCCAGTGGGCAGGCAGGCCACCCACTGTATGGACTGTTTGGACTGTGGCTTTGCTCTCCCCAGGATGGCCCAGTGGGCAGGCCACCCACTGTATGGACTGTATGGACTGTATGGACTGTGGCTTTGCACTCCCCAGGATGGCCCAGTGGGCAGGCCACCCACTGTATGGACTGTTTGGACTGTGGCTTTGCTCTCCCCAGGATGGCCCAGTGGGCAGGCCACCCACTGTATGGACTGTATGGACTGTGGCTTTGCTCTCCCCAGGATGGCCCAGTGGGCAGGCCACCCACTGTATGGACTGTATGGACTGTGGCTTTGCTCTCCCCAGGATGGCCCAGTGGGCAGGCCACCCACTGTATGGACTGTATGGACTGTGGCTTTGCTCTCCCCAGGATGGCCCAGTGGTCATGGAGTCCCCTCGTGGATCTGGCGTCGTGTACTCAAGTGGCTGAGGTGCCCCCCCTTCCCTTCCCCCTGAGGTGCCTGTCCTTTTTTCTTTCTGATGCCCCTGCAGTGTTCTCTCCGTGGAGTTCTTGTCGTGGGACTGGGCCTTGCCCCTTTGCTCAGGACCCCTGTGGTCCACGGACAGTGGTTGGACTACATTTAGTAGATGTATATATTTTGTACATAGTTTATTTATTTATTTGGATTACTGCTGTCCATTTTTCAATATATCTGCCCGTTTAAGATCTCTTCTTTTGGTCTTTGCATTATTTCGGAGGGGGGGGTTTGTGGGTTGTGACAGTGATCTGTGGGAATGCATTGATGTGTGTGTTGTAGTGGGTGTGGGTGGGTGGGTGTGTGCCGGTAATCTTTTCCCTCCCCTGTGTCGTAGGTGCAGTACTCACCGATGTCTTCCGCGCCGCCGGCCGTGCTCCTGGTACAGGAGCAGGTATAGGAGTGCGGGGATGACCTGCAACTCGGGTTCCATACTGCCGGAATCTCGCGTGGAGTATGTGGAGGTGAGCGTTTTCCCGTTCGTAGTCTGTTTCCGCCGTGTTTTTATCGGCGGTGCTCCCGCCCCGGAAAAGGTGGCGGATTGGTGGGTCGTGATAGGGTGGGCGGTACATTGTCTGCCGCCTGGCTGTTGGAGGGGACCGCCGCGCTGTTTGTTTGTTCCGCCGTGGCGGGCGGAGTGTTAATGCGGCGGGCTGTGTTGGCGGTTTCCGCCAGGGTCAGAATTGCATATTTTGGACCGCCGGCCTGTTGGCGGGTTGGCCGCCGCTTTATCACCGACCGCCAGGGTCAGAATGAGGGCCAAAGTCCGAACGTAAAAAGTTGACCGGGGCCTCCCAGCCATCGTATCCGAGAAGGGCTCCATGGACGTCGGATCAAGATCCAGGTTTACCCCGGTCGAAGGATTTTCATCTCGAAAAAACGACTAAGTCCGAAGGTAAAAGTCTCCACCGAGGAAACCCACATCGCATATCCGGACAAGGGCTCCAGGAGGTCGGATTCAACTGGCAGGTTCGTCCCGGTGAAGAAAAACTTCAAAATAAAGACTAAGTCAGAAGGTAACTTTTTAACCGAGGCCTCCCGCGACCTGTAGCCGAGCAGGGCTCCATCGCGGTCGGCCTGAAAGTTTGACTTTGCCCCGGTCGAGGTGCAACCAGATGACCCGATTGGCATTTTTTGTTTCTAAGCGCTAGAAAAGTAATAATTCTTTAAAAATTCATATCTCCGGTTCCCCTGAACCGATTTTAATAGTTTTTGTGTCATTTTAAAGATAAAAATATAAACTATTTTTATAAATTGGTTTTGGATTTTTAAACTGTTTCCTGTGTTTTATTTAATTACTGTTTTGTGATATTTGAATGCTTTACACTTTGGCCCTCATTCTGACCTTGGCGGTCTTTTCGCAAGACCGCTGAGTTACCGCCGCGGTGAAGACCGCCGACCGCGGCGGTGTGCCGCTGTGCGCATTCTGACCGCGGTGAGCGTTCCGCCGGAAAACCGCCAGCAGCCACACTGGCGGTCGGCGGGAAAGTGGAGACTGGTCAACCTCCACCGCCACGCCAGCAGAACACCGCCCACAGAATTACGACCCACATTTCTGTGTGGCGGTCTTCTGTTGGCGGTCTTCTGTTGGCGGTCACGTCCCTATGGCTCCCGTCGCCTCCCGGAGGACCAACGCACAAGGTAAGTTGATCGTCCGTGAGGGGAGGGGGTGGGGGGGTGTTGTGTGATGTGGGCGTGCATGGGGGTGTGCGTGTGAGTGTGTAGAGTGGGTGTGTGAGTGCGTGTATGCGGGCGGGGGGTGCTGCTGTGTCTATGGGTAATGTGTGCTGTTCGGCAGGTGCGCATGTCGGCATGTATGTGTGCGGGTATGTGTCCCCGTTGTGTATGTGTGTGTAGGGGGCGTGTATATGTGCATGTTGGGGGTGTGTGCATGTCGGGGTACATGTATGTGCATGTCGGGGTGGGGGTGGGGAGGGGGTTCGTACCACCTCTGGGGGGTGGCAGGGGGGTGGAGGGTGTGGGGGGAGGACTCGGGTGGGTAGTGGGGGGTGGGGGAGACCCCTATCAGTGCCAGGGAAGGAATTCCCTGGCCCCGATAGTGCTTACCGCCATGGTTCGCACGGCGGTTCCCGCCCGCAAGAAACCGCGGCGGTAGGCAGGGTCATAATACCCTTGGCGGTCTTGGGACGACCGCCGGGCCGGAGTGCGCAAACTCCAGCCCCGCGGTCATGACCGCCGTGGCGGTCGGAGTGGAGAAGTAGCGGTCGGTCGCGGCGGGGACCGCCGCGGTCAGAATGCCATTTTTAATACCGCCGGTCTGTTCGCGGTCCGACCGCCGTCTCTCCGCCGACCGCCAGGGTCAGAATGAGGGCCTTTGTCTCCTAAGTTAAGCCTTGACGCTCGTTGCCAAGCTACCAAGGGTTGAGCTGGGATTAATTTACTGAGACCTAACTGTACCTATGTGGAGGTTAGTGGCTTGTTGCTAGGTGTAGGTACCTACCTGCCCTACCAATAACCCATTTTCCAACAATAGGGTTTGTAGGTTTTCCAAAAACACTTGAAACCCAGAGCCAACGACTGGGCTCCAGCTTATAAAATGTTTCATTATGTACTAACCATGCAGCAATTTGTGTGGTGAAAGCTAATGAATGGAAAAAGGTTTTGAAAATGTATTTATGAAATGGCTACAAGATATTAAGGGCCTCATTATGAGTCTGGCGATCCATGGACCGCCAGACTCGTGATGGCGGTCTGACCGCCCTATTATGATTGTGGTGCCCCTCCATGGTCCGACCGCCGGCACCGCTGGCACCGCCAGGTTGCCGCGGGCCGACGGTCTGGCAGTGCCGGCGGTCGCAATCTGCCAGGGCAGTGCTGACCTGGGGATTACAAGTCCCCTTTCTGCCAGCCTGTGAATGGTGGTTGGCCCACCATGGAAAGGCTGGCAGAAAGAGGGCAATGGTAGCCCCCTAGCATGGGCAGTGCAGGGGCCCCCATGGCCCAGCAGGAGAATTGTAATAGGGCCAGCGGGTGGAAAACTGGAGTGGGGGTTTTCTGCCCGTTTGAGTTTGGCGGTCAGCCTTCAGGTGGGTGTACACATTTTGGAAAAGTCAGTATGCTTTACAGTCGTGACTGCAGTGTCACTCCATTATACTTCTATTGGAAAGGCTGCCCTAGGTTGCAACTCCAGTTCCCTAGCGCCCACAAACTCCAGAGTCACACCAATGTATACTGTAACCTGTATGAAAAGAACCCTGTGGTGAACTCCAAAAGCACATCTGTACTGCTTATGGGTTATCCAGGAATGTCATATTTCTGTGACTCAGCTCAGGATCAGAGTCAGGCCTTTTGTGACCCTGCTGTGCTGGGTTCATTATTTTTCTCCCCAGCTGCAGGAAAAAAGGCCTCGCCCATCAAAGGAAACAATTAATAGTGCTTAAGTCACCTCTGAAGGAGGAAGGAATTGGATGAATTGCTATGCATCAATCCACCAGCTGTCATCCTGTGCTAGAAAGAGGGCCTTCCCCAGGCCACTCAAAAGTGGAGAGAGTCCACACCGCTAGAGTCAAACCAGAAGATTTTCTGGGGGAAGGCCATGATGTCAGCGAGGGGTGGAGCTGAGTCTCCCAGAGCACATGTCAAGTAAATCCTGGGTGACGCCATTTTGAGCTATCCCAGAAGACTGCAGGGAGGTTGAAACAGCAGCATAGCGGTGATGTGACACATCACGACAGGCCAGCGGCGTTGCCCTACTGGACACTCCCGCCCCCACATAAAAGGTCCTGCACAGGTAGAGAGCTCTCTTGGATGTGCTTTTCTGCCAACCACTCGGACTGGAGGCTGGCGCCATGGACAAGGGGATGGAAGAACCTGCTGACTGCCCACTGGACCAAGGCTTCTGCTTCTGAATGCTCCCAGGACCAGGTTGGGGAAAGACTGGGCTCTGCACAAGGAGGAGAGACCCAGAGGAGAAACAAGCAAAATACTAGCTCGGGGAGCCAGTGAAACCTACTCCTGGGACCGTTTGTCATCTGTGAAGCCAGAAGGCCCAAAGAAAGGGTGACAAGGGCTCGCCACCAGGAGCAAAAGGAGGCTAAAGGGGTCTGGGTTATGGCCGTCAGAAGTTTGGACACATTTCACCTTTTCAGCACCAGCGACAAAGTGCATGGGGCTCCGCCACTGTTTTTATCTGTGCCCCCTGGGGTGGGCCAGGGCCCGGGGGCTGGCCCCAAAAGCAAGAAACCAAAAGGGGAAGCTTCATTGTGCTTTCCCCTGAAGAGGAAGAGGGGCCCGGACCCATCCCTGGGCCCTGAGGAGGAGTCTGCCTAAGAGGGGTGCCATCACACTCCCCATTTCTCAAGTGGGGGCCCAGGACCCCATCTCTGGGCCCTGGAAAGAAGGTGGAGGCATGAAAGTGCCGACACACTTTCATGTGAGAAGTGGGAAGGGTGTCTTGACCCCATCCTTGGGCCCAGAAAAGACACCCGGGCCAGTGGAGTGCTTTGGAGGAGAGGAGGGGGCCAGGACCCTATCCCTGGGCTCTCTAGAGGCCGAACATCAGCAGGAAGGCAAACAGCACCGTATGTGTCTGTCAGCAGACCAGAGTGAAGTGCTGATTCTTGTGGCAGCACACGAGTGTGCTGGGTGAGCGGGAAGCCCTCAAGAGCCACCTAGGGTGGGTTTCCCGAGCCGCTCTCTGGCGTGAGGCATGGTAGTGGGATGCCCTGGTGGGACAGGGCACCCCCAGACAAACAATACAATGCGATGCGACCAGAAAAGGAAATGCCAGTAGTTGGCATGCTGCATTAAAAAAAAGTAAAACACAACAAAAGTAAAAGAACGCGGCTCTCCCCGGCGCAATGGGAGAGCTGCTGCTTCAATATTCATTGTGCCCCATAGTGCCCTGCAGGACCAGCCCACATTTCTTAGCAAAAAGTCGCTTATTTTGTCATTGTTGTGGCCCCAGGAGAATGGGGTCACCAACAAAAGGATGATAAAGTGTGTGGGGAGCTGCAGAAGCCTTCCCGCAAAAGGAATTCAAACGTCCCAACTCTACGTTTCAGGAGACTCCTAGGTGATAAGCCCTTAAGGGTTCTGGTATTTTTTTAAGCATTCCCTATGCTCGAGCTTTTGCTGGGACTGTTGTGCCCTCAAGAGGCAAAGATTATGGCTGCAGTCCCTGTGGCCTGAAGTGGTTTAACCCCTTCTGTGCCGCGGACGTAATGGTTACGTCCCGAGGCACAGTGCTCATGTGCTGAGGACGTAACCATTACGTCCTGGGCACTGAGCTAGCGCTCCCTCTGTGGGCTTCCCTCTCATCCCCCCAAGGCAGGGATGGAAGGGGAAGCCCTTCCCTTCCACCCCCAACCCTCCGACACCCCCAGTGACGTCTGATGACATCACCAGAGGCCACCTCCCACGCGATCGGAAGAGAAATGCAAAGCATTTCTCTTCCGATCATGTGTTGGGGCCCTGAGAGGCTTCAAAGGGAAGGAAAGGAATTTCCTTCCCTTTGAAGACTCTCAGAACATTTCTAAAGCCGGATTGTAAAGCGATCCGGCTTTTGAAATGCCCACTAGACACCAGGGATTTATTTTTTATTTGAAATTGGCATAAGGGGAGCGACACCCTGGGCACTATTTTTCAAGGCCTTTTCTGCCCCCACAGACACTAGGCGCCAGGTATCATTTTTTTTTTTTTGTGTTTGTTTTGTTTTGTTTGGTTTTGTTTTTGTTGGGGAGCCACCCCTTAGGCAAGGGTCGCTCCCTAGGGGGCAAATTATATTTAGGCCATTTCTGCCCCCTTTGGGGGCAGATTTGCCTATTTTTACTAGGCCGATCTGCCCCCAGGGGGGACAGAAACCTCTAGGTTCCAGGGCAAATTTTTTGGTGTGTTTTTTTTTTGTTTGCTTTTTAGAGATGGGGAGCAGGCAAGGGTCACTACGCTGGGGTGCAAATTGTATTTAGGCCATTTCTGCCCCCGTTGGGGGCAGATGTGGCCGATTTTTGTTAGGTCAATCTGCCCCCAGGGGGGACAGAAACCCCTAGGCGCCAGGGTTAATTTTTTTTTGTGTTTTTTTTTTTTTTTTTGTTTTTTTAGAGATGGGGAGCAAATTGTATTTAGACTATTTCTGCCCCCCTCGGGGGCAGAACGGCCGATTTTTTTTAGGTCAATCTGCCACTAGGCACAGGGGATCTTATTTTTTTGCGCCAATGTCACGCAAGGGGAGCGACCCTTTAGGAAAGGGTTGCTCCCCAGGGTGGTGGGGGGGCGGGGGAAAATTTATTTTAGGCCATGGGCAGATCGGCCTATTGTTATTAGGCCGATCTGCCCCCGGGGGGGCAGAAGTCTCTAGGCGCCAGGAAAAAAAACTTTTTTTTTGTTTTGTTTTTTAGAGGTGGGGAGTGACCCCTTAGCCAAGGGTCGATCTCCTGGGGGGGGCACATTGTATTTAGACTATTTCTGCCCCCCTTGGGGGCAGGTCGGCCAATTTTTGTTAGGCCAATCTACTCCTAAGGGGGGCAGAAACCACTTAGGCACCAGGGATTGGTGTGTGTGTATGCATGTGTTTTTTTTAGGGGGGCAGCCCCTTGGGTAAGGGTCGCTCCCCATGGGGGCACATTACTGTTGGCCATATCTGCCCCCTTGGGGGCAGATGGGCGTATTTTTGGAAGGCCCATCTGCCCCCAAGGGGGGGGCAGAAAGCCCAGCAGAGGCCAGGGAAGGTTTTTTTTAAAAAATAAGAGGGTGGGGGTATGGCCATACCCCCACCCCAAATAAATGGGGCCAAAGTTGTTCTGCCCACCAGTGGGCAGATGGGGCAATTACCCCTGATCCACACCCGGGGAGGGGGCAGAAAGTCTACTAGATGCAAGGGAATTTTAAAAAAATAAAAAATATTGGGGTGGTGGCTACCAACCAGTATGGGCCTGGTTACGCCCCCACCCCAAATGAAGGGGGTAACAGTCTTTCACCTCTCCCCCACACTCTAAAACATCTTATCCCACAGCAAGCAAGAAGACATTTGATTATTTTGGGTTTTAGTTTTACATTTCGGCCATGAGAGCTTGGCTAACTCTCAAAATCGCCCCACTTGGAATGGTGAGGGCTGCACTTTATAGACTTTGGAACGCTGCCATGTAGAAAAATCCACAAGACCTAGACACATCTGAAAACTAAACATCTGGGTGATTCCAGGGTGGTGTGTTTCATATGCACCGCGCACCATTTTTGTACCCACATTCCCCTGCAAATCTCCAACTTTGCTGGAAATCACAAATTTTTCCCACGTTTTTGTGATGAAACCTTCCGGAATCTGCAGGAATCCACAAAATTCCTAGCACCCAGCATTGTCTCATCTATACCAATAAAAATTCTGCTGCACTTGTCAGCCTAAAAATGTTTTTTTTGCAAACTGCCCTTTTTGGACCCCCTTTGGTTCCCCCTCAATATCGACATGTTTTTGGCTCTTCCCTTTCACAAACACTTGGCCCACCTACACAAATGAGGTATCATTTTTACCGGGAGACTGAGGGGAACATTGGTCGGTATGAAATTTGTCCCAGTGCGGTGATCCCACACAGAAATGTGAACACTGGGGGATCCACGCAAGTCACACCTCACTGGACTCCCTCGGGTGTCTAGTTTTCAGAAATTTCTGGGTTTGGTAGGTTTCACTAGAAGGCTGCTGAGCCCAGGACCAAAAACGCAGGTGCCCCCCTCCCGCAAAAACAGGTAGTTTTGTATTTGATAATTTTGATGTGTCCAGATAGTGTTTTGGGGCATTTCCTTTTGCGGGCAGTAGGCCCACCTCCACAAGTGAGGTACCATTTTTATCGGGAGACATGGGGGAACGCTGGGTGGAAGGAAATTTGTGGCTCCTCTCTGAGTCCAGAACTTTTTGTCACCGAAATGAGAGGAAAACTGTTTTTTTGGCCAAATTTTGAGATTTGCAAAGACTTCTGGGTAACAGAACCTGGTCAGAGCCCCACAAGTATAGAATGAAAACCCATTGCAAGGTGCAGCTCATTTATTGGCTCTGGGTACCTAGGGTTCTTGATGAACCTACAAGCCCTATATATCCCTGCAACCAGAAGAGTCCAGCTGACGTAACGGTATATTGCTTAAAAAAATCTGACATCGCAGGAAAAGGTTACAGAGTAAAGCGTGGAGAAAAATGGCTGTTTTTTTCACCTCAATTTCAATATTCTTTTATTTCAGCTGTTATTTTCTGTAGGAAACACTGGTAGGATCTACACAAATGACCCCTTGCTGAATTCAGAATTTTGTCTACTTTTCAGAAATGTTTATCTGTCTGGGATCCAGCATTGGTTTTTTCACCCATTTCTGTCACTAACTGGAAGGAGGCTGAAAGCACAAAAAATAGTAAAAATGGGGTATGTCCCAGTAAAATTGTTTTGAAAAATGGGGTTTTCTAATTCAGGTCTGCCCGTTCCTGAAAGCTTAGAAGATGGTGACCTTACCACCGCAAACCCTTTGTTGATGCCATTTTCAGGGGAGAAACCACAAGCCTTCTTCTGCAGCCCTTTTTTCCCATTTTTTTGAAAAAAACAAAATGTTTGCTGTATTTTGACTAATTTCTTGGTCTCCTTCAGGGGAACACACAATGTCCGGGTACCTCTAGAATCCCTAGGATGTTGGGAAAAAAAGGATGCAAATTTGGCATGGGTAGCTTATGTGAACAAAAAGTTATGAGGGCCTAAGCGCGAACTTCCCTAAATTTCTAAAAAAAGGCTCGGCACAGGAGGGGAAAAGGCCTGGCAGCAAAGGGGTTAATAGAGGTTTCCATGTTTACAAACATTCCTTAGGGGTGAAAGATGGCATTTGTGCATTGTGCTGTGATTACAAAAGAGATGTTCTTTAAGGGCTATGTTAAATTGCTTTATTGTATGTTAAAGGTAATTTAAAATGCATGGGTAAAGTAATGTAATTGCAGCAGTAGTAATTATCAATGTGATATTTCGATTGCATTATTCAAGCTTAAAGTGATGTTACCTGCACCAATCATCCAGACATGCTTAGACCCTTTCCCATGTGAATGTGTTAATGAAGTAATGCCACTGACAATTATTCATGTTCAAAATATACAGGTTTTATTGATAAGATTAAAGGCCCTCATTATGACATTGGTGGTAAAACCCACTTACCGCCATGTTGACTGCCGCCAACATACCGCCACGGCAGCGGATATCCATTCACCATATTATGACACATACACACCAATCCGTCAATATTCAGCCACACACACAAATCCGCCACACCAAAGGTCAGTGATAAACTGGCGGTATCCAAACCCACACCGTTACGCCAACAGAACAGTGCCCATCACATTATGACCCACAAATCACCATGGCAGACATTTAATGGCGGTAAACCATTGGCGGTACATACCCCCACGTTCAAAATACACACACTCAAACAAAACAGCACTACATTGATCAATTTAAATAACACACACCTGACATCCATACACACACCACACCCACACCACTATAAAACACACACACATTATCCACAACCCTTTACCATTACAAGCCATTGGCACGAGACAGAAACCATGAATAAAGACAAAACCAGAGCCACATACCACCTACACCTATACACCACCCAGCACCCCACATCACACACCCCAACACGTCACCCTACACACCCTCATATACACAACTCACACAACACTCCTGGCACCACAAAGACACCCCAGATTCACAGAGGAGGAGCTAAGGTTCATGGTGGAGGAAATTGTCAGGGTAGAGCCTCAGCCATTTGGAGTACAGGTGCAGCAGATATCCATTGCTAGGATGATGGAGCTATGGCAGAGGATCGTGGACAGGGTCAACGCCGTGGGACAGCACCCCAGAACAAGGGATGACATCAGGAAGAGGTGGAACGACCTACGGGGGAAGGTACGTTCCATTGCAGCAACGCACCAACTTGCTGTACAGAGGACTGGCGGTGGACCCCTACCTCCTCCCCCACAACTAACAGCATGGGAGGAGCAAGTCTTAGCAATCATGCATCCTGAGGGCATGGCAGGAGTACCAGGAGGACTGGACTCTGGTAAGTCAACTTTATACTACTATCACCCTCCTACCTGCATGCCATCACATACCAGCACTATCACCCTCACTCCCATCACTCCACCACCTCACTTCCCCCATCACATCTCACTCATCCCAATGCCAAGCCCTGCATGCCATACCAATGCATGGACACCACTCACAGACCTGAATTGACACCCATCACTAAAGCATGCACACTAGAGAGAACTAATCATCCCACCATACACCAACGTACAGAAGTGAAAGATGCCAAGGCAAATACAAGCAAAGAGGGCAACTCAACGATGCACAAGATGTCACACACAGATACAATAACACTGCATTTACATCCCCACAGGTACCCCAGCCAATGTCATCGGCGGAGAGGTGCCAGCACTATCCAGTCCCCCACAGAAGAGGCCCACCACCTGGATCTGGATGATCAACCTTGCCCATCAGGGATCTCTGGACAGCCGGTTACCCAGGCCCAGTCACACACCACCAGAGAGCCTCCCCCATCTAGAAACACCACCAAAGCACCCACCCAGCGTACCCATACCTCTGTCCCCCGGATACATCAATCAGCATTGTGTCCACCACTACAGGGACCCCAGGGCACACCTCATACGCACGACAATCAGGGACCTGGCGTCAGTGGCAGTGGGCACACGGTTCAGGGGACAGAGGCACAGGACAACAGGGAAACTGGGAGGAGTGCTGTGTGCCAGGGGGAGGACAGGCCCAGGGAACCGACTCTCCAGGAGGCACTTGCAGAGATCCTGGGAGCGTACCAACATTCCCAGGATACGCTGGGCCAGATCCTGGACAATGTGCAGGAGAACAGGCAGCTGCAGGAGGGACAGTACCTGGGGATCAGGGAGGACTTGCAGGCCATCAACACCACCCTGGTCTCCATAGCAGGGGTGCTGGCAGACATGGCCAACATTATGAGGGAGGCAGTCTCACACCAGGGGGCCCCTGCCACTAGCCAGACATCTGAACTGAATACCACCTCCGCTGCCGTTAGTGGACAGGAGGCCCCGCACAGGACCAAAAGGCCACCAGCACCCCTCCCCCTGCAGAAGGTGAACCACCCCGCAAACGTTCCCTGCAATAAAGGCAGAAGCCAGAGACTATTGCCAAGACCCCGGCCAGGAAATGAGAATCTCCTGATTGTCACCCTTGTGTCCCACTCTGTCACCCTGTCCACCTTGAACTGCCATTCCTCCCCTTCCTATGTCCCCTTGGACAATGCACCTCTGCTACAAATAGACTGGAACAATACCCTGGACTTTCCTCCATCATCACCCCATCCCAATGCACTTGCCCCTCTTCTTCTTAGCACTTAAAAAAAAACACTTTGAAAAAATACAAGTATTGAGTATGTCAAATGTTTTAAGTATGTATTTGTTTAATGAGGTTCAAACATTGCAATTCAACTGTACAGTAATGTTGACATAGTAAAGACCTCTAGTTGGCTGCAGTGATCACACCAGGAACGATAGTGGGGGACCAACATTTGCAAAATGAGTTGCCAAAGGGTACAGTGAGTGGGCATAGAAGTGGGAAATAACAGCATGCCAGTGCCTTAGATAATTCAAAAAAATACAATGAAAGGTGAAGTAACACTGTCTTACCTATGTGTCATTGGAAATATTGTTGAATCACTGCAGTTCTGTTGTCCTCATCCTCATCTTCTGCCTCCTCATCCTCACTGTCCACAGGGTCCACTGCTGCCACACGGCCATCTCCAGCCTCCTCCTTCTGCAGAAAAGGCACATGGCGTCTCAAGGCAAGGTTGTGCAACATGCAGCATGCCACGATTATCTGGCAGACCTTCTTGGGTGAGTAGCACAGGGATCCACCTGTTAGATTGAGGCACAGGCACCAGAACCTAGCCTTCAGGAGGCCAAAGGTACATTCGATAATCCTTCTTGTTCGTCCATGTGCCTCATTCTAACATTCTTCTGCCCTTGTCCTGGCATTCCTCACAGGGGTCAGTAGCCATGATAGGTTGGGGTAATCCGAGTCACATGCAAATATCGAGGGACAACATTTAGCCACACACTATCCTATATGGCCCACACCATACCCATACACCAACATCTACTAGGTGGGACCCAGGACTCACCTATTAGCCACACCCGATGCCTCTGTAGTTGGGCCATCACATTTTGATGCTGCTATTCCTCAGGATAAAGGCATCATGCACAGACCCTGGATACTTAGCATTGACATGGGTGATGTACTGGTCCGCCAAGCACACCATCTGCACATTCATGGAGTGAAAACTCTTTCGATTTCTGTACACCTATTCATTTTGTCAGGGGGGGACAATTGCAATATGTGTTCCATCAATTGTCCTAATTATGTTGGGTATATGTCCCATTGCATAGAAGTCAGCCTTCACTGTGGCCAAATCTTCAACCTCGGGGAAAACAATGTAGCTGCACATGTGTTTAATCAGGGCAGACAACACTCTTGTCAGCACTATTGAGAACAT